>NC_072735.1:155354519-156069112 GCF_026930045.1 Uloborus diversus
AATCTAGTACAAGGTAGTCTCGAGAACTCCGTATTCGCTAACTTTTCCAAATCGATTAAGAGCCAGTTTTATAAGAATCGAGCAGAAATGGGGTGTTCGGATGTACACCATTTTTGATTTTGCTCAAATTTTTGTGGTGGATTCTTTTAAAGATTTTAGAAGACACGTATTTTTTTCTTTTCCTCCAAAAAAATTTGTGGGGACCTGTAAAAATTCGTAAAGTGGAGCCCAACGGAGAGGTTTTTCCAAATCAGCGTTTTATAAAATGTGATTATTTGTGTACAGCCGAAAAAAAATTCTTGTGTCCGCAATGTGAATTTAGTACCTAAATTGAAATATATCGCAAATCTTTGGGCTGACCTTCAGTGCAGCCTTTCAGGGGTCGCCAAACTTTGTCAAAAAAAAAAAAAAAAATGAAAAAGTGCCATGCTTGAGGCCCTCTGGTTCCCTGAATTCAGGCTCAACCATGGTTTTTGCGCGAAAATTGTGTAAGAACATAAATGAATTATTCAATACCCTCATTAGTTGCATGGCTCATCCTCTGCGCTTCCAAAAAAATAGCAGTTTTTGTATCGAAAAATGCTAAAAAGTGCAGTTTTCATAAGCCTTTATCTCAGTGCACTGAGGGTCAGTGTAGAGCTGGATGCCTGCATTTCAAACTAGAGTATGTGTACTTTCGCAAACAAGTGACAGAACTATGGGAAAATTCTTTTCAAGAACACAATGCGTATTTCAAAACAGTAAAATGAACTATTCAGTTTTCAAAACATTCAACATATCCGGGTTTTAACTTTCCTCCAGGGACTTCCAGATACTATTTAAAAAACTAGTATGATCAAAAATTTACCGTAAATGAGTTAAAAACTTGCAAATAGACTGATTATGCTTACTAGCATACTTTATAATATGTTAACTAGAAGCAAAGGGAAAGAAAAGCATCAAAATATGATAAAAAATGTACTTTTTAGGGGCTTGTATCTCAGTGCACTGAGGGTTAGTATAGAACTTGATGCCTACATTTCAAACTAGAGTGTATGTCTTGTCACAAACAAGTGACATAACTATGAGCAGTGGTTCTGCAGGCTCATAAAATGCACTTCAAAATGAGGAAATTGCATAAGAGTTAACCACGGATCCAGTTAGTTGTACTCAAGCTACAATGCTTTGTCTTGCATTTTTTTACTGTCCCACTAGTCAGTTAGGCAACTACACACTTGTTTATAATGTCATAGCATTGCTTTTATCATAAGTAATAAAATATGACTTAGTAATTGTTTCCTATCATGGTAGTTTAGTGCAGAGAAAACAATTTTTGTCACTATAATGTACAGCCTAAACAAATGTCAACGAACTATAATGTACAGTATAAATGAAAAAGCTAACTTAATTAAAATAATTAAAAATACATATAAAACACCTTCAAAAAAAGTGTTACAAATTACTTACGTTTTTACCGCAATAATACCCGTTTTTATTTTTTTTCACTTTGCTTCCAGTTATCTAAGTATAGAGTATGCGAGTAAGCGTAATCAGTCTATTTTGCAAGTCTATAACTCTTTTATGGTAAGTTTTTGATCATACTAGTTTTTTAAATAGTATGTGGAAGTTCCTGGAGGAAAGTTTAAACCCGGATATGTTGATTGAATTGAAAACTAAATAGTCCATTTTACTGTTTTGAAATATGTACTGTTTTTTTCTTTTTGAAAAGAATTTGCCTATAGTTCTGTCACTTAATTCTGAAAATACAGATACTCTAGTTTGAAATGCAGACAGTAAGTTCTATACTGACCCTCAGTGCACTGAGATACAAGCCCCTAAAAAGTGTATTTTTTTTCGTATTTTGATGACAAAACTGCTATTTTTTCGCAGCAGTGAACATTAACCATGAATTTGATTAAACAATTCAATAGTTTATATATATCACTACACAAATTACTCACAAAAACTATGGTTAAACCTCAGTGCATGGAACCAGGATGCCTCAATTATGACACATTTTCACTTTCTTCGGCACAGTTTAGCCATCCCTGCCAGGGTCCACTGAAGGTCAGCCGTAAAATTTACGATATATTTCATTTGAGGCACTAAATGTCATGTTGTAATCTCAAAGATTACTTATGCTGATGATCAATACGCAGAGATAATTGAATATTAAAAAATGTCGATTTGAGAAAAACCCTAAGTTAGGACCAACTTTCGGAATTTTTGTTGGTCACAAAAAATTTTTTTTGGAAGAAAGGAACAAATATGTGTTTTCTAATACCATTCAAAGAAACCAGTGTAAAATTTTTAGCGAAATCGAAAATGGCATGTATCTGACCTGCCTGACTCTTATAAAAACTGGCTCAAAACTCGGCCACTGGATGAAAAACCTGACGCGCTCCTATCCAGCGCGTCAGGTCCTAAACAGCCCAGCATTTTCACAAACTCGGATACTTTTCGGCCCACAGTTATCCGAGTTTTCGGGATTCTACTGTAACAGTTAGATTAACAAAATTATTATTGATGTAAGGGAAAGTACGCCCATTCAGATCTGGAGTGGAAGAACTTCTTGTTTTCATTTTAAACAAGCAGCTTCTGCTAACTGAATGACTATAAAAGGCATTACATAGTGTTTATTAGAAAATGTTCCACCAAATGATTAACTATCTTTTTTACAAGCTGATTTTAAAAACCAAAACGCATTTCTTTACTTGTAAACTATCACCTTCAATTGAAAAAATAAACTTCTGTGAAATCTTATGAGCAAGCAATAGATTAAACACATCTGAAATGATGTCTGAAATAAAAATTTGTACCCCGAATGAATCACTTCGGAGAACCGTTTCAACCACAGTCATTTGGAGTAATTTTGATCCATGGCGGTTGAATTCCACCACTTAAAACTTTTTTCTATGTTTGACTTTAAAAAATAATCTAGAAGACTTAGTGCTGCTCCCTTCTGGCAAGGTAACGAAGTAATTTTTCTGATCTATTTTAAAAGGGAAGAGAAAAACATTCGCAAAAATCTACACAGCTGATTGCATCGTTCAATAATTCTGAAGTTACTGCTTGGAAATTATTTTTGAGGTTGTTAAAATTACTCTTCTTACGTTGTAATACTCTACCTAGCCAGTGATACCAAACTATGGTCACAAAGTCATCCAAGTGAAACGATACCTCTGGGGGTACTGGACCTGGGATTGCTTGGTTACTGATATGGTTCGAAAAATCAGTTATGTCTTCAGGGTCCCATCTAACTGGTTAAACCACAAATAGTGGCAGTTACGGGGGACTCTGGAGTGAAAAGTAGAAAAGTGGTACCAAAATTTATTTTACCCGACGGCCGCACCTAATATTACGATGAATCTCGCGAGCCAAAACACACTTACAAAGTTTTACTGCATTTTAGTTTTTTCCTCAATAGCATGGAATAACCAGGGCTGCGGAGTCGGAGAGAAAATGACTGACTGTGCTTCGACTTTCGGAATTTTAATCCTTCGACTACCAACTCCGACTCAATTTTAAACATTCAACCTCCGACTCCGACTTTTGGTATTTCAATCTTTGGACACCCAACATCAACTCTTAGAATTCTAAACCTTCAACCCCCGACTTCGACTTCTGAAATCTTTATCTTTCAAATCCCAACTTCGACTCTTGGAATTTTAAACCTTCGACCTCCGACTCCGACTCGTTAACCCCAAAATCCGTCCGACTCCGCAGCCTTGGGAAAACACAGAAAAGTAAAGCAAATGACTAAAGAAGAATTATCATTATCATTGTTACATGCTTATATGATGAATACAAAGTTTCCAATGTATCTTTTAGAAAATAATATCTGATTATTTGGCTCTAACTTTGAAACAACGATTCTTAATTAGGAATAAAAATGATTCGATGTTCTGGAAGATGCGAGAGAATCAAGTTTTTGGCTTATTATATTGAACATTCCAACGGGCCACATGGATTAGCTTTGCGGGCCGCAGGTTGGGCTGCTCTGATTGTATGCAATATCATGCATAATATGAATCTTGTGAAGTTGTTAAGTGCAGCAACGCATTTTTCAAAGATTGAGGGGTTATTTTTTGTCTGCTTAAGTTGCACCACTTCTATTGAAATTTTAATTTGCATTATATTTCTAAAGTCGCTCGAAGTTTCTCTAAAATGCAAAATAACTTTGATTCAGGCTGAGAATTCATTTTAAATGGATTTAAAAACTATCATTTCTTAAATTTTGATAACTGTCCAATACTTAAGGATTTTTTATCGTTTTACACCAATAAATACAAAATAAACCAATACATCACTAAATACAGTAGAGTTCGCTTAATGGAATGGCCAATTAGCCACGGAAAAATATTCTAATAAGCGGGATATTCCATTATCCGGGATAAAAATAACAAATTACAACCATTTGGTACATTGAAAACGTATTGCGTTAAACAGGATATTCTCCTAACCGCTTATTTCAATAAGCGGGCTCGAATGTATTAAAATACGTATCGAGCAGTTTAAAATAGAGAAATAACTGAATTTCTTTTTAAGATCACTATCGAATTTGAGAAAATAGCATTTGATAGCATTAGATTGAAACAAAAAATAAATAAAATATTTAGTTAAAAATACGATGAATTCCAATTTACTTCAAAATTTTACAACGAACGAAACGACGTAATCTACTAATTCACATAATCCTTGGTAACTTTTAATTTCAATCCTTACTCGTAAATTCCCTTTCATTGCAAAGAGACCAAATAGGAATCGGCTGCAAACGATAAAAACGACTTCAACTTTCTCGCATCGTTTCTGTATCACGTTACTTAATGTTTCCTTTCCCAAATAATGAACTGAAACTTTTAAGACGTTCCTCCGAGGCAATTCAATGTAAATTATGCGGTAAACAAGTGATTTTATTTTTTTTTATATAATCCACTCCTCCACTAAACGATCACGTAATCCAATTCAACTTCTGAATAATTTCCTGCAGCAATATTTCGTCTTAAATAAGTATGCTTTTCTCTGTTGGAGTAAGAAACTAACTGTAATTTAGAGAGCAAATAAAAAGAAGTATTCCACAAAATTATTTTGCATCTGTTAAATAAATACCAATGCAGCGAATAGCAATTGAGAAACACACTTCTAAACAAAACTATTACTTTAAACTTGTTTTGAAATTTTAAATATTGTTATCACGTAACATAAATCATCAGTTACTGATTTGGAAGTAAATGAATGTTTGAATAACTTACTTTTGTGTAAATGCTTGAGAATTTCATTGTGGGTTATTTGTTCTTGAAGTTATCATAAAAAGCAAGTCATACATTATTTCGAAAGCTTCTATTAGTAATTACTGTTAGGTATAGTATCTGACTCTTAGTTAAATGCATTTTCTTTCGGAGAATTATTAAATTTTTTTATTTATTTCCGACGCAGATCATACGCAATTTTCGCTCTTTTCAAAATTTCTTGGTGCAAAAAAATATGCAAATACAATGTTTAAAAGAAAATAAGCTTTATCAATCTGATACAAATGGTAACATAGTACCTCTCAAATAATCAAGATGTATCAGTAAGGAATGCTATTGAGTAATTACAAGATTAACAAAAAAGCCTTTTAAAAAAATGCATTGGTGATCCTGAAAAAAAAATAGTTAAAATTCGACAACGAGGAAAAAAGTGTAATTTACGTAAATTATGCACTTGCTTCGGAAAAATTTTATAGGAAAAAAACTTTTTACTTGAAACAGGCACAAAAATGTTTTACAATTTGATAACAAAGATATTTTTAACTAAATATAATAGGAAATAGAGTAGCTTATTCAGGAAGCAGAAAATTAAATTTACCTTATTTAAGCCCAGGGCGTGCTTAGAAATTTTGGGGCCCGTCACAAATTACTTTTCTGGGCCCCCTCCGTTTTGTTTACCCTTATATTTCACGCCTAGTTTTAAAAATATTGGGCCCCCTTCAGGCTCGGACACGGGTCAACACGTGTCCCTTCTCCTCCCCTGTGGTATCCTTTACAAGCACAAGCCTTTCGGGGGATAAAGAAAACTGTTTCTTACTTTTTATATACTTAGAAGTAAAAAACATTCGTACATACCTGTAAAAAATCACTCGACCCCCTGATGTGGCTGTTTCTTAATACAAGAAGTGCACCATTGTTAAAAATTTAAATTTTCCCACATTCAGTTCATTGTTTATACATGTTTAAAACTTCAGCTAATGAAAACCTGGTTCAACGGTCACGGTTAATTTAAAATTGCTGCCCAAGTCACATGGTACTGTTGCCGTTTCAGGATAATATGGTTGCTCTTCCTCCATATCTATTCCTTCGCAAAAACAGCACTTGTCTTGTTTGTATGCATTACAGATCATCTTCGTCTTGTTTCGAATATTTTAAAGGTACGTTTCTAACTTGCATTAATGTTCTTTACAGTATGAAAAATTTTGCATTTGTACATTTACTGAGCTTCATACATTTACTTTACTTTTATCACCAAACATCACATTAAACTAACAATTTATCATAAGTTTTGAAATAAAGTGAACGGCTAAGTTTTAAAACTATGTAGTGCGTAAAGATCAACTTGTTACGATTCTAATCCTGAGGTTTGACCACTGATTTCGGACTCCCAATCTTTAAATTTTAGAATTCTTTATGAACTTTGGAGTTTGACGTTTCAGCAAGGGATCCAATCTTTAAATCACAACCCCAAGGCATTTTTTTATGCAATTCTAATTATAGCTTAAAAAAGTATGTTTCATCTTTGTACTTTTTATGAAGTCTGGCATTTACTTTTTGTTTTTATAAGTAGCATTTCAGGTGATTTTTTTCTGGTTTGCAATTTTTGATGTTATAGTGCTTGCAACCATCTTGTACACCTATGTTCGGTTGAAGAGACCGAAAAAGAATGGACGGCTGGATGTTTTATGGCTTAGATTGTGTTCCACTGGAATATGATTTATATCTGCAACAATAACAAGGCTGAGATTCAAACCTAGGGGGGCGATGGACCATGATTCTTCTGAGTAACGATGTTTGTTATAAAAGTGTATTGATAAAGTTTTACTTCAAATAATATTAGCTCATTTTTGAGGGGAATAAAACTCCTGCCATCCAGTATATTTTTGCAGACAATTTATTACCTGTTGCATTTCATGCATTTATGAAATCTGAGTTTATGATTTATGTAAAACACATATGCTTAGTAAAGCAGAAAAGTAACATTTGAATGAGTAATATGAACTGAAAATATGTATTAAAAATTGTATTAAGCATCTGAGTCTAATTTATGAAATCTTTAAAGCTCTTAATTTAAACGTGACGCGTAATACAAATGTGTGTTTTATGAATGTACAGTGCATATATCGTGTCTCGGTCTGTTAAAAATTGGGCCATGACTAGTGATGTGCCTTATGGTTAAAAATGTAGATCCGGATCATTAATGTCAAGATCCGCGGATACGGATACGGACCTCAATTTTTTTTAGCCCAACTACCCAAGTGTAAGATTTGCTAATGAAGGTATTCCCGTCTTGGTAATGGCAGTTTCTTCAAAAAATGTCATCTATAGCGAAAATATAATTAAGACTATGATTTACTCTTTAAAAAATTCTAAGTAAAATTGAGGAGAGTGGGGAAGGAATGGGTTAGCGTTGCATTAGTGCTTAGATGGGTTAGCGCTGCATTAGTGCTTAGATATAATGTGAAAAAATATTTCTAGCTTGCTCGTTAGATGTAGGATTCAGGAGCAAAAGTGAAAAGCTGCTTCTGAAAAGGCTAGAAATAATTTTTCGCATTTTATTTCAGCATTAATGCAGCGCTGACACATTTCAACCAATTTACCCCGACCAACGAAATAACAGAGCCAGGAACAAATTAACAAACAACAAATACAGAATATAGTATCACTTTTTTTTTTTTTTTTTTTTTTGAAATATGCCGAGAAAAACCAAAATGAAGGATAACACAAATCCCAAATCAATAACAAAAACCAATATTAAATTAAAAATTTAAAAAAAAAACATGTCCCTAAGGGCCGACCTCATATGAAGATAAATTTCGCGGGTCTGAACGCACATTGTTAACAAATATGAACAGACAGCAGATAGAAATTTTAAATCTTTGAGTTTTTTCTCCATATCTTCCGACTATGAAATCGCTAATACCAATCACGCGTATAAAGGCTTAGAATTGCATTTAAAATTTACTTAACAAGATTACTCCTACAGTATACAATTTGGAAGTTTCAAATAAATGTCAAATGCTGAAAACTTCGTTCTTTCAATTAGGGCCAATATTTTTAACGTACGGGTAAGTTTTTACTATCATAATTGTGAAAAACGTTATGTCGGCTTTTAATTAAAATATCTCCGGTAATTAAATGTCTACGAAAACGAGGCCAAGCTAAGAACACTTTCGATCAAGTCACATTTTGAACGAAAAAAAAAACTATCGAAATCGGTTCATCTGTTTAGGAGCTACGATGCCACAAATAGACCCACAGATACACATTTTTAAAACTTATTACCCCTTCCTTTTTGCGACGGGGGATACAAATTGGCTTCGGAAATGATACCTTATAATTTAAATAAGGAATAAAACCTAGTTTAAACGCAATTTACGAGTATTTTATTTAAATATTTAAGAATTTTTGGAATAGAAAAGATCCGTTTTAAGATCCGTCAAAGAAGTAACGGATACAGATCCTTATTTTCCCTCGGATATCCATGGATACGGATACGGACATCCGGAACATCACTAGTCGTAACATTAAAAACGTTCAAAACCACTAGTTCAGAATATTATCTTTAGTGTTTTTTTTTTTTTTTTTTTTCAAATTCCACTTTTAAATTAGCTGTAAATGTGAATAAATAATTTCAGATTTTAAAAATAACCTTGGTATCTTTATATGACAGGTTCAACCGGATGAAATAAAAGCAAAATTAAATTAAATACGATGCAAAATTTAGAGAAAACATGTCGGATAAACTAAACGTGCACTCTGTAGCAGTTATTAAAAAATATTGCGATTGAACATAAGTATTTATACAATTTATCTTAAAAGATAGGTTAAAGGAGCTTACAGACTGGAGAAACGGAAGTTATCAGGACGTTTCCTTTGAAAAAAATTGAATAGAATATTATTAACGCAGTTTTAGGCCATTTTTTAAATTCACAATAGGGCAAAGGGGCTATCTTAATTAACTTTGGGTAAGGCTTCAGGGAATAGTTTCACCCGACAATTTTTGAAGGTGACGCATTAAAAACACTTTTGTAAGGTTACTTTTTAGTGAAAGGATATGGGAGATATTACACTTAAATGTTTCAAAATTGAATTTCCAGAAGTATAGTTTTGAACTACCTTCAGTGAAGTTATAAGAAAAAAAACTTCTGGGGGGGGGGTGATCTTCTGGAAATTTTAAAAACTGATACATCAAAATTTTTTTAGCTATCTTTGGTGATGTAAAGGGAAGATGAAGAGGGGGGCGGACGAGGCTCTTTCTAGAAAATTTTATTTCTGAAAAATTAGTGTACGTTAATGTAGAACATATGTCTTGTGCTTTAGTGATAAAATTTATAAATATTTTTAAAAAAATAATTTTTATGTTTTATTTTTTTAGGCACCACCTCCAGGGGCTATTTGAACCACGGAGAAAAAAGTGTTTAAAATCCGTCCTGATTCTATAAAACTCAATGTATTAGTACGAGATCCCACTAGGCTTGACCTACCCTCATCGAGTTTCCTGAAATGGTTACCATAGATGAAGAGTAAAAGTTGTAAATAAAACGAGAAAGTAAGAATTTTTACCGTTGTTCGAAGTTTCGATATTGAAACTTCGAACAACTGCAACCCTATGAATGGACCACTTTTGCTTAAGCAACCCTATTCCATCGGTTTGTACCTACATTTTTTATATAATTATGTGGAAGCTCGATGAGGATAAATTACTCATTTTTTGGCTAAGGACCGGAAAATTGTACGCAACCTTATTTACAGCTTTTACTCTTCATTTAGGACTACAATTTTTGGAAACTCGATGACGGTAAGTTACTCATTTTTGGGCATTTTTTAGCCTCTGGCAACCCTGCTTAGGGACCGTAAAACGTAAGCTACCTTATTTTAGCTTTTTATACGCAACTTTTACTCTTCATTTATGGCAACAATTTCCGGAAACTTGATGAGGGGTAAATTATCTCCCTCATTAAAAACCTTTTATCCCCTAACAACCCTCATTAGGAGCCCGAATAAAGTAGGCAACCTTAGTTATCGTTTTATTTTCATCTTTTACTCTTCATTTATGAAACGATTTAGAAATTCTTACTTTCACGTTTTATTTACACTTTTTACTCTTCATCTATGGTAACAATTTTAGGAAACTCGATGAGGGTAGGTCAAGCCTAGTGGGATCTTAGACCATATGGACTTAGTTGACCTTCGTCCTGACAGTAGCAGTACTAAGCAGAGGTTGGTGCATGAAACAAAGTTTCTGCTATTCCCGCCTTTTTCTGATTGAGGTTATGATTGCAAGTTGCGTAAACAATTGTTTTTAGTGTCTGTTAACTTCCCCATGTAAAATCATGAGAACATCTGATATTATCAAGGTAAAGATAATTTTGTATTTGCATTCTATTTCTTAATAAAATAACAGTGTTTTAAGGCACATAGCTATATAATTAACACAGTAACTAATATAAGTTTGTAAACGTGCACTAGTTACCTTAAAATGGGGCTACTTGAACCCGGGTTCAAGTAGCACCCGACCACATTTCATCACTAAATTATGTGAAGTAAGGTTTGTAATCTTTTAAAATGAAGAGGCTAGTTACTATACCCATTTATTTGCAGATCTGGAGGTAAAAAGAGTCAGTCCGAAAGTAATAGAGAACCTTTGGAAGTAGGAAATATGCGGATTATTCGGAGGAAAAATTACAATTGTATCTAGATTCAATTAACTCCAGAGAAATGTCTTAGCGAGTGGCATCAGCCCATTTTGACTTAAGTTAATTAATTCTAAAACCTGTATAGCTGGGGGAGCTATAAACGACAAAAATCAATGGAAAACTGCAAATTATGATAAGAAGATACCACTTGGTAGGAATGTTGTTTATGACTATTAAATGAAATTAAGACCCAGAGGCACTTTCAAAAACTGTTTAAATCCAAGATGGCGGCGTTTTTCAAAATGGCTACCCATAAAAGAGTTTCTTTTAATACATGACGTACAAAAGAGGTTTTTATATAGAATTATAGGTTTTTCAGGTCACAGATTTCATTTTGCATGTACAAATAAGCTAAATGTTTATTTTGGTGCTTTTTTTTTAAATATAATTATATTACTTACAAAAGAAATTACCTGCTCAATGTAAAAATAGGAAAAATTTTAAATGCAAATATTAGTACTATGTTATTAGTCAAACACTGCTTCATTCTTTGCATTAATTTTTGCATAGTAGTGTGCAGGATAGACCAACTCTTCTGAAACTGCACTTGTTCTTGCAGATTTTGCAAGTGCACTTTTTGAGCTCAGTGCATGAATCAGAAATTTTCGGTAACTCCGACTATTTCAGCTGCCATCCAACCCTATTCACTTGGAGATAGTGCACGTATGATATGTTTGTGAGCTTGTCCCCAAATGTGTCCAGTCTGGAATACTACGCAATACTTGTTGCTGTAAGGCAGTAAGGCACCCTTTGTAACTGGCAACTTTCAAGTGGCCGATTTTTTGTCATAAACAACGCTTTCCTTGCATCATTACAATTAAGCTATTACTAGTGGAATAGTACAGTAGTACTACTAGTTGTCAAAAATTTCACTCGGTATAGAACTTTAAGATTGCAAAATAAATAAAAAAACGCCACAATTGCTTCTTTGAACTTACCAGTGAACCTAGGAATGCTGTCACAAAACCTATGAAGGCATGAAATCCTGGTAAAGCCTTTCTTTTCATTTTCTTTTCCAATAGCTTCATATATGGCATGAACTGTAATGATTTTGTTGTTGTTTCCTGTTCCAAAAGCAATCCAAAGTTTACCCAGACTTAATGTTGACCAGTGGCGGATGGGACATCATGAACCGGCCCTGGCATTTACAGGCCAGCCGATCCCTAACAATACCGCACATACGTGAGTGTATGAGTACAGTGCCTAAAAGGCACTAGGCACTATAGTATGAGTGTACAAGTCGGTTGTGACCTTAGTATTTTTGTTTTATACTATCTTCAAACAAGCACAATTCCCCCTTTTTTTCTTTCTCTCTCTCTCTCTTAGAGTTGCTGTTTGAAAAGGAAAGTTAAAAATATGTGACCTCTCGACTTAAATTCGGATCAAAACCAAACGTTCAACAGTATCATAGCCGACAAAATTTGAAATTACAGGAGGGAGGGTGTTTGAATTTGACGTCCCCCCACCCCCAGTTATTTTAAATGTAAAGGATACATAGAAAGGAGAGGGGGTGAGGTGTCAGGCAGCTTCTAGTTCAGGAGGGTGTCAACTTTATAATTTGATCATTCGAATAAGGAGAATTGCGTTACATATAAGAAGAAAAAGAATGAAGAATGCGAAGCCTTGTAAAAAATGAAATATTTGTGCACGTATTGGGAGGCCCGGGGGTTTAACCCCCGGAAAAGTTTCGAAAATGTAGATTTAAAAGGGCACTTTTAAACGATTTTTAGGCGATTTTAGGTAATGTTTGGGAAAGGGAAGTTTGGAGAATTCATTAAAAAATGCTCAAAATGGAAGATTTAAAAACGCGAGTGAAGGCTATCTTTGATAACATTATAGGAAAAGTGATGTGGTTCAGGCAGGGAGTAGTGCACAAGGGGGGAGAAGGAACACCTGCTGGTCCGAACGCATATAAGCTACCTTTACTCCTGTTCGGTCATAGGAAAATTTCAGGCCCTCTCATTGGCTTATTCGAGTGTCAATCAAAGCTTCAAAGACGCCATTGTAATGTTGCTAGTCGTCTTTCGCACTGTGTTTCTTGTTTGTAATCTGCTAAATACGAATAAGCATTTGCAAATGATATCTTTAATTGAAAGTTGCAGGCAAAAACAGCATTATTATTTCCAATCAATTTCATTCTTTGCAAAACAAATGAAAGTGCCTTTGAGCAACTATGCTTTGAAATTAAAATAGGTGGCGCCATCTTTGTGCAAAAAATGCATGTTTTACGACATTGTTTTGATTTAAATTGAAGTTATTTAAAAAATAATTCTCATGGTAAATTATTTTGTAGATGGAAAAGAGCGAATTCTGCAATTTTTTATATTCTTAATGATATTTAATACAATTTAAACAGCTCTTCTTAAAGAAATGATTACCATTTAACTTAATAATAAATGCTTCTAGTGAATAACTTAATACGTAATAATTTCTAATATAATATTCTCTTGCGCCAATTTATTTCTAGCTAATTTCTACTGAATATGAGTTAGCATTCAAGAATAAGACTTCCAATTGAATTTTGAGTGGGTCTGGCAAACATATCCTTTTTGTCTCCTTCTAATTTCATAACTCATAAAATAAAATAATGCTCTGCTTTTTTAAAAAAAACCTGTAAAATATATAATTAAACAAATAAATAGCATTATTTTTAATCAAAAAATGGCGCTTTTGAAGAAGGAGCTATTGGAGTTTAACTCATTTGTCAACTATTTCTCAATGTAAGTTTTTTTTAATTAAACAGCAAATTCTTTATCTTTTAATATTCTTCATAGTATTTAAAGTTATGTAAAAAGGAATAGGTAATTTAAACTCTTGAATGAAATAATTGAAAATAACATTAAAAAGCAATGTTTCATAATGTAAAATTATATATATGTTATTTCAAGTCAAACTTTCAGAAATCGCACCGTTTGTTACCTTAAATTCATTTAATATTAAATTAAAAAATTATCACACACAGTTGATGAGGCAATTCAAGAAAATTTCATGCAGTTTCATTTACTATTTAACTTAAATACATTTGGGAGAAAAAAAGTTTCACAAAATTCTAAAACTTGAAAACTCAACCATTTTTGAGACAATTTTGAAATCAATATATGATTTTTAATGTATTGTAATAAAAAATACAGCGAAATTTTTTAGACTGGCCCATGAAGAGAACTGCAGCTGTTAAATACTTTCAGCAAAATTAGCAAAAAAGTTTTCCTTACTTTTTTGCTGCACTGCTGATAAGACCTTTGTGGTTTCGTGAATAGTTTTGAAACAATTTGAATGTAACCATTCAAATACATTAAATATCATACATTCATTAAATTTTTTAAATTATTTAAAAAAAATGAATTTAATGAAGGTAGAAGCCTTTCTTTTTTAAATACTGACATCTCAATTGTTTTAGCATTTTATAAAGAGTACACATCGACTATTTATAATTTAATTCAGGATTATGAATTTAACCAGTGAAGACACACATAAAGCAATCCAACCAATGAACGATAAGATAAACAAAATATATACCAAAAAAAAAACATAAAAAAATGGACACCTGTTAGAGAGCTTTATAAAGCTTTCGACAAATAACGATATGTTATTTTGTTCAGCTGACTTTATCCAATAGTAGTGCGCGAACAGCTGATTCTTTTAAACATAATCTTTGAAGTAAAGGATTAGTTTTTTTTTCTGTAAAGAAGGAAATTTTTCCAAATCAAAAAGGAACTTTTTCCAGATGCACTCACTACTCAATTAAAGGTCTTATTCTTGAATGCTAACTCATATTCAATAGAAATTAGCTAGAAATAAATTGGCACAAGAGAAAATTATATCAGAAATTATTATGTATTAAATTATTCACTAGAAGTATTTATTATTAAGTTAAATGGTAATCATTTCTTTAAGAAGAGCTGTTTAAATTGCATTAAATATCCTTAAGAATATGAAAAATTGCAGAATTTGCCCTTTTCCATCTACAAAATAATTTACCATGAGAATTATTTTTAAAATAACTTCAATTTAAATCAAAACAATGTCGTAAAATATGCATTTTTTGCCCAAAAATGGCGCCACCTATTTTTATTTCAAAGCATAGTTGCTCAAAGGTAGCTTTTATTTGTTTTGAAAGGAATGAAATTGATTGGAAATAATAATGCTGTTTTTGCCAGCAACATTCAATTAAAGATATCATTTGCAAATGCTTAATTCGTATTTATCAGATTACAAACAAGAAACACAGTGCGAAAGACGACTAGCAACATTACAATGGCGTCTTTGAAGCTTTGATTGACACTCGAATAAGCCAATGAGAGGGCCTGAAATTTTACTATGACCGAACAGGAGTAAAGGTAGCTTATATGCGGTCCGGACGCGCGCCCGAAGGGGGCCAAATATTTTTAAAATGAGGAGTGAATATATATAGGAACTTAGGGGTAAACAATATGGAAGGAGGCTCGTAAAAGTCATTGGTGACGAGCCCCAAAATTTCTGTGCACGCCCCTGGGTTCAAGTTCCCCAACTAATATTTTTCAGTGCAAGTAGCCAGATCTCAAGTTCAGACGTTATTCAAAGCTCTTTTGGGAATGGGGTAGCTTTTCGAAATCGAAGTCATGTAACTAGTTTGTGTTACCAATAAATCTCCCTCTCCACGCCATTCTCTACAGGCACACCTTATACGCAGTACGATTGAAGAGGAGGAACTCTTAATGTTAGGGGGAGAAAAATTCGAGAGCCCACCCGAATGGCATGGGTGGGCTACCCCCTTCGGAAACTTATGGAAATTGAAATTTGTGAGCGCAATATTGTAGGCTATCTTTGACAACCTTCAGGAGATTTACAATTTTTCCCACTTGAAACTCCAAAAACGCAGTTTTAATCGACTTTCAAGGATATTAGGGTGAAGTTTTCGGGAGCTCTCCCGAAATTTTTTGAAATTCAAGCCCTTAAAATGAAGTTTAAAACAAACTTGAATGATGTTGGCAAAAGAGGGGAAGACACACTCCCCCCGAAAAATTTTTAAGTTAGTTTTTAAAACGCAATTTTTATACGATCTTTGGTAATGTTAGTTGGAGGAGTGGTTTGGGGTCCTTGCTTCGTTAATATCCCGAAGTTGAAATTCCAGCAAAGCAATTGTGGATGATCTTCGATAATGTTGTCAGATGTTTGGAGTCTTTTTACGAAAATCTCTTCCGAACTGCAGCCCTAAAAGCGAAATTTTAAGACTTTCTTTGGTGGTGGTTAGGGATAGGAAAGGTTCAGGGACCTCCGGAATGTTCCCAAATTGAAGTCCTAAAAACGAAATTTAAGACCATCGATAATGATTGGGAGGATGGGGGCGGAGTCTTGAGGGTGTGGTTGGGGCGCTCTCCTTGAATTTTTTCGTAATTGCAGGTCAGAATGCGTAATTGTAGGCTAACTTTGATGATGATAGACTCTTCTCCGGAATTTCTTCAAAAATCAAAAGATTCAAGAACGCCCGTCTAGGAGGCAACCGATGGGGGAAAATAAAGGGATAGAGTCCCCATCTTTGCATATTTGATTAAATCATTGGTTAAAATGGTGTGAAAAATGTCCCTCGAGTTTTTTTTTTCTCCAAAACCATTTTTGTACTTTTGTTTTTCCATAATAATTTTTTCAATTACCAGGTTGAAATTTTCATTTGTTGAAATAAAGCGTTCGCGACCTCAATAAAAAAGCTGTAACCATTTTGGACTAAATGGTGCTTTTGAGCGATACCTTAGGATTCTTTTTTAAAACTATAGTTTGGTTTGAATATCGTACCGCCGCCTGAATCTCTTTATAAAGTTTTAGTTTACTTTCGATTTTTTTTTTTACAATTAAACACTTAGAACTATTCGTGTGACTGTTCATTACAATATTTAAATTTTTTCTTACTATATTTTAACTTTTTTTACTGCATAAAACATATTTTAACGGTCTATGAATTTTTTTCCTCTTAACTGAGATTTTACGAAGATATTTATGCAAAAAAAGAAAGAAAAAAAGGAAACGCAGTGTATAGAAATGCAAGTATTTCGGTGCCCCCTTTGATGCCATCATATTTTTTTATCTATTCATTTTTTATTGAACTGAAACTTGTCAAGAATTTGTACTATGCACTGAAGACTTTTTTTTCGTTAAAAAATGTTTGGAACAGTTTTGAGATATGTTTCGGCTGCCCTCGGTTAGGTACATTATGCATAATTTTAGAGGTTCCTAAATAATCTTCAAATTCGTCATTTTCTTTGAAAAATTTGCAGAAAAGTGATTTTTGTTACTCCTCTGTGTTTTATTCCAATTTTTCATTTAGTAATAAAATGTTTCAATTCCGCAGAGGGTTTCCTTTTCTTAATTACTAAAATGAAATTGGTGGCTCTATTACTGAAAATCGGGATAGAAAGTGCTGCACCTGCCTTCCCCCCCCCCCTGAAAACGTCCCTGGTTAGGGATAATGCTTCCCCCAGGTTGACATCAGCCGATGTCTCTCTGACGTGTTCATTAACTCCATATCTTACGAACGAGAGAAAGTGCCTCTTTCTAGGCACTATAACAAGAGGCAGCTATGCAAGAAAGTTATCTTATCGGCCGATGAATTTTTCAGACACACAGAAAACATCTTACTTCTCACATAAATTGTAAAATTTTCTTTCTTTATTAATAAATTGGAATAATGAAATTTCCATAGAAATTTAAATGAACAAAAAGGATGAAAAGCATGAATTTATTTTTATACTATGCAATTATAAATTTCAATGCGGCCCAAACAGAAGCGGCACACCAGGCAAATGCCCGGCTGCCCTCCGGCCCCATTCGCCCCTGATGTTGACAAGGGAAAAAAGTAAGATATTGCTAAAACTAAGACATCTGTATCAACAATGCAAATGCAATAGTCCTGCAGTACTATTTCCTTTAATGTCTTTACCTAAAGTGGTTAGAACCTGCACAGTTGTTATGGTACTTACAGCTAAGGAATCTAACAGAGCAAAGAACCCTTCTTTGTTAGTTGAAATTCTTAAAAATCTGTAATGGTGAGCTGCCGTGTAATAGAATGGTTGAGGAAAGTTATATGAAGTCTTCCACTTCTACTGAATTGATTGGATCATAAAATGCAAAAATAAATATATATGATTTGAGACCTTCTTTTTTTGCTGCAATAATAGATTGGTTGATTTTCAAAGAATTACTACATGCACTAAAATAACACATGAAGCATAAATTACAGACAAATATTTAATTTGAATATAGACTTATATTACAGTATTATTAGCCATGATGATATATTATATTCTGAAATCGTATAGTGGTTGTACACATTGCAGGTATGGCCGCTCGAAAATATAAACTATTGAAAACAGTTCAAATGTATCAAAAATCTGATTTATAACATTCTTATCATTTATCTTTCATTTGTCATGAATTAATATAAATAAAGATAGAACTTTAAATATATGCAATTATAAGGTACCTTATAAAATTTAATTCAAATTACTCACGTTAAATGATGAGCGGGCCCGCTATTGCACTGGTGAATATTCGCAGGGTTTACAACATTATTGTAGTGGTTGTCTTATTTGTAGGAGTCCATGTGATTCGCTGATTCGGAATTTTAACACAGTTCTCCTAATAAAGTTGAATATGGAAATTCAGGGTGCTTCTTGTTGCAGTACAGTAAAAATAGGGGTCGGACCCAAACATCCAAAAAAAAAGCTAAACCTGGTGCAAATTGTTTATTACTCTCACAATAAGAACAGGTAAAAAGTCCCACCCCATTGTGCGTCGGGTTTTGGAATGGGGGGCATCTAAAAATTGCTATTTTGGGTATTTTCCATAATTTTTAGAGTAAATTTAAAGTGAGAATATTATGTTATACTAAATTTAAAAGCATGAAATTAAAGGTGTTTGACCCCCCAAGAGAGATGACATAACCCACCAATGCTACAGAGCCCCCCTATCCCCGTAAAACGAAGCAGTACCCCCGAACCCCCCTCCATATATTTCATATGGAAACATTATTTTATGATAAGTTAAAGTTATAAATTAAGTGTGCCCATCCTCCAAGAGCGATGGTGCACCTCCTCTCAAAGCTACAACACCCCCCCCCCTCTGCCAAATAAAATAAATCCTCACCCCCCTACCTTTTATTTAAAGTAGAAGTATTATTTCATGCAAATCTAAAATGTATTAAATCAGGACTGTCCACCCCATAAGAACAGTAGCTCAGGTCCCTAAACGAAATTATATACTAAAATATTATCCTTCCCCCCCATCCCCTCTGATGGTGCACATTTGATTAAATAGCAAGAAAAATTACGCTCAACTGTTTTTTGCTTTCAAATGATTTCTCCTAAGCGTGTAACAAAAAGTCTTCGTTATCAAGATGTTTTTTGGAATCTAGATTCTCAGCAAAATCGTTCTTGTTGCAGCTATGTGTAACACAGTTTGTGCATATAATTGAGAACTTCAGTTCACTTTCAGACTTTTCAAACATTCACTATATCCAATGAACACCTCAGAGCAAGCACAAGATCTGAGACGCAGAAAGTCTTCTAGAGCAGAAGACTTGGCTGTTGTAATAGGATGCAGATTATATTTTTGTGGTGCTTTCTTTGCACCCATCAAAAATGGCACTAGCTTTCCCATACTTACAAGTGACTTATACACTGCATTGCTGGCATATTTCCTTGAAGCTTACATATCATTACCAAAAATATGATCAAGCAGGTATCTTCCATCCATTACATATGAGGCAGTGAGAAGCAAAGGGATGTAAGTGGCAATATTAAAAATTTGGAGATAACCAGTACAAATGGTTGCTGAACCTCTCCTCTATCTTGGGGCAAGAAATGGTACTAGTAGACCTGGTAGTTGCTTCTATACAGCATGATTTAGAAAAGAAAATCAATGAAAGTTTACCTAGGATCTTATCTTTAAACACGTTTTATTCAAAACTTGAAAATGTTCACTTACATCCCTTTGCTTCTCACTGCCTCATATATGACACCAGCTGTTCGTTCTGTGATGTTGGATGAACCTTTTGCTTCAGATAATAGCACTTTAACGATACAGGATTTCTTTCCTTCTGAAATCAGATTCATCGAATACTGATGGAGGATCAGTGCATAACTCGTACCAGAAGTTTTTAGCAATTTGTTATTCCAACTTTACTGTTCATACCATTCGGTGTAAAAGATGGTTTGGGCTTACACATCTTTACAGATAGTAACTACTCCCGTAACAGAAGCTAAAGACATAACTGCTTACCTCCTTTACAAAGAAATGCCACAAAATAGTTTGCCTTCAATTTCCTTTGATGTTACTACCCGCACGTTAAAGATCTCATCGCAATTCACCTTATCATCAGCGAGCAATACCACTACCAACTTGAGAGGGAAGAAACTTCTGGGGGCTTTAGAAACGGATTGTGATTTCCAAACTTAGAGACAAAAAGGTGTAAATATTTAGCATTCTATTGTTGTATTGCTCATTGCTCTTATCAAGACTTATTCTATCGTTGAATCACTACAGGTTCTAGACCACCTAAATTTGTCACTGCGTTAGATCGTTGGATAGCTGATGTTTGATGCGATCAATTCTTTTTTTATCGCATAATGTACTCAAACGTTTCAGATAGTGTTGCAAGTACATGTCCGCATATTTAGCATAATTCACATAACCAACTGCGTAAAAGAGAGGTAGCTTGGTGTTTGCAAATGAGAGCCCCCACCAACTTAGAGGGTGCAGAATTGCAGCATTGCCCGTCTCACTATTGGCAATTCCGGTTTGTCCCACCCTTACGGTGATGGCAAAAGATTGTAGAAAAGTTGAAGTAAGTTAATCAAGAAGAAGTAGAGAAACTTCGGTCAATTTGGACTTTTTTTATGCTGCACAGGAATTTTGTTTTCCAGCGCTCTAAACATTTTAGTAACTCCAGTCACAAATAATTTGGTTACTGAGCTCGCTTAGATCTTTTAGAATTATCATTCTGGCATTACCATATCATTGTAAGGCATTTTGTACTTCGGAAAAGTTTAAGTCAGGGAAATTTTTTCGTAAACTTCACTGCAATAGTCGATTTTAGAATAAATTCAGGGTTCCCCCCCCCCCCTCAAAGCGATGGCGCATCCCTTAAATGTGACGGAGCACCCATCCAGGATAAAAGTCCTTAAAAAAGAAAGAAATACCCCTTGAAAAAACTGCCTTAAAAATTCCAATGACGCAAAGCTGCTCCATGGACCCCCCCCCCTTCCCCCCCCCCCGCCTGTGCACCCTGTTAATTAGATTTTTTTTCTGTGAGAATTTATTATTTTACTATTAAAGAGTGGTTTCTGCGAGGTTTGAGATTTTTTTTAAAGTAATAGAAATTATTTTTATTTAAATAGAGGATTATTTCGCCCCCCCCCCCTTCCCCCCAAAACCCGACGCTCAAAGTGCTGGGACTTTTTACCCCTTCTTGCTGGAAGGGTAAGAAGTAATTTGCAACAGGTTTCACCTTTTTTTTTTTTTTTTTTTTGGATGTTTGGGTTTGGCCATTTTTTGGCCTAATTTTACTGTACTATTGGTAGTCTTCATTGATTGTTCTCTGGACAGTTCTTATAATGGAACAGACTATTTTTTCTGGATATATCTGGTCGGTAATCTTTGGTTCTTCACAAACATAATTAAATTCTTATATGTACACTGCTCAAAACAATTAGGGGAGCAATCAAAAATGTGAAGAAAACCGTGCGAGACAGCCACATATTGGCAAACAATGGATAGTACACACGTATCAATGCGCAATACAGAAAAAAAAGGTAAAAAAAATGGAATTACGCTTTAGTTCTTGGAAAATATGGACAAAAACATGAATAGATTATCTAGGGCAACAATTTGGCTATATGAAAACGATGAAAAAATATACTGTTTAGACATGATGCATAAGTTTTAATAGGGAGTATGGTCTCCTCGAACAGCTAAGACTGCTGCACACCTGTTTACTATGGGTGCGATGAGGTTTTTGATCTGACTGTGGAGAATACTGTTCCACTCCTCAAGAAGTGAAATCTCCAAGTCTCGAACAGTAACAGGCGGCTTTGGTCGCGCAGAATTCGTCCTCTGAGCATGTCCCAAACATGCTCGACTGGATTCAGGTCAGGAGAGCACGCTGGCCAATCCATACACTGTATTGTTTCAGTTTGAAACATGTTCTCCACCAGATGATCTCTATGCGGTCGGGCAATATCATCCTGGAAAACAAAGGAATTTCCAATGGCTCCAGCGTAAGGGATGACATAACGTCACAGTATCTCGTCTGCATACCTTTGGACCGTCAAAGTGCCATTCCGAAAGATATGCAGGTCCGTACGTCCGCCTATGCTGATTCCACCCCATACCATCCAACCAACTCATCTGTATTGTGACCTTTCACGAATGAATGCCGGGTCATTTCGAGTGACCCCGTACCTCCATACCAGAACACGTCGGATGTCGCACTCCAGACTGATTTGGGACTCATCTGTAAATAACACTTGGCTCCAATCATGTTGCTCCCAATCTCGATGTTCAGCAGCCCATCTTCTTCGGTTCGCACGATGGCGTGGGGTCAACGGAATGCAGACCATTGACCTATGTGCATAGTGCCCTCCCTCATGAAGCCAATTACGTACTGCTTGGCTTGACATCCTTCGTCCTGTTGCCAAGAGCAACTGTCTTTGCAGCTGTGTAGCATTCTCTGTTCTGTTTGGACGGGCTGTTAACAGTATATACCGGTCATCAGTTGCTGTACTGGCTTGTGCCCGACCTTGCCCTCGTCGACGTCTAACATTTCCTGTCTCTTGGAATCGATTCTACAGCCTTGCAACAACACTTCTGGAGACTCCAACAGTGTCTGCGATACTACGTTATGTTTGCCCAGATTCCAGTTTGCCTATGACACGCCATGTCATGGATTCCGGTAAATCACATTGTTGAGACAACCTCAATTAACCTTGTCTAAGAAAAAATACTGCGTAATCAAATTCCACAGTTACGGCAATAAAACAGACTTTTCTACAACATCCCGATTTCTGCCCTTATCTCCTTTTTCTGGTTTTTGACGTCATGAACTATGATTTGCATATAAAGTTTTCTTCTTCCGTTTTCTGGTAGGATTTAAATTATGGATTATTCATTGTATGTTACTTATTAATATGCATCTTTGCGTAATTTTGTTAAAACCATGTGCTCCCCTTATTGTTTTGAGCAGTGTATAAATGAGATTGAAGATAAGACGTTCACAAAACTAGAAACATCGAAAACTATACTAAACTACATATAAGTATACAGAAGATATGACTGCATTATATTCCTTTTATACCCGGGCGTGGACAGCAAGTCCAGCCCCGGGTCGTTAACGCGTCGACACTCTTGTCTAACGAACGGAACTTTTTCAAAAACTGCAGAAATCGTTGGGGGTTTCCCTATATAACCTTCCTTTTTAGGCAAACCCCGCTCATACTGCTACACAAGGGTAAACATAGCATTGCCCTCATAAAGTAAATTCCTGACATGTTCCCTCTCGATTCAAACATGTTGGAGATTAGTACGCGTTAAGAAAGAGTTCCAGATCTCCTTGGTTCAATTTCTTTTAAACATCTGCCATCCATGATAAAAATCAAAGCCAAAGTTAAAATTGGGCTAAATTATATATTTTGTATGTAAAGGGAAATGGTGTAATGTCCTCTGACAGCGGCGCATATTTGTAACGGCAGATTAGGCAGGGACCCCTCTCTGAGTGTAATGGGGTGTAATCATGCGCGGTCAATGAACCTAGTTGGCGCGGGAGAAAGAAGGGTGAAAAACTATCATCTTCGAAGGGGCTAGCGTTGTATGAAAACTTGAAAAATAGATTCAGGGATGGCAGGAATATACGGATATTAAAAGTGTGGCAGTGTGATTCCTATCGCACTGTCACAAAATCCTTGTCAATTTTTAGGTAAAGTACCATGTGAAAGAACTTTTCTTCTTATTCCTGCTCCCCACTTCTCTCTAGTTCGACATTTAACCGTTGGTGTAACATATTTGTCCCAAATAAAATCAATTCTCTGGCATTGGAAAATCTCAATATCTTTGCAAGCGTAAGGTTTTAATGTGTTTTCATGGTAATCAACAAATGTTTTAGAGGTTTGTGGCTTTAAGTTACGCACGTCGGTTGTCAATCTATATATATATAAATGGATGTATGTTTGTGGGTGTGTGGGTATATGTGTATGTTTCTTATACAAATCCACAGTTTTCGTCGGATTTCTTCCAAATTTGGCACACAGGTAAATTGTTACTCAGGAATTCATATAAGCGGGTTTTTGGAATTTTAAAAAGACCCGAAGAGGTCTAAATTCATATTTTGAGTCATAAAACTACTCTTTTCTACACGAACGAATTTTTGTATAGTTATTAATTTAGTCTAAATGAAAAGCCCGTAAAAAACTGCCCTAGATGAAGTTTCTTCAAAGATTAACTACTATCGTTAAATTTAGGAACTTTGATTCCAAGCTAATAAAAATGATTTGCAACTTATAACTACCGGGAAATATTTTAAACGCAATCAACACAAAAAGTATCATAGACAAAGGCCGTTAATGTCTTTCAGCGACCAGCGAAACGCATGCTTGGTAAGAGAGCCGTAAATGTACGAAACTTTGCTGTACATCGTTTCGTAGCCCCAGGGATCCATTGATGCTACCCATGGTTCTACTTAATTTGAATGCTACCGTTAAATTGAAATGGTTAATATCGTTTAATTAAAAAAATCCACAACAGCAAGAGTTGCGTGTAATTTTTTTATCAGTGTTTTCCACGTTAATAGCAGAGAAAATACAAACATTAGTAAGGTATATTACATTCAAGATTGGGATGAACTATCTTCGACTGTTTCAGCATTAGAATACTTTTATTAAAACCACATCCATTTCATTTATATGATCCTTACGAAATCAATTTGAAATGTGTAAATTTTCTGTATACTATTCCTCGATTTACGTTGAATCTTTAAGTAATTTAGTTCAACTATAACCAATAACCTAATTCGGTTAAATAGAAGTCGTTCCAGGCTATCAAAGAACATGTATGTTTGTGGGTGTGTGGGAATGTATGTTCCTTCTACAAATCCAGTTTTCGTCGGATTTCTTCCAAATTTAGCACAAAGGTAAATTGTTGCTCAGGAGTTCATATAGGCTGGTTTTTTAAATTTTAAAAAGACCCAAAAAGGTCTAAATTCATATTTTGAGTCATAAAATTACTCTTTTCTACACGAACGAATTTGTGTATAGTTATTAATTTAGTCTTAACGAAAAGCCCGTAATAAACTGCCCTAGATGAAGTTTCTTCAAAGATTAACTACTATCGTTAAATTTAGGAACTTTAATTCCAAGCTAATAAAAATGATTTGCAACTTATAACCACCAGGAAATATTTTAAATCTACTCAAAACTAAACGTATTCTCAACGTTGGTCGATAATGCCGATTCGCGACTGCAGTAAAGCATGTTTGGCAAGAAAACCGAACGAAATCAAAATGCTGCTGTTAAGCGATTTTTGAATAGCATCCTGAAAAGCAGGAATGCATTGCGGTCTTCGACGGTTCTACCTACTTTGTATGCTTTCTTTTGGTATTTCCGTTGCAGTAATGGTAGAACGAAATTATAGATTAGTATTTCAAACATGAACAGCCCAGAAAATATCAAAACCAGCTCGGTATCAATAATTCATTCATTATCCATGTACAAGCTTCAACAATTTAATGTTGGATGGTGCTTAAAACCAATCTGCATATGTTCTTTATACGTCCATGGTTTACGTCGGATCTTTACCTAATTCGGTTCAACTAAGTTGAATAGCTGAATTCTAACAAAGAACAAGAGTAAAAAATGCTAATTTCGCAAATAAATTGCAAAATAATAATATTTGTGCTTAGTAGCGTATCTGGAATTTGTTTTTCAAGGGGGAGGGGGATGGTCATGACATTTCTTACATGCAAATAAGCTACCATGCTAGGATTGCCAATATCTGCTAAAATTAAAGGTTGTAAACCTTTTTCCCCCGCAAAACCACACGGAAATATAATTCACTGGAATTCATACACTTTGGGAGGGTTGGAATTTTAAGTTTGGAAAAAATGCAAATAAATATTAATTTATATTTGAATTGTTTTAAACTGCAAAAAAATGCTACGTTTTTTATATAAACAAATGTCTTCATTTGAAATTTTATATTACCTTAATGCTCGAGTAATAGTACATCTGATGAAGCATCTTCGCAGACTAGCAATAGTTTTATATCTGTTAGCAGGTATGATGCAACTTTTGACACACATAAATTACTATTTAAAGGCATGATGAAATATTACTTCACAATATGAAGTTTTTTTTTCATCGTGAAATAAGTTGGAAAAAGCTGCATTCCCAATTGAAAAGCTAAGGTCGATAACTGCTATTGTAAGCAATCGAAAAATATTGGAAGTTTGTAGCTACCATTAAGCATTTCAACCGTCATTGAAGAAGTGCTGTGAGATATGAATGGAAAATTATCGCTATAATAGCTTAAACTCTCTTAAACACAGTATAGGGATAAGGAGAAAACACTTCGTATCTCACGTGTAATCACATTGGACGGTTAAGTGCTGTAAATGTATGTGAGATATAACTATTTTCGATATAGATAGCTTTATGTTACTTGATCAAGGTTGGTTTCATTTACAAATGTAATTCTTCTTGCTGCTGGGAGGGGGATTAAGAACAATATTTAGGAGAAAGTTTTGATTTAAATTTATAGATTAGAAAAATGTGAATCATTTAAGTTTTTAATTTTTAAACTACGTTTCGAAACGTGAAATACATTTCGATTGCTTTTAAGCTGTGGATAAGAAGAACAAAATATGCAACAAGATGCTGTAAAATGTAAACAAAAGATTTGTCTATTATACAGTTGTAAGTACAAAACAAGACATTTATTTTTCAAAAAATTTCACGGCCTGCAAATAATTAAAAAACAAAATCTAGCACGGATAATGACCAAAAAGGCACACGCCTACTTTTTTCTCTCTAACACAGTTTAATTGACGGTTTTGAAATAGTTCGTTCAATAACTTCACGTCCACCTACTTCCATTTTTAATGTTTTACATACCTTAAAATAATGACTGTAATGTAGTCAGTTGACCCATTCCCACCTCTCACGACGATTGCATCCCTCTAAATTAAAATTTTGATGCTCTCTAAGGAATACTCTCTCTAAAGCAACAAACTTAAATATGTGTTCTCTCTACCTGCATCAGTGATATCATGTATAACATTTACGGCAAGTATTAGATCTTAAAAATTTGAACTAGAACTTAAATCTTGACAAATTTTAAATCTTTACAAGACATTAATATTACTGTCTAACTATTATTTTCACGTACGAAAATAGAAATTTGACGTCAATATAAGAAAATAAAATGTAGCCGACGTGCGTCTTTTTAGGCAAGTTACACTCATCCAATTTTACTCTATGGCATGGCACTAAATCACCATGGCAAGAGCGAGCAGACACATTTGGTAAAGTTTTTTTTTATACTAAGCAAACTTTTTCTGCCAAATGTGCTTGCCTGAAAACATACAAAATAACCTATCACTTGATACCTTCATTCTTAAAAAACACCGCAAAAAATTTTTGTAAAACGGAGTGTTATCATCTGTTAACAACACTGACTGAATTTATTTTCTGTACGGTGGACTATTTGTTTAGCTTTTGGACATTGAGGATGATTTTAAATTAATCTGAAAATATTGTAACCGTGTCCAAGAAGACTATTTTGTACATATTTGTGCCTGCTATAGGGATTGACTTTTATTTTTTGGTAAGCTCACGACTCTTTCTAAGGAAACATTCAATGATTTATTTCTGAATAAAATGCATGTGATAAGTACTGTTGCATTTTTTGATGTATTGGGGAAAACAAAACCTACAAAGGCGGCACAACGCTTTTCTTTCAAAGCATCACATAAAAGGTTGTCCCACACGATGTGCAAAAGACAATCATTTGTCTTTGCCATGAAGACAATTTGCGTACTGGCCGTCTGATTCAACCTCAGACAACGTACCAGTGGACACTACAGAGCCCAAACAATATTCCTCACACTTTTTTGCTTTAAGTTGATGCTACCTTTTCGGCAAATGCTTGACTTTCTGTGTTATTTAAAGTATTTTGAAGTTTTAAGCCAAGAAAGCGTTGTGAATGTATTTTTTTACGCTCATTTGGAAGTAATTCATTCCATTGATTGTCCAAAAGATATGTTGCATTAAAAAGCACCCGGGCAAAGCCGGGTAGTAAGCTAGTCCCATTTAATAAGATCTTTATGATGGAGAGATTGAACTACCAGAACTACATTTATTTCTGGACAGTTTAAGATAAGAAAATCCAATAGATTATTCTCAGCAATCAGTATTGACCAAGCACAACCAACAAAATAATGCAATAGTTAAAGGGGGTGGCGGTGCAATAGGTTTGACACAGGATCCATCAGCACTTAGGCGTTGGATGGTTTCTAGACCAGAAAGAAGCCGATTGATAGAAGTTTGAGTGTGATGTTAAGCTAAAACATGAAGAAAATAGTCGACTCCATCATGAGCAGTACCACTCATTTTAAGTTAAATTTTTTACTAAGGTTCGATTTTTTACTAAGGTTCAAATAAGGGGGGGGGGGTGAGGATTTATTTTATTTGGCGGAGGGGGGGGGGTGCTGTTGCTTTGAGAGGAGGTGCACCATCGATCTTGGAAGATGGACACACTCGATTTCTAACTTTAACTTAGCATAAAATAATGTTTCCATATGAAATGTATGGAGGGGGATTTAGGGGTACTGCTTCGTGTTACGGGGACAGGGGGGCTCTGTAGCATTGGTGGGTTATGTCATCCCTCTTGGGGTCAAACACCTTTAATGTCATGCTTTTAAATTTAGTAAAACATAATATTCTCACTTTAAATTTACTCTAAAAATTCTGGAAAAATACCCAAAACAGCAATTTTTAGATGCCTCCCATTCTAAAACCCGACGCACAATGGGGTGGGACTTTTTACCTGTTCTTATTGGGAGGGTAATAAACAATTTGCACCAGGTTTAGCTTTTTTTTTTTTTTTTTGATGTTTGGGTTCGACCCCTATTTTTACTGTACTATGTTTGATATGCAACTTTTTTCTATTACATACTTGCATGCAGTCACACAATACTTTTTAACACCTCTTAAAAACATAATTTTTTCATTTTCTTTCAGTTTTGACAGTTCATCTGTCACCTATCCACTAACAACGAGATCTTCAAGAGGTAGTCTGCTACCAACTGCAAACAGTTTATCCGTGTCTACGTTTGAAAAATCAACTTTCTTTATGACAGAGGCTTTTATAACTCGAGCCATAAAAGTTTGAACAACGGTCTCTATTTCTTGGTACAATTTGTGCATCATAGGCGCTTGGCATTGAAAGCGTTTCGTGAACTGCATAAACAAATCAGCAGATGAAAAGATAAAACGCAGCTCTGCTTTTATAGAAGATCTTTTTAAAACATTTGCAACAACTTTGTATGACCTGCATTGCATAGCTGAATTCTTTTTCAAAGTCACATGTTTAAAAAAAAAAATAATACTGAAGAGCATCCCACTGTTCCAGTAAGTCTGTTTGCTGCAGGTCCAAGAGTAAGACAATGGGTAGTTGTGTGTTTCAGGAACTTGTGATGAGGTATATTTAGTTGAGCTTGCACTTCTTCGAAGTCCTCATAACGGGAAGGTCAACCATCAAAATAGCTATAAGTACTAAGAAGAAGTTCAGATGCTTCTTCACCTAAATACTGCAATGCTTTGACATACGCATCATGCATTGTATGAATACTGCAAGTACCAATATTTATTAGGCTTTTTTCTCGTGTCTCAAGGATAATAGTGTCAAACAACCTAAAAACCTTTTTATTAACATAAGGACCATCCAAAGGAAAGCATGAGACATTTATTCATGGATAATTACTCTGGGTAAGTGCTTCACATAGCTTCTCAATCGAAATTTCACCAACTGCCTTGCCCAAGAAGAAAGTTTTGAGATACCTTGTTGTGATGCAACATTGGCTTTCAGACCAATATTTTGTTGTTCGTTGCAGCTCTTTTTTGTCTTTGACATTGGTAGTTTCATCAAAGCTCAAAGTATAATAGGATAAACATGCTTCTTTTAACATACATTCCCGAAAATAAGGAGCAAGTTCATCTGTAGACGGGATAGAAAGACTGGTTCTGCTCATAGGGTGGAATTGCAAGCGATAAAAAAATTCCCCGATTTCCCGATAGCATAGCTATTTTTCTTAAACAACAACAAGGTGGGGGGGGGGCATATTTAAGGCTATTTTTTAAATTAATTTCACTGTTAAAGCTACCATTCAGATACTTTTCAAAGATTTAATTATTTAAAAAAAAATCCTAAGACGCATTTCAAAAAAGGTGAGAAAGGTGACAAAAGTTGCAAAAGGTGACTAAAAGTAACCAAATTTTCAAAAAGTGACTAAAGGTGAGAAAGGTGACTGACTCCTCGGCCTGAATATTTTAAAGAGATTTCTCATATTATTTTAATAGCTCGTTTTTTATTCGGCGAATTATTTTACTTTGTTTTGATTAAAAATCCACGAAAAAGAATAAATAACATACTGTTTTGACAAATAAATAAGTTAGATCCCACGAAACAACAATAAAATTTGCAGTAAAATATTTAAAAAATCCGCTGAACAAACTATATTTGACAGCAATAAAAGCTTCATTTTGATTTTATTGAAACCAAAAAACCAATCATGGGGTCAACAAATAAAATGAAAAATAATCATCAAGATTTGAAATGCATCGTGACTAGAGATGTAAAATTTCCGGAAATTTTGAAGTGGTGGAAAAAAACCGGTTTTTTCACCGGGTTTTTTCGGGAAAAATTGGAAAATTTGATTTCTTTATGAATAAAATTTGAGTTTCTTAATAGCTCTGTGTTTCTTGTAACATATAAAGGGTTAAGTATTAAAAAATATATGCTATCCACACATCTTCTTTTTCTGCTTGACAGAAATACACATAAAGGTAAGATTAATTAGAAGAAAAAAACTTTTTGTTTTACAACTGAGTAGAGGGCTTTCATGGTTAAACTCAGAAATAAGTCAAGTCGTCACTCAACCAATAATATTGGGTAATGTGTGTCTAATCATAACAATTACATTTTCTATTTTAGATTGCCTTTGAAACTTCTGAAATTTTCGACTTTCAAACATGATTGATTTTTTTTTTTTTTTTTTTTGGAAAAAAAAATACAATGTTACTATCTGAAAATGAAAGTTATTGAGTTTTGATTTTTTCCAATCCAGTCTAAGTCCAAATCAAAACTAAATTGGTTTTTCTTAAGCTGAACCAAAATTAAATTGGAGTTGAAGTTTATTCATACGGCCGTGCTAAGCACAGTAGTAAAAGTAGTCATGCCAGCCCTTTTGAACAAATTTGAGTTATTAAAACCAAGTTGTTCTCTGTTTCGTATTTTACTTAATAAATAACATGTTTTAGGGTCATTTGATCAAGAATGAATCAAAAATATGGAAGAGCCACACTTTAAAATACAATATCTCAGCTTGAGCCCAACTGCAAAGTCCCCTTTTTTGCTTAGCACGGCAGTATATAGGGTGCGGTAAAAAAAAAAATATCGGACAAAAATTGTATCATCGAATGGAAGAAAGGTAATTTCATTTTAATGAGTACCTAATTTATTTTTGTTTCTCACTTTATTAGGAAATAATTTACAATATATTACCTAGTTTATGTATTGTTTTTCGGTTTTCTTACAATTTTAAGATAAATACCTGCTATTTTTAAGTTGTTTAACCAAGCAGAACGACAGTTCGTTTGCTTGTTGTGCTTCGACAAACAGTATTTGAAACGGCATGCCGTTTCAGGTGGCTTGGAAATGATAATCGATGTCCGGAAAGTGTACAAAAACAAACAGTGGAAGATTTCAGTTAATCGTCAGGTCATCTAAAAGTGAGTTCAATGAAATCCTCGGGTTTCCACTAAAGCAGTCGTTTGTGGGAATTTGTGACCCATAAAGTGCGACTAAGGGAAAAAACAGCTCTAACAGAAGTTTTGCAAGTTCCAAAAATTCAGGCATTCATATGACTCGAAAGATGCCAGAAACGTTTGAGACGAGCCCGCAAGTCCACGCTGGAAGAGATACCTTTCACTGATTTACCGTTCAACCGGTTCATATCCCTCAGAACCATAGGATTTGGTCTGTAGACACCATAGGCTCCAAGGGCGGATTCAGGGGAGGTCAAAGAGTCAGCCGACTTCCCTGTGACAAGAATTTTATTATGATTAGTATTCAAACTTCAAACTTTTAGATCCGAAAAAATAGTATCTGAGATTTATTCTAGCCTTTTTTGTTTCGTTCTGTAAGGTTTTTCTTCCTAGTACGTCATAATCCAAAGGATATGACTGAGTTTCCGGGCTGCTGCTATTATGAGTTTTTTGTTCATTTTCAAAAGAACAATCACCTCTAAATGAGCTTAAAGTTTATTCAGAGCACTCTTCCATTTCAAACCACAATGTTTTGTGTGCTATAAAATGTTTATGTAAATATATCCAACTATTTAACTCGGTAAAGTGACCAGCCTGTCTGCCTAAAGAAATATGTTTTTTAGTGAAAATTTGGGGGGAATATGATCCGTGGCTCATGTTACACCATTGAAAAATTTATGGGGGAGGAGGTAATTGAAAGGGTTTTGATTTCATTTGGTGGTGGGGGGGAAGTCGAAGCATATGAGGGGGTATGCCATCACTTTTGGGGGGATGGGTACCACTGTTTAACTGATTTTTTATACAATTTAATACGCTGACCATTGAAACTTGACCCCCCTTTAAAAAATTTCTGGATCAGTCCCTGATAGGCTCCCATATAGGGGGGGAGTGGGGACTCAAGCCCCACCCCCTTTTGGAAATGAGAACTTCCTCTTCCTTTTAATACTTTTTTCTTTGTAAAAATGTAAAAACATTTTTTTCTCCAGCCATTAATGAATTAGTCATCAAAAATGTCAAATTTTATGAGCTCTAATCTGTACTAAAGTCGGTTTCCATGGGGAAAATATCAGAGCCCCCCCCCCTTAAAATTTTGCATACGAGCGCCCTTGCAAGACACTCCAAGCACCTTAGAAAGTGTTAGATATCGCCAAAATCCGAATTTTTTGTGGATGAGGGCCGTAGAATGAATCAAAAAGTGAACCAGAAGCAGGGGCGGATCTGGAGGGGGGTCATGGGGGCCATGGCCCCTCCCAAAGCCTTGTGATTGTAGGAATTTTTTTAAGGAAAAAAAAAGAAAAAAAATATTATGAGAAGATAACAAAATTTAACACGTATTATACTGAAAAAGAAGTATAGGCCTAATTGGGAGATAAATTACTTCCCTATCCTCAAAACAAAACTTTTATTTCCAAAATTTTTCTCCATCTTTTACATCATTTCTTTATTCCAACTACAGACACTTGGACGATCTCTAAATGCTGCAGTTCTCAGAGTATACCTATTGTTCACAAGATCAAAGAGAGCCTAAATTTTCGTTTTTGTGGCTTTAATTTCGAAACTAGGACGAGAACCCCCTTTTCCCATGCCCTTTCACAAATGCCTTGAAGTGTAGCAAAAAATTGAATTTTAAGTCTTTTATTTGGAAAAATGTCAACGGAAACTAGCTTATCCAGCCCTTATCACTTAACTTGCTTAAAAGCCACGTAATGAATTTTTTGGAACTTCAATTACAAACGAGTTTTGATAGGATCTCCTCCCTCCCTAGTTTATATCGTTATGATAGCTTTAAAAGGAGTTTTTTTGGAGGAGCTCACGAATCTTCCATCCCTTTCTAAAATATGTATAAATATTGTTAAAAGTCGAACTTTTAGGGCCTCAAAGACAAAATATTTCCAGGAAGGAAGGATTCTAAGCACCTTCACGCTTCCTTAAATGTAAGCAAACGTTACCTAAAGGTGCATTTTTAGGCTGGACAGCTGAAGAGCTAGAAGAGCACCCCTCCTCTTCTAACTTCTCAATGTATAATGACAGAATATTTTGGTTTCTAAGCTTTATTTTCAAAAAGTATTTTGGGGGCAGTGCCCGAAACCTCACCTTTCTCCGTACATCATCAAAAATAGGCAAAATGTGTTTCTAGTTTCCTAATTTTCAAAAATCTCGGAAATTTAAATTTTGAAACATTTTCGAGGGAGATTCATAAATCCACACCCTCACCTAATGTCTTGGTACTCCGAAAATTGTGTTTTTAAAACTTCATTTAAATAAAATTTCTGGGGAGTTATCAGGGCCCAATTTCCCAATAGGCAGAGTAGGCAGCTGCCCAGGGCGGCTAACTTTTCAGGGGCGGCAAATTTGCTATTATGATACACATTTTTTGAATTAAATTGTTATTCTTGAAAGTAAAATATTAATACTCTTTCATTTTCCACAGAGACAATTTTTTCTTGTAATTTAATAATGATTACTTTCACAGATCTTATGAAAGTCAAATGTTTTTCAATCATGGTATTTGCCGAATAAAATTTTTTTTTGGGAGATCACTGTGATCATTTCATCGGGGAGCCTCAGAATGTGAAACGTTTCATAAGTTTGACAGTTTGAATCTGGGAACACTTTTTTACGTTTTTTTGAGTCAAGGATATTTTGCTTCTTTTAGAGGGGGGGGGGGGGGCAGATTTCAAATTTGCCTAGGGGCGGCATGGAGCTAAATTCGGCCCTGGGGAGTTTGCTCAAAAATTTCGGATGGCCCCTCCCAAAACAATCGGCTGGATCCGCCACTGACCAGAAGGGCATTTTAGAAGTTATTGTACTTCTGTGGGCCTAAGAGCACTTCAGCATTGTAGACTGGACATTTTCAGTTAAACTCCACACCGATTCATATGGCCAAAATGACAAGAGTGGTGCAAAGCGGATTGTTTTTGACAAGATATCATCTTTTGAGTGGACGCTCTACTCGCTCGACCTCAATCGCATTTTCGCATTTATTACACTGTATTTTAGAGTCAAAGATCTACCCTAAACTGCACATAAAATTGAACTCTCTAAACAAATTGCTTTATAGGGAATAGGATTGATAAAAGGACTTGGTGCCCTTGAATGAAAATTTCAATAAGCAGTTGCATCTCTGTATTACTGCAAAAGGCTGCTAATTTGAAACCAATTAAATTTAATGATTGCTAAAGGTGTTCTCATATTATTTTTTTTGTGTTTTGTTAGTTTATTTATTTTTAATAAAGTTTCTTGGAAAATTGCTTGCAAAGGGCTTTTTTTTTTAGCCGCACCCTGTACATTTGGTACGCAGTCAGCAGAAACATAGTTATGTGATTAAAGTTATGCTTGTTTGTTTTATGAAGAAAGAAAATAAATTCTTCACTATAAGGTTATTGGTTTGAGCTTTTTTGTAAGAAGTATTATTAAACATTTTTTGATCTATATGCAAATGATATTGTCATACAACAACTTGCATTAACGTTAGACAGTATTTAACATAAAACGGGAAGGGGGAGGAAATTGCATCAGAATTTAAGCGTGAGAAATTTCTAATCACTTTTTGATGAAAATTTCAATTAAAATCCTGAAAAGTTGAAAAAAAAAATTCTTTTCAATTTTTCCGAAGTGAAAATTTATTTCTTCGGAAAAAAACGGTTTTTTTTCCGTTTTTTTCTTCCGACTGTTCTCATCTCTAATCGTGACGCATCTATATGTAATCCTTTAGCGTCACAAAATTTGACAGCATTATATTTCTTGCCATTTAATATTCACGTTAAAATCATGGGGGAATTATTTTTTTGCGGGGACTTGTGAAATTGGCGAAAACTTTTTCTATTGCTAAAATTGCTGCCGCCAATGTTTGTTCTTTTGATATTTTGATGGAACTTTTATTGTTTTTTAATTAATTGATACATTTATTTGGCCAATTATTTTACATTTCAATTGATCTTTGGCTGAATTACAGTAATGTAGTTGCTACCTAATACTGTATAGTTTTGATTTGGCGGATTACTAAATAGCTTAATTTAATTTTCCAATATTTTTTTGTTTTTTTCATTTTAATGTTACTTTTTATGCTACTTAATGGTTCTTTAAATTTGATCTTTAGCAAATAATTTAAAAGTTTGTGGAACTTTTCATGCTTTTTTGTGGCCCAATTTATTTATGTGGCAAAATTTCTTTCCTTTAAATTTCCTCACAATGTGTAAACATTTGAATACCATTTACTTTTTTAACAGGTTTTTTTTTAACTGTTGTTTATATTTTTATTTATTTATTTTTTCAACAAGCAAAACTTTTGTTCTCAAAAAAAAAGGGGGGGGGGAATTTTTATTATTTTTTTTAAAGGCTGAAATGTTCGTTTATAAAAATCTTTAAATGAAAAGCTGCCAGCTTTTCCTTTTTTAATGAAATGTTTTTCCTAGTGAATTGATTATTGTTTCAATGTACTTTTAAAAGATTTCAATTTCTTGTTCCTTAACATACAACGTACTCCTTAATGATATTAATTGTAATGTATAATGATTGATACTAACGATCAGTTTCATTGCAAAATTTTTATTTGATATGTTTTCTACATAATTTTCTTTAACATAATTGTGTATTTTTTGTGCATTTTATTAGTTCTTATTGTGAAAAAAATAAAGATATCAAATTGAGCTATTCACCATTTTTAGAATATGTCTTTAAAAAATAACAAATTTTGAATTAAACTTTAAAGTAAGAAAAAAAAATTAAAAGCTTTTTGAATGTTTCCATAAATATATTTATCAACTAACAAAAATATCCGGCGTTGCCTGGGTCAGTAATAATTATGAGAAACAATCGCACTTTCATTCGTATTCTGTTTTAACTGATAAATATATTTTTCAGTTGTGCTTAAAGAAGCATATGTAATTAATTTTTGCATAATGAAAGTAAAAAAATATTTTTTCTTGATAAATTATTGAGCATAGTTCATAGGTTTAATAGACAGTACAGTTTCGTCCATAAGATGTAATGTTTAATTTTATAATATTACGCATAATTTCATTCAGAACCAAATTTCTTCTGTCTCCCCCCCCCCCAAAAAAACAGTATTTTCGAAACATTTAATTCACGTACGTTTTCAAACAGAAAACTTCTTTTTAAGCTAGTTTTAAATTGTTATTTAATGTATAAATTGCAATAAATGCTAACTCCTATTTAAGTTTATTGAAGGTCTGCAGTTACATTATTCAAATAATTTTGAAAATGCCTCATTGCGAAAAGTTGGAATAATTTATCAATTTTTTTCATACACGGAATTTACATTGATTTAACTAGATAAACACCTTCCTCAGCTTATATTCATGTGATTTTGTTTCAAAGCTTCTTTTTGAAAAAAAGATACTTACTTTTTCACTTTTTGCCAAAAATATCTTTTCAAACACTTTTCTCCAGGAAGAAAAAATCCGCTTTTAAATTAACTTAAATGCTTTTGAACTCAATTTTGAATACCTATTCTCTTTAAACTTATGTGATGTTTATATAGTTAAAAGTTGCCACAAAATCCAACAGATGTCGCTGGAGTCTGACCAGGTTTTTTGTTTGATTAATTGATTTCGTACTACAACTTTTATTGAAATGACTGAGCCTGATAAGACGTGCATCAAGTGAAGCCTTGGTCTTACCAGTAAAACAGTTAACAAATCGAGTTCAGCCTTTCCCTGCATGTTAAACATTACCAAAACATTATCATGCATTGGCGCAAGTTTTATTGTTGAAAGACGTAGGTTACTCGATCTTTATCTCTAATCCTCTTATATATAATCGTCTATTATATATAAGAGGATATTACAAAACGATGCCAACTCTGGCATAATTGAAGTATTTTTTGAAAAGCTGAAATTTGAAAATGATGTCAATTTATTATACGAAACATAATTGATTCTATAGGCAATATCTATTGCAAGATCAATCTAGATAGAGCTCAAACAATTTTCCAATCTTTGAACCAAGATCTAATATGCCAACACATTTTTCATTACATATGCTATGTCTCCAGTCAGTCAGAGAGCTTGAATTCTTGCTGTACTTTAAAAAGGCAGCAGAGCTATTTGAAAGAATAAGCAAAGTTGAATTCATTTTTCTTGCTTGTCTTTTTAACCCCCGACATACAAAGGAAGGAGGTTATAAGTTTGACGTATCTGTGTGTGTGTCTGTGGCATTCTAATGCCTAAACGAATGGACCGATTTTGAAAAATTTTTTGTTTGAAAGGAGAATTTATCGAGTGTTCTTAGCTAGGTTGTGTCTTTGGATGACATTAATTAACAAAGATATTAATTTAAAATCTCTAAACGGTTTTTCCTGATCTTTGCAGTGAAAATATATTTAAAAAAGTTAAAATTTAATACCAAAATAAAGAGAATTTTTTTACTCCTCTGATAGAATGTGTTTGGAACTTCCATGTTACATAGAATTCGAATTATAACGTCCGTTTCAAGCAGATTTTGATAACGGTAAAGCCTTTACCAATGCGATTGATCACCGTGTTCATTGTTGGCCGACAAAGATATTAAACGCAATGATTTAAAATTTTTATCTGTTGTCAGTTTCTATTTGTTAGCAAATAAAATACCTGAAATTGATTTTTAATAGTACAAGGCTTTTAAATGGATTTTCAATTGTTGCAACTCAGTCGGGGGGTTTCAAAATTTTTAGTTTTAGTTATTACTAGTACTGATGCAAGCAAATGAATAGGAAGACAGATGAAAGTGCTGTACTTTTTATTTTGTATGAGATCCATGAGGTTGTTTTAACTTTCTCTCGAGAACATCATAGTTTCGGCTCAAGCCACAGTTTATTCACACACATTGCAAATTTATTTTTAAACACTAGCAGAACACCCCTGCCCCCCAATTTTTATCGAAGTTTTAGCTTGTTGATTTGCAACATAAAACTTAACAACATTCAATGCAATAATTTAGAAAACATGGAAAATTAAGTTTATACATTAAGCAATTTTTTAATTGACTTTTAATTTTTTTTTAAGAATCAAGGAATCATTTTTTAAATGAAAAATCATGATTTTCTATTTCATACAAACAAATAAAAAGTGTCAGCAATAATTTTATTTTATAGAGTATTTAAATATTCAATAAACATGTAAATTATATTACATTTCACAGTTCAATTTATGATTCAAAAGAAACATACTTTAGTACAAAACACAAAAGTGAAATAAGTTTCACTTTATTTTTTGAGGTGTTCGTAAAGAATATCTAAACACAGAAAACAGGCACAAATGAATAAAAACTTACACAGGAATGCCAATTCCACAACAAAAAATATCGCATATACAGAAAAAACTGATAAAAATTGATGCGGTAAAACACCAGTTTTTTTTTATTACATATGTTTTATTAAAAAACAAAGTCTTTTTGTCATAATCAAACTGAGATAGTTCCTTTTAAAACCAAATACTCAAATGACAAATTAACATTTGAGTTACAATGAGGAGAGAAAAAAATAAAACTATAATTTTTAGGTTAATTACAGTTGATAGTAAAAACCAGTACAGTCTGATATCGAGATTTGTTTTTCCATAAAAAGAGAAGAGTGACAATAAAACTAAGAATTTTTATTTCTCATTTCATAAGGAGCAATTAAAAATACTTTCAGATTTATGGCCAAAATAATTTACAAAGATCATATTTTCATAATACTGAAATAAATAAAAATACACATAATTAATAGGAAAAGTCAAAAATATAAAGCATTTTTTGAACTAACAGACACTGCATCCTCATATCAAAGGCAACGTTTTATTTATTACTTCTCAAATATGTACACCATGCACAGGGAAGAGCAAGCATTTCAAAACTAAATGTACACCAGTTGTTCAATACAATACATAATTGTTTTGTTTCAAATGTATAACTCTGAAAACTCAAAAAATCCTAAAAAAACAGTTTACAGTAAGGCATGATTGAAGTTTTCACAGAGCATTATTAAGCTCACACAAACGCACACTAAATGTTAATGCTATTCAGAGAAGAAAACTTTAGTATTAAGAAAAACACCCTCTTGAACAAGTAACTCATTTTTTTTATTTTCGATGGAATTCAAAGTTAATGGTGCAAGTGCTCAAAACAAATGAATGCAGTTCAGCCCTGTGACAGTGGTGTTGGGAGTTATAATCACAAAATCCTATACCCATATTACCAACGTTAACAAGCTAAAATTCATTGCTCCAAGCACTCATGTTAAAATTCAGACAGATGGGATACCTGGTTGCATACAAGTCCATGGACAAGTCGGCTATCTCGATACTTGGCAAAGTAACAACAGGTTTAACAAAGGCCTCAAAGTTCAGCTTCAACGCTGTTGGTTTTCTGCAGTAGCAATGTTGAGTTTTCCCCCATCTTCACAAAAGTTTAATTTTGCTGAGTACTCCTTTGGAAACACTACGAGACGTGAGAAGGAACGCATACTTCAGTAATGTTTGTACAATGATGAAAGACTGACTGCAATGAATTTCCCAGCAGCAGGGGCAACCGGAGATCAGTTGCAAAGCTGGAGGATGCTTTTGTCTAAAAGGAAAATATTCAAATTTATTTATGTAAAGAAACTTTAACCACAACTCTTTACAAGCATTAGTTAACAATTAAAATCATGATCAGAGCATAATTCTTTTCTTTGTAATAATAATACATATTAATTTTTGGCCCACAGTAATGCTCCTTTTTGCCACCATGGCAGCAATAAATATCACAAAAAACACTGCTTAACCCATTAACATTAAGTAATATCATGTGGTATCTGTTTTTTTCATAATATAACATTTCAGTTCTGTCTGGCCAGTGTTTTATTGCACAATTTTAATGTGTGCAATATTACTTACATTTAACACATAAACAGGGTTCCCGCTCCAAAATGGAAATCAAAATAAAGCACTTTAAAGCACCCTACTTTTTCTCCAAACAGGGTGATTTCTTTATGTTTTTTGTTAAATCACAATATTTTCATAGTTTATGTATTATCGTCTTTTAATACTTGGTTCCTGAAGATCCAAGAAACAAATGGGAAAATACGGACAATAGAAATTTCAATTGAATAAAATTTAAAAACTAGGACAACAGCATAAACGAAAACTGAGAACGAAAATGCAAAATTTAAACTTAATGCAGGATTGAAATTTCTCAACAAAGGCTTTGAGAATCATCTACAGAGGTTTTGTGGAGCATTTTGTGATTTTTCAGAATGGTTCAATATTGAGTTTAAAAATTATTTAAAAAACTGACCTAAGGTTTATGCTTGTATTTCGATAATTTAAAACATTTATAAACTAAATCAAGCTCTGAGCACAAAGAACTTGGATTTCTCATATAGACGTATGTGATTATATAAAAAAACATCAAAGTATAATAATAGAAAAGTCTGAACAATATTATTGGTTTAAAAACTTATAAATTATATTAATAATTACAATAATACAAGCGAACGGACCAGAGAAAAAATACACAAGTGCAAAAATGGGTAATTATGCAATTGCTTGAAAATGCACGTTTAATGCAAAGCGAATTTCAACTTCTTTGCTGCGTCTCAGTTCTTGCAAAAGAAAACAGAAAATGGGAGCAGGGGAAGTTTTTTGGAAATATTTGATATTAATTTTGAAAAAAAAATCAATTGAAATCAACAAAGTTTCCTTAGTAATTCAATCTAATGTCAAATTTCAGGCAAAGAAATCGACAGTGTAAGGGCAGATTCAGAGGCGGGTTAAAGGGTCAACTATCCCCCTAGATGAGTAACACTTTTTTTAAGGAGTACAAGCACCCATAAGAAGGTGAAACTTGCTGTTTAAATGCCCACTCTCCATTAGTTATTATTATTATTATTGCATTACAAAAGTTTTAGCATTGCAATGCTAACTCGGAAACACGTCTGAAATATTTTGCATATTTGTACTTCTTTCTACGTTGTTGTAGAAAATTGTGATGTAACAATGTTGTGCCCTTCTTGTTTTCAATGAAAACATTTAACATAAAAATATGTAATTTCATTATTTGAAAAATTTTGTAAATCAAATATGAACAGCATACTATTCAATTAATAAAATGGTACTTATTTCTTTCAAGATAATATTTTTAAATACAGTATGTGTTCGGGTAATTTAATAGATTGTCATATAAAATAATATTATTTAACAAAATAGCTTCTTTAATATATTCTTGGTTTGAAAAATATTCTGCATATAGCTCATTTTAAGGATTTTAGGCAGAAACATTGAAACAGTCAATTTATCAAATGAGAGGAGAAAATTATATCAACGAAGAAAAATCAGTAACAATTGAAATTTTGCAATAAAAAGAATGTATTGTATTTCATCTTGAATCCACAACAGTTATAAATCTTGGACCAAAGCAACAACTGATCTGAACCCAGCCAGACAGCTCAGAAACTAATAACTTTTATTTCAATGGTAGTTAATAACAGACGAATAAATAATTTACTTTTTTATTTATTACTTTATTTTCGGCAGAGGATAGGGGGACTTATTGTTTTCTAATATTCCACAAAGTAAAAACTAGTATGTTGTGGCCATCACGAAACTTTCTTCTATATATATATATATATAGAAGAAAGTTTCGTGATATATATATATATATTTTGTTTCTGATCCCGCCCCATGCTTGATGAGGAAGCAATATTCCCAACAAAAACAAAATTACACATACAAAAACTTGAGGACCATCCCAATGTCTGAATTATTGCAAAAGCAAAGCAAAGAGCGAAAATTGAAAGTTATTTTAAAAGCCTTGTTTGAATTAATTACAAATATTTTATTTGTTAACAAACATAAGATGGCAACAGTTAAAAATTTTAAATCATTAAGATAATATTTCCGATCATTTCCATACAATTAAAATCACGAGAAATACACAGACGACAATCTATTACGATTTATCTTTCTTATTGTTGCATTAATAAAGCTATTTTTATTCGCAAAAAAAAAAAAAAAAAAAAAATCAACACCTCTTGGAGCGATTGGCGTCAAAAGTGAACCGAAGCCTGTTTACATATGGATTCACATATATTCCAAATTTCAACCAGAACGTAGCATTACTTCTTGAGATAGGGCACTCACAATGGAAAAAAAAACGGGTGATTGCGCTACCCCCTTTTTAGCTGTTGACACCAAAATAAAATAAGCTCTTATACCCACTAAGGGCTACTTGCCGATACATTTTTCTTTCATTCTGTTCATTATTTCTTGAGATACAGCAGTCACAATTGACGACAAAAAACTTTCTATAGCTCAACCCCCGTTTGAGTTATTGACACCAAAATTGAATCAGCACCTGTTCCTGTTAATGGCAACATATGGACCAAATTTTGTTTGATTCCGCCAGTTACTTCCTGAGGAATAGCAAGCACGCGTAACTCAAAAAACGTCCCATTGCTCCATCCCCCTTGGAGGAATTCGCTCCAAAAACCAATGGGCACAAGTTCACATAGCGGCACATATGTCTACCAAATTTCGTTCGATTTCATGCGATAGTTTTTGCTATAGAGCGGCCACAAAAAACTGGTCTCACACAGATGTGACACACGCACACACACATACAGTTTCCAAAAATAGTCGAAATGGACTCAGTACACCTCAAAACGTTCGAATCCGTCGAAATTCGAAAATTTGCATGAATCCAATACTTTCTTCTATAAATTAGATATAGAAGAAAGTAATAAGTGAATAATAATAACACTTTGAAATTTTTAACACTAGGATGACAGCTACGGTGACCAAAAACTTTTTACAGAGGCCCATTTTTAGCATTTACTCTTTACAAAACTTATATAGTAACCATTCAAACCCACACACACACACACATGCCAATTCATACTTTTTAAAATTATTTTAAAAAGAATAGAGAGGAAAAATTGCTTTGACACATATTATGTACATGTAGATAGTCTGATTGGTGATTTTGACTTTTTATGTAGAAAGTAAAAGCCATTGCTCAGAAATGACAATTCAGTTTCTTCACAAAAGAGCTGAAGGATCACAATTACAAGCCTTTATAAAATCTATGAATAAAGTTAAAAACTTACCACAGAATTCAATAAATATTTAAACTCCGAATGTCAGTTGTGAATTTTTATTGCTTTTTCTAAATAATTATATCTAGATCGCTTAGGAGCTTTGTTTATATGCTCCAAGCCAAGCCAAGGCCTCGGTTGAACTGCACCTGCTAAAAAAAAATTAAATAAATAAAAATTCATGAGAGATTTTAAAAATAATTAATACATTTTAAAACTGAAATAGCAATCACAAATCATACCTGACTGTGAATGAGGAAGAAAATCAGATAAATTTACATGATAGTCTGAGTCATCTGCAACAATTTGTGGTCGACCCATAACAACAATAGCAAACTTGTACTATAAGAAAAAAAAAATATATATATATATATATATATATAATGTACAAAAATATGTATGCAAAGCACAGGTATAAACAGTATGTATGCAACTAGTTTCAGAATTTAAATATCATGCATGTGTTTGGTCAAGAAACACAAAAACACAAATTAATAATTAGTTATATCTGCTATATACAAAGAAAGTTTAGATTGTGGTGCTCAGATGTGCATAGCAATAAATATAACATAAACAAATTCAAAGTTCATGCCATTTAAGCAGCTGATTTTTGCATATTCTTCTGCTTTCTATTTACTTATTTTTACTACTTGAAAAAATCAAATCAGTTTTTTACTACCAGATACTAGGAGCCTCATGCAGAAGAAACATTTTATTCTTTAACCTTTATGCTACATATAGTGTATTTTAATTTTCCAAGAAAGGTTTTAAGAGGAAAAGAAAAGAATTATTATTTATTTAGTTCCTAAAGAAACGTTATAGTTTTACTGCAGAAATTTCAGATCCACAAAACTCTCAGTGTTTAAAATTTCATTAATTCACAGAAAAAAATATTAAAAAATAAAAACCAACAAAACATAACATGATTTTTATTGACAGCTTTAAGAATAGTTGTGACAAAGGGGAAAACCAACCAGAAATAAAGCATAAGTAAGAGAGGTCATTAAAAACAGATATGAAATTAAGATTTTATGGAATGTTTTCAATCTTATCCTAGTATTCATGCATAAAAGCAGGAACTTCAATATTTTGTACAACTTTTGAGTGACCAAAGTTTGAAAAGTATTAGGAGCAAATTAAAGTAACTATTGTTTCTCAAAATTATTACTGATCCAGGCAACGCCAGGTATTTTTGCTTTATTTTTCTGTGCTATTTAAGTTCTCTGGAGGGATCTAGGCCCATGAAGTAAGAATTCATTTATTTAATTATCTTAAATATATACTGTGTTAATAAGCACATGACCAAAGCTGGGTAATAAGCTAGTATCTCATAAAGAATGCCAACTAAAATTTTTAGTTGCTTTGCAAGCAAATTACCCGTTTTTTACTCATGGCTTTCAGGCGAAAAGTAAACGTGTAATATGTGTTATATATTTTACTTGGGCACTTTTTAGGATGCTTGAACTCTGGTCACAATCACTCCTGCTATAACATTAGTCCTATTTCAATCTTTGCTTGAAATTTTCAAAGTGGAAAATTACATTCTTCCTGGTTTTTCTATTTCAACCCATTCTGTATGCGACATCATCATTACATTTTTACAATAAATCCAGACATTGCATATAAGTAATGCTATTTTTGCAGAGTTTATGCGGGTGATGTTTTTTCGAGGTCGTTGTTTGTTACATGCATGAACAATCGCTGCTGCTGGTAAGAATGGAAAAGGATAATTTTGTCCCACACGTGACGCTTCATATATTTCATACAAAATAACAATTTAAAAGGATGATGAACAAAATTTAGGTGCTTACGAAATCACAAACGCATGTGTGACTTCTTAAGCAAAAATTTTCTTCAAAAATAATTTCTTTTATATGAAATATAGGAAGTGTCACGTGGAGGACAAAATGACCATTTTCAATGGAATGGGCATAGACATATTTTTTTTCAATGGTTTAAATAATTATTTCTAAACTAATGAGATACGTTTCCTTTATGTTGGAACCATAGCTTTCAAAATCTACAATTTGTTTCGTCAATGCTGTATTAATAGAGCAAAAATATTATCTTATTCATAAGCAAGTTACCAGAGATCGACTTTTGATGTCCCGCACGTGACGCATGTAAATAAATTTTATTTTAAATAACAAAATTGTTTAATAAAAATATGATTGTGTCAGGAGTATCTTTGTACCAAATGTAAAGATTAAAAAAATTGCTTACCCCTGCTTCATTAAAAGATATGATGAAATGTTTATGAAATTTAAGCGTATTTTTGTCCCTCACGTGACGGTGAAATGGCCCAGAAGCATTGCCAAGAGGGATATGTGACCTGCATTTGATGGCAACATAAAGAGAGGTCATAACATGCCATTTTTGGCAAAGTTTTTATTAGCAAACAAAAAATGTAGCAATAAAATTAGTATACGTTATCTGCAGGTAATATTTTAATTGTGAATAAAAATATGGTGATATAAGATTAAAAATAATTACCCTTTCAAACTCTTTGTCTGGCACTTCAAGTTTCTTTTGTATCCTTAATTTCACATCTTTAAAAGCATCTTTCTGTAATATAATAAATCAAAGTGGTATTTTAAAATATACTAAATTAACAAGTAAAATTTCACTGCTCAAATATTAACACATACAGTTGCATCCATTTATAGCGAAGCAATACATAACAAATTTATAGCTATAACCTAATAGCTTCAATTAACCTTCACATTTCACTTTGCACTATTTAACTTTTTATAGTTAAATTTTATTTGGTCTCTATGACTTTGCTATAAATGGGTGTGACTGTGCATATATATGTATTTTCAACTTAAGCTTAGGACAAAAACTTACGTGTTTAATTTTTAGTAGGAAAGGCACCCCAAATGTGGAAAACACCTCCTAGAATTAAGAGAAAAATGGTTTAAGTTTACAATTGTTGGTTAAAAGACATTTTTAACTTTCAGACACACACAGTATCGTATACACTTTTAAATTTCCATATAAATCCATAACTCTTCCCTACAAGTTTCAAAGACTTACATGTTTTTTAGACAAAAATAAATTTTTTATAAGACTATATTGTGAAAATACTTGCATTTATCAGAGTTTGAGTATGGTTTACACATCTGTTTTTGAATAGAAAAACTAGAACAATTAGCAATAACAACTGAAATAGTATACTTCCTTATATCTATATATCTCATTAAATTCAAATAAATTAATTTTAAAAGATTAAGGTCAAGAGTTCTAGTTTTCAAATGTAACCTAACATGAAGATTAGTAAAGTTTCTTTTTTTACTTGGCTTGAATCAACTCTGATACAGCTGGATTGAATTTTTTGAGTGAGTATTAGGACTGGGAGATGCATCACAAAAAACCGGTGTGCATCCTACTGTGATGTCAAGCCGCCCCATTTTATTTGAGTTCTATTTTTTCATTTTAAGGCTGAACATTTTGGTTCTTCGTTAATGCCTCTTCAATGCCAAGGTCACCTTCTGCATAGGAATATACTACAAACTGCATTCCCTCCTTAACAATATGCTTGATGAACTGGTTTTCTCTACGTTACTTTGTTGGTGAATATTGTGCCTTTCGAAAATGTACTTTCCATATGCTGTTGGCATGATTGCAACCCTCTGCATATGTGCATTTCACGCCCTGGGGAATGTTTTGGCTCCGGCCTTCTTTTTCTATGCTCTGGCAACCTGTGGCTACGTGATCTAGTTTATTACATACTTTGAATACTTGGTATCTGAAGGATTGGTGAGACTTCTCCTGACGATGAGCATCTTCTTACTGATGGAGACCGATTTTCTGGATTCTGTACTTTTCTTGAGTACATAACATTTGATTCATGTCCATTATGATTTACCTTGTGGAAATATTGGAAATGCTCTCTGTTTTTTTGCTAAATCATCATTTATCCCCATCCGTGGTAGCATCCCACGTGCCATTTTCTTTTAACAATCAAATGTAATATTTGTGAACCACTTGAGTTAGGATTGCTTTGAATTATAATTATACCAGGGATGAAAACAGCTGAAAGTCAAAAAAGAGGAAAAATTGCGAGACTTAAAATTTGAATATATATGTTTTACATTACGCGAAATTATATTGATACTATAGTCCTAAATATTAATAGAAAAATGTTTTTTTTTAAATAAATGTTAACAAATGAATAAATAAAATAAGCTTGCATTTATTTAAGATTTTAACAGATATATCAATTCCATAAAACACTTTTGATTTCCCATAGTCCAGAAATCAGGTGAAATTAAATCTTTATAATGTGACATCTTATGCTATGAAACTTCCATATAATTAAACACTTAATACAAGCTGAATCACTGGACACCATAATTACAAAATGACTTTATCAGTGTGGCTATCCTTGGAGACATAATTTGAGGGGCATTTTGAAACTTTGTGGAGCAGCTGGGTATATTCTATAAAAATCATCAAAAAACTAAACCCAATCTAAAACTTTTTGAGCTTTGATGGTCATTTTAAGCACTAGAATGAATATAATTATTTTTAAATTAATAAAACAGCTTTAAACACTATGTCATGATTTGAGAGCAGGGGCGGACTGGCCAGGTCGGCTAGTCGGGGATCCCCGACTGGGCCAACCGCCCAGTGGGCCACTTCAAGCAATTTTTTTATTGAACTTAATATTTGAACACCTAATATTTTTTAAAGTGTCATTAAAAAATAAATTTAAAAAAAAAAACATGTATTTCATTTAATCTATGTGAAAAAAGTGTTTGGAAACAGGTAGATTTATTTTTTTTTCCACCCGAAGCAGGGACCAAAGTAAATAGCCGAAGTTCACACGTACGAATGCTTTTCTCTTTTACAAATACAAATACAAATGTGACGACCAGCAACAGGCACTGGGCCCAGCTAGGCTGGTCCTAGTCAATTAATTAGTCCCCAATGAAGATCAATGGCCCTCTTAAAGCTATCCACTCCCTTGCTCATTACCGCCTCTTCCGGTAAGCTATTCCAAGTGCCCACGACCCTGCTAAAGTAGTAGTTTTTCTTGATTTCCAAGTTAGCCTGAGATTTAAATAGCTTAAAACAATGACCCCTTGTCCTGCTTTCCCCGCAAAAATTTAATCCATTTACATCTTTCATTTTGATAAATTTAAATAACTGAATCATGTCCCCTCTGACTCTCCTTTGCTCCAGGCTATACATATTAAGCCTATTAAGTCTGGTATCATAATCTAAATCTGAGAGTCCCCTTACTAATTTAGTTACCCTTCTTTGAACCCTTTCCAATACGAAAATATCTTTCTTCAGATAAGGCGACCAAAACTGAACAGCATACTCCAAATGAGGTCTTACTAAACTCCTATATAAAGGCAGAAGAACTTTCTTAGATTTGTTTGAAATAGATCTATTGATGAACCCAAGCATTTTGTTGGCTTTGTTACTAGCAATACTGCACTGTTGACTAAACTTGAAGTCCTGATTTATAAAGACACCCAGATCCATAACATTTTCTGCCTGATTTATGACTGAACCCTGTAAACGATATCTCATACGCTTATTTCCATGACCTAAGTGTAGCACTTGACATTTCCCTACATTAACTGCCATACCCCATTTATCTGCCCACTTAGTAATATGATCTAAATCCTCTTGCAGCTGTTTTACTTGTTCTTCATTTTCGACAATCCCCATAACTTTTACATCATCAGCAAAACAATTCATGCTTCCAGAAATATTTTCATTGATGTCATTCATAAATAGAATAAACAAAAGAGGCCCTAAAACTGATCCCTGAGGAACCCCACTTAAAACATCACTCCAATTAGAATGATTTCCTCTCACAACTACTCTTTGCTTCCTACCAGTAAGCCAATTTCTAACCCAAAGTAAAGTTTTTCCTCCTATTCCAATGTCAGCTAACTTGCTGAGAAGAGCAACATGCGGTACCTTGTCAAAAGCTTTTTGAAAATCAATATAAACAACATCCACACATTTTTTGTTATCTAAAGCTGAGGTAACCTTGTCGTAGAAATGCAATAAATTAGTAGTACAGGATTTACCTTTCCTGAAACCATACTGCAAACTAGTCAACAGACTATTAGTCTCTAAGAACATCATGATCTTAATTTTGATCAAAGTTTCGAAAATCTTACAAATCATCGAAGTCAAACTTACAGGTCTATAATTCCCAGCAATACCTTTAGACCCCTTCTTGAAGAGTGGCGTTATGTTAGCCAGCTTCCAGTCCTCTGGCACCGTCCCCGAGTTATAAGAAGCATTGAAAATATTCAAAATAACATCCACTAATTCCTCTGCACATTCAACTAAAATTTTTGGATAAATATTATCTGGTCCCGGAGCTTTAGCTGCTTTAATCTTTTTCAAATGAAATAAAACCTCCTCCCTGGAAAATACAAAATCCTCAAGCTGTATAATAGCTTGTGTCTTGTTAGTGTCAACTGTTGAGATACAGTTATCGTTAAACACACTGGAAAAAAAGTTATTTAGAACATTTGCAATATCCCTATCGTTTTGGATTAAATTTCCATGCTCATCAACCAAAGGCCCAATTTGACTGTTTCGAGCTTTCCCAGAATTAGCGTAAGCAAAAAACCTCTTAGGGTTCCCATCAATGTCATCTGCCAGCCTTTGCTCCAATTCCCTTTTCTGAATCCGTACCAAATACTTAAAATTTCGCCTTGCCTTACCATACTGGAGCCTCTCCGCACTCTGACCAGTTTCTTTAAACTTACGAAAAGTGGCTTGCTTATAATTAAGAGCTTCTTTAGTCTCCCTGGAGAACCACATGGGCCAAATTTTGGTACTAACACCTTTTCTCCTAAATGGAACATAGTCCCCAACGGTTTTAGCAAGTTTATCCTTAAATTCCGTCCACTGCTGATCTACGTCGCTATTTTCCAACCCTGACGAAAAAACCTCTTTCAAGCTCTGCCTAAGTGCAACAAAATCGGTGTTTCTGAAATTGGGTATAAACCTAAAATTATCATCTTTGCACATTTCAAATTTAACCCGGAACCTAATGCTGTTATGATCACTATCTCCAATATGCTCCCCTACACTCAACCCCTGAACAAAACTACCTATGTCACAAAAAACTAGATCCAAAATGGCCTCCTCTCGATTCCCTGAGTTACAACTTGATCTAAGAAACAGTCACCAATTACTTTTAAAAATTCCTCTTCTTTGCCATTACCAGGATAAAAATTATTCCAATCAATACCTGGAAAATTGAAATCCCCCATTATGATAACGGATCCCTTACTGGACATGTCACTAATAATACGGTACATCTGTTCATCTTGTCCCTGGTTTGAATTAGGTGGCCTATAAATGTTTCCAAAGCCTAGCTTTATGCCCTTACTGCTCATCAACTCCAGCCAAACCATATCAATATCAGTAGGCTTATCATTTATGACCAATTCGTTGCAAATAAAATTGTCTCTAACATAAAATAAAACCCCACCACCTCTTTTACCTACTCTATCCTATCTGAATAAATTATACCCCGCAATATGTAATAACTCTGCATCAGATTCGGTAGCCCATGTCTCTGTAATTCCGATAACATCCAACTTCTCATCCATAACTATGCTTTTCAATTCATCCATCTTGTTCCTAATACTGCGAGCATTGGTATAGAAAACTTTAAGCATGCCTAAGTTGCTTTTATTTAACACCCTGAAATTTCCTAAATTACAATTGTTAACATTACTACTCTTGTTCATCACTTTATTTCCATTTCTAGCAATACCCAAAAAAATTTCGTTCTCTCGATACCTGATGCTTGAACCATGCCCCCCATTCCAACTTAGTTTTTTGACTCCGAAGCCCTTAAAATTAATCCACTAACCATTTTGACCCCTGTAGAGCTCAGATGCAGGCCATCCCTAGCAATCCAATCCCGTTTACAATGACTCCATACATCAATGAACCTGATACTGCGCTTTTCGCAAATTGACTTCAGTAGCAAGTTCATACACCTCGCACGTTGATTTAGCCAGCTCCTATGCACTCCATACCTGGGAAGCAAACCAACCACTTGGACATTCGTCGAAAAGCTGGTTGCTTTATCCAACAGGGATTCCCATTCCCTAGAAAACTCCTCATTTTTACTGTGGCCTACATCATTTGTTCCCACCCACAAAGTAACCATGTCCTCCTTATTCAATACTCCCTTCTTTTCAGCAACCATATTAACGTCTTTTACCCGAGCCCCTGGTAAACAACACCTAGCCACCTTACGCTTTACTCTCCCAACTGTGTTACCCACCTCCCTTACCATAGAGTCCCCCAAAATTACACCCTTAGTTTCCCAATCTAACTCCTCATTTGAAACTTCCCCCTGATCAACTTTCTCTCTATTTTTTAGAGCTCTGGGGGCCATGGCTCCCACATTGAGGAAACGGGAGGAGGCCAGAGAAATTTGGGTCTGACGCATCCTCGAAAAACGCCCGGGACGAAAAAAGCGGGTTAAAAACTCATACTTGTACGTCTATTAACAAAAATTGAAGGGACTGCACCATTGACAAAGCAGCCCCAGCACTGCTATAAATGTGTGGATCATGCTTTGGGGTGTTGATACATGAGCACGAGCAGGGGCATACACGGGGGGGGGGGGGGGGGGGGGAGAAGGGACAGCTGTTGGCACCGTTCCGATCCTGAAAAAAGTCTGAGATTTTTTAAATGAGAGGTGAAATATATGTAGGGACGTATAGCGGGTAAACAAGACAGGTGGGGGGGGGGGGGCGTAAAAGTCATTTGTGACGTGCCCCAAAAATTATGTGCATGCCCCTAGTATTCACTGGTTGTGACAGCTTCAACTAAATGCTGTCAGTTGGCAAGATATTTCATTGGTCTATTATAAATTATCGCTATACTAGTATTTTCATCTCCGAATCGCATACGAGAAAGCTAAAGTAAGTCTGGTCTACGAAAAACTGAATCTGAAACAGAACAAAATTTCGACTTCTGGTCTACGAAACGAGTGTATTCGAAAAAGCTACTGAATACAGGCGGATTTAGGACCGAGTTCCGGGGTGCTGGGGAGGGCAAGGTTTCTGTCTTTTTTTTTTATTGAGCTACATTAGTTCAGGAGTAATTTATAAAAAGGGAACATGTCCCATTTTTAGAAAAATTCATTTCATGATATTTTCTAAATCTTTCAGACGACCTTTATCAAATCACTTACTCTCAAGAAGCCCAAACGTGGAAAATTCTATTTTATTTAAGGGTAAAGTGTGGCTTTTTGATCAAAAGGTAACAAATCCGTCCTCTGCACGTTTTATTTTGAACAAAAGGGGATATATCCTGAAAGAATCTGTACGAAGACTTTCAGATCCAAAGGAACACATGTCCAAAATCCTCAAATTTTAATCCACTACTTTTAGGCTCATGTACTTCGATAAGAGAATATGAGAAGGTGAAATAAGAAGGTTTTGTTGAAATTGGAATTTTCAATATTCAGGTTTTTGTTCAAAAAGGCACATATCCAAAATTAAGATGGCGATATCTCCTTGTTTGTAGTCCTCGGTTGTAATCAGGACCAGATTTATACTTAACGGGGGTACCTAAGGTATTTCAGATATGCGGTCCCTTTGTAGTCTAAAAGTCACCATCGATACTAGCCTTAAGTCTACATCTGGGAACTTTGATGCAAGAACCAGTTCAGTCCAAAAAAAATTTTTAATTAATTTTTGCGTGTGTCCGATAGTATAGAAGTTTGGATTGGTGCTACAATGGGAACCAAATGTAAGATCAGACCTATGCTTTCTAGTTAATAATGTGGGAAAGATATTGACCTTTTTACCGGACACTAATGTCATTTGTTGGTCTTACAGAAAATGAGTGAGTCTGGACTTACTTAGTTCTTGCATCAAGGCCCTCAATTGTGTTTTTCAGATTTAAATATCGAAAAATTGCCAAACGAAGTCTTCAAATCTTTGCCGTTCCCTTAAAGTCACTAAAAATAGCCTAAAATTTCACATTTTGAAATTTTCGTGGGAGAGCTCCGTAACCCTTTTATAAGCACTATAGCCAAAAATTGATTTCAGTTTCAGAAAGTTTTCAGTCAGTTTCTCAGACCCTGAGGGAACCAGTGTTTCCCCTAGACCAAAAACGGGACAGTGCACTTTCAGATAAAAGGTTTAGAGAAGTTTTGTAAAACACAAAAGGTGCTTCTTTTACTTTTTGGTTTTCTAGGTTTATACAATGTTCAAGTGTTTTCAATAGTAATTATTTTTAAAATATTGAAAAGCTTTTTGATGTTTAGTTTTAAAGGTAATGCAAAAAATATTCAGATATATTCTAATCACATTCTTGTGGATAAGTTATTGAAACGAAAGAGTGACGTTTCAAGGAAAGGCTTATGTGAATATTTACCTTTTGAAAAAAAATTCGCTTTTGTCCAGTTTTGTCTAAACTTTTACGGGTAAGGAGGTATGATGAAGTTAAGGCTCAAAAGTTAGCTTAAAAGCGGGAGGGCACAGCTTCCTCCTAAAAAATCTGGGGGGGAAACAGTCGAGAAACCTGTCCCCTTTCCTTTTAATGTTTTCAAACACATTATAAGATTATGTTTTTAAAATTTCATATTGAAAAATTAAGAAGGAGAGTCGCCGGATTCCCTATAGTAACTAAATGCAGTTTAAAATTGGGTTTCCAGTTTTTAAATGCTTCCAAATGAGATCGCTGAGCCTCTTTCTCTCTCACTCATGACCAGTGATAGATTTTTGTTTTTTAATAGTTCAAAATCGAAACGTTTTCGTAGAGAGCTCCCGATGCTTCTCTGTTCCATTAATTTTACCAAGGGTAACCTGAAATTGTACTTCTAAAACTTCCCATTTTGGAGAATTTTTGGGAAGAGCCCTCGACATTGTATTGTAAACAAAGATAGCCAAAAATAAACTTCAATTTTGAAAAAAAAAAAGTTAAGAGAACAAAAACGTGGGGGAACCCTTTCTTTTTCCTGTCTTCAACATTACCGAAAATTGTAAAATTACGCTTTTTGACATCAATTTTGAAAATATCGCTTGGAAGGAAACTAGAACCCCTTCTCCAGATTCTTTTCTCCTTATGCCTATGCAGATCAACCAATTTCGAAAAATTTACGGGGAATTTACCCGATTCCTCCCTTTCCTCGTGTTTTTCCTGTATTGTCAGTATAGAAGCCTAAAGATGAGGCTTTTCAGACTTATACCATTAGTATCCTTTGAAGGCACATAAAAAATGTGCCAGTGTATGCTTTATTTTACGTTTCACAATTTTCCTTTTTTTTTAGAACTTTAAAACTTGATTTAGAAACTTAAAGAAATATAGCTACTATAGTGGTAGTTTAATGTCTTTGCTCGGCTTGGAAGAATCGAGATCCGGTACTGGTTAATTCAACTTTTTTAATTTACAGAGGTGGGCCAAAATACTCTTTTGCGACTGGGCCAAAGTCAGCCAGTCCGCCCCTGTTTGAGAATATAAGCAACTTTAATTTCGTATGTGTTTGTCATAATAAAATAGCATAGTATAATTAAAATAAATTTGAATTTATTAAGATTTCAAGAGCTATATCTAGAGCTATATCTTTGGTAAACCTGATAAGCATTAAAACTAGATTTGAGGAATGATGTTGGCTTAAATTAACTCGGATGGAATATGATAAATATTTTTGAATGGCAGTGGCAGTCTTCATAAAAATAAATAAATAAAGTATAATAAGGGTTGAAAATATTAGTCTACAAAAAGGTATTAATGTCTAAGCAGTAGAATGGCATAGCAGATAAAAATGAGAGAGTTACAGAAGCGGATGCAATCGGATTTCAAAATTTACGTGTAACAATTGCACGCACTCACCCACCGTCACTCTCCAGCATTTCCCCCTCCACTCCTATTTCACCCACCCGACCAACAGCAAAAAGTTCCTTACTTCTTTCTACTCATAGCCCAGTCAATGAAGGTAAAAAAATAGGCTTTGTCGCAACTAATTTACGGAAAGCTGAATTTTTGCAGGATGTTAGCACACCAAGTATACACTAAAAAAATACAAAGTCACGACCTCCACCCTTCTTGCTTTCTTCCCCACCCCCTCCGAAACACTGAAAGAGCAGTACTATGATTATACGTTTTTTGTGTCGCAACTACTTTAGGGAAAGCTGAATTTTTGCAGGATGTTAGTGCTTAAAGTATAAACTAAAAAAAAAAAAACACAAAGTCCCGACCCCCACCCCTCTTGCTTCCTCCCCCACCCTTTCCGAAACATTGCAAGAGCAGTACTCTGATTATACGCTTTTCGTGTCGCAAATAATAAGGGGAACGTTTTTTTTTTTTTTGCAGGATGTTAATACTTAACCTATACACTAAATAAACACAAAGTCCCGATCCCCATCCCTCTTCCCCCCCCCCTTCCGAAACATTGCAAGAGCAGTACTATGATTATACGCTTACAGTTCAAAAATTAATGATGTTGCTGGGGAGTTCCTTTTTTTATTTCATTCCTAACAATATTATAAACCAGTGGTGCCAAATCTACGGCACGCGGGACACATCCAGCCTGTGAAGCTGATCCATGTGGCCCGTTGTTTTGAAATGTTACAATTCGAAGAGTGCGTTTAATCACAATTTTACAAATTAAGAGTCAAATATTTAGAAATAAGTTTCTGTAAAACAGGTTGCATTTAACAAAATAAGCATCAAGTAATGATAACAGCAATTATTGATTTGCAATTTTCTTTCCTTTTTCGTATTTTCCCATTTCATTTAGAAAAGAGCAAAATATTTTGAAATTTTATATGTGCTCTAGCCCGTGAGAAGGATTTTAGTATGATGTGCGACCCTCGGGAAGAAAATGTTGGGAATCACTCTTATAAACAAATTATATTACACACTTTTTATGTAGGTAGCTCAAGTTCACCATTTTCATAACTTAATCATATACAGGAAGCTCACTACAAAAAGTAACTTTTAAAGCTTTTTATCTATACGTCTTGGGAAGAAATGTTTGGACAAAATTTATAGGTAATAATAAAATGATAGTCATTTAGTTGAAATGGAGCAACATTACAATGACTTTCACTTACAATGACAAAATTTTACAACCAAAATGCAATTTTTTTGTCACAAAAGTTTATAGCTCATTTATGTCGCCGATAGTAGTCTACAAAATAATGTCAATGTTTGGCTAACTATATTAGTCTTCCATTAAATAAATCATGAATAGTATATTTCAACTGATTATTGCCTCAAAGTGGATATTATTAATGTTTAATATTACTTTTGGTTATTATTATTTAGTCTTTTATAAGGGGTCATCTTCTAATATTTCATTGGTTTGGTTCAAAAATATTGTTACAGTGCATTCCACTACAGTGTGCGCACATTGACATGCAATCGAACCAAGCTTTACAACAGATACAGTTTGTAACTCATAATGTTTTACAATTGCAAGATAACTTTTGTAACAAAATATTGCATTTTGGCTGTAAAACCTTAAAGTGAATGTAATTACATTGATGCTCCATTTCAACTAAATGGCTATTGCAGATCATCATTGTATCATTATCCATAAGTTTTGTTCAAACTTTTCTTCCCAAGACGTTATGATAAAAAGCTGTTGCTCGTTGAATTTATTTTTTGTTTTTTGCAGTGAGTTTTCTGTATGTGATTAAGTTGGTAAAACGGTGAAACTGGGTTATCTACATACAAAGTGTCGGTAACATAATTTGTTTATAACAGTGGTCCCCAATCTTTTTCATCCCAAAAGGGCCGCAGATCATACTAAAATCGTTCTCCCGGGCTGGAGCACATATAAAATTTCAAAATGTTTTACTCTCTCCTAAATGACATGGGAAAATACAAAAAAGGAAGGAAAATTGCAAACAATTTTTTTTAAATCATTACTTGATGCTTCTTTTGTTAAATGCAACCTGTTTTTCGTAAACCATTTTCTAAATATTTGTCTCCAAATTTGGAACATTGTCATTGATCGTGCTCTTCGAGTTGTAACATTTCACAAAACAACGGGCCACGTGGATCAGCTTCGCGGGCCGAATGTGACCCGCGGGCCATAGGTTGGGCACGCCTGGTTTTTCATATTGTTGGGAGTAAAATTTTAAAAAAAGGAACACCTCGGTAACAGCATTAATTTTTGAGCTGTAAGCGTTGCAATGTTTTGGAAGGGTTGGGGGGGGAGGGCAAGAGGGGGGGGTTGAGACTTTGTGTTTTTTAGTGTATAATTTAAGTACTAACATCCTGCAAAAAATCAGCTTTCTCTTAATCTTTTGCTACACGAAAAGCGTATAAGCATAGTACTGTGCTTGCAATGTTTCGGAGGGGGTGGGGAGAAAGGCAAGAGGGGTGGGGACTTGTTGTTTTTTTAGTGTATACTTTATGTGCTAACATCCTGCAAAAATTCAGCTTTCCCTAAAGTAGTTGCCACACAAAAAACGTATAATCATAGTACTACTCTTGCAATGTTTTGGAGGGTGTGGGGAAAAAAGCAAGAGGGGTGGGGGTCGGAACTTTGTGTTTTTTTAGTGTATACTCTATGTGCTAACATCCTGCAAAAATTCAGCTTTCCCTAAGTTAGTTGCGACATGAAACCTTTATTAACTGGGCTATCAAGAAAGAACGTGTGCCTCAGCAAGAATCCTGATGGGAAGGTCGGGGCAGAAGGGAAGTGAGGGGGTAGTTGCGCGATCGCTAGAAAGTGGCTGTGAAATGGGCGTGGCAAAACAATGAGCGTACAAGTCTTCAACAAAAAACACATACAAGAAGGGTTGAAAATAATAGTCTACAAAATGTTATAAAGGTTAAGTGATAGGATGGCATAGTAGACAAAAATGAGCGAGTGTTATGGAAGCATATGCAATCGGATTTTGAAATGCATAAACGCTGCCGCTTTCTACGTCATTCTCGAGCCTTTTTTCCTCCCAACCCCCGAAAAGAAGTTCCTTTATTCTTTCTACCTTAGAAAGAACACGTGAGTTAACAAAAATCCTAACGGAAAGAACGCGATCGATAGCTTGAAAATGCTTGGCGACCAAGAAATGAAAAAAATACAAAAAGCGGAAAATCGCAGATCCACGGAAGATTTTTATCCTTGCATGTATATTGCCACCTGCGAGAGTTTGATGAGAATAAAGAAAAATCTTTAAAAGTTTACATGCTCTTCTGGGCATGCTTATCTAAAATGTACAAGCCCAGATGAAATATTTACATGCTCAGTTTTTTCTACTGTATATTAATAAAAATATTTGAATTTGTCATATAGCATTAATCCATACTTGCCAACTTTTGAAAATTGGCATCAGTAAAACATTTCCGTGAACAACATACCTCCTCGAAACAATAATGAAGCAATTTTAATCTGTGTTAAATACATAAGTTTTACCTTTGTATGATAGTGGAAATGTCCAACACTATTATGCATCATATTTTTATTCAAGAATTTTGTTAAAATATTTTCCCTAGCATGAATTTTATTATGATAAAAAAATAAAAAAAAATTCATGCAAAGAGTTAAGTGATAAAAAATACAATACCAAAAAAGTTTCATTGTCCAACTAAACACATGTTAAATAAGTGGTAATAAATGGATAACTAGAATAGCTTTTTGTAATACTTACCACCAAAAATTTTTATTTTGATGTCAAATGATTCTTTTTTCGATTGACATACTTTTCATTTATGTACAGTGCACTTTCTGCAGAATGCAAAAACCTTTTAAACATGTTTTTCTTCTAGATTGTTTTAAACATTCTCTTTCAATTTTATATATTTTTTAGTTACTTTTATGATTATTTTAGTTACTCATTTATTTTTTGTGAAGTTCTTTGAAAGTAAGAGTTATTAAAAGACACCAATTATGCATGGGGAAAACAGGGATTTAATTGTTTACAAGCTGTACAACGACATTACAAACCACAAGGCAAGACGATCATAAGTAGTTTCATTCAACTTCAACTTATATACACAATAAACAAATAGTGATATGTTCCAAAATTGCTCATAAAAACTTAATAAACTGAAAATGAGGAAACATAAATAAATTAATAAATAGCAAAACATTCATTCGTCAGAACAGGAGACTGCTGAAGATGTAAGTGAAGCTGATGTAGCTTTTTTAGCTTTCTTTAACATTTCTTCACTAAACTTCTGCTCGAAACAAGGTTTTACATTTTTTGTTTTTAAAATTAATAAACTTTCCAATGTCTGGTTAGACATGAGAGATCGGCATTCAGTTCGATTTTTTCGGACTAAGCTGAAGATTCTTTCACACTCAGCATTTGAATGGGGAATGAGCAAGATGTTAAGCATTATTTTGGATATCTTTGCAAATTTCATATGACCATCAGCACCTCTGATTTTACTCACTTCAGCCCACTGTGCATCAATTCGATCATGAGTTTCAGTAATGAATGAGGTATCTTCAAGCTGAAGCTGAGAGAATTCAATTTCCAACTCATCTATCTTTTTGTCTTGACATTCATTGCTATCAACTTTTAAAAAACATGGAAACAAATCTATAAAATATTTAATAGAATTAAAACTTGCATTTTCAATATTTTTCAAGTTTGCAACTTCAGCAGTCTCAAGAACCTTGCTTTTAATCGGAAATTTCTTCACTATATAATCACAGGCTGTCACTAGGTACTTAACAGCGGCAGCATAAAATAAGTTTTGCTCTTCCTGTGATAGCTTTGAAACAATATTTGATGTTGCAGTACCAATCACCAAATTCTCCTTATCTTTATGACAGGATGGATTGTGAAAATTTACGTCAGTCAAACACTTTCCTTTAATTCCTGATGGTCTTAGAAATTTTGAGAGAAGCTCTTTTAGAAGATCCAGCAAAAGCCCACTAAGTCGATGTATTTGTGGCGAAGATGATTGTAAAAGAACATTGGTTTTTTCAAATATGGGTATGATGCTTAAAAGGAACAAACAATGTGCCTTGTTTAAATCTGATGATAAAAACAAGAAAATTTTTTCTTCTCTTGTCAAAACTGTATTTAATCCCGTCTTCTTTTTCTTTTTTGGCTTCATCTCTGAAGATTCATTTTTTCTTTTGATAGATTTCTTTTTGTGTTCCTTATTTTTCAAAGAATCATTCAGTTTCTTCTTACTTACTCTTTCCTCTTCCTTTAAAACTTTTTTTCCATGCTCTTTTTTTTCAGGCTCCATTTTTTTTTCAGGCTCCCTTTTTTTTTCAGCAAGTTTGGGTATTTTGTAAAAAGACATGGATGAGGACAAACTGCAAGATTTTGAATTTACTACCTCTTTAAAAAAACTTGTCAGTGGCTCCCATTGGTTCACAACACGGGTCAAACTTCGCCCAAGAGAAAGCCACCGTGTACATACATGCTTAAGTATTTTCTGAGCATCCTTATTATAAAGTTCTTGAAACTGCTGAAGTCCTTCTTTGCGGTTAGCACTTCTCTTCATGTAATAGTAAATGTCAATAAGAACTTCATCAACATTTACTGGCAAAGATTCTGCACCTTTCTCTGAAGCCAGATTTATTAAATGGCAGCAACATCTAGCAGAAATGATATTTTCATTCTTTTTTTTTAAAAAAGAAATGACACCAAGCTTCTCCCCTTGCATGACATTGGCATTATCTGCGCCGAATGAAACGCAATGTTCAAGAGGAATTTCAAACTTTTGAAATTCTGCTATAATCAGGGAACTGATATTTTCTCCAGTTGAATGTCCTACTAAATTTGGCAATGACAACAATGTGTTTTCAATCTGCCCCAAAGTGGAATTAAAAAAAGTCACTACAATAGGATATAGTTTGAAGTCTGATTCATGACTCCCGTCACAAGCGGCAGAAAAGGGTTCTTTCTTTAGAATTTCCACGATTTCGGAACTTCTGTCACGTGCCATTTCTTGCACAATCGCAGTTGTTTTGGTTTTTGCACAGCCATAGCGTTTCGCAATTTCACATTTAGGAAACATTTGCCGAAAAAGAGGACCAGCATGACTCGCTGCATTTAATGGAACATTATGCTCGACCAAAAACGATGTAAATAAAAGCTCCGCACGCGTAACTTCTGGTAGTAGATCACTCGAATTTTTCAGGAATGAAGTTAGTTTGGGCATGTTTTCCGAGCACTTAACATTTTCTTTGTGCTTTGGACCATTAACATGTCGAAATACATCATTTCTTCCTCCATGTGCAATGTTGAAATCACTTCTGCATACATCGCAAAAGGCAAATTTTTCACCTTTATTCGATTTTTTAATCGACAGAAATTCTTTACTATACTCTCCCTTAAAACTCTGATGGTAACTTTTACCCGATTTAGCACTCATGTTCTTGATAGTAACAAATTATGTAGAATTTTCCATATATTAGTAAAAGATCAAAAATAACAAACAACACACAACGAACCAACACGCGGTCGGAAAGTCAGAAGTAGAAGTTTTTTTTTTTTTCCCAATGGGAGAAAACATTTCTTGTCTTGCCTGTATAGGGAACCGGCTGTACGGTCTGCAATTCAAACCAATCACAAGCTGCTGCCAGCCGTTAGCCGCGCCTATTCCGTGACGTCGGGATGCAGCGCATGACACACACGATGCAGATCCGTCGCCGTTGGAGATAAGCGATAGAATTCCCTTCCCCCCTTCTTTGATTGCGCATTTAAGATTAGATTTCCGTAAAAACATCATATCAATCCGTAATCAGTAAAATTCTGAGAATATCCGTAAATTTTACGGATAATCCGTAAAAGTTGGCAAGTATGTTAATCTGACAAAAAAAAATCAACAGCTTTATATGAGTCAAATGATTTTAAGTTTGTCTAAATATGATTTTAACGGTACTGTTCAAATTAATTTTGATCTCCGGTAATTTTTCAACAAAACATGAAATAACAATGTTTTAGAAAGAAATATTTGATGGAAAAATAAAATGCCCAGTCGGGAATGTAAGGGTAAAAGGTTCATGCCTGATCGGAAGTTTTACATGCCTCAGGAATGTTGGGCAACATAATTTGAGTCCTCTTATCACATACAATGTGGCAGAATTTCTTTAAATTAAAAAAAAGTAAAAGTAAAGATTTCAAATGGTGAAAAATGCCTTAATTTATGAATCCCCAATGCAATATTAGTGGTTGCAAGTTTTTGATGAATAAACTAAAATATACCACTTATTTTGTTTGAGCAACACACAATTAAACCATTATCTATATGCAAAAATCTGACCTAAAATTGACTAAAACGACGCAAAATCATGTGCAAAACTTGCATATCATTTGTACATAATAATGTTAAATCAAACCTTTTGATAATGAGCAACTGGAATTAATAACTCGTCATCAGCTATTTCCAATTCATCTTGAGGTATTTCTTCAATTCTTAATGATTTAGTTCCAGGATTCCCCAGAGAATCTAAAGACATATCCTCTCTTTGGACAGCGAAAATTTTATAACTTATTATTTCTAATAACCTACAGGGAAGAAATATAAACTGTTTAATTTAAATATTTTGAGTTACAAAAACATAAAAATGCACATCAGAGCAAAACCTTACCTAAGCCTACCAGAACCATTTTCGGATAGTTCAACTTGTTTTTTTGCTTCTTCTAATAGATCAGCAACAGTACCATTTTTACTCGGATATAATACAAGTTCTTTCTGTAGGAATAGAAAGAAAAACAATCCAGTCAACTACTTACATGAAAATTAAATATTACAGGTTAAAGAAAATTACATTTTAAACAACATACTATACACAAATGTTCATAACTAATATTAGAATTTATAAAGAAATGAAAGTTTGAATTTATTTAGTATTTTGAACAAACACAGAAGCCCTGGGTTTGCTGCATTTGTTTACCACATTACATAGTCTATAGGATATGGATTCAATAAATACGCTTATAATGATATTCGAGGCAATAAATGTTGCTAAAGCAATGAAGCCCAAAATTAAACGATTGTACCAAAATCTTCAGTTTCAAAGTATACGACACTACAGAGAACCTTCACTAATTCAAAAGCATCATAGTATGCTTTTATACATATATTATATATAATAGCCAAAATTTGTAATATGGTAACACTCTGACATCACTAATAACAAAACTTGCACCATTGCACGCAACTCAGCCTTATTTCGTTGTTGGAACCCTCAAAATTCAGTAAATTTATTCATAATTTTTTGATAATGTTTGACAACATTTGAGAAGCAGGGTAGTGCTTTGTTTTGATAAGGCTGAACTGGATCCAAAAAGTAAACTATTTTGCTGGTCAGACATTGAGAAGAGATAACTTATGGATTTGTTTTCAGCTCAAGCATAGCAAACCAAGAAGCATGATTTACTCTGCTAAGTGCTTTGTTTTAAGTAGATTTTGAAAAAATATCAGGACTCGATATTACAAAATACTACAAAACTATTGTACAAATCTATTCATCAAAACCAATCACATAAGAAAGGGGAAGCACATACAATAATTCCACATACTAACCTCTTCTTTTAATTTGATATTCACCCATGTGCACTTAAACTGCTTTTTATTTTCTAGTTCACTAACCTTGATGTTCAACTGAAAAGGGAAAGAGACTGAATATGAATTCATAGTTACAAAATTTCAAATTACAATTGAAACAGTATTACATTTTAGTATGCAAAACTAAAGTATCAAGTGCATTTCAAAAATTGACCACTACAACACCAAACTAAAACATATTTTAGATTCATTTTGATCCAACAGAGCATGTTTACTGACCTGGTCAGTCAAAATTCCAGTACATTTCCAATATGATACATGAAAATTTCTAGCATCATGTCACAATTTCTTCCTCCTTTTTTTGCAATTTTATGACAAAATAGTGATAATTTAAAACCATCAAGTCATCCAGTTTATGGATAAAATAATTGATATTTACCTTCATATATGTACTTTGAGTTAAACCAATTTATTAGTACTATATTAAACTATAATTTTTATTTCTTTGTTCTGTACCTACTTTTAACTTGGAAATAATGCTAACTTTAATTAAGAATTCATTTTATACATATTAAGCTTCACACCTAACAAATCCACAGTGAAAAAATAAATAGCAATTGCAAACACAAATCTAATAAAGCTGAATTTTCCAGAACTATGATTCATATAACTTAATTATTAGAAGGAAAAAAGAGAGTACCTACGTACTTGAAAGGTTATACACAAGTTAACTGTAAGATTTTTATAATTATTTACACACAAAAATAATTAAATGGTAAGATACGTAATTCTTGTACTTGTTGTACATAAGAAAATACACCTTTGGGAATATAACAAAAAAGTATAAATAGCAATCCAAAAAATAAGGCAAAAATATCATTTAAATGTTATTGCTATTTTCAATTGAGAAATTTTTTTAAGTGGGCAGGTAAAAATCTTTGAAGACTGGTCAATTTTGTCTCAGATTCCAGACAAATTATATATAAACAAACTGCCAGGGTGGCTAGATTAGCTGCCTTCAGCAGCTCGTGCGACCCACCACCACCAGCGGTGAATTGGTGTACACTGCCTTCAGATATGTACTTAAGGAGCTTCACCTTTTCTTGCCAAATGTGACAGTATATTAATTAATGAGCCATTCCATTCCCAATCTGCAGAACTCCTCACAGCAGATGAGAGGCCATGTCAGCCTGGTTAGAAACAAGGGGCCCAGCCCTTAGGGGGAAGAGGGCACGATGACCAAAACAACATTGGCTCCCCTTGGCAGCCCTGGTGCTCCTCCACTTTAACATTAAGTTGAATCATTCTATCACTTTGGTTGAGAGAAAATATAAGCTGTTAAAAGAGAGGCCCTTGTTTTGCAGAGGCGAGAAAAACATAACCTTGAAAAAAAAATGAACGGATGCTAGGTTTCGGTAAACTGCCAGATTGTTTTCCTTCCGGCTGTAAAACCTCCTGATAGTTTATGTTTTAATTAATATCTTTGCTGATTTAAGTCGCAGAAAAACTAAAGTTGCCTAAACACAAAGTCCTAAAAATTGTGAATTTACCGATATTTAGTTGATATCAGTTCTCTGGCGTTTGAAAGAAATAAGAGTGATATACATAGATGGATACACTCACCCTTCAATATGTAAGATTTTCCAGTATTTTTAATAAATCTTAAAGAATAATTTCAGTATTTTCAGCACACACACACAAAAAAAAAAAAAAAAAAAAAATAGTACTTTTCAAGAATTTAGGTATCAGAGTAATCTTGAGAGTTATGCATAGTTTTAAAAAATATATCCACTAAATTGCTCATAATCAGTCAAAAAATCATTTTCAAAAAAAAAAAAAACTTGTTTTAAACCAAACAACCCTGCTGCAGTATTTAATGAGGGTTTGACTTTTTTTTTTTTTTTTTTGAAAGACGATAGTTTTAACTAATGCAATGCTGAATATTTAACACATTATGCTCACATACCTGTTGAAAATAAATTTTCTTTGGCTGTTTAGCTTTTATTACACCTAGTAAATCTTTTAACGTTCCATCATAAGTACATCTTAATGCTGCACCTGGTCCATCTCTGTAACTGGAAAGTAAATAAAGAAAAAAATTAAATTTAATTCATTTGAGAAAGTCAAACCACATTGTAACAATCAAGATAATAAAACTTTCACGATTAAAGAATAATATAAATACATACAATTGCAGATGGAACACATCTCCTTTGCATCAAAAGATGAGAAAACTAGAATTTCTATCAATAAGTTTCAAAGAGATTTTAAACTATAACTCCCATATAAATCGGGAAAAATCGAAAACCTGCGCATAAGTTGAGCCTCTACTCTCAAAAAAAAAAAAAAAAATCGGGATCTGTTTCGCTGCTAATTTTGAATATAAAAGTTGTAAAAAGGAGGGAAATAAAATGCTATGAACTTTTTCATGATAAAAAACGTCCGATTATTATTCTTCTGACACAAAAAGGGTTTACTTCTGCAATTGTGATTTTTTTAAAGGGTTCGATTTTGCTGTTAGGATTTTTGTTGCTTGTTGCTTTTATTTTAAATAAATATCAATAAAATTCTGCACTGTAAAAATTCGTGAATATGGTTATTCCCGCATTTTTCGTGTAGTCGGCCGTCTACTATAATTATTTAATCTTTATTTCACAGTCAGACCATGTAAAATTATAGCAGAATGTGTAAGTATTTCTTCTATAGCATCTACTTAAAAGGGTTGAACTAAAATCAGGAAAATGTTCACGTTTTCAAGAGTTTTTTTTTTTTTTTTTCAAGAATTTTTTGGGAAATATTTGCGGTTGTTCTGCCCTGTACACAAGTTGACCCTCTAACTTTTAAACTCATTTTTGTACGAAATTTCTAGATTTATACGCAAGTATATACAGTACTTCAATCATCAAAAATAATCTTCTTCAGATAAATCTAGAGTTACACCGCATCAGTATTGCAAGAGTGGAGGATCATTATCAGGTGTTACGTAATCCAAACAAGTTCATAACATAAAAACTTTTCAAGAGTAATTTATTTATTTACTTATTTGTCTTTTAATGCAAAATAATGCCATTAGAAATATGTTTTTACACTGTTCTTCTTATTATTATTATAAATTTTTAGTATATCTTCAATCATTTTTTTTTTCTTTTTGTCAAGTCTGAAAAACTGAGGTTTTTCCAAAGTGAACAACTTTTTAGCAATTAACTATTGATACAAATCAATTTTTACTCTTTGACACCTCAGTATTTATTGTTCTGAAAAGTTTTAGGGTTTTTTTAAGCTCAAAAGGGTCTTAAAGTAATAGAAAACTTGTATGTTCGTCAAAACAATTTTTTTTTTTAAATTTCAAAACAACAGAAAACACCTTTCTATTTTTTTCTACATAGCAAGAGAATGATTTAAATATGCTATTAAAAAAATCTGATGCATCTCACAGTTGGTACTCCAGAGATGTGACTTATTTAATATCCCAATCAAAAAAAGCATAAAAAAGATTTTAGATAAGGAGTGGCAACCCCCAATTATTCGCAGAATACTTTATCTGCTTTACACTGAAAGAGAAAAGTATTAGCTTGAAATTGATACCAAATTCAGCATAATTGGTTGAAAAATAAAGAAATTAGAGATATTTTTTTAAATTCATGCCAAAATGGTGACTCCAAAAAATATTCAAAATACAAATTTTTGAAAAAATTCTCCAAAGAGTAATTTTTATTGAAGAAATCTAAAAAAAATAATTTGGACGTAAAAACAATGGACAAAATTGGAGACATGACGGAGCATGGCATTAGGCGATTTGATGTAAAATGACCCATACATAATAATAGTAAGGTAAATAAAAATTTGAAAATGTTACATACTTTTGAGCTTTAAAAAACTGCAGTAGATATGGATCTGTATTAAGTTTCTGTGCTACAGCATTCGCCATCTAAAAGAGGAAATTTGTTTTTCTTATTTTAATCAAATACCTAGAAGTGCAAAAAAAAAAAAAAAAATCCCCTTGGAATATAACATAGAATGGAACTCTTAGGGGTAAAAACTCATGTAGGTAGATGAACTTCAACACAGGGGGTGCATTGTGAAAAAAGTCTTAAATACAGAAAAAAAATCAATCACTTAGCAATATGTTAGTGATATCACTGCAATACCAAACTTACAATTCTTTCATTAGAAAGTTGCACAAACAGCTTACAGTAAAATTCACATGGTAACCTCTCTTCAAAAAATGTAAGACTAAACTTATTTTTCAGACATTTAACACAGTCCAGCATTATTTTTCATTTATTTATTTATTTTCTCTGAGAAGCAAAACTATTATCCAAATACAATACTCTAGCATATTTCAAATATTTATTTAAGTAATTTCAAAACACAAAAGTTAATCAAATATTGAAAAAGAATAAAAAATGAAGCAAACATACAAAGCCAAATTTTTAACTTTTACTATGATCAAAAGCAAATGCATACTTTAAAATTTGGTGAAGGTAGTTTTGTTTTTCTTCCATCTGCTTATCAATTTTGTGGTGTATGTATTTATTTCTTTAGCGTTTATGTAAAAGGGTTGAAATAAAATTGAAATAATGTTCCGATCGTAGTTTTTTGAAAATATAATTCAGAAATTTATAAACTTTCTAAAACTCTTGTAAGGGAGTTCTTTTGCCAAGTTTTTATGCCATTCATGTTGAAATTTTCGCTAGCAATCCAAAAATCAGATAATTCTAACATACAAACTGAAACTGGAACCATGGTTGCTGAATCAGAGGTCCTTTATTAAAATAATAATTAGAGCCTAGCTATAAAGTCATGAAATATGAATGCATGTATATGTGTGGCTATCTTCCGGCACCCAAGCATTCAATCAGTTAAAATGTTCCTATTGTAATAAAAACTTATGGAAATAGATACAAATAGGAATTACTTTGTAATTCTGCATCAGTATTCACCACACTAATTTAAGAAAACTATGTTATGATCATCAGTGAATAAAAGTAAGAAAAGTAACATAAAAATATTACCTGATCGTAATTCATTTTCAAAGATAATTCAATAGTAAAACCACCATCTGTAGGAATAGTTTTATCACAGAATGTAATTTCAACTCTATGGAAGAGATCACTGCAAGATAAAATCAAGAGTATTATTCAATGAAAGTCCTACATAAAAAGAGTATATTAGAAAACCATTAAGCTTAACAGCAACAATATATACAAGAATATACTATTATTTAAAAACAAATTACTTACCGAAAATATTCTTTAGCAGTTGGAAGATCATAATCACTAAAATTAATATCTGCTCTTTGAAAAATAATAATATCACCATCCATTAACTCATCTAAAACTTTTTCTAGTGGTAAATTAATATCATCTATCTTTTCCACTACATTAGGTTTCACTTCCTGTAAAATGAAACAAAAAATCAAAATATGCATGAACACTAAAAAGTACTTTGTTAATTTAAAAAAAAAAAAAATTGCCTACCTCAAAAAGCATTAATTCTGTATCTTCAGGAAAACCAGCTCTATCATTTAAAACAGGTACTAACGCACCTAAATAATGAAACATATTAGACGATTAGCTAAAACATTACAAAGTAATCAGATGCATTAATATGTGTTTTTCATTTCTTTTTTACATTTTTGCTTCCTGGTTTGAATGAAAGCACTTCTGGATGCATGTAGTTCCTACTCTGCATTTAAAAAAATTGGTTGTAGACACCACCGTAATTTTTTTGTATGCACATTAAACAATGTTTTTACATCTAAATGTTTTTCAATCTGAAAAATTAACTTTTTTGTGATGACAAAACTTCTCTAACTTTATATGTGTAATAGGATGGGCAGAAGAGGTGCAATTGATAGAGCCAATCGCACATAAAAATTTTGAAATTTTTCTGCCCAATTCTTGATTTGTTGCAACTGCATTTAAGTTTCGACCAAATGCTGCTTTTTAATATTTTAAGCAAAACAGCTGGACGACCGAGCCTCGCTCGGTTTTAAAATAATTTTTTTGTCAACTCGTATTTTTCTACGGTTTGATACTTTTTCAAATGTACTTGAAAAGCATCACATTAACAAAATATTAAGGTTCTCGATAGCCATTGGCTATGCTTCCGAAAAAAGAGAGATATACATGTAAACACTTCATCAGCATTATAATCATTTCAGCTATAAGAAATCTACTACTGAATATAGGCCTCCTCTCCGTTACAGTCATGCACCTACAGAAGCTTTGAGCTGGTTGCGTATATATATTTAACGCACGGTATTGCCAAAAATAATTTCTAAGACCAAACATGGCAACAATAAATATGAAAAAATTGCTAGGATTGAAAATGCCCCGCGACCTTCTTATAACACTAAAGTACCAAACAAAGAAGATTCTGAATGCCATTAAATCAACATTTTGCTAAACACTACCTGTTACATTTTTGTTTCCACTATTATGCAATTTTTCTGTCATTAATTAAAAGATTGTGAACTTGGAGCCAATTTTATTATGGTGAAATCGATATTTGACCTATATAACTTCCTTCCATGCTATGTTGTAATTCACGATTTTATCAAAAAGGAGATTTTCACTTTGAATAAATACTTTTAGTGTAGTTGGTCACTTTATGCCAGAACATGCTACATACAGCATGTTATCCATAAAAACTAATGATCCATAAACCACCATAACAAATTATAACAACAGCAGCCTTAACAAAATATAAACAGTCTCAAGACTCAGGGTTGGTTAAAAAAAAACGGTTTTTTTCAAAAAAAACCCCCCGGTTTTTTTGGTTTAAACCATGTTTTTTTGTTTAAAACGGGTTTTTTTGGTTTAAATACTATTTGCGAGAAAAACAATTAATTTTCGGAAGGTAATTAAGGTTCCATGTAATTAACAGTTATTCAATAGTCACATTTTACCTAATTTCTTGATTAATTAAAGAGATTAGAACAAATCTTGTAACTAAATAAAATAATTAAAATAGTTTTCTGCGGGGAAATATTGATTGAAATGTTTGACTTGATTAACATATTAGTATGCATGTATATATAGACCCTTTATGATATGAAATACTGGCTTCATTTTTGATTTCATCAAATTAAAGCCAGATTAGGTCTTTTTTTCTACCAGAATTAGACATTCTTTTAAAAACAATATGAGTAAGTAACTTTTGTAAACTGCACAGGTTAATTAAGGCAAAGCAAATACCAAAATCCCAATTCCAATGAACAAAAGGGAGAAAAAAAACTAAGAATTATCTGCACCCAATAGTCATAAAGCAGCATAGGTGTAGAGCCAATCAAAATCTTTTGAGCACACAGAATCCAAAAAAAAAAAAAAAAAAAAAACACCAATGGAGAGTAGTTTATATGTGAAGATTTATATATTTCTCAATCAATTTTTATGCATACATTTGCATTTTGTTCTGGGAATTTAAAAATTTGTCTTTTAATCTTCCTACATTATAATATAAGGAACTATTATGTATCATAATATGAAGTATAAATTTTTTTTTTTAATTTGATTCAAAAAATATTATTTGTGTTCACCTGCAGAACACATCTTAATTTTTAGGTGCAAACAATTAAGTTAGACTGTTGATTACCTTACAAATCAAAGTTAAAATTCCAGGAAAGTGCAAATAAATGGGCAAAAATGTCACACCCCTGCAACAGGAGTGAGCAATATAATGGATTGCATCTACAATAAAAGATTCAATCCTTAGTAAATCTTAACTAATCATGCAAATTAAGCATAATGATGGAAGTTGACTGAAATCTGCTTTATGACACATATATAAAATAAAAAATATATTAATATTTTTTTTCGATTAAAGCTTGTAATACATTTTGAAGAAGCAACTTTGCAATTTTAGTATTTATCTCTGCAACTTAGCATAAATGGAATTTTACATTTTTCAATATGTGTGGGGAAATCAATGTAAACCTGTAAAATGGATTTTTTTTTTTTTTTGGCTTTTAAAAAAAAAAACCATTTAAAAAAAACCACATGGTTTTTTTAAAAAAAACAATTGGTTTAAATTATGGTTAAAACCATGGTTTAAACCAAACAACCCTGACATACGGTTTTTTTAAATAAAATTTAGATGCGTGAGTTAAAAAACATATAAAATTATTTGAACTGTAAAAAAGAAAATAAATAAATGAAATAAAATAAGATGGTCAAGCAACGATTTTGCTTTAAAAAAAATAATAAATTACATCAACTTACATAATGCTTTTGAATTTGTTTTTAGCCAAGTGTGATTGAAATTAGCCAAAGTGGCAAATATGATCTTTTCTTGAAATCGTGACACCAGTACGGTAATAACTTCAAGGCAATAAGTAAAAGCAAAGAAGCCAAGTCATTAATGACGTCTTCCTCTTTGGTTATAGGGTTGTTTATTTTATGCAGCAAGGGAAGAGTGGCAGAAAAATTCAAGCTACGCAAAGTAAACTTCTTTACAGACACAGAAGCTTAGGAAGTTCATTCTGTGGTTAATAACTTAAGATTCAATCCCTTGAGGAAAAAAGGTGCATTGTGTATAATCGCACATCACTAATTTTACTTTTTTTTAACAAATAATTGGCGGAAAATGCACAGGAAATAAGGGCATTTAATTTTGCAAAGCAATAAATAAAAAAAAAATTCCTCATTTGATCAATTTTCCCTAAGTTTATTATTTTTTCGAGATTCCCTGATATTTCCCTAATCAATAAAGTTCCCCGACTTTTCCCTGATTTGTCGCCACTCTGATTTTTGCAAAGAAAAAAAAGCACTAAAATCAAGGAAGTTCTCAATTCTAGGGGAGGAGGGCTTGAGCCCTCACTTGCCCCTCTATATAGGCACCCTTGTCCAAACTACAAAAGGACGAATGACAGGGGGAAAGATAAGGAGGAAAAAAAATATTCTTGACGTCATATAGCACCTCGCTAAATAAGAACGATCGGAAACTAAAACAAAACCCCTGGCATTTATAGAAATGTATGTTACTTTTTGTTTTCCCTGACATTTCCCTGACCATTTTTAGCCACATTAATTTTCCCTGACAGTTCCAGGTTTTCCTGGTGCATGGCAACCCTGTAAATAAAATTTTGAACATATGTTAAAATACTGTTTTTGCCATATTTGTTTGAAATAATTGTACAGTGAGTCACATAATTATACTGAATTTTTAGATGCTTGGCATATTTTAAATTAACTACTTATTGCTTATAACTTTTATAAGTTGAAATATGCTATTAGAAAACTATGAACAGATCTCTTTGCATTGTACAAACTAAGGGGAACACTGCAGAACTCACTTTTAATCACTGGTAGATCTTTTAAACGAGGATGAAATTAGTATTTCTTAACTAATACATAGCAGTTGGCTGAGAACTGCTCTACCATAGGAAGGGGAGTGGGACCGCACTATTATCTGTTTTCCACGAGAAGGCACTTGACTCCTCCGTCATGTGGTATCCGATGATTCTATTTCCCTGTTTTTGGCAGAACGTATATTCGGATCATAGCATTTTGTTATAAAAGCAGTTGTTTTTTAAATGAAAGAATAACAAAAATGATAACATACAAGTGAAGCAAGTGATATAAAGTACACTAAGACTTTTTTATACATTAAAATGTGTGCCCAAGTTAAGGCTGCCTCATTTAGAAGCTCATGGATTGCTTAACGATCACCCCGCCCCGCGTAAAATGGATCACTACGTTCAAGAAGGGAGAAGTGCCTTTTCATGAAAAACGGACAATACTTCCTTTTATGTCTGTTACAAATTACATGCTTTTTAGTAACTCAAAACATTGGGTGCACACATTTGAAGCTCATTTTAAATCTTAGAGATCATTTTTCACTTTGTTCATTGCCATAATGTTTGGTCACAATTGCATAGAAACTACTTGTTTGGCTATATCATACGCTATTTTGTCTTTATAATGGCAAAAACTTTTTTAGAAAATAATTCTTCAAACAAGAATAAAAGTTCCATGAAAATGCGACAAAAATCCTTGAAATAATTAAAGAGAAGCATTAAAATGTAAAATGAGTTGCCAAGTGACGAAAAAGCCATTAAATAAAGCAAAAAGTTATATTCAAATAACTGTATGATGGTTTATGGAAAACAAATTTAAATAAATTAAAATAACAGGAAAAAAGTTACATACTTGCCCTGGCATTAATAGACATGTAAGTATGTCCACAGTATGACATGCGCTTATGTTTTGGGTCATACAATTTGAAGAAAAGAAGCACATCAGCTGCAAAAAATAATAATTGAATAAAAATAAAAAGCTAAGTAACTTGAACCATTAACAAGACATACTATAAATAAATGCGGGAATGCTATTTACAGAAAAGTTTCCTATACTGCATGAATCCTTTAACATTAAGTTTAATTTTAAATAACATAATTTTTTAAAAAATACCAATCACTTTTCATAATGCACTCAAAAGGACAAAATAACTTTTCTGGGTCAGAAGGAACAATTTAAGAATTCCTGTAGTTTTGGAAAATTCTAAGAAAATGGCACCACAAACAAAAAAAAGTGCGGTTCAAGTCATGAAGAGAATTTCTATCTTATCATTGTCAAGCTTTCAATCATAACTTTAAGTGTTGAAACATGCATATTTTTCTTATTGGGAAAGTTTGGTTTGAAATGACTAGAATCGCACTTTTCTTCGTTTGTGGTGTCATTTTCTTGGAATTTTCGAAAACTACAGCAATTCTTAAATTGTCCTTTCTGACCCAGAAAAGTTATTTTGTCCTTTTGAGTGCATTATGAAAAGTGCTTGGTATATTTAAAAAAAAAATCTGTTATTTTATTCTTTTTAGTATAAGTGTATTTCAGAAATAGAATAATTTTACCCTCACGAAACTTCACCTTATTTTTTCATATAAATGCTCAGTACTAAAAGGGAAAAAACCTAAATACATGTCTAAAACTTTAAGCAGTTGGCACTAAAATTTAATCCTTGTAACCAGGGCTGTGGAGTCGGAGAGTCGGACAGATTTTGGGGTAAAGGAGTCGGAGTCGTTCAAAAACATGTCAACTCCGGGTTTATTAACTTTAGACTTTATCTAAGAAAGCTTAGTTATCACTAAAAAGTTCAAAATAAAATCAGTAGGATGATACATTGGTTACAACATTGAATAATTGTAGTTAATCCTAAAATCTTCTTATTAAGGTTAATTAAATTAAAATAAAAAATTTAGGCAAGAAATGTAGGTATAGTAAAAGCTATTTGTACAAAGCTGCATACCCCCCGCATTTTGGGTAAAATTTGCTCCAGACGTACATGTACCCGACCTCTCCCCGCAATATAGTGCAATATTTTCATTGAAAATTTTAAGTTGAAATTTAACATTCATTATTGGGGAAATTTTTCAGAATTAATGTATTTCAATTTTTATAAACTCTGAAATTAAGTTGAGGTGTTACCCACCAGATGGGTGTCACCTGGGAGGGGGGAGAAGACCACCACCTCTCAAAAAAAGTTTTTTTTTTTTTGACTCAGCAAAAAAAAAATTTTTGAATTTTCTCATCTTGAATTCAAATTATGTTTTTCGCAATCACGAGTGTGTGTTTGTATGTGTGTGTGTGTGGGGGGGGGGAATATGTGTGGAGGCATGTGTGTTTGCGTCTGTGTGCAGTCATGAGTGTGTGGGTAGTTGTGTGTATGAGTGTTTATGTGTGTGGGGGCGGGGTATGTATATGTGTGTAAGCATATGTGTTTGTGTGTTTGCAGGCATGAATGTGTGGGCAGTTGTGTGTATGTGTAGGTGTCTGTATGCATGCGTGTGTGTATGTGTTTGTGTGTGTTGGTGCGTGTATGTATGCGTGTGTGTGTAGGATATCTACGCAACCTGGAGACGGTTTTCGCTAGAGGAGCAGCATCGTGAGGCCGGCCGCCGCGATGGGTGGTGCTGGCAGAGGGTGGCGCCGCGCCGGTGGGAAAAATGATAGCACGCCAAAAACAGTCAAATAAAAGCAATAAGCAATCGTGATTGCTTAAAAAAATCTCTCAAGTTACAGCTTTCAAATATTGAAAGCACAAGATTTGATCAACATCTATTTGTTAAAACATTAAATGGATGCAAATTAGTATTATTCATTTTTTTTTAAATGGGATTTTTAAGTAATCTCACTTTAGAAATTGCAACTGTTGGATAATTTGATATTCAAATTGAGTTTCTAACGTTGTATACATGTTAGGTTTACTATGAAATACAACGTGAAAATTTCATAAAAAGGAATTAATATTTCAATCTCTGTTTAGGGATTTTTCCCCCTTCCCATGAGAGGAGGGTGTTAGATAAATAAATAAGTCAGAGTCAGCCGTTTCAAAATCCAGGAGTCGGAGTTGGAGTCGACCATTTTTCCTCCGACTCCGCAGCCCTGCTTGTAACTCTCTAGGATTTATGCTTGCTCTAGCTGATTTCATGCTTGCCTCAAAGAAGCCTTGATTCAAAATTTTCATTATGCCACGGAAATATAAGTTCGTTGCTTGAGGCACCTGGGGGCCTGCCCCTTATCCTCTAGTGTGGTATGTTGAAAGTTCCCCGGTTGGGGACATGGCTTTATTTTGGCGCAGAAGATGGTTGCGTGGATGTACGAGAGATGTGGCTTCCTCTAACGGGAGTACCATAATGGTTAGCCGAAGGCTCTTCAAAGTCTATTTCAACTAAAGTTCTTCTTTTTTTTAATAAGTTTTTTTTTTTTTTCGCTTTCTACATATTTTTTTTTAAGTTTTATACTTTTTTCCCCTGTGGGGGATTTCTAGGCTATTTGAATGAATAAAAATAATAAAATAAAATTAAGACAATGATAAAATGTTGATAAGAAATTTAAAAAAAAAATAGTGAAATGAAAATAGAGCGTAGCACAATAACTAGAGTCAAAACGAGGTATGAACCCGATAAGGGAATCACTCACCTCGTTTCGAATTTGAAACTAAGCTAGCAGAGCGCGAGGCCTGCGAGAATTTGCCGGATCCAATGGATCGTAATTTGGAAGGTTGTTAAGTAGTGGATTGCCAACACATTTCATTATGATTGCTTTTAACATTACTGTTGCAAGGCAACAAAATTTGTAACAATGGGTTTTATATTTAAACATTTAATAGGAAAATTACGTGAAATTTGCTGTTTTCTATCCTAACTGAAATAATAATTTTATTTTAGAATTTTAATTCTTCAACTCTAAGTTGTACCTTAAGATTAAGCAAATCATTTAGTGAAATCCCGAAGTCTCTAAGTGGTCTACTTGCAGAGATATAAGCAAAACCAGGCCTCAGACTTCTCCATGACAATCAGGCCAAATATAATAAAAGTGCTTAAAAACTGGTTAAGTGATATTTTACAAATTAAAGTACAGTTTAATAATTATACTTTTTTAAAAGATATAAACAGTGTTACATGCTCAAAAATGTATGCAATTTATATTATTTCTTCTTAATAGAAACATACATAAATTTTTGCTACAAAATAGTTTGCTTTTCTGGTTTCTAACTGCCAGTAGTTTTAAGATACCAAAAATTACCTAAATTAATTAAATGATCATTCAAATGCAGCAAGTTATTTTAATCATTCAAACAGCAATTGTGAAACAGAACATTAGATTTGATCTCCAAAAATTGGTGCTTGCATGGAATAAATTGTGAGAGAACTGATTTTTTTTTTTTTTTTTTTTTGAGAAAAAAGTTATATTTTATGCAGAATTAGCACTAATGGGTTCTAGTTAAGAATGAAATAAAAACAAATATACAGATTTTTTTTTTTTTAATCAGGAATATCAAGAGAAAAACTGGATGAACTATGCAGCTAATGAGAAGCTTATCACTTTTAGGACGTTACATAGAAAGAACCTTAAACTTATTGGTTTACATCCACATAAATTCTTTATATTTTTGTTTTATGATTATCTTCTCAACAACAATCACATGCTGCTACTACGAAAAAGACAAAATAATGGAGGTATGACAAAATCTGACAACTAATTTTTGAAATTTTGCATTTTTTCAGAACAGAAAATGAATTTGATTTAAAAAATTTTGAGGCAACACAACTTTGTCTTTAGTCTTTCAACATTCAGACGTGATGAAAATTATTTTCAATTCCAATAAACGCAAAGCAAATATCTCAAACAGCATTAAAAAGTAAGAAAAAAGAAACAAACTTTCAAGTTTCAAAGAACTTACTTTCCTTATCGAACTCTTGCAATGCGTTCATACCCGAGTCCGGTTCAACAGTTTCTAGAAATACCGTCCATGGACTAGAATTATCAGCAACATCAATAACCTAAAATGTTTAAAACATTTTCACACATTAACAAGCTTAGCATGTTAAAGATTTCTAAAAGCTTACTGAAATCTTTGGCTTTGTTTATAAAGTGGATTTCAAAAGTAAGGTCTATGACCAATATTGCCAGGTGGGCAGGTCAAGGGCAGTAGCTGCAAATATTTCATTTTTCATTTTTTTTGCATTTTTGTCATTTATTATATGTTAGCTTTATTATACACTAGTGGTACCTGCACGGCTTAGCCCATAGTAGAAAATTAAAAGGTCATTTTGTTTGCCTGTATCTTTACAAATAATGGATGACGAATTTCTCGCCAATTTGCTATGCTTGCCCATGTTACGGCTCCACGTTATGATAATTTGGTAATTTAATCGGGTACTCGCCCACATTGTGATAATTTGCTGGGTTAAAAGTTCTCAAAATTTGAATAGAAAAAGAACAAAATCGAATTTTTGAAAAATTGCTTTGAGGTGCACACCTCCATGCTACAAACTTTGTGTCAAATTTCTTGAAAATCAGCCGAACGATTTAGGCTCTGCGCGTCACAGAAATTCAGACATCCAGACAGACAAAAAGAGATCTAGATATCCAGACAGACTTTCAGCTTTATTATTAGTAAAGAAAACATGCATTTTGGAAAACTAAAGTTAAAATAAGTTTTTGAATTCTTTCAAAATAAATAAATGAGGAGTCGGCAGGAAACTGCATTTTAGATGAAATAGCTTTTTTTTAATTCATTGCATGCAAAGCCTCCAAAGCAATGATGAATATTTCAACATTTTTTACGCTTTCATCTGCCAGTGCTAGAGCAAGTGACATACATGGCTTTGAAGCAGAAAATCTTTATTAAAAATAAGATTTAAACTCTACACTAAAACATTGCAGAAAATAAAACACAAACACAAGTTCTTTCTCCAAATTGATGCTAACATTTAAAATGTTAACATGACAACAAAATCATGTTTCATATTCTTTTTTAAATCATTTTTCTTCTATTTTCTCCCTCTTGGTACGGTAATAGCAAAAACCATACTGAATTTAAAACCACACTTGACATTTCTTATTGTGCCAATGACCTAACCAGCAAATGAGCAAGTACTATTAATACAAAGAATAACATATACGTAATGAGTATGATTTTAATACTTTGATTAATGTAGATAAAATATCTTTGCTTCAAAGCAACCATAAGATATCTAATCCCAGAAATAACACTAAGCTATCTTACGGTTGCTCTGAGGCTACGATATGTATTATTTAGCACACAAGCAAGTACTAGTATTGCAAAGAATACCATATACAGTCAATTCGCTATAACTCGAAGTCCGATAACTCGAATTTTACTACAACTCCAACTTTTTACTCGAACAATCTCGAAGTTAACTTCCTTTAACTCGAAGTTTTTTCAAAGATGACTCGAAATTTATTTCGAAAGAACGATAAAAAAAAAAAAAAAAAAGAAAGAAACAAGTGACTATGAGAGAAAAATCAATTCACTTTCACTTGCAATTCCTGCACAACAGACCTCTAGAGCAAGAAGAGCACCCGTTGAGTCAATGTGCAATAAAGCAGTTACATGTGAGTTAGCTTGTTTTCTTTTGTTGTACTGTACTGTTTACACTTTGACATGTTGCTGGACTACGAATTAGCTTTTAAGCTGTCAAGTTGTCAACTGATTGTACCTTTATTCAAAGGCTGACCAAAGTTAAGATTCGTTCCCTTCATTCTTTAGTTCGATCATTTGCTGATAAGTTCCTGAGAGAGAGAGTGAGTTTTCTTTAACTATTAAAGATGTCTAAGCAAGTACTATGTCAATGATATTAAAAGAAAAAGAAACTTCTAAAGCGGTAGAAGGTATGAATGCGTATTTGCAACGAATGAAAATTGCAATGAAGTAGAATCAGCTGTATTCAAGTGGTTCCAGCAGTATCGAAATCAAAAAAATGCTTTTGATTTTTTCGCTAAATATTTTTTATTAAACTGCATATTGTGCTTAAAAGCTTTCAAGTTCTGTAATTTTGTCTGTTATATGTACATATTAATTAAAATAGTCGATGGTTTTTAATATTGAAATGTTGAAACCCGAAACCAGCAGTAAGTCGAACTTCCGATAAGTAGAAAGTTTTTCGTCTGTCCCTTTAGATTTGAGTTATCGCAAATTGACTGTACAGGGTGGCGACAGGAACTGTGAAAAAAAGTTCCCTGACTTTTTCCTGATTAAGTTCACCAAATTTCCCTGATTTACGTTACCAATGATAATGGTTTTCATTCTTTGCTCTACTTGAAATCCATTGTATGTTTGTATAAAATACAGTATTTTAAATGTTTTGAGTTGTGTAAAGTTGTTGAACTAAAGATATATTTTAAAAAGATACTACTTTTTTAATAAAATGGTTAAAAAAAAACATATAAAGTCAACTTTTTTGGGGGGAAAAACCTACAAAATAGGATATTAAATTTTTTACAATGGAAAGATTATAGAAAATTAAAAAAAAAAAAAAAAAAAAAACTTTACTTCCAGAAACCACTAAGCATAAGAATTTTAAGAAATTATTAAAATCACTCTTAAAAATATATTTGTATTTATGATAAAACTAAAAAGTAATTGAAATTGTTTTGAACTAAGTTTTCAAACAGTATAATAATTGTTGCAAGAACAACAAGTAATAGTGAAAGAATAGAAGTAATGTAGTTATTCTTATATAACTGACATATTGATGCAAAACAGATGAAACCATTTGACATCCATTCATAAGGAGCTTTTCTCCAATCAAGAACATAGGTTTTAATGAATAAATACAGTATTTTAACAATAAAAAATAAAGATATTTACTTAAGTACACAAGTTAACTCTATTTCAAATGATTTCAGTATGTAACAAAAAAAATAATCTTAGATTGCTTTTGTAACAAACAACTTTGAAATGCAAGGAAAAAAAAGACAAAATAAGCAAGTAGTTAATTTCAAAATATATAAAAGAATACAACTTGGTTATAAAATAAAAGAATCACTTAAGTCTGAAGAAAAGAAAACCTTTATAATCTGTGGTGACAACAAATAGTATAACGGCAAAAAACAAAGTTTTACACTTTTTACAATTTTTTTTTTTAAATTGAAAGTTCAATTTTAGCAATTGAATTAAAAACGCGAAGAAGTAATAACTTTTAAGCTTTTATAATATTAATTCAAAAACCAAAGATTTTTTCTTGAAATCGTGATTACAGTACGCTAATTACTTCGAGACAATGGAATAAAGGCAAAGGAACTGAGACATTAATGACGTCTTCCTCTTTGCCTGTATGGTTGTTTATTTTACGTAGCATTGAAAGCGTAAAAGGAAATTTCAAGCTAGGTAAAATAAACAACCTAACAGACACAGAAGCAATCTTAGGAAGTTCATCCTGTGGTTAAAAAGTAAGATTCAATACTTTGATGTTGAGGAAAAAAGATGCACAAATATGCGGCAGTGTATAATCGCATCTCATTTTACTTTTTTTTTTAACAGATAATTGGCGGAAAATGCGTAAGGAATTAGAGTACTTAATTTTGTAAAGCAAAAAAAAAAAATTTTTTTTTCTTCATAAAATCAGTTTTCCCTGATTTTTTGTTATTTTTTTGAAATTCCCTGATCTGTCGCCACCTTGCTGTACATAACAAGTATGATTTTAATACTTCAACTTAAGTAGATAAAATATGTGTTATCTAGCAAACATGCAAGTTATATTATGACAAAGAATACCATATATCTAACAAGCATAATTTTAATAATTTAATTAAATTAGATAAAATATGTGTTATCAAATGAATGCTTTACATAATTTATCACACGCAAACATAAAGATTTTTTTTTTCAAAGAATATAATTAGAAACGTCAATCTCACAAGCATGGTAAACATAGAAAGTATTTTTTCTTTCAATGAAGAGAGTTGTAAAAAAAGACACTTGAGAAAAATTGAAAGATAATTATGAAAAGTTAACTTACTGGTTTTTCACAATCAGTTTCAAAATCAACAGCAACAGGTCTACAAGTCTGGTTTGTTCGGTAAATTAAAGGCCAAGGTCGAATCATATCAACAGGGTATCTCTAAAAGAATAAAACACATAAATGTATAATAATTAAAAAATTATTTCAAACATTTTACCACTAATCATAACAAACTATCTAGACCTTAATTGATACTAACCATTTGTTCTGCTATCAATTCCATGAATTCTCGCAAAGTAGCTAATTTTTTTACTTTAAAAGTCCTAAAATAAATGTTTTGAGAATTACAAAAATATCATCACCAGGAAAAGTTCAAATTTCAAAAATCATAGCAAAAGTATATACCTATAATTAACTTTGTCTGGGTCATACAGATCTGTACCTTGATGGCCACAAAAGTTATCTGAAGTAAGAATTTGTACATTCATGTATAAATGAGCTTCATTGCGTTCTTTCCTACGCAACGTTTCTTGTCTCCTATAAGATTTAAGGGTAAAAAACATTTTCTTTACAAAAATACTTAGGATAGATGTTCTAAGATATGACGATAATCATTAAACAAATATATAACACTCTTTATTTGAGTGTCTATTATAAGATTGTAATTGTATGAGATAATGCAAAATAAAATTCATGAAATTTTCAGAGTGCAGAAATCCTGGGGAAATTGTATGCAGTAGATGTCATTTAAGTTACCTTAAACCCTTTAGTTAAAATTTCTGTTTAAAATCAGTAACAAATATGCTAACATTTTACTTTCATCAAATACTGGTTTTACGAAATTGCAAACTAGCTTGAAATGCCGGCATTTGGCATATTAATATGACAATCACTATGCATAAGACTGACTGTTAAAATGGCTCAAATCATTAATTTGGAGGAAGGGGGCAAGGATTGGAGTGAGGAATAGGAAAAAATTAGGACACAATTTTAATAAAAAGTACAGACATTTCTAGGACAAAGAGCTTAAAAACTAACATAGTTATTTTGAGCCTATGCTTTGCTATACATAGATTGCAACTTTCTACCATCTTTTCGAAAAAAAAAGGACATATTTTTTCTTAAACGAAAATCATGAGCAATTCCTATGTTTGAATTTTAACATAAAATATACATGCATTGCCAACTGTCCAACCTTCTCATTTTTCCTGTTAAAGTGCAGAATTTTCTCTTTTCAGAAGATGAGAAGAAATATATCACACATGAAGGCTTATCACAAGTTTAGAACTTTGGCTGCCAAGCCAATATACATTTTACAATATGTATGTATTTTTAAGAACTTATTTTTCTTTTTGTGTGTACACACTATTTTTTTTTTTTTTTGTTATTATTATTTCATTTTATTTATTATTATTTAATTTATTATTATTGTTATTATTTTATTATTATTATTATTATTATTATTTTAGATTTGATTATCAAAGCAATATTAATTTTCAGACTTCCTTTTCATATTTAATAGTACACATATGAAGTTGTAACAGGTTTCCTACACCAATTTTTTTCTTTGCATGATATTTTACTGTTTCATCAAAAATAATACGAGTCCTGGCTGCTAGGAAAAAAAGGGGGGGGGGGGCTTAAAAGTGTCCATAGGGCAGAGGCTACTAAAAATTTGATTATTCAAGTCTAATGTTTGTGGTTTAACACATTCAGATCATTTTGACAAAGCCACTGAAGTGCCATCATACTACAAGAAAAATTTGACACAGAAAGTTATTTCTATCACACAATTGTTGAAGTACTTCACTTGGGATTATGAGGTACATACATTAAGTGAACAAGGCTAGGCTGAAAATGTGCAAACAAATTTAAGAGGAACTTTCTCTTTTCTGCAGAAATGTGGTTAAATAGAAATTTTAGAAAACTAAGGACTAAGTTCAAAACATTAAGAATTTCAGGACAATTTATTTAAAAAAAATAGGAATTTCCAAGAAAATTAGGACAACCACCACTCCTGGGATTTTTAAAAGATGCAGTAAAAAATACAATATCTTAACATTAATAGTAGCAGTGAGGAGAAAGGGGACGGTGATTGTTTGATTTTACGTAAGAAAGATAAATGAAATATTTCCTTTAATAAATATCGAATTAAAGTTAAAAGGATCTATGGGGTCCTCGATTTTTTCTTTGGTATTCCAGCCTACTTTTTATTATTTCAGTATCCGACTGCTACTAAAGCTCTCACTAAGATTAGAAACATACTGCTAGATATACCTTTCTTCTTGGAGCCTTTCAACTAACTGGTCAGGTATGTCTGCTTCTGCTACAGGCTGTAAAACATCCGCTGGAACATGAAAAAAAAAGGTTACATCAGAAAAAGATTTTAGCAATATTATGTTCCTATTTATTTAACAGAAAATGTTTAAAAGTATTATACTGTATTCAGGGGCGTGCACAGAAATTTTGGGGACCTTCACAAATGACTTTTCAACCCCCCCCCCTCCATTCTGTTAACCAGTATATTTTAGCCTTCATTTTAAAAATGTTGGGCCCCCTTCAGGCTTGGGCCCGGGCCAACAAGTGTGTCCCTTCTTTCCCCCTCCCTCCAACTGTATAATGCTATGAACATAAGCATTGGAGTTCAAACATTCAAGGAAGTTTTTCGTGAGACAACAATACATATTTTTGATGATTTCTTCACAACATGAAAATAATTTTATGCTGTTATGTGTAGCTAATGAATTTAAAAGCCAAATATTAATTACTCAGCAAAACATGACTAATTAGTAACTAGACTGCTCCATTTCTAACTACAAAGTACTTCTTCTTCACCAGACGTAATACATGTTTAAAATAAGTATAAACCATCCAGTGTTGGAGGGGAAATAAATATTATTTTAAAAAGTAGAGAATAGAGGGTAACTAAGTTCCATACCTATTGCACTGTCTTTAATATATACTAACATATAAGCATTGGTACAATGCTTAACCGTTATATCATCTTCATGACCACCAAAATTATGGTCTACTGCTTCTTGCTTTGAACATCTGGACACAACGTCATCATCAAACTTACACCACTGCAAAGAAAAAGCATTAAAATTAATAATAAATACAAAAAGGATTGATTTGATCACCATGTACTTCGTTAAATTTAATTACCTTCCCATCTCCTTTTGGATTGATAAAAACAACATAATGACCGCCATGATTATCTCCACTATGTACAAGAACAGCATGAAGGGTATAGACAGCAGGTGGTGATTCTTCTTCACTTTTTAAAAATTCCTCTAAATTTAACTGCTCTGGAAATTCAAATCTAAAAATACAAACAATTGCAGGTGTTAAGTATTTTTCATCATTTCGAGACTTCCAAGAATTCAAAAAAAAAAAAAAAAAAAACTTTCAGCATGTTAGAAAAAGATGGAAAATTTCATTTTCATCGGTCGAAATTTTTCAAAAAATAAATAATTATTATTTACATCTATGGTGTAAATAGCAGAAAAATCTGCAGTTACTTTTTAATTCATCCAGTCCCAAAATAAAAAAATCAGCCATCACAATGCTACTATCAAAATTTGCCGAATATTACTGAAAATTGGATAGATTGGATATTTTTTTTTACAAAAAAAAGGTTTTTTAATACAAAGTCTAATTGAGTTAAGCCTTGAAGTAAACTGTGAATCGACGCATCAGGCAGACGAATTGCAACCATAACAATGAAAATTTGTCTCTTCTCGCTTTAAAGTTTTAAACTTGCTTAGGGTTGCCAGGCTTGGCTGGTATTGGCCACTTTGGATAATTTCAAACACACTTGGCTGAAAACAAATTCAAAAGCATTATGTAAGTCGATGTAAAGCTTTTTTTTTTTTTAAGTGAAACTATTGCTTGACCGTCCTATTTTATTTTATTTATTAATTTTCTTTCTACACTTCAAATAGTTTAACATGTTTTTGAAATCACACATCTAAATTTTATTTCGAAGAAGTGTATGTCTTGAGATTCTTTATGTTTTGTTAAGACAGTTGTTATCATTTGTTGGAATGGTTTGTGGATCATCAGTTTTGATGGATATCATGCTGTATGTAGCATTTTCTGGCATAAAAACTAAAAGTACTTATTTAAAAAGAAAATCTCGATTGGGATAAAATCGTGAAACGCATCATAGTATGAAAGGAAGTATTCGGTTAAAAACCGATTTCACCATAGCAAAACTAAGGTCAAAATATTTTAATTACTGACAAGAAAATTGTATAGTGGAAACAAACGTAACAGATAGTTTAAAGCAAAATGTTGATTTAATTACATTCAGAATCTTCTTTGTTTGGTACTTTAGTGTTATAAGAAGGTCGAGTACATAATATTTCGTTAACGTGAAGCTTTTCAAGTATATTTAGAAAAGTATTGAACCTTAAAAAAACACAATTTGACAAAAAATAATTCTTTTAAAGCCGAGCGAGGCTCAGTCATCCAGGTACTAATCGTAATACGCTACTAATATTTAATTTTTTTTTCTAATTTTACGAAAATTGTAATAAAGAGGAGGGATACAAATATATTTAAGCCCTTTATTAACTAATACAGCTGAAAATATATCTTACCTGTCATTTATTTTGATATTTTGATCAGTCATGGGGTCATACTGAAAACGTAATAAATGAAGATGTAAAACAGGCGGCAAAGATGAAAAAAAAATTCCCTTTTCAGCCTCTTGTAAGCCATATTCGCCAGCATCGTACTTATTTTCACCATCTAACGTTTCTGTAGCACAATAATCTTTGAAAGATTCAATAACTAGAAAAGAAGCAATTAAATGTGAAACAAGTTTTAAATATTTCCAGTAAAAAATATAGGTAACACATAATTTATTATTTATCATTAAAAAAGTAAAAAACACATCAAACTATACTAACTTAGAACACATTTCCAAATACATAAAAAAACTCTTAAAATCGAAACATTTAAAAGCTACAGATATTTTCACACAGCCATAATCATTCAAAGTTCCGAAATTTTATTTAATTGAAATTAGGAATACAATTGTACAACTGCTAACCACACTTTTTATACAAGACTGAGTCCTAAAAGTTGGTTTAAAAGGATACAACAATATGTTAAGAAACAGGAATTAAAAAAAAAAAAAAAAAGCTCAGCATTTCACAGCATTATTAAGCAGAGACTACACATTCCTTTCTAAAAGTCTTTAACAGACATTGCAGAGTGTTTGAAAAAACAATCAGGACACAATACTACAAAAATATCAGGACAAAAACCAGGACCCTTTATTTTTTTTAAATGTGCATAGTGTACATTGATTATTGATGCATTCTTTATACTAAACTTAATATTATCTTCATATATCAATATATGGCACATGTATAGCTTTATATTTAACTAGCAAATGTACCCGGCGTTGCCTGGGTCAGTAATAATTGTAAGAAACAATCGCTACTTTCTTTCGTTTTCTATTTTAACTCAAAGAACTCAAAACACACCGCTTTGACGTGATTAAAAATCGAGCTTCTTCCTTACCCATAAAAGTAAAATAGCAATAAGTGTAAAGAACCAACGAATATTCATTTAGAAGCGAAAGCACGAATTTAAGCATATTAAAATTTTGAAGAATTTACAAAATATGAACTAACAAAAACAAAGATCACTAAAAAAACCGTGCGCTTCATTTAATTAAATAGTACACACATGCACACAGAAGAAGAAAAAAAAGCTCTCTACTATAAGCTTTAACTCTGAACTAAAGCTCTCCTACCCTCAGGGTGCGAAACGTCGAGTTTCCAAATGTTTAAATGACTTTTAAACTCATGTTTGCTCCGGAGAAGCCTTGATTCAAAATTTTCATTACAATTACTTTTAATATTGCTGTTGTTAGGCAACGAATTTTTGTAAAAAAGGGTTTTATGTTTTATCACATAGAGTAAAGAAATTACATAGAGAGGCCCTGCTATACTAAGAAATTGAAGCCGGAAGTTTCACCGCTATATCCAAAGATCCTTAGCTTCTTGCTAAGCATTTTATGATACATCTTGATTCCAAACATTCCATTACTGAATCTCAATTGGTTGTTAATTTAAACTTAGATATTGTTGCAAGTTTATGGAGCACGTTTTTGAAATTGCATTAATACATGAATTAAAATTCAAACCAATCCGCCAGCTACTTTATACGGTCTCTTTGCGAGATTGGTGAAAACTATACTCGCGAAGTGATCACGTTATCATAACCCCGCTAATCATTGCACCACTGTATCCCACAATTCCGGCTTCAATTTCATCTCCTTCTTACCATAGACAGGGCCTCTCTATGTATATTTCTTTACTCTATATATGGTGATGTAACTATGTATGGTGAAAAAATGGTTAAAATCCGTCCAGTAGTTTTGAAGTTTACCCCGGACATCCAGACAGAGATTAGACCTTTATGTATAAAGATAAGGATGCAACTCCTAAGAAAGCAATAAATGTCATGCTTGCTCCAGAGAGGCCTTGATTCAAATTTTACATTGTGATTACTTTTAACATTCCTGTTGTTAGGCAACGAATTTACCTAACAATGGATTTTATATTTAATCATTCAATGGGGAAATTACATGAAATTTGCTGTTTTCCACCATAACTTTTGAAAACTAAGTTTTTAAGGAACAAATTATAGCCTAAGTTGTTCCCCGATTATGTAGCTATCTATGGTGAAAAAATGGTTAAAATCCCTCCAGTAGTTTTGACGTTTACCCCGGACATCCGTACAGAGCTTAGACCTTTATGTATAAAGATAACATATGCACAAGTAAACTGGTACATATTTTTTAACTGGAAACACTAACATTAAAAAGACCAATACAGCTTGATAAATACTAGGTTGAGTCAAAAGTTTTTTCATATTTTCACCTACAAAAGAAATGCACAACGAGCCCCAGTTGGTGGAGGTGTCGATTGATGGTTATTATGGGAAGGACTAAGTTCTGCTGATAATGCTGGAGTGCTAGAACTTGGCTGGTGTTGGATAGCTTGCAGCAAAACTTCGTTATAGACAACAGATCTGTTTCTCTTCAAGAATCGTATCACCTTCCTTGAAATGCTTAAACCAATTTTGAGTAGTGCCCTCATTCACAGAACCTGGACCCTCAACATCACTAACTTCTTTTGACGCTGCCCTTGCATTAAGACTTTTTCAGAAGAAAGGCAAAGTAACAGAAATTGCTAGCTTATATTCCACCATTTCAAGAGTTGCAGTCTCTACACAGGGGGGGGGGGGGGGGCGGGTTCGAGAAATCACAGCGACTGATAAGGATTATAGAGGTCAAACTCCGTTCTATCAGGAACTGTAACTTTCATATGCTACATTCAGGCCTGCCAATCCAGAACAGGGAAAATACGAAAAAACTTTTAACTCAACCTGGTAAATAAATGACAGGTAATTCATTAAAATTCTACACTTTAAGCAGGTTTTTTGCTGAATAAGCATAATTTGTAGGAAATTTAGATTTTCTTCTGATTTAAAGACATTTGCAGAAGTTGTGTAAAACTTCTACAAAATATATATTTAGTTCAAAGATATTTGCAGAGAATCTGCAGTTTTTACAGCTGTAGAATTTCTGCAGAAAATTTGTTGGAGTTTTCCCTTCACATTTTAACAGAATTATTCTGCAGCTCAGGCACCTATTCTGGGTTGTACGTCCTAAATTTAGTTCTGCTTTTGGGCCAAAAATGTGACAAAAGTTATAGAATAATTGTTCTCTTAATTCTCAGGAAGTTCTTCAAAATATAAATTTTTGTAAGTGTTGTAGTTTTTTTGTTTTTTTTTCTGTCTGTCACTGAATTATACCTATCTAATTTAACTGAGAAAGTCAGCAAACACACTGCTTGTGATGTTTACAGTCCTATTGGACTTAGTCAATGAAAGAGCTACTCACTTGTTTTCTTGCCTTTAACATTAAGCTGAATGTCATAAAAAGGTTCTTTTCTACTTGAGGTATAGTCAACATGCTTGCAACGAAGAAAAGACTGAAAGAAACATATGTATTTAGAAAATTTATGGCTACGTTAAAAGTATAAAAGGACATTCACACAAAATGTTGTAAACATTTATAAACTTAACACACAGGTATTTTTTTATTAGTCTAGAATTAAAACATTCTTTAATAAGTTTAAAAAAACAATAAAATATTTAAATATTATTGATTTAAATTCTGTAATAGCTTATCAATTTTATTTGATCCCTTTTGACACCAAGTAGTTAATACAATTTTTATTTTGAAAAGAGTTCTGCCTTTTCAATCATGTGACTAACTACGGGGAAAACATACCGAATGATCACGCAATGTTAGAAAAAAGCGTTTGTTAAGGCATATTTTGCTACCAAAATTTCATATCCACTCCAACTTCCTAATTCCACAACCATTGCGGTGTACAAACGTGTTTGTACAAAATTGTACAAACTCATTGTGTGTTAAGTTATGGTAGTTATTAAGAAACTCGTTTATTATGTAACAATATGGCGTTTTGTTAGAACACGCCCTCCCTCCACTTTGATAATCTATTGTAACAAAATCAATACACATAAAACCAAATTTGATAGATCATATAAATATTTCAAAAAATGAGTTTGGTAAAACTTCCACCGAAACTAAAGTCTGGTTACGGCCCTGTCCAGGAACCACATTTGACACCTAAAATTTCGGATCTCATTCTTTTCCTAATTTATCACAATGACAACCTACAATTTGAGCATTGGCTTTGCTGCTTCTGATAAAAATGTGTTATTGCCATAAGTAAAAGTAATATAAGTTTAACCCAACATGAACATTTCTTTTCATTTGTAAACAAAAAAAATTTTTTTTAAATACAAGTATTTCGATAAGCCCTCATTAGGGAAAACCTTAGAATTCCAAGGAAGCAAAGTTCAACCAGTAACTCTAACGATATAAAACTTAGGAAACTAAATTTAAAACACATTGGAAAACTCTGACTTGATTCAAGCAAGAAATAAACATTTCTGAAAAAACTAACTTACGGTCATTTTTCCTTCGAAAAGTCGAGGTATAGTCCCTTCAACACACGTGCCTTTCATTTTACTTTCCATATTATCTAAAAGCTAAAACAATACTTTTGAGTAAGTCATCATAATCAATTTTTTTGCAAAAGCTTAATGAAAATTCAATTTGAACTTACCACACGGCATAACTCTTGAACATCATGCTGCATAAAGGAATCCAATGTCTCCCACCTAGGAAATGAAATTAAAATGCACATTAAATGCTTGAAAATATATGTTTCACAAAATCAATATTGTTTCAATTATCAAACTTGAGAGAGTTTACTTCCGTCCTCCCTCTCTAATAATTTCTTGATATTGAAATTTCCAATTCAGGAGATTCCACCATAGCACGTCTGACATTTTTACACTATGTTTTTTTTTTTTCAAGTTCATTTTCATTAGCTCAACATCAAGAAAAAATTAAGAATTGGTTAATATTATCTTCTTTTATATCATTTTTTACAAAACAATTACACGCACAATATAATTATTCAAAGTTTTTATAGTAAATTATTAATTTTATAAAACTTGTAATGTGTATGACAGATGAAAACTAAAATTGTCCCGACACGTTAAAAGTTTTAATCAATAATTAATAATAAAAAACTGAGAATATTTAGAATCTGTGTGTAGTTGTTTTATAAAGAGACGTAAAATCAGATAATATTAACTGAAGCTTGATTTTTTGAAGTTTAACTGATGAAAAGGAACTTTGAAACGAAAAAATAGCATACAAATGTCACACATCGCCCAATCTTAGTTTTAAGCTGCTTTTGTCAGCTATATTGGATTGGAGAGGTCTCTAATAAAGAAGGGGGGGACACTCTTTTATAAATGAATTAAAATTCATTTATACTGAACTAACAAATAAATTAGTTAATACATGAGGAAAAATATAGTGAATGAAAAAAAAGAATAAATGAATTAATGACAGAATTATTAAATAAAGGAATGTAAATAAATTAGTTTATAAATGAATACGTAAGTGATTTAGTAAATGATTGAATGAGTAAACAAAATGAACTAATTTCCCTTTGTGCCGCATGCACTTGAATAATTGTGAAAAATACCAAAAATACAAATAGGCTAAATATTAACTACACAAATGTGGCACTGAATGTTAGAAAATCACAATCAATATTTAAAATGTTAATAGCAAAAACTTGATCATTTATTAAAATCAAAATTTTTGACTTAAAACAACAAAATATTACAATTTGAATATCCATTTTAAAAATTGCTAGTATTATCATATGCTTTGATTTTCAGAGGTAATTTTTTCCTTGACTGGAATAGACTACATATGCTATTACATAGTACATAGTTGAAATATTACTAGGTAAGTGGCACTAAAAGCAGAGTAAATATTTCACCTTTTCACTTTGCCCCACATTCCCCTAGATATTTTTACAGCTACAGACCAGTAAAGATAGATTTTTGCTTTTGTTTATTGTAAAATAAAATATCCATGGATTACAGGGTTCATACACTTTTGGTTAAAAAAAGTTCCCTGACTTTTCCAGGTTTTCCAGGTTGTTTTTTAGAAAATTCCAGGTTACTCGCTTCATTCAAAATTTAAGTTTAAATAGTAATATTTTCAAAATAATTAAAATTGTTTAAAGTAGCGATGCAGAACTGAAACTTCTCCCCTTAGATTTAAAAAAAAAAAAAAAAAAAACTTGGTTTTTTTCTTTCGTTTGTTTTCTCTGTCAAAATTTTAAGTTTTTTTTTAAACATTTTGTTCAAAATTGTTTTAATTTGTTTACTATTTGTTGAAAACAGAGTACTTTCAACTTATTTTAGCGTTTCTTTGATGTCACGCGTAATATTATAGCGTTTTGCTGTAGTCCTGCAGCAACCTTTTAGCATCCGCTTTTGGTTTACAATACTTTTTATTTTCTTATAAGTAGGTTACACGAAACATATTGAGCAAAATGCAATGCCTAATTTCAGTATAAATATGATTAACTTGTTGCATCAATCGGCATACCATGTAATGCATAGTAACAAAAATCAACATCCACCAATCATAGGCTAATGCCAATAATCTTTTTTTTTTTTTTTTTTCACATATTAAAGGACGCTTACATTAAAATTTCAAACTTTCTTTTCCAGAAAGTAATAGTCAATTTTCAAAAATTCATAACTTTTTGCACATTTAATGTTATTTTCAATATTACACATTGATATAAACGTCCAATTCTGTTTCTGGAAGTTTAAGTCTACTTCCACTGTGCAAACGTTCAAATATGGCGACAAAGTGAAAAATTTAAAATAATAAGTAGATTTTTGGATTTGTAGTATAAAAGTAGTAATAAATAATTAATAATCCTTAAAAAACTACAATAAAAGCAAAATAGTCAGAATTTAGCATATAAGAGTCTAAATCAATTAAAACAAAAAAAATGTTATGAAGTTAAAATTTTGCATTTTTCCAGAAAATAATTACAAATTATCCGGAAAAAAGGGCACAATTTGTGTTGTTTTCAATAGTTTGCATTGCAATTAACATCCAATGCCGTTTTCGGGAACTTAGGCACTTGAAAAAGTCTTGTGTACTTCCATCTTGGGAATGACCAAATATGGCGGCTATGCCCAGAAATAAGAAATAACTTTTTTTAAATTTGTTGCATGAAGACAATTAAAAAATAATAAATCTTCATGATAATACAATTCATTGAAAAGTTTTTATCACATTTGCGTCCGAGGCAGTGAGGATAAGATTAAGTTTTAAGAACAAAATTTTTCATTTCTCAAGAAAATTATTTCAAATAATAATAGAAAAACAATTTGCAGGCCATTTTTTGTTGTTTTCATCAGTTTTCAATTAAAGAAAACATCCAATTCTGCTTTGTTTTTAGAAACTTAGGCATTTTTGGATCGTATCTACTTCCATCTTGTGAATGACCAAAGATGGCGACTACGTTTCACACGTAGCTGAAATGATTTTTCGATCAAAAAAAAAAAAACGATTTTCCCCGATCGACCCTCCCATCTACAGGTTCCGAAGCAGTAAATTGTTTTCTCTCCTGTTGAGTTTGTGCATAATTGCTGTTCACCTGATTTTTTTTTTCCCTTGGGAACTACTGAGAGCCAAAAATGGCGGCTGCTGAAGATTTTTTGGGTCGCTACTTTTTTCATTGCTTTAAAATTGTTACAATTTTTTTTAAATACATCGATAAAAATGAAGATTAGGTCTTATAAAACGAAATTCCCTGAGAAAAAATTGGGAAAAGAAAAATTTTGGGGACACATTTGGAAAATTCCTTGACATTTTTGACTAAGTCATTTACCTGATAATTCCAAGTTTTCCCGGAGCGTACGAACCCTGAACCGAACAGAATGTTGTGGCAACCCATCTAAAACTTTAGGCAGTAGAAAGAAATGCGTTCCCCTCACTGACTCCATGTAAGAAAATCTTCGCTTTTTTGGCGCATTTTTCGTTGTAAAATAAAACGTTCATTTTTCGATTGCAGTTTTTAAGTGCCAGCGTCGGTTTAGATAAAAATTTACAATTTTTTTCGTGAAATCACAATAAAAACGAAGACTAGATCTCATAGTACTTAATTCCTTGAGAAAAAAATGGAAAAAAAATTTTTGGAGGACAAAATTTGAAAACTCCCTGACTTTTCCCTGACATTTTTGACAGTGTCATTTTCCCTGACAATTCCCGGTTTTCCCGGAATTCCCGGAGCGTACGAACCCTGGATTAAGCTGCATACCATGCGAGAAATTTTTTTGAAAATGCTTTCCTTATGCAGCATACTAGCAGGAAGGAATTTTTCATTGTACAATATTTGCACACGGGCTGTGAATTATGAAGAAATAAGAAAATGTATGATATATTTACAAACCCAAAAGATTTAGTCAATTTCTTAGTTCCAACTGGTCTGTCTGAAAACTGAAGCTCATAGAAAACCCTTTGTAAAGCCAAAGCAACACTACGATAAGAATCATCACTTTCGGTGGGTATTTGATAAACAGCCTGAAAGATTAATATTTAAAAATGTAAAAACACCACAATATTTTTCTTTAAAGTAAATAATCACTTGTAATGATCAAAAATTGAAACAAACACACACACAAGCACAAACAAATATGTTGTTATTATTAAAAGAAAAGAAATGAATGCAAAAATTATAAGTTTTAAATGCTTTTAGATAAAAATCCTACTGACACAGGGATATAGCAAGAGAAAGGCAAGTGTGGTTAAATCCCCAGTCTGGGATTGATTTAGGGGGGTGAATCCAGTAACTGTGTCCGAGACCCCTTTTAAAAACTTGAAAAAACTGTACAACTTGTAATCAAGTTGTCCAAACACTTGAAATTTTCTGAATTAATTTCAATACTTAATATAATGTTTTCCCCATAAATTCAATTCAGAGATTATGCAAATAATCTGTTCCAAAAATTGTTCTTCAAGATAAGTTCTACGAGACAAGTAATTCACATAAAAATAACCACCAAAATGTTTTTCATTTTCAGAAGAAACCCCCTGCCCCCAAAGGAGATTTTAAAAACTTATTTTTTTTAAAAATCTCACATAATTTTCAAGATAAGTATCATATTCAGGATAGGTTTACATTTTCTGTTAACTTTTAATGACATGATGTATTTAATGAAAAGTGAAACTAAGCAGAGACAAATTTTATTTTTCTTTCGTACAAAATTAATGTACCTTTCTCAGCTTGTTTGTGAAGAAAAGTGTTTGCAGAAGCGAATTCATGTAGCATGTAGCACCTTGATTCTTCAAACCAACATAACCAGTGTGCTTCTTAGAATCCCAACTGAAAAATTTTAAAATTTTTATAATTAACAAAAATTAAGCATAATTAGTAACACACAACTTAAAGAGAGATAAAATTTACTGCATTCTGGTCTTAAATCTACAGCTTAAAGGTACCGAAAAATGTAAAATCGATTTTTATTTTTGAAGAACAATCAGTGTTCATACTGAATATTTAAAATCAAAATAAAGGATTTTTTTAGCACCTTTTCAAAAAAAAAAAAAAAAAAAGCATACCCATTACAGAAATACATAACAAGTTGCAGATTAGAAATGTAATTCAAAATGTACAGTCTTAAACAAAAATTTCAACTAGTACTAGTTTAAACATAATTGAAATCACTTAAAATGAGAACCTTACAATCAGAACAATGACGAAAGGATTAAATGACAAAAAAAAATTGTTTTTAGAAATTTTATTCTTTCATTCTGCTGTCCAGCAATTCATACTGCACCAAAATTTTTTAGTGTTATCCAAGGTTCAAGCTAGGGAGAAAAGTACCGTGAGATTTCCCACCGTGACAATTTATTTTAAGTGTTTTTATTCCCTTTTCTATTCAGTGACACTCAAATTAACATTAAAATCTCTTTCATTTTTTCTTTCATAGGCGATATTTTTCTTTTTAACCGATTATTTACTTGATTGTGTGCTAACATACCCAAAATTTGTATTTAAAATGCATTTCAATGCTTCAAAAAAAAAAAAAAATTCAAACAGGGAGATCTTAACAAATAATGTGTTTTGGTGCAGCTTTGGCATTGAATGGTTTGAAACTAAGTTTTTGTTTGGTGCAACCAGGAGCCTTAAAACTCTCTCGAGGTGTTTGAGTGTAAAGCAAAAGAATTAATGCTATTTTCTCTTTTTTCTACATGTTTCTTAGCGTTGAAATTTCTAGATTTTTCTTCTCATTGATAATAACATGACAGTTAAAAATTATTGTTAGCCATTCCATTTATACTTGCACTTTTCTTAAATTAAATTTCACTCTCTGTGTAATGTATGTTTGCTCATGGTGAACAGAGTAAAGAGAATTTTATTGGGTGGGATTTTAGAAAAAGTTGTGAGAATTATACGCAATCTTGCACCCTAATGTGAGCCTCCTGTGTGAATTTCCACATCCCTACCTTCTACAAAAAAGAGCACCAATTTCATAAAAAAAAAAAGAAAAATTGGTTTTGTAAACATCCAAAACAGAAGTTACTTTTTCAATTTCTCATTTCTCATCAAGATTATCACCAAATCTGAGTTCTGCAGCTTCTCCACATTAAAAAAAAACCCAAACAATATGAATATTCATATCTGTTATACTGGCAGTAGTTGCCATTGAAAACAGAGCCAAGCATCAATATTTTAAGTATACGACATAAGAGATTTGTTCTAGGGGTGCACAACCAGCAGCACGCAAGCCCAAATGCAGTGCGTTTCTTTTTCTTTTTGTTCTTTTTAAAGTAAAAGTGTTTCGCAGCGGGAAGAAAATTAAAAGCTTCTCCAGTTAAGATCTCAAAATGCCTTAAAATTTGTTTGAGAAAAAAATCATCCTTGATGGGAAAAGTGTAGACGAAAATTTTATTTCTTGATTACTAGTCAGTGGCCAGTAACCCTTTTAGCTTCCTAACCACAAACGTAATAATTTTTCTAGTAGCAGCCATAAAGATTTTGAAAAAATAGTGCCATATTGGGGAGAAAAAAAAAATAATAAAAATTAATTTGAATTCTGAAATTTTGAATTCAAATTATGATTTTCGCAATCACGAACTGAGACAGGACCCTACTCATTGGAGTTATTGTTTCTACAAACAGCTCCTGTCCCCTTCCCCCCTCAAGCCTGCCTCTCCTCCTGGGCGGTTACGTGTGCATAGTTGTGTGTGTAAGTGTGTAGGCTTGTGTGAGTGTGTAGACCTGTGTGTATGCACATAGGCGTGTGTGTGTGAGCGTGCGTGTGTGTAGGACATGGACGCATCCGACCAGGAGAAGCGGATAGCTCAGGACCGAAGCAGCCGCACCGCGCCGCCTGCAGAGGACGGTGGGCGGTGGTGCTGCAGAGCCGCTGATCCAAGTTGAAAAAGGTACGGACCTCAAAAACGGTCAACTGAGAACAATAAGCAATAGTGATTGCTCAAAAAAAAAAATATATATATATATATATCATTTTTCAACTAGAGAAAAAAAGACTTGTTTCTCTTCATTTTTTCTTGCTTCATACATAGATGTTAACATTCCTTGAACTTGGAGACTGACAGAAAGGTTTTGCAAGAGTAAAAAGAATGAAAAAGGCTGTTCTGCTGCACATACAGTGGCTCCCAAAAGTGTTCGTACACCTACACTGCCGTGCTAAGCACAGAAGTGGTATCTGCAGTAGAGCTTAAAAGAAGAAATTGATGATTAAAGTTTTACAACTCGTTTCTTTGATTTATGCCTTAACTGCTCAAATTGCGGTAGTTGTTTCGTAAATAACTTATCTAAAAACTGTAAGAGAGTATTTTTGTAAAAATCTTAATTGAAAATTAATAAATGTAGTTACGACAAATTTTCTTTTCAAAACTTTTTCATATACTAAGCTATTTTCACCGTAAGTTACAATTACTAAGCATTTTTAGGGGTATCTGCACAGATACGACAAAAGTAGCTTAGAAAAACGTGCTCAATGTATCATTAAATAATACTGAAAACATCTGCTTTCTTTAGACTTAGCTGTTTCGCTTTATTTTGTTAATACAAATCTAACAGAATCTACCTTCTGAACGATACCAGTTTCAAAACTCCAGACAGTTAAAACTGTAATCCATAACAATTTTCCATTTTTTATATTCAGAGAATGTGTGTTTTTTTTTTTTTTTGATAATGTTTTATTTTCTAGATTCATTTTTACCGAGCATAAAGATAATTTTGACAGCAGACGATACTTAAATAAAAATATTACTGGCCGTAGAATGAAAGTTTTTTTTTTTTTGCATGAAAGAATTAGATATGAATATTTTACATGCATTTCATTTTTAGAATTTGCATTTTAAATAACCATTTAAATAGAAAAAGCTGAATATTTACTTTAACAGTTATGCAATATTTTATTAGTTTTTATTATAAACCTGTATCAACTATTCAACGGTAAACTGATTGTAATATTCCCTGTTACAATAAACTGCTACATTATTAAATATGCTGCTTTACTAAGGTATAAAAGTCGTATCTACAAATTACTAAGGAAAAAAAGTGGTAACTGCGCAGATACCACTTTAAAGGCTTAGTATTTGTCCCTTACGTTCAAATTGCCTTAGCAAACTAAGCAAATTTGCAGTTATGACTTTTTTCTTTTTTAATATTTTGCGTTCACAAATCGCCAAAAAACTTGAGATTTAGGTAAATTAAACTACTAACGACCACCTGGTGACAATAACTCAATTTTGATAAAATGTGCAGATACCACATCTGTGCTTGGCACGGCAGTACGACTTTCAATGAAATAGGCCCTTATCCATTAGTTATAATTAATGTTTCGGAATAGGTATTTTATTATAAGATCTATGATCTATTTTAAACAAAACTACATGAACATTTTTAATAAAACATTAAAACTTAATTTTTAAAAAATCAAAAACCAAAAAGTGCCGGAAATTTTATCTCACAAAAGTCTTCGTACATTTTGAAAAAAATGTCAAAAAATGAGCGAATAATCTAACTTTTACTAAGTTATTATTTAGTAGAATATCATGCAGTAACAACAACAGCTTTTAAACGTCTGGGAATAAATTTCATTGTTTTTTTTCTTTTTTTGTGTAATTTCTGAGTAAGTGTTCAGCCGAACTACGAGTCTTACTGTTTCTAGTTCGCTTTTCGTTTCAATGGTGTATTTTCGTAATCTAGCCACCAGATATCTCCAAATATTTTCCATTAAGTTTAAATCTGGCAATTGAGGATATTTCTAAGCTTAAGGACAAATTTTGAGGCACGAAACGCGAACGTGTGCTTTTTATCATTATCTTGATAAAAAAACAAAGTTGTTTCCAATTACCAAATTTTAGGCTAATAGTTTAAAATTGTTTTTTAAAATATTTAAATGAACAGCATAATTCATTATTTCACCAAAAAATTCCAAATTTCCAAGTCCTGATGCTGAGATGCACCCTCATACTAAAACACCTTCACCGTCATGATTAACTGATCCAACTAAGTTCTTAAGATTAAATTCCTCATTTTTTTCTTCCATTTACAATTATACAACAATTTAACCCAAAATGTTGAATTTATTGTCATCTATTATTTAGACGTTGTTCCAAAATGTTTTGAGCTTATTTATCATTGATTTTATGACGGAAAGCGTAAGTTTACTGTTTTTCGCACGAAAACAAGAAAATTTCTGCGAGAAGAGGTCCCACTTAATCCAGCTCATCAGAAACCTTGGCGAACAATTTTAGGTAAAATTTAAATGTAAAATGTTTCATTCAATTCTGCAGAAACTTTTTCAGTTCTGAAATGTGTATTTTTCATGTTTTTTTTTTTAACTGTAAACCTCTGATCACTCTTTGTTAACTTTGCCAGTTGACGTTTTCTTACCTTGTTTTCGATCCGATTCTTGTCTTAAGAGCATTTTTTCAAGCACTTCACTATAGAATGGTATAAATTAACCAATTTAGAGACATTTCAAACCAATTTACGGCTACTGTGAGGGAGAAAAAAATCAAATTTCGAGTCGTGTTTGTTGTTTTCTACGCATACCTGCCATTTAAAAATATTAAGCAGAATATTAGGGAATAATTACACAAAAAACTAAAGGCAAATGACTTTATAGCATCATTACAATGCAAAAATAATAAAAAAACCCACATATGATAATTTTAATTATGAATTTATTCGAAAATATTTCAGTGTACGATGACTTTTGTGGCGTATCTTTTCTCTGTCTCTTCGTTTTTTGACAAATTTCATAAACAAAATCTGGCAATATTTTGAAAAAAACTACTGTGTTTTATTCAGAATGGCATAGGAATGGTGTGAAAAAAAAAAATTGGACTTCATATTTGAATTCAGTTTTGCGTTATTTTGGTTTCACTACAAAATTTCAAGCTGTACGAACACTTTTGGGAGCCACTGTATAAGTATTATAAGTTAGCAAGTTTTATTTCAGACATATAAAATAATGCTTACCTCACACCATGAGGAGCATCAGCAGTAACACTAACTTCTAAAATTACTGTATCATCTTTAATGAATCCTTTATCTACATCTAAAACATCCTATTGAAAAAGAGATCAAAATATGCTTAAATTCTTTATAGAAAATACTTATATTCAAGGTACAAAAATTAACATTCAAACTCAGAGAAAACTACCTTTTTGGCATCAAAATATGCATCTTAACACAAAATTGTTATCCCTACACTCATTCAAAATTGAGTCATTCAGTCATTTTGAAAACATCTATGTATATACATTGGATGTTTTACAAAAAAAAATATTTAAATGTAATAGTTTGGAAAAATTTCGGGCACAAAAACGTTTTGTACCCTGGAATAATGATCAACTAAAAAAGGTATCGCTTTTAAATTGATAACACTTTTTGTCAGCATCCTGGTTTTAAATAGTCAATTTCTACTAATTTTGGGTCAAGAAAAACAAATACGGTAATGGATTTTTTTTGTTAGCTCTTGTTTTTAAGATACATAAAAGCCCATTAGAGAAAGATACACAGCAACCACTCATTGATTTAAAGATAATGTTAAAAAGGGGGGGGAAATCTTGTACAAGATATGTTATTAAATAGGTCCTTTTTTATTGAACAATGCCTTTTTTTTCGCAAAGCAGTGGTTGCTTTTGGTTTATTGCTGTAAATGTTTCATTTTTTACTGCTTTTTGTACATCAAAGAAGGAACATCTCTTGTAATAGTTCAACAGCATTTAGTGAGCATTAACTCAGCTCAATTACTCTGATATCTGCGTTCCATTGTAAAGATATCTTGGTGAAACCTTCCCTCATGCTCACTGCTCATAGCTTTAGTTTTTAAGCAAAATATCCCGGAAGAAGTGAACAAAATAGAGTTTCAGAGACATCATTCAACAATGGTCACTGAACTTCCCTGGAGATTGTTTGACCAACTGTTTTAAGTTCTCGTCTTCTCTGCTGCTTAGAAATACTTGCAATACAACCCTTAAAGGCTCCTTCTGGGTGTTTTTTCTTCCCACGCAAATTTTTCTTCAAAACCAGTGATTTTCAAAATTGCGCATAATTGAAGGGCCATTAAAAATTCTCTCCTTAACCTTAACTTCAATGTTTTGGAAATTTCTCCCTAAGGTACTGGAAAACTGTCTTTGTTCACAACTTTCACGAAGTTCTTCATTATCCCCAGCAGAATGAGCATGGGTGAAAGCAGAAATGGGCAGGGTTGCTATTTTGTCCACTTTTTTGTTAAAAGTTCGGTACGCCGGAAGAAACTGGACAATACTGGACAAAATGAAAAATTAACTGATTATCCACACATAAATTTATTGTTATGGTGCAATAAAATTAGTATATAATTCAAAAACATTATGCATCATGAATTAATCATTTAATTAAAATAGAATGATTGTTAACTTTAAAATTTAATAAATCCAAAAAAAAAAATTTTAATTACACATAGGTGCAACTAATTTTATATCATAATTTACTTAAAAGTAAAAAAATTTAACAATGTGAATGAATTATTGGGTATGATTACATTACTATATATTACAATAGTAAAAATAAAATCTAATAGAATTTTTCTATACATATTTATGTATGATATTTTTATATTAAAATAGTACTTGAATAGGAAGAATCTATATAATTAATTATTATTTTCAAGCTTCAAATTTTTAACTAAAATCTTTCAGTTTGCCGAAAAAGTGGACAAAATGGACAAAACAACATTCGGTCTGGGACATTTTTTTCCAGCGGTTTTTCTCGGAGTGGACAAAACAAGACAACCCTGGAAATGGGTAGATCTACTAGATTCTGATTTTAGGCATTTTTCTTCCCAGATCTTCAATTTCTTGAAGTCCATTTCGGTTTTAAGTAGCGAGATTTTCTATCCCAATTAGGGGTCGAAGTTTAGAAGATAGTCAGTCTCATGGAAGGTGTTTCTATCTGCCAGGAAAAGAGAACATTAGTGAGAATTCACTATCCTAGCTGGCTCTGTATTTTGAAAACTAGAGCTAATCTCAACTTTTATGGTGATTTTCGTGTTTAGCGAGGCAAAATACTTCGGAAATAGCTACTTTTGAGCCGGATGCATTTTTTGGTACTGACTAGTGTAATCGAAAGTGGTTGGAAACAAATAAAAAAATATATGAAAGGAAAGGAATTACGGGAAAGATTGATCGGAAAAGAGAAAATATGTTTCAAATATATCGAAATAAGGAGTGCTGCAACCACTGTCAGGACTGAAAAATTGGGGGAGGGAGGGGTATTAATGGAGAAATTTTTTTCCAAATTTATAGGAAATACATAATTGCTGCATGGCCTGCTTTAATAAATAGGTTAAAGGTCTACAGAATAAAACCCAAAGAGTTATACTAAAAAGTATCAAAAAGTAAACATTTTTCCTGAACAAACCAAGTTGCTCTTTTCAATAAAGAAAAAAAAAATAAATCCATTCCATATGAGATAATGTTGAAATGAAAATGAGCCTTTGTGGAATAAAATCAGTTGCTGATAGTTGAACAAAACTTAATAAAAATCAAGAGAACAAATATCTATTTCACACTGCAGATGGAAAAAGATTTTTTACCAAAATGTATGAGAGGTAATGAATTTTATGTTACACTGACAATTCATCAGATCACTGTATTAATATAGCAAATCATCAAGTAATAGAATAAAGAAATACATAAAAAAACAATTTACAATGACAAAATTACTTTTTAGTGTTAGCACCCTTTTACTATCTCCTCTAATCTATTTCTGCTTAATAAAATTAATAGAAAAACATAGTAGAAGTTAATATGTTTTACATTGAATTAAGAATTCTCAAATGATAAATGCAATAAATGATTGCAAGGCTTCGCTGAATCCCATGAATACTTAAATGCGGAAGGCTTTTTTTTTTTTTTTGAGCTATAGGAGGTATTGTATTAGAAATATAAAACAGCAGATAAAAGACCTTTTCAAAATAATTTTAAAATAGCATTTCAATAAAGTAATGATAATAATATCAATAATTACCACATTAACCTTGATTGATATGATACTTTGGGAAAATAAAATTAGGATCTCAAGAACAAATACGGTCTTTTGAGAAATTTTAAAAGAAAATAAAAAAATTTTACCTTATAAGCTATCACAAAATTACAGGTGTTTTTAACCCTGATGGTTTACCACTTTTGAAGGAGGTTCTTTTTTGTTCTGGAAAAGTTTTCTTTCTCATTTTCAAATATATGGGGACAAAAAAAAATAGATTAACAAAAAGTTTCTTTAATAGAGAATGAATTTGTTATTTGGAAGTTTTTTTCCCCCCAACAAAACTCGAAAACTATAAATATTCCCTCAGAAGAAATGCTGAAACCAAGGTTTGTTAAACACTGAACTCCTTTTATTAAGTTTAAATTCATATAAATCTGCTGCACTAATTGTTTCTGTTTAAGTTAAAGATATTATTTAATTTCTGGTATTCCTTAAAAAATGTAGATTTGGGTAGTGTGTTGCCAAGCAAGCATAAGATTTTAATTTTCATTTGAACTCAATTCAACGACTGAAAAGTTAAATCAGCAGAGAACCCTTTAACAGTCTGTTTAAAAAATGATTTGCTTTTAATTATATAATTGATATTACAAATAATGTATAACTTTTTCTTTTCTAATAAAACATTTATTTAATTACAACAATTGTGAGTTTAGAACCAAAAACAGCTCAAGAAGGTATTTAAAAATATATAAAAGACTCATAATCTGGCAAAAAAAAAAAAAAAAAAACCACACATTAACACAATATTCAAAAAAAAAAAAAAGAAATGTATAAATGACTTACATTCCATGTCATAAAATGACTAAATCCCCAATCATTTTCTTTACTGTAAAATAGGTGCTGGATTTCTAGAAAAAAGAGCACTTTCAGTTACAACATTTATTTTGAGTGTTGTACATATAGATAAGATTTAAGTAATTCATAACTGCAAGGGGAGAAAAAAGCAAATTTTATGTTGAAGTCAGAGCTACACTTTTAAAGCCTTTTTGTTTTAAAAGTAAAAGTCAATGGATTAAAAGTTAGCCATTTTGTTATAGTTTTTTAAGTCAAAATACTGCAAAAGCGTGTTTAGAAAGAAGAAAAAATAAATTTAGCAAATGCCAATCTAACTACAAACATAAAATAATCTTGAATTGCTTCTCAAACCATCATACCTTAAGTTTTCATTCTCAGAATTATAATTTATCATTAATAAAAAAAGAATTAGAGTTATTGATTTGTTTTAAGTGGCATCCAAGGTGGTAAAGCAAGTTGCACTTGCAAAAGTTACACAAAAAAAAAAACTTTTTATTATGATTTTAATATGCATTTCTTAAGATTTCAATCTTAAAAAATGTTTAGTTCCTCATGACATTTAAAGGTGTGTGAAGTGTCCAACACTGGTGCACTAAGTTAGCAAAAGAGAGCTGATGCTTAAAAAAAATTCGGTCTGAGATGATTACTAGAACTGGGATTTTAATAAAAAGAACAAGCTCCACAGAAAATGTCTGCATAAAAATTCAGTCAGGTTGAATACTTAAATATTCAGCAACTAAATAGTAAACAAATTTAAATATTCGACAATTGGTAAACAAGGAACAAGCATATTTTTCGATAAAATAAATGGAAGATTTTGCATAATACCATAGTGTGACTAATCTTATCACAAGTGATTCAATGTGAGTTTCAAAGTGAGTTTAATGTTTCAAAGTGATTTTAATGTTGGAAAAAAACACTTAGGGGTGTTTATAAATATATAAAGTCAATTAACTGCTAGTTTAAAAATTGCAGTTTAAAAAAAGTTATAATTTCACTAATTAAAAAAAGATGATAAAATATAAAGGAAATACTTGGGTATTAAATTATGCAGTATTTCGATTTCTGAAGGTATACACCGTCTGAAATATTGAACACTAGAGTCAGTTGGGGTAAAATGGGAATAAAATAGCCTACTTTTGGATTTTCACTCAAATATTTTTGTCAAAATATTTTGTTTCTATTTTTTTTTTTTTTTTATGTATACATTACATATGTTGTGAGTAGAATTAAATGATTTCACACATAATTTGATACAAATTTATTTTTGAGAGGAGTGTTTATGACTTTTTGTTTTGTACACCCATTTTACCCCATGCAGGTGAAAATGGGTACCCTGTAGGGTAAAATGGGTATTGAAGTCTAAGAAGTGATAAAAAAAGCATACTATTTGTTCAATGCAGTGTGATAATATAGACTTAAGAGTCAGTTATCAAAATTTAACTATATTTAATTTAAAAAAAAATAGTTTAAACAGTAAATTTGACAAAATGTTAATAAGGTTTCTTTCAATGCATGATTTCCATACTTGTCATACTTTAAAAAAGAAAGTAATGTCCTCTATTGTTAAATTGTGGCTCGTTAAAATTTTTACTTTCTTCTATATCTAATATATAGAAGAAAGTATTGGATTCGTGCAAATTTTCGAATTTCGAAGGATTTGAACGTTTTGAGGTGTGCTGAGTCCATTTCGACTATTTTTGGAAAATGTCTGTCTGTGTGTATGTGTGTGTGTCACGTCTGTGTGTGACCAGTTTTTTGTGGTCGTTCTACAGCAAAAACTACCGCATGAAAGCGAACGAAATTTGGTACACATATGTGCCCCTATGTGAACTCTTGCCCATTGGTTTTTGGCGCGAATTCCTCCAAGGGAAGTGGAGCAACGGGACGTTTTTTGAGTTGCGCGTGCTTGCTATTCCTCAGGAAGTAACTGGCGGAATCAAACAAAATTTGGTCCATATGTTGCCCCTAACAGGAGCAGGTGCTGATTCAATTTTGGTGTCAATAACTCAAATGGGGATTGAGGTTTAGAATGTTTTTGTCGTCGATTGTGACTGCTGTATCTCAAGAAATAATGAACGGAATGAAAGAAAAATTTATCAGCAAGTAGCCCTTAGTGGGTATAAGAGCTGATTTTATTTTGGTGCCAACAGCTAAAAAGGGGGTAGAGCAATCGCCCGTTCTTTTTTTCCATTGTGAGTGCCCTATCTCAAGAAGTAATGCTACGTTCTGGTTGAAATTTGGAATATATGTGAATCCATTTGTAAACAGGCCTTGGTTCAATTTTGACGTCAATCACTCCAAGAGGTGTTGATTTTTTTTTTTTTGCAAATAAAAATAGCTTTATTAATGCAACAATAACAAAGATAAATCGTAATAGATTGTCGTCTGCATATTTCTCGTAATTTTAATTGTATGGAAATGATCGGAAATATTATCTCAATGATTTAAAATTTTTAACTGTTGCCATCTTATGTTTGTTAACAAATAAAATATTTGTAATTAATTCAAGCAAGGCTTTTAAAATAACTTTCAATTTTCACTCTTTGCTTTGCTTTTGCAATAATTTAGACATTGGGATGGTGGTCAAGTTTTTGCATGTGTAATTTTTTTGGGGGGAATATTGCTTTTTCGTCAAGCATGGGGAGGGATCAGAAAAAAAAAGAAAAATATAGAAGAAAGTTTCGTGATGGCCACAACATACTAGTTTATTATTTGATGTTCTTCAATGAAATCCATGTTGTCTATATCAGCAAAAATAAAATTAAAAAAATCCCTCATCTCGGATTTTTTAAAAATATTTCATCTCATAATATTTCCCTCAACAGCCATATATTTGCAAATAAATTCTTCCTTGCTTGTTTCCTCTAAGTATAACATTTATATCTAGGCACCTGTGGTTAAATTTTGTTTCATAAGCATATTTTGTGCAGTTTCTATTCCAGATACTTCCTCTGAATGGAAACTTTCTTTGTCTACCATTTTTTATTTTCTTGTTTTTTAATTCATTATTTTTTTCACTTTCAACTCTTAGCATTTCTAAAGCATCCTTGTCAATATTTCATGTATTTGCCAGCACACATTTAAGTTGTTTTAAATAACTCATGCAGGTAATTATCAAATCTGAAGCTCTTGTTGAAATTGCAGACAATATTGCACTTTTCAAATCTTCATAAGGTGACGAAATGGTGCTTTGTGACGTATATTTTTCGGATTGAAATGAGGATGTGTTCCGAGAATTTAAAGGTACATTAGAGAAATTGGTAGCGTCTGATTGCAATCAAATACAAATGTGATGACCAGCAACAGGCTGAGCCCAGCATATTCTGAGGAACTTGTTATTTTGTGCGCAAGTGCACACAAACTCTAGAATAAGTACACCACTGGCTTATTACTATTTATTATGATAGAGCAAAGTTTATTTTATAAAGTCATGGAATTGCATATTTTTATATTTCAATCATTTTAAATTAACCACAACAATTGAATTAATATTCACTTAAAGGAAAATATGCTGTATCTTTTAAACCAACTTGCTGGAATGATAAGCATAACCATATACCCATTTTACCCCATTTTCAAAATATGAGATTAAAAATAGAAAAAAAAAATTTTTTTCTTCCCTGTAAGTTGAAGCAGCAACAAAAATGTTCAACTCAAGATGTTATGACACAGTAATAAAAATTTCTCAAAAATCAGGAGCTGGAGATAGAAGTTTAAGCAGACAACATGCGGCTTGAATTTATCTACTTCAATTTAAAGTGTTACCTCTCACTAAAAAATAATCTATTGAAAAAATATATTTCGTGGAATAGAATTCAGAACAGCCAAGTATAATGTCCCACTTAAAAAAATGCAAATTTAATTTAAAATAATTCATTTTTAAAACCATATATTTTGACTACCCATTTTACTCCACCGAAGCATTTGCGCTTAATAGCAGTAGAAAAAAATTTATAAAAAAAAATTTTAACTGAAAATTTTTGAAAAAATAGTAACATTGTGAATTGTTTGCTCATTTTTAGGCAATGGCAGCGAAAAAAAAATCAAATGTCTTACTTTAGTTTTATGAAGTACAGTTGAACTCTCTTAATATGATCACATTTAATACGAAATCACAGCTAAAACAAACATTTTGTACGTTAAGTTCGATTTGCTATCTAATTACGCTAAAAATTCACGTATAATGCGTACATTAAATTGAAAGTAACAGCTAAAACGAACTAAAATTTCTGACCTCTTTTACTTAAAATGTTTGTGGTTGAATACTGCAATTTTCTTTTTCAGAAATTTTCAACATTTTGTTAGGTAGTAGAAGAAAAGATGGAGAAGAAAATATTAAATATTTTGCTTAGAAAATAAAGCCGTGCATTTGTTAACCTGTGGATATTTCAATCTACTCAGAGATAAAACCGTTCATCTTCCTTTGTAGATTACAATCTATTCCGCGATTGTCAATTATCACTTTCCTTTTTCAATATTTTCCAAAAACATTCATTAATAATAGGTGATTTTTTTTCTGAAAGCACTAATTGTAATATTACAATATGTATATTAGTCAGGCTTGGAGTCAATTACGAGCAATCGTAATTGATTACGATTACAAAATAGTAATCGATTACGATTACAAGCATAAAAATATAGATTATAAGTACGATTGCAATTCACTGCTAAAATGTAATTACGAGGACAGCAACAATTACAATAGATAAAAATGTAATCGATTACTATTATCATATGCCGATTACGATTTTTATTAATTACAGAATCGCGATATATAGTCTTTGCTGTAACAACGTCATATTTAAAATTTATGCTTTTTCTCATAATATTATAGAGATAATTTCAGTGATAATTACAACTATTGTGTTGTGTGTTAACTTTAAGATTTTTACTATTATTTTTTATTTAATTATTTATTTTGAATTATGTTGTTCCAGGAAAAGAGCAAATTATGAAAGATTTCCACATATAACGCTACATTGACCGTCTATTGTATACAGGCGCAATCACATCCATATCCAAATGTACACATAGTTCATACTGTATTCGATTTTAATTGTTCATTATTATTTTGAATACAACCAAAGTTTTCAAGTTTACAATTTCTGAAAATTGTGTATAATTACATTTAAAAAAAGCACTTAAATGGTTTTTCTTGCATAACATCCACAATGTAATAAAATATGCAGATAGTGTAGGTAAAATATATGAAAGTAAATGTTTGAAAATTTAAAAATTATATTTTTTAATGCATTTAAGTGAAACTAATACTGCAAAGATGCCTGATTTCGTTCTCATTTTTGAGTAGTGAAAAAATTAGTCAGTAAACTGGAGCACATGATGCAAAAATTGAAAAGGAGGTGTTATTTTTAGCATTGGGTACAAGTTTTGAACCCTTGAAATACAGGAAATCAATATAATGATCATTATAAGCTATTTGCATGAGCTTTCATTTCATTTTTGATCACTTATTAAAGAATTTGCTCTTTTAAAAAATAAGAATAGACATGTGTTTTGCTAGTTTTCACTTTTTAAGCATTTTTTTTAATATATACATGAGTACTTGATAATACTTAAATCATATATCAGTTTCACTTTTAGTGAACTGCAATTATTCTCGCTTTAAAAAGTAACGTAAAACAAAAAATTGAAATACGAAATTACATTGAAATAATTATTCGACGTAATGAAATGTAAACTAAATTTTTAAAAATCTATCCATGCAAACTTTTTTCCTCTTATATACTTATTAAGTAAAGATAATCATAATATCAGCATTAAAATATAAATTTGAGTTCAAATTTTTTGAGAAAATTTTTTTTAAACATAATAAAAAATCTCATATTTACCAGAATTAAGATTATATGTCACGTTGCCAAAAATAAAGGCAATACACATATTGTGTATGCTCGAATAATCACTGAAACACAAATTTGCTCTCTTTTTGACAACATATCTTGTCTTTCACTACTTTTCTATGAAAATACAGGGTTCCCAAAAATGTCAGATTAATTTTTAATAATCATACAAAAGCATCAAATTGTTTATGAATATGCAGTTTACTCCATAATACTTCACAGGTTCAATAGTTTTTTATAACATCGTAAAAAAAAGGGAGGAAAAAAAGGAAAGATATAATAACAAGTAATTTACACGGACATCTGTATTGTCACAGTACAAAAAAACATAGTGATAGGTTAAATAAATACCTTTGTGCTGAACAGTTAAGTAAGAAAAACAACGTCAAAAAAAGCACAAATTTGCCGATTACAGCAGACACGTGTTTAGGCGTTACAGGGAACGCCTTTTTCAATGCAAAAAGTAATGAGCTTGTGGATGAAAAGACATCCGACAAAAGCTTTTGTTGTATGTCTTTTCATCCATAAGCTCATTACTTTTTGCATTGAAAAAGACGTTCCCTGTAACGTCGAAACACGTGTCTGCTGTAATTGACAAATTTGTGCTTTTTTTAATGTTGTTTTTCTTACTTTATAGAGATAGGTATTTAATCATTGTTGTACACAGCTCACATTACATCTGTTTACTGTGAGGATACAGCCGTCAGTGTAAATTATTTAAAATTATTCTTTTTTTACGATATAAAAACTCTTGACCCTGTGGAGTATTATCGCTCAAACCGCATATTCATGCGACAATTTGTTGTTTTCCTATGAATTTTTAAAATGTGTTGAGGATTTTTTGGACACCCTGTATAAAAAAGCCAAAAGATCTTAAATTATTCCACAACTTTGTTGAGCAGAATTTAGAAGTACTTTTGAAACACTCCGCTAGAACAATTTTCCGGAGACAATGTGCTGCGCTTGTTTGCCTACCATTGACAAATGAAAAAGGAAATTGATACATGACCAATTGTGAGCATTGATAAAAACTTTACTGTCTTCCACTAGGTGGGCCCTGCCCACGGGGTACTAACTACCAAATAGCAAATGGCCCATTCAATGGTCCTGAATGCAAGCTGTCTCCTATTGTTGTTCAAAGCTTGTATGTTCGGTCGGCTCAGGGGATCCTAGCTCAGATCAGGTTCGATAAGATACGATTTTGTGACCCTCCTTTACAAACGGCCTATGAGGAGCAACTTGAAGCATTTTGACAGTGTTGCTATTGGACTCTTACTCCATACAATAGTAGAAACGTCACTTACATTTTTCACTTGCAGCAAGTCAAGATTACACGATTACAAGATGAGATTATGATTTATTTTATTTAGATTACAGTCACGATTACGTAAAAAAAGGATGATTGACATTATGATTACGATTACAAGAGTATCCCATTAACAAATTACGATTATGATTACACAAAAACGTAATCGACGATTACTCCAAGCCTGATATTAGTAGTAATATTCTTTAAATACAGGTGAGAGTTTCTTCATCTTTTTACAGTATTACTCATTTATGGTTGTTACAAATAACAGCTGATACGAACAAATTCGTGGCTTTTCAATATTTCGTATTAACAGAGTTCAACTGTATTACGGAAAAAACTAGGCGTAAAAAAAGTATTAAGGAAGAATCTGCAAATCTTTTTTAGTTTGCATTTAGCCATCTATTGTATGAGGGTCAGTCAGAAAGTTAGTTGCACTGCTCAAGAAAACAAAAAAAAAAAGAGGTTGAAATTTTATAATAACTTTATTGTTATTCTAAAGTTTCATTCAAAATCTAATTTTTGACGCAACCACCTCCGTTATTTAAGCATCTGTAGAGGCATGGTGCAAGTTTTTCGATGCCTTCTGCAAAGAAATCTTGTCCAATGTCCAATAACCATTATTGGGTTGCAGCTTTCACTTCATCATCTGAATGGTGTCGTCGCTTTGAAAGTTCTTGTTTCATGGGACCAAAAAACATGAAAGTAGGAAGGTGAAAGGTTTAGGCGGCTAGGGAAGGTGATCCCACACTACCCACCTAAACTTGATCTTCCCTCACATTTAGCGTCGTCAATATCTGTACGTCCATTCTCGAACATGTTGCACCATTTCACGACAACTTAACGTGATATTGCATTTTCACTGTACACTTCATGCTACTGCCCATAAATTTCAATGCAATTGCATTTTTTGTCCACAAAATCGAATCACTGCACTCATCTTTAATTTGGAGATGCTACTTGCAGCTGTCAAGACATGTTTGCGACTGATCATCAGATAAACTAATTTTGCCTTGGGGAAGCAGCTTTGTTACATGATAAAGGTACATTTCTGAAGTGTTGCTACATCAAAATCGTCTCATATGGAATGTATTTACGAAGTAGTGCAACTAACTTCCTGACTGACCTACGTACTTGATCTTCATAGAGCAAACTTGCTTATTTGGTTTCTGATGGGAAAAAAAAACACAAAAAAACTACACATAACACTTCTCTTTTGTTTGTATAGAAAACAAAAAGAGTTTCTTCAAATATCACAGAAACTCACTTCTGAAGATAATGTGCTTGACCTTCTCACAGCAGTATATTGTAATATAAGCATTGATAGTTTTGATACATTTAACAAATCATACAAAATTGCAGAAAATGTGATGTTTGAAATACGACATTAATGAAACATTAACACTATATTAGTGTGATGTATGGGTTAGAGCACCAAATTGTAATGCCATTAAGAATTTATAGCTGATCTTAGTCTGGACACTCAAACCTGAATGCCACAGCAAAAACGTTTTGCTAATTATTACTTTCAGACACCAATCACAAGAATAATGCAAAATACTGGTTTCCAATTTAAGAGCAGTATTTTCATTGATGGATGTAATCAATTATACTAATTGATAATCTTTGATCTGACACGATACTTTCCCAAAAGCATAAATAAAATCATTACAATGAGAAATAAAAACAAATAATAAACAGTGAGATTGGAATTACTTTTGCATTTTTTTTTTCATCTATTAACTTGAAATTTATAATTATATTTCTAATCAATAGCATGTTCTTCAAATAATGCTTCACAATAGCTTTAAAAATTAACTCAAAATTATTGTGAAACATAAATGGAAAATTACTCTTTTCGCCAACGTTAAAAACTGATAGAGTGAAATATATAATTGCACATCGAAGTATTTTAAGCCTAGCAATGCCGTTCATTATTTTATATTGCTTTGCCTTGGATATGTGTGTAAGCACAACATATTACAACCTGAGTTTTGACATACCAGTTTATGAAAACTAGAAGCAACTTTAGCAATTCAATGACAAAAAAACATTTACCCTTTACACTGAAAAAAAAATCTTTTATGATCCCCCCCCCCCACACACAAGCAATTACAATATTTCAGATAGTATGGACATCATTGATGGCATCTATACATATGATTTTATGATATCAAAAGTTTACTTACTTCTGGAAAAATTTTCAACTCCTTCTTTTTGGGCTATTATCTTTAAATCAGCTAGAGCATTACAAGACCATGTACTAGAAGGAAAATACATTCCTTTATTCAAGAAAACATAATAAATAAATGTCTACACATTCAATTAAAAATAGAACATTACTTACGATGATTCAGATTCTCCATTACATTGTAAAAAGAAACCTAAACTTCTAGTCGGCTGCCTATCTTGTCCATGACTCGTGCGAGGCATAACCATGATTTTCCTTATTAAATAAGATTTTAAGAAATTATTCACACAATTCATTCTTCAATGAATAAATTTAAAAAAAATATACTGTGAAAAGATTTACCATGGTAAATTTCTAACAAATGTTGGTGGGCTAAGAGCTGTTTCCCGTAATTTGCTAAAATTTGAAACGACGAATCTAAACGTTGCTTCAGAGCGAGCTTCATCTGCAGAAGAGAGAGAGAAAACTTTAATTAGATAAAAAAATTTATCTAGCAACTATAACCCTCTTTTATAATTCATTTAATTCAGACCAACACATTACGAACATGTATCAGGATAAATATCTTTTTATATTACCAGAAAACTGCCTAAATAGCACTAGGAATTTTTTGCACACAGAACACGGAAGTGTTTAAATGTTTTGTATAAATTTTTTTAATTTATATATACGAGGGCTATTCAGAAAGTAAATAACATTTCCGTCTCATGCTGACAAAGTATATTTTGGCATCTGTGTTCGGCATCCCAGCCACAACGGAAACATCTCTGGTCTCTGCTCTACCCAGTTTTTTGATTTTAAATTTTAAAATGTGAGCAGGCTGCAATAGAAAAATCCGCAAGTTGTGAGGTGCCGCTTGTGATTTGGTTATTGTTTGCAAAAACCTAAAACTCATGTAAATTTATCGGCTAAGGTATGAATTCTTTAGAAATTTAATGAATGAAAGTTCCGTCTGGAAATGTTACATTCAGGTTAAAAACGACTGAACTAACGTTCACGATGAAGGGATGTTAATGACAAAATCTTTTCACCCATTCACCTTATAGCTGCCATCTAAAGCGGGCCACCTTTGATGGCATTAGGGGGCAGGAATCAAACAGTACTCTCATCCAGAAAATTTTAGAAAATGAAGGTGCTGAAACAATTTCAGAGGATATTTGTTGATGTTACAGAAAAGGGGATTTTTTCTTTTCTTATTCATTTATGTTGTAATTTTGAACGTAGGGTGCTCCTAATGCCACCTCCAGGCTATGAACCTGTTATAAATAAATATTAAAGGTCCATATTTTGAGTCATAAGCAAAGAACTCATTCAATCAAATATTCAAATAACACAGGGATACCCCCCAAAAGAGATCAAAAACTCAAATCATCCCCCTCCCCTCCCGAAAAATTTCAATGCCACAGTCTGCGCCATGAGACACCCCTGTAAATAAACTACTACAATAATTTTGATTCGCTTTCATGTTTCTAAAGCTCATTAATCAGCAAAAGTTGTATTTTAATATAGTATCTTCAGCTGTAATTTGCATATGTCTTGTCTTTCCCACTCTCTCATAGGCTCTTATAGGTGGTTCTATGTTTAGCACTTATTTTAGTGCTTGTAACAGGGTTCATACTCTATTCAAATGAAAAAATTCCATGACTTTTCCATGACTTCATAAAAAATTTCATGACCTTGTTAAATTAAGAGAATAGTACTAGCATTCAAACTTGAAAATTTTTGGAAATGAGCATTAGCAAAACTTTTACGCTAATAACCTACTTCATCAAAGCACTTACTTGTGATTGAAAAAATATCAGTGTGCACCTAAAAAATCTTATTTGTCTTCATGACATAATAAGTAAAGCAAAAATAGTGAATTATAACGGTGTTTAAATGTCTAATAATCTTTTTATAAACAGGTAGAATGATAACGAATGGGAGACAAAGGTTGAATGAGTCTTTAGGCCTACAAAGTTTCAATAATTTTGCTTCAAAAGTTTTCATAAATTTGTTTCAAAAGTTGCATTTTAGCGTCAGCAATGCATTTAAGTATGCACATAATTTGACAGTACTTTGGTTCATTCAAGAAAAGCCACATCCCTTAGTAAATTCATGTTTCTAAACCAGATATTAATTTTTGAAAAAAGAAAGAAAAACATTAGTAGCGAATAAATCTTCTGATTCAAATGTACTTGTTTATTTATTTACATTTTCAAATATAAATAAATTAATAGGTTCAGAAATTCCAGAACATAGTGTTTGAATCCTGACATTAAACGTTCAGTGGGTTGCATGGTTTAGTTTTGCGGGCCGTATGTTGGGCAGCACTGTTTTAGAATATTAGAATTCTCCTGTTTCTGTATTCTATCACCTAACTTAAGATCTTCATTTTATAAAATTTTCAACACATTGAGATAAAGTCTGAAAAATTTAATAATAAAGTTTTTACAAGCGGTGGAAACAAACTCGGTGGATTTTGTGGACACCACGCATTTTTAAGTGGGCGTGGCAAAATCAAGAATGTGCAAGTTCACTACTACAGAATATAAAATATGGGCAGTTCTCAAAAGGTGGGAACAAACACAGACCTCAAATTTGAAGCTTCAACACCAAATAACTTTCATTTTAATTAACTCAAAAATTTTTGAGTTAAACTATAATACTGTATAGAGACAAGAATTGATATAAATTATGGAAAAAATGCTCTTCAAATGCCCTTAAAAAAATATTTTCTTTGCTAAAAGGCACAATTTTGGACATACCAAAACGTTAACTGAGCAAATGTACCATTAAAAAAAAAATTTTTTTAACTATTTCCATACGTTTCAAAAAAAAAATTAAAGGTATGAATCTTACACTGAATAACTTTTTGTTAATATTTTACACAAATAACAAAAGTAAAGATAGATTATTTACTTTGTAAACGATTTTAAAAAACGTAAGTTTGAAATTTGATGTATGGCCAAAAGTTACGATCTTTACAATGCTATTATTTGAGAACTAAGCATATTATGTTTTCGTTTTAAAGGTATTTATCGATCCTCAGAATCATTTTTTAATTGTTTTAAAGTGTTTTCATAAGCTTTTATGCAGTATCTTAGAAGAAAAATGATTTTTCTTAAACATACATGTGAGATGTCCAAATGGCGTTACGATCTTGACGCCGATAATTCTGTCCGTTTATTCATAATTTTTGATGATCCACTGTCTTCTAACCTCAATAAAAAAGGTTATTATAATGTCATCTTCCTTAATCCATTGGTATTTTGCATAATTAATACGTTACACATTGAACAATACCTAAATTACAATAGAAACATGGCTGGTTATGTTCGTAACGAAAGCCATTTTGCGCTAAAATCGCCAAGCAAACCTCCATTGGCGACAACAGAGTATACGATAAGCTAAAGGTTACCAGAGGGGAATTCCAGTTTGACAAATGTAGTTTATCATCAGCTGCACCAGTTTTGGCGACTTTATCACCTGCGCTAGCAATTTTTTAATTTTTAATATTTTAGAGTTAAAAAAAATCGTCTGCAGTTGATTTGTAAACAAATATCAGTTGGTAATTTTCATTCTATCTTGAGATTTGAGAGATAGTAAGCCTTTTGAATTAACATGTTTTGAAAAAGTGCTTTAAACAATTTAATTAAGTTCTTTAATGGAATTTGTATTTATATACTTTTTGAAGTCATTATTGATTTTTAATACCTATTTGCAAAAGGATTTATTGCAAGGTTTAATGCTCACACGAGATTATGTCTCCTAGAAGTAGAACAAAAAGTGAGGTTCTGGTAGAAGTACATTCTAAGTTTGGAAAATATCTGCAGAAATGAAAGTTAATAATCCAGAGAAATACAAATGTTATTTAATAAAAGAAGCTACGAGTTTGTATAGTTATTTCCATGAAGCTTTTTTTTTTTACCTTTCATCAACTTCTTCAAAATCATTCCAAAACTTTATTATATGTAAAGAGCAGTATCATAGCCATTCAAGTACTTCATTGATATCCTCTTTATTATTAAATTTCAAAATTCAAAGGGTAGTAAATAAAATTTTCATTGGAAAAGTTAAAAATCAGATTAACAATTGTAAAAAAATGGTGAAACTTACATTATGATGATGTCCAAAATCCGTTACCTACAGGACAACAATGTCCAAAATCTGTTACCTACAGACAGCCGATTTAATTTGCTAATTAACAATTTTTACAAATACCTGTTGTCTTTTCATGTTCATATATTGTGTTCTAGGTATGCATGCTGTAGAATAAAAGCAAAATTTATGTCAAATTTGAAAATTTTTGAAATTGCTCAAAGTTAACTTTTTTGTTCTCACCTTTTGAGAATTGCCTATATAAAAAGTGTTGAAAATAATGGTAAATGCAAAATGAGTGATGTCCAAGCAGTAAAATTACATTGCAAAAAAAAGACAAGCGGCTGCTACAGAAGTGGATGTAATGGGATTTCAAAATTCAGATGTTTTTAGGATTGTTCAATTTTTTAGTTTTAATATGCAATACTGTTAAATCATTCAATATTTCTAATGCTCTTTTAGCAAATGTTACTTTCTTTTTGCCCAGGACATTTTTTCATGGCTTTGAATAATTTTCCATGACTTTTCCAGGTCTGAAATTTGCTTATTTTTTTCTCATTACTTTCCAGGATTTCCATGACCCGTACAAACCCTGTTGTAATGTACTTAATTTTTTCCTTTTTCAAGACTACTAAACAAATCATTTTAATGAAATTTTGTTTTAATTTTAACAGATATGATTTACAAACGCAAAATCAAAGCTTTCAAGTAAAAAAGGCTTAAATATAAACATTTTTAATCATAAAAAATTATGCTCTGAGACGTATAAATGCATGTAAAAAGTTTTTTTTTTAAACAAAACCTTACAACCAATTTTACATTTACCTTCTTCTTCCATTGGTTCTTCTTGACTACTTAAATTTCCCTCCTGTATATCACCATTTAAATATCGTTCTTCTCCACTTCCATCAGTTTGAATTTGTCCATTATCATCTATAAATTGAAAGAAAATTTAATTTATACGAATATTTTCCGCATGAGTTACTTTCAAATTTTACCTTATACTTATGTGACATAAAATTATCTTTTGAAATTTCAATGGATATCATTACTGTTATTAACCTGACTTTTCATTAAAAAAAAAAGAATATACATTAATTCAATACACATACTTTTGATTAGTTTTATTATTAAAATGCTTGTCATAATTATTTTCATGTTTATCTATTCAATATAATTGCTGCAGTGTTTCACCCAGATCAAAATACAGCAGGGGACTTCTTGACAAAAATGTGCCTCAATATAATAAAATGCTGGAACTTTTTCAAAATACGCAGCCTGATCTCCATATAACGAAGTAGCAACTTGCAGGGAAAAAATTTGATTTATAGAAACTAGGCAAATTTTATTGAAATTAATACTAAAACGTTGAAGTTAAATCTGACTTTTAATACAAACTTCAATTTCTCATTTATTTCCGAATTAGGGAAGGGTGGGCTACAATGAGACAAAAAACATATATTTTTCGTTTTTCGTACTGGTAATATCTAAAGCACAGAAACATATTTGATTATATTAACAGTATCAAATTATAGAATATTACACCAAATTTAGCCCATTTGATGTAAGAAAAAAAAGTTATGAGGCTTTATAAATTTGATGAAAAGTGTCTCATTGTGGTCCAGTTATGGGACACTGTGAGACATTAAGTAGGGGTAACAATGGGACAGTTGAAAAATCACTACTTTTAACTAAAGTTTACAAAAAAAAGTACCTTACGCTAGTTTACTAAAGAAACTTAATTCAGTAAACTGAGGGATTACTGTATCGTTATCTTAAATGAATTTGTTTTTAGAGGAGTTAAAATTCTTCAGCACTGTATTTCAGCCTCATTGTCAGAAAACTTTGTAATGGCAGGATACATATTTAGAGGAAGTACGCTGGCTTGTGCTTTTTCCACTCAAAGGTAATTGAGCTAAGACAAAATCCCCTTCTTTAAGATCCCGAGTTACTTGTAATGATTAGTTAATAAATATTTTTCAACCAAGCCTATTTTTTTATTGTTATATTTTTCATAAACTAAAACAAAAAAGTAGATTAAGTATTTTACACTTGCTTACTGCTACTTGGGCCATAATGAGACGTCTCATTGTGGCCCAAAAAATTTGTCTCATTTTGGCCCAAACAAAAAGATTTTTGTTTCATATCATTGAAATAAACCATGGAGTTAAAAATAATATAGCTGAATAATAGAAGATTAAAGTGTCAGTAACAACATAAACTACAACACTTAGCTTAATTGTTAAAGTTTTTCAAGGATTATGATAGATGCAAGTGTCCAAACAGTAACTAATTTTTTTCTACAAAACAAAAGCATAGAACTAAGAATTCTGGGAAGCATTTTGGATATGTTTACTCCTCCTAGGTGGTGATAGCTGTCAGAATTTTATTTATTTTTGAATTTACTATGTCTCACTGTGGCCCATGTCTCATTGCCGCCCACCCTCCCCTACAGTATATGACAGTTGATAATTCAAAAAAAAAAAGTTAATAAGAAAACTTTATTGTTTATTGTTTTAATAAATAAACAATCTAGACATGGGTTATTAATTATCACAGTAGCATCCTTTAAAAAGAACTATGAAACAGGTGCAGATCCAGATGGGGGGGGGTCATGGGGGTAATCCCCCACCCTTAAGCAACCAAATATAGTCACAATGTTATGGGCTTATATTTTGGAAATTTTCTAATGGTGACCCCTTCCAAAACCAGAAGCAGGATCGTTTTTGCTATGAATATAGAAGTCTTGCTGAATTGCCAATTTTAAGAAAAGTTCACTAAAGAAATGTTTGCATTCATAGAATCCTCTAAAAACTTCATCAGAAACATTTTTTTTACTTGAAAGTTAGGACTTAATGTGTGAAAGCATTTATTTTTCAATGGCTTGTAAATTTTAAGATTTTCATTGAAGCTTAACAGACAAAATACTACCAGGGAAAAAAAGGAATAAGCTAAAATTAGTTTTCGCCCAATCCAAAGTTGCGGGTGTGACATTTACACTAACTAAATTAGTCATCAGCAAAAATATTTTAGAGTATAGGTTTCAATTTTTACATTTTTCAATAAAGATCACTTGCAGGTACATTGATGCCAATTTTCAAGTTGATTGATATTTTATTTATTTTTTAAAAAATTAATTTCTACCCGTTGCGGGTGTGACATAAAAAGGACATGCATTTTCACCTTGCGATCAAAACATTCAAAACTCTGTGAATTATATCAACTGATCAAACTGGTTTTTTTTAATGTTAGACAGTAATACTTAACAAATTATTCTATACAAAAATTTAGATACTCACTCAATTAGTTTCACTGTAAAAAATATTCAAAGTTGCCGTTGCGGGTGTGACACCCCGTTGCGGGTGTGACTTGTGTGGCCAATAAAATAACAACATACACAAATAGTTATCAATCAGACATTTTATGATTAGCACAGTAATAAATAAGAGAAATTGCAAATAACTAAGGAAATTTTTTTACATAAATCTCATTTCCAATCTAGAATTGATGATTTCAGGGGGTGTTAGTTTTCTTATTACAATGTTCTGTTTCTTCCATGATATGTCTGACTGATTGGGCTAGATGTATACATGTTCTGAAGGTTTTTTTTTCAAGTATTCTACTTGTATGTCTTCTCCATCTATTTGCTTGATTTGACCAATTTTTTTTTTTTTTTTTTTTTTTTTTTTTTTTTTTTGAGGTAGACAACAAAACTAATTCTACAAAATCTCCAATAGCATTTATATTACCAAGGGAGATAGTTTCATTGCTGCCTCAGTCAGAAACAATCTTCAGTGCACTTTCTGCAGTTAGTGCCTGCCACTTGAATTGTACCCATATCGATCGGTACAACATGGTGTACCGATTGTAAGTTTGGTATAGCTTTGTACAAGACAGCAGCGTGCGTGAAGCATTTTTGCAACATCTTTTGTGATGTCGCTCTCCGCAGAATAAAGTACTCTGATTTTTTTAAGAGCCTTTTCTGCTCAAATGGCAAAATCCGATGCAGAATTGACTGTTGCTCTACGCTGTAACGGCAAGTGACACCATTTTTTATTTGTTACCGCACCAACACCATCCACAGCTCTTTATCTATGAGTCCTTGCAAAGTATGACCATGCAATTTTAATGTTGTAGTCTTTATGGTTGTATGACATTAACAGAAGATTGTACCTGTCTATGGATTGCATTACCAAAGGTTTGATTTGAGCTCTTCAAAAAATTGCCATCGACTCTGCTTCTACAGCTGGAGATGGTGTGGCCCCTTTTGTCGAAGATTTCTTTCTCTCTCTACACTTTCTCTGCCTCTCATTCTGGTTTTGCCTCTACATTTTCTTTTCTTTCATGGCCACAGATGTAATTTTTAAAAGTAGTTTCTTTGTAATTTCTATTCTTGCTTTGTTTCTTTCCCTTTCTTTTAGAAAATATTCCGAGTATTTAGCCGAGTTTTCTTTCATCTTTTTACGATGATTTCGGAATCTTTCAGTGCTGTTCATTCTTCTGCAAAAAAAAAAAAAAAATGTGTAAAGTGAATAAATATAGCACTACAAGTCCCAAAATATATTGTTGAACATTTTTTTTTTGAAGTTCTTTGAATTTTTCAACCCCAATTGAAATTAAAAACATTAAGTTTTGATTCATTTAAAACTTGAACTGACAGAATTTTATACAAAGTTTTTTTTAATAAATATTGTAATAAAAGTTTCATTACTATTTTTATTATTTCTTTATATTTATTTTGAATTTGAAGTAAAAAATAATCTGTCCCTAATATTACATTATTTGTTTTAGAAAGTAAAGGGGGGAAAAAGTCAAATGCTGAAAGCAAAATTATGCATTTTTATACATATACTAAAGATAAAATATTGTTTTGGTTTTTTAAAGTTTTATTTAAAAAAAAAACAAATCTTACCTTATTGATTAGTTGCCTTAATTATAAATCAAGAAATACAAAAATGTTTCTTAGGAGAACCAATAATATAGAATACCAAGCAAAATAAATCAACTGCACATGCTCTAAAGATACTAATTTTGAATTAACTGGTGTCTAGACAAATAAGTCAAATGCCAAAGGTTAGGTCAAAGGTTAAAACATTAGTGCTGTCATCTACATGCATTCCAGAATTACATTTGTGTTTAATTTAAAAAGATGTTGCGGGTGTGACTTTAACTAAATGTCACTCCCGCAACAGGAACATGTCACACCCGCAACGCTTAATAACTCCAATTAAAACATTAATTAATTTTTTTTGTGTTTGTTATTCAAAGTACTTTAGTAAACTATTTTAGAATACAAAGTTTCAAAACTTTTAGGCAAATAAATTTTTCTGTGGAAATATAAATGCATTTTTTTGTTGCGGGTGTGACACAATAATTAAGAATAATTAAATATGCTTACCTTTTGTAGTGAAGATTAGTAGACATTTCTCTTCAGGAAAAAACTGTTGCTAATGAATGTCAGATTATGTGTGAAACTTTATAGATTTCTAGAATTATTTGTTCAGCTGTAATAGACCATGCAACATAAGCAGTTTTGGTGCAGTCTAGTTCGCACTGATATAGTTCCACTTTAGTAATTAAAATAAGAATGTTAATGACATAAATGAAATTTTTTTTCAATAAAATATGAACTAGTATACTTTTAACAGTGTGTATGCAAAATTTCAACCATATTGAATGAAATTTGAATTTTCATCCTCATGTCCACTTTTTTTTGGATTGGGCGTTTTATAGGACAAGTCGCAACATAAAATCGAAAATGACGGGTTGTTTTGTTCTAAAATTTAAACGTTTCTCTAATTGTTCTTCCACCCCTGAAAGTCAACTGACTGACTTGTGGGGCTTGTAGTGCCAACCACCGAGTTTTATTTTTCTCTAGACAAATTTTTGTGAAGCAAAAGGTCTAAAGTCGAATAAAATGCCCCATAAGGTTTAAAAATAATATAGATATTTTTTCGATGCATTGAAAGTTTTTCTATGTAACTAACATGGTGATTTTCTAAAAGTTTGAAAGATGGAAAAATTTGGTACATGGAAGTACGACTGTATTTACTGTAAAAAAGTCAAGATTTGCAATACAATTTTCCCACGATATAAAAAGTAAAATATGATTGTAAAGAATTAAAATGAGCTAAGTGCAGCTAATGAGCCAAATTTACCTGCAACCAGGGTTGCTAGACCTCCCGTATTTTGCCAAATCACAAAAAACTTTGATATGGGACAGCAACAGCAAGCCCTTATTTTTGCAAAGAGTAACTGTTACTGTTGTGGAGACACTTGCCCGAGTACAAATGCAATGTTCTGTGTGTTTATATCATGCCGTCTTTCAGTGAAGAGGCACTAACATACATCACGGTACTGGAAGGCAGCAATGTGCCTAAATTGCGTTGTTGAATATAAACTGAATCTTGAAACATTTCGGAAAACAATACTGCTACATTTGGCCAATCAAATTAAAGAACTTACAGAAAGTGCAACAGAGAAACTATTTATCAATTATTGAATTCAAAACAAAACTTTTTGTTTAAATATTGGCACAAAAAAAGTTTTGTTCAGTTAATTAACTCTTAAGTGCTGTGTTCAAAAGGGTTGTGCCCAGCCTCAAGTTAAATAAGAGACAAAAAACTACATAAGAACTTCAATCAGGACGATTTGGTATATCAAAACGAGCAATTTCTTTCTTTACGTCTTCATATAAATTAGTTACCAGGACAGGAGTGCTTCAAGTCGCCATTGGTACCATTACCACCTCTATCATTGGCACTGGCAGCCCCCTGTACCCTTTTTTCAAATTTTAATTTGGCAACCCTGCCTATAATAGAAAAGTACCAAAGAATAGCCAAATGTTATTCAACAAGCTAATCCGTGTTTAGTTACCTCTATTATACAAAGAGTACCTAGAAGTTTTCCTCATTCATTACAAAATACAATTTCGTAACTCTACAAAGGATTTAGTAAAAGTCAGCATTATTGTTGGATATTGCACTAAATAGCACATAAAAGATCATAAATATTAACACTAGACAATTTTGAAAGTTTTTTCTGCTCGACTTTTATATGTTCTTGATTATCCTTACTGTTACAAATCAGAGAACAAATTGAATTAATTTCAACCCTTAACATAATAAATCTTTTTCTTAACTTAAATAGACTCTGAAGAGATTATTATTGTAAAACATTTTGAGAATAGCATAAATGCTTGTTTTAAGCTTACGAGGGACTTTTTTTTGAATGCAAAAGCTTATGGTGAAGAGATATCTGACAAAAGCATTAAATTGGCTTTTGATGGATCTTTTCATCAATATTTTTAATCGCTCTGGACGAAGAACATTCCCAGAAAACCTAAAACCCTTTGCAGTTTTTATTGCTATTTAAAAATTTTAAACGTTTTCATAAATTTAACTTGCCACATAAAGGTAAACATTTTATTAATCAGAAAAGGTTACTTCCTAATATACAGCAAATATAACAAACGAAACAAAATATGAATGGCTAATTGCCACTTGAAGCCATTATAAAACTCGTAAGTTTTACTGCAAAAATACTTCCCTGCTCATTTAGCTGGGGGGGATCCATCTAAACATGAAAAAATACTTTTAGAGTAGTTCTTCTTTTCTGGTTTTTTACTTAAATATGACTCACATCTATATCATGTGAAGAAATAACCAACCACCACATCCTACATTGCATGGAAGTTGCCTCGTAAATATTTCAAGAAAAATCAAAAGACAATTGTTATGGAGAACATAAAAATTTAGAGAAACTTATTGTCACTTGTCACACCAATTCACAAAAATTAATTTCTTTTGCACACTGACCTTTCAAAGAGGTCATTACATTATATTGTCCCCCTTCATCTCAAACACAGCGAAATACATAAAATTGTAAGAACTAATCAAACAAAAGAAAACAAATAGTAGACTCAACATTTAATTGAAAAAAAGCTTTTAACGATGTGCCACGTCTTTTTGGATCCGCTGGCTGAAGCCTTGCAATTTTCAAAACAGAACAAAAATGAAAGAGTAAATGAAGTAAAGGAAGAAACCGAAAAAAACATTTCAAGGTGTATAGTGTGATGTTATAAACAAATGATGTAGGATATTTTATTAACAAAATGGCATAAATTGGACGATCGAAACATTTTCGACATGATTAGGATATGTTGCTCAATGAGTTTAACAAAATAGGATCAAATTTTTTCTGAAAAATGTAACTTATTATATTTTAAAAACGATAATAAAAAATCATAAAGTGTTTTCAGCGGAAAATTAGTATGATAATCACCTTCACGAGTGTCCATTTCTTCGGATTCAGAAAGGTGACAATGTTTATCATAAATAACTTGATTTAAATGGTTCATATTAGGAACAGGACAATAGAGGCCTTCCTTAATTTTCTTGGATTTAATGTGAATTACTGTTCTTTCTTTTCCCGAACCAGTCTCCAAATTCTTTCCAGACACGCTCACTTTAAAATACTTGCTCGCTATTCGCCCAATGTCTGCTGGTGTCAACCCCCCAGGAAGGGGAAGGCATCAACACCCGAACACCGATATATATTACTAAAAAAAAGGCAGCAAATTTAGTTAAATGCTCACCGATAGAAAGTTAATACAATTTACTATCCTGCCTTCGTCGAACGGCAAGATCAACCTCATGTCATGAAAATAAACAAGATGGCGGAAAACATCCGCCGGGTATGATGGGACTATATAAAATTGATATTTCTGCTTTTATGAACCAAGAATTTTTTTCAGAAAATCAGAGTTTTTTTCAGATATTATTCACCACTTAATATAAGTATTTATAAAATTCAATTTATGTTCTAAGACGAAACATAACATGTCACGTGATCACTATTGACACTGCGCAATGGAAATATGCTTCATTCATTCAGCAGCATCAGCAGCGAAAAATGGGAAGGGCAGGACTAATGTTGCTCTTCTAATAGTTGTGAATATTTTGTGTTTACTAGTTATTATTAGCATTTTTCAGACAGTTAAAAGCTATTAAACTTCTTTCAAAATGAATGATGAACAAGAATCATTAGAACCATGGATTAGTTTATCGAGCTGGGAACAGCAATGCATTAATGAGATCGAAAAGACTCCTGATACTGAAATTGAATTACAAAATGCTAGAGACATTGCTGTACAAAAATTATGGTTTCTATTTCAGAACGCTGCCACATGTATTACTCAGTTGTACAAAGGTAAGGTTAAACACAAATAAATCAAACGAAATTTTTTTCTCTTCCTTGAATTCAAGTCGTTTCACATTCTGCACATAAGGGTTAGCAAATTTTAAGCAATGTGAAGCAGTCTAGAAATAAACATTTCACGTCATATATTTTAATCTGCTTCAGAAATCGTATTTGGACGAATGAATCATTTATAAGATCTGTTTAGATCAATTTTTATTTTCCTTCTCAAGTTCCCATTACAAAACAAGATGGCGAACCTATGTATTTAAATTTTTTATTAGGAAATTTTATTTTATTTAACGTGATCAATACCCAATAGTAATTAAAATTGTGTAATAGCTAAATCATTTTCGCGTCTATCCCGTGTGCGAATTACTGACTATAAACACATACACCGTTGTAATTGACACCTATGCTCCCGTAAAATGTGCTGTTAATCAACATGACTTCGAAAAAGAGATATCGACTTTGCTACTCATATTTATCCTAAATCAAACGATGTTGTATCAGTTAAGTTTAAATTAAAATTCGCTTTCTAAAAGCTTGGTTATATGTCCTCATATCAATCTAAAGTGTAACTTTAATTTTTAAATGAAACTTGTAGTCAATTATGTGCATTAAAAAACTTTTTTCTAATCTAAGTTGATTTACATTTATTATTGATCTATTTTCTTACATTTCCTGATGTTAAATCAGGAATTGTTAGAGCGACCAGCATTAGTTTAAATTTTTAACGACTCCGTTAACATTATTCTACAATGTACGGATAAAACTGACTGAATATAAATTAAAATTTAAAATGATACACACTAAGTACGCAAACAGCCGTTCAGATATTAGCAAAGCGAGCCTCTTCACTTGCCTGTTTTCTAGGTTGTCGTTTACATTGTTGAAGAGGCTTCTTTTGTTAACCTCGAAACTGCTCTTTTTGTGATTTACATATGTAATTTTGATTGCATTGTGTCATTTCACTTCTCAAATTATTTTTAAAGTTATGATGTTACTGCAACTGTTTTTAACATTTATACAGCTTAGCGCATCTCAAAGGTAACAATATTAGTGGATATAATGTAAATGAATAGAAATTTAGTTCAGTCAAACCTCCTGAAAGTGAACTCAAATTGAAGTTTTAAAATCAATGTCTTAACTGAAGTTTGTCTTATCTGACCAACAAACAGGAGGGGGATCACAAATGTAAAAAAGAATGTAAGAGGCTCTGGGTGAGCCCATTTAGGCTGGTCCTAGTCCATTTATTAGTTCCCAGTGAAGATCAAAGTCCGTCTTAAAGCTATACTCCCTTGCTCATTATATTCTCTTCCGATAAATTACTCCAAGTCCCTATAACCCTACTAAAGTAGTAATTTTTCCTAATTTCCAGATTAACCTGAAAGCTGAGTAACTTTAAACAATGGCCTTTTGGCCTAACTTTTCATGCCAAAATGTAACCCATTTTAATACTTTATTTTGATAAATTTAAACAAATTTGTATATTTTTTTAGTTCAGATCATACTACATCTAATTCTATATGATATGTAGTTGAAAAGAGTTTCTTTAAAAAATATCTGAATTAAACTGAACAGGAGAGGATTGTGGGGCAAGGTGAAATATCTTCCATGTTCGGGGGTCTGTCCAGGATTTTTTCAGTGTCTGCTTTTTGTTAAAAAACAAATAATTTTGTGAAAAATCAAATAAGAGTAGTTAGTCACATAATACAACAACTTTTATGTATTAAAGATGTTAGCTACCATGTTATGCATTGTAGGCTACTACAGTCCAGTGCTGTTCCCATCAATTTTTCTGAGGGTATACTCCCAGTAATCCATTATGTACAATATGTGTATGCAATCATATACATAATACAGTCAATTTGTGATAACTCAAATTTTACTGTTTTTATCTAGTCCCGACCCCTTTGTTTTTAATTCCATGCTAATTTTTATCAATAATTCCTGCACAATAGAACTTTAAAGCAAGAACCTGTCGAGCCATTGTGCGTTAAAGCAGTTACATGTGCGAAAATGAGTTAGCTTGTTTTCTTTTGTTGTACTATACTGTTTACACTCTGACTTTTGCCAGACTACGAATTTGCTTGTAAGTTGTCAATTGTCAACTGAATGTACTTTTATTCAAAGACTGACCTAAGTTCAGATGTGTTCCTCTTCATTCTTTAGTTCGATATTTTTTGCGGATAAGTTTCTGAGAGACAGAGTAAGTTTTCTTAGATGTTTAAGCAAGTACTATGTCAATGATATTATAAGAAAAAGAAAAACTTCTAAAGCGGTAAATTTCAATAATCCGAATTTGAAACGAATGAAGATGGGTACCTTTCCTGAAGTAGAATCAGCTCTATTCCAAGTAGTTCCAGCAGTATCGAAATCAAAACCGTGCCTGGGTCATTTCATGTTAAATTGCCTAATGCCATGTGCCGTCATATCTCCGATTTTGCCCATTATTTTTTTAAATAGATATTTATGAGATGAGCTCAAATTATTATTTTTTTTAGATTTTCTGAATAAAAATTACACTTTGGAGAATTTTTTCAAAAATTTGATTTTTGATCATTTTTCAGAGTCACCGTTTTGGCATGGATTCAGAAAATCTCTCTAATTTATTTTTCAACCAATTAAGCTGAATTTGGTATCAATTTCAAGCTAATATTTTTCTCTTTCAGTGTGACCGACAGAAAGTATTCTGTGAATAGTTGGGTGTTGCCACTCTTTATCTAAAGTCAGTTTTTATGCTTTTTCAATTGTTAGATTAAATAAGTCATATCTCCGGAGTACATACTATGATCTTCATCAATTTTTTTTTTCTTTTTTTTTGTAGCATATTTAAATCATTCTCTTGCTATGTAGAAAAAAAGCAGAAGGGTATTTTTTGATGTTTTGAAATAAAAAAATAAAGTGTGTTTTGCAGAAAATACCAGTTTTATTGCTTTAAATCCCTTTCAAGCTTAAAAAAGCCCAAAAACTTTTCAGAATAATTAATACTGGACTGTCAAAGGATTAAAATTGATTTGTATCAATAATTAATCCCTAAAAAGTTGTTCACTTTGTGCAAAAACCTTCGTTTCAGAGTTAACAAAAAAAAAAAGAAAACTTTTGATTCAAAACGTATACTAAATATTAAAAATACTAATTTAATAAATAGTGTAAAAAATATTTCTAATGGCATTATTTTGCACTTTTTTCGACATTAAAAGATGGGGAAAAAAGACCAATTACTATTGAAAAGTTTTTATAGCATAAACTTGTTTGTAACACCTGACAACGATCTTCCACTCTTAAAATACTCATGCAATACGCATCATTCATCTTTCTCTTTGAAAGTGAATCGACACATAGCTTTCGAGGATTATAACATGCGAAATGAAAAGCATGCTTGTGCGGACTGCATTAAGTTTTTAAATTTACAATTTTATTTGAATCAAAAGGTAAGAAAATCAGAATTTTTATCAATAAGTTTAAAAGAAGTTTTAAAATATATACTTCAATCAGCAAAAATAATCTTCAGAGAAATCTAGAGTTGCGCTACATGAGTGTTGTAAGTGTATAAGATTATTGTCAGGTGTAACATAATAGAGACAAGATTATGCTACGAAAACTTTTCAATAGTAAATTTTTTTTATCTTTTAATGTCGATAAAAAAGCAAAATAATGCCATTAGAAGTATTTTTTATACTATTCTTCAAATTATTATTTTTAATATTTTGTACACTTCCAATCAAAAGTGTTTATTTTTATTTTGTGTGTGTAAACTCTGAAACTGAGGTTTTTGCACATTTTTTTTCCAAAGTGAACAACTTCTTAGCAAATAACTATTGATACAAATCAATTTTTATCCTTTGACGGTCCAGCATTAATTATTCAAAAGTTTTGGGCTTTTTTAAGCTTAAAAGAGATTTAAAGCAATAGAAAACCTGTATTTTTTTGCGAAACTTTATTTTTTTATTTCAAAACAACGAAAAAAACACCCTTCTGCTTTTTTCTACGTAGCAAGAGAATGATTTAAATATGCTACAAAAAAAAAAAATTATGCAGATCATAGTAGGTACTCCGAAGATATGACTTATTTAATCTCCCAATTGAAAAAGCATAAAAACAGACTTTTAGTTGGGTGTTGCCACTCTTCATCTATTCACAGAATACTTTCTGCCATTCACACTAAAGTATTTGCTTGAAATTAATACCAAATTCAACTTAATTGGTTGAAAAATATAGAAATTAGAGAGATTTTCTTAATTTATGCCAAAACAGTTACTCCGAAAAATGATCAAAAATCGAATTTTTGAAAAAATTCTCCAAAACGTAATTTTTATTCAAAAAATCTAAAAAATAATTTGAGCTTCTCTCATAGATATCTATTTAAAAAAATAACAGAGAAAATCGGAGTTATGACGCCACGGCTAACTATTTAATTTAGGCTATTTTGATGTGGAATTATCCCCCTTTGACTTTTTTTCTCTCAATATTTTTGATTAAACTGTGCATTAAAACTTTAAAGTTCTGTAATTTTGTCTGTTATATGTACATATTAATTAAAATATTTGATGTTTTTCAATGTTGAAGTGTTGAGTGATAAGTCGAAGTGTTTCGTCGGTCTCTTTAGATTCAACTTATCGCGAATTAACTGTGTGTCATAATACGGAATTTTTTTTAAGCTTGAGGGAATATGCTATATGTCGAAAAAATGTTTGAGAGTAATGGCGTATACGTAGTCCCTATGGGAACACCCCTGCTCCGGTCAGGAAAATGTTATCTCGTAAGCTCAAAGCATGTAACACAAATAATTTTCAAAAATAATATTTTATTTTTAGTCAAAATTATTTTTGTTAGTATAAAATAATAGTTTTTATTACCATTTTTAATATCAATTGAAACCTACTAATGTTCAGTGCAGTATTTATTTTATTTATATTAAGCTTATTTTTATTTGAAAAGTTTTGTTTCATTAGTCAACTGCCTTGGGCAATGTGAAATTGTTCATTTCATTTACTTCAAGGGTGTTTGCAATCCAAAAATTTTGGGCTGACAGCACATTCTAAAACTAGAAAAATTATTCAAAAGAAAAAACTTTTTTTTTCAAATATTTTTGTATGCATATTTGAAGAGTTTTTACGAGAATTTCTAGTTCCTCATAGTTTCCGAAAATTTCACACTATATTTAAAAAATTTTACTTGATTCCACTATCAACCCAGGATTACTTATTTAATTATTTATTCAATCACTTATGTATTCATATTTTGTTCACTCATTTATTCTCGTGTAATTCTCAATTAATTTACTTATTTATTCCTTGATTTTTTTCACTATCTATTCATTGATTATTTTAGTTAGTTCATTTATTTTATCAAAAATATATTTGTCATATACTACAGAAATCTAGTCAGAAATCAGATAGGCTACTGAAATCTTCTGTATAAGTACAGAAATTTAGTAAAAAAAATGGAATTAAACATTAGGGGGGTCTGTTAGTCTGTTAATACGCAAGGCTAAATTTCCAAAAAAATTCTTGAAAATGTGAACATATTCCCCATTTTTGTCCAACCCTTTTAAACAAATTCTAAAGAAGTACACACTTGCACAACACATTCTGCTATAATTTCACATGGTCTGACTGAAATCAGGACTAAATAATTACAGTAGAAAGACTGACTATTTTGCGAACAGTAATGGAATTGCCTTATTCGCAAATTTTCAATCATTGCGCATAAATGCTCATTTGAAAAAATAAAAATTAGGCTACAGCTCAAAACTTCATTGTAATTCGAAATAAAAGCAACAAGTAACAAACATCGTAACAGCTAAGTCAAACCCTTTTTAAAAATCATGATTGCTGAAATGAACCCTTTTTGTGCAAAAGAACAAAAATCAGACATTTTTTAACCAAAAAATTTTTGTTACAATTTATATCATTTGTGTTCAAAAATCTCGGCAAAAAATTCCTTCCTTTCTCCCCTCCCCCTTTTTTTTCGAGAAGGAAAGCTTGACTTATACACAGATTTTTGATTTTTTCCCGATTTTCGTCCTAAAAGTAAGGGTGTCAACGATTATTAAAGTCGCAAAAAAAAAACAAAAGCTGATTTTTTAAGTCGCACACACTCTTATATTTTTCCCTCTAGATCAAAACAATTGTAAAAAAATTGATTTTTTCTTTTTATATTTTAAAAAATTACACATGTCATTTAAATAAAATACCAAGTTCAAAAATTATTAACAAATGCATTTTCAAATCAACATTTGGGAATGAATAATGAAAATATAATGTATTTAAAATGGAAGATTTAATTTAACTTGAAAAAATTCATATGTTGTGTACTATGTGGGAGACTTGAATATTGCAAGAGAGCAAAAATTTTGATTTTGCACTAATTACCAACTTCAATATTTATATTTTTCAGCTTGATAACTTTTTAAAGTTTACCTTACAATTTAAAAAAATATATATTAAAAAATCAATTTTTTGAAGAAAATTACAAATTTTAGGCCTTTTGCTCAACGCCTAAATATTTCTTAATTCAGATAAATATTTTTATGGTACATGAAGGAGTGTAAACATAAAATTTCGAACTTCCAAAAAAATAATAATAATTTAGATTTGACCTAGTACACAGTGCTGTTTCCCACTTTCAGGCGCAGGTTGGCATGAGTTGCCGTTGTTCAAATTATTTGAAATTTTTTAGCAATTGTTTTTACCTAAAAGGAAAAATGTAAAAGTGTGTACGCGGCTTGAAAAGAAAAATAATGTTCAAAATATACTATGCAATATGTTTATTACGATACCTATTGCTTAGATTCTTTTAGCAATTGTTATTGATTTTTCAGATCGTCAGACTGGAGTATCCCTTTGGGTGCCTTTTCAAACTGCAGCTAGCAGTGTCACAGGTTTATACAAAGGTAATGAATCCTTTTTTTTTTTTTTTTTTCAATTTGTTAGGGTTTTTCAAAATTAATGTTGCTGTTGTGAGGCAAGAAATTGATGATTATAAAAAGTGCAATATTGTGTTTACTTCCTTATGTAATAGTTGCACTTTCAGTTTGAAACTGAAAAAAATTATTAAACTACCTTAAAAGTATATTTTTCTGTGTATAGTTGTTCTGGTATTGTTCATAGACCTTGTTCCTAGTACAGTAAAACTTGCTTATAATTAGCCTTAATTTAATGAGGAAATGAGAATTACTTGGTAGGTACAATATTAAGTCTACCCGCATTTAACAAGTAAACTCCTCTTAAAGCGAGCAGTATTTTGTGATTCATAAAATTTCTATTGCATTATCTCATGAGTGCAAGACCATCCGTCTTAGGACGGATTTCCGTCCTGGACAAAATTTCCGAGACGGAAAGAAATTCGATGACTTTCCTTCAGTTTTTACTTTAAAAAGAAAAATTGAGTGTTTGAAAAATATGCTTTAATATTACTGGACCGTCCATAACCACGAATTTACATCAACTTTTTCTCAAATTTCCGTCATGGACTTGATTTATTTGCGTGCTTTTGGATGAGTGGCTTTTAGACTCGCGCCGTTTGACTTTTTTTAGGTTTCTCTGTTATTTCCAACTGCAAACCGCGGAGTTGCTCGCTATTCTCCCTGATTTTTCGAATTAACCGTCTCTTTTTTGAAAAATTAGCCTTTTCTCTTGCATTTTTGATCATCCTTTCATTTTTTTCTTCATTTGCGTTTTTTTTTTTTTTTTTGCAAACTTTATACGCATAAATGAAAATTATGTGTGCTCTTAAAATGTCTTAAAGTTGAACCTGAACCACTGATTGAAAGTGATTGCTGACGGGATGAAATGTTTACGCTACAGCAAAGGATGTCCACATCCCAGGTAAAACGGAAACTATCAGGGATTTTGAAGATTTTAGTCAAAATGGGAATTTTTGAAAGAATCGGGGGAAAATTTCAAGCTGGTTTGAAACACCAATGGGCAACTGTTCCTGCATTTTTGACATGTTTGTTTCAAAATATTCTAAAACTTGAGGAATCACTAAATTCTACTGTCTTTCAATCTAACACTCGATAGAATGGAAATATGGCAGGGGGAGGGAGAGCGCAAAGGGAAACGATGAAAATAACAGCAGCACGAGTTTGCGAAAAAATGCTGCTCTTGCAATAAGTAAGGGTAAGTCCGCAAATTAATCCATGCCGCCCAGCCCGAAATGTTTTGGTTTCTGAAGTTTTAAGAGCTCTGTTTTGGGCTATCTTTGGAGGACTGATAGGGAAGGTAGTTGGAAGCTTGTTTCAAAAAGTTTCAGAATTTACAGTTTTAAAACTTTTAGACGGTTATAAGTCATGTAGATAGGTAAGGGGGTACTATTCTTAGAAAAAAATTTAGAAACTGAAGTCTTAAAAACTCAAAGTTAGGATATTTATGGTGAACTCAGAGGAATAGGTTTGGGAGTTCTCTTAAGAAAATTTTTCGAAGCTGAAATGTATTTAAGTGCCTTAAGAGGGATGTGATTTGGGGGCCCTCCCTGGGGTGATGATTCGGTTCCCCTATTGCTCTTTTTAAATTAATAAATATTGGAAAATGTACCTTGTTTAAAAATATATCTACTTCACTGAAGCGGTTTTTTTATTGCTAATTTCACCACCTGCTATCTTATAAAAGAATTATTTTTCAAATGAAGACTGTGTGGGGGAATGGTGCCAATTCATTATCATTAATCGCCCATATCCTTCCCCCTCCTTTTCTGGTTTGATGGCGCTACCATGGGTAGACAATCAAAACTGATTTATGTTGCAGAAGTGAAAATCTTATGTCCCGAGCGATTTTATTGCTGCAATAAAAATGTTTACGACCGTAAAAAAAACTAAGGGCAGTAAGCGCCGAACAGTTTTACCTCAAACATTATTCAACATTGTCTAAAATTGCGTTTTTGTAACTTCAATTTCGAAATATTGCAGGAGCAGAGTTCCTGAACTTCATCGCTTCGATAATGCATTCAAAAAGCTTATAACATGTTGTGAAAGTTGCAGTCCAATTTCGTTTTTAAAGATTCAATTTCGAGGAGAGCCCACAGCTGCCCCTCCCACCCCTCTTTTTCTAATATTTTTGAAATTTGCCAAATATTGTGATTTTGGGACTTTCAGTTTGTAAAAAATGATGTAAGAGAGTCACTGAACCTCTCCTTTCCTTGAACTTTACCAAAATGGCCTACTATTGCGTTTTTTGGACTTCAATCAAAAAAAAAAATTCTGGGGGAGAGCCAGATCCCACGTTATTGGCGACTGTTATGTTTTTGGAATTACGATATCAAAATGCTTAAATATTACCATTTAAACTAGGTTCATGTTAGAAAAGTCAAAATCTTAAAATACAGACCAAACCAAGATTCCAAAACTGGTATCATTAAAATCTACAACATTTATACATTTTTTTTTCTTAAGCACGTATGCTTGGGGGGGGGGAGGCTAAAAATATTTTCTGTCGTGGACACATCACCAAACTTGCACTCATGCTTTATCCTTTCTTGGAAAAATTCCATTAACTTTCCGAAATCAAACAAAAGTTAATGAAGAGTCAAAAACCCTAAGAACAAGTGATGACTACACTTTTCTTTAATTTGTAGAAAGGAGCATTTGAAAAATATTTGTTGATTAGTTGCTGTCAATATTATCCCTTCCGAGATACTCCTGTAGTTATTGTAGGTATAATTAAAACTAAATCAGATGAAAAAATTCATGAAAGTGACAACGATAATGACAAATGTGAAGAGTTTCAAGATAAACCACTCTCAACATAGTAAATGGTTTTTGATATGCAAAAAAATTTCAAACTATTTTAGGTGCAATGTCAGTGGTTGAAATGCAATCAGAGGTGCAAATGTCGATGGTTTTCGAGCCATGAGCATTTCCCCGAGAACAGTAAAGCAAAAACCAGACGATAAGACAGTTCGAATCATATTAACTAATTTCTTTGGTACTGTACAGAAATAAAATCATGCAAAACAACAGTGTTTCAACTTTTATGATTTTGTTCCCGTTTTAACTGAGTTATAACGAGCAAATATTGTGGTCCCTTCGTGCTCGGTATAAGCGTGTTCGTCTGTATAGTAAAATCCCGTTACAACGATCTCCAAGAGACTGATAAATTTTGTTGAAACAGAATATTCGCTGTAACGGAATCGTCTGAAAACTTTCTGTATTTTTTTAAATGTGTTAAAAATGTGTTTAAATCTAAACTCTAATATAATTAAATCAGCAGCATTTACCAATACTAGCGATCTAAAGTATAACTTAACTCATTATTTATTCTGTAAAAATAATGAGAAAAATATTGAACACTGACCTTTTATTTGTTGGTCGTCTTCACAAAGTGTTTTCTTTTTGACAAGATTTGGCCCCAGAGGACATTATGAAAGATTCTAATTTATGAATGCCACTTATACTGCCCACAAGAGAAGTTGAAAACTTGCGGTCCTCCTTGCAAATTCTTAGGATGCCTCACATTTGGAAATCAGAAATTAACTACACATGGCTATACACTGGCTTTTGTTGTCACACTTTAGCTAACTTTTTAGCATGTGCCACCATAAATGGCTCTATTTTGAAAGAACGAACGAAGTTTTCGTGTTACGACTTATGAAAGTCGTTTTTAATTTCTGAAAATAGCGTTAAGTAAAAATTATTCAAACCGACATTGGGAAAAGCATTTTATTGTAACGAATTTTTAAAGAAATTCAACATTTTTAATACATATCTTAATGAATTTTAAAACGGGACTGAACATTCTGTTCATTGCAATGAATATTTCCTTGTATAAGTATTCATAACGAGATTTAACTGTATTATGAGTCGAATATCGCTACCATGTAGCTTGCTGTTTCTGTCCATGGGCAGTTCTCAAAAGGTGGGAGCAAACACAGACCTCAACTTTGAAGCTTCAACACCAAATAACTTTCATTTTAATTAACTCAAAAATTTTTGAGTTAAATTATAATACTGTATAGAGACAAGAATTGACATAAATTATGGAAAAAATGCTCTTTAAATGCCCTTAAAAAAATATTTTCTTTGCTAAAAGGCGCAATTTTGGACATACCAAAACGTTAACTGAGCAAATGTACCATTAAAGAAAAATTTTTTTAAATTATTTCCATACGTTTCAAAAAAAATTTAAAGGTATGAATCTTACACTGAATAATTTTTTGTTAATATTTTACACAAATAACAAAAGTAAAGACAGATTATTCACTTTGTAAACGATTTTAGAAAATAGTAAGTTTGAAATTTGATGCATGTCCAAAATTTACGATCTTTACAATGCTATTTTTTGAGAACTAAGTATATGATGTTTTCATTTTAAAGGTGTTTATCGAGCCTCGGAATCAATTTTAAATTGTTTAAAAGTGTTTTCATAAGCTTTTATGCAGTATCTTAGAAGAAAAATAATTTTTTTTAAACGTACATGTCAGATGTCCAAATGGCGTTACGATCTTGAAGCCGATAATTTTGTCCATTATCTTATACATATAAAATCTGAGTATCTATCTATCTATCTATCTATCTATCTATGTCCAAGCTTCTTCTCCCGAACGACAGTGAACTGACCATCGAACCAGGTATCGATGGATTCGTCATCTTCCCGTCTTCATGTTTGGCTATTTAACATAATCCTCCGATAATAATTAGCGGAGATAGCAATTAAAAACTATTAATTATGACTCTTAGATTTCAAAATCAAATCCCTATTTTTCGAAGGCTTTCCTCCATTCAAATTATTATTCAGTGCTTCATCTCAACTTTCCATAACAATGCTTTTATTAAAATGTATAGCGGGTGAAGAAAATCATTGAGATGAAAGATCTGTTGCCATTTTTTTTCTCGAATATGAACAGGTAAAATTCTTGTTTTTATTTTGAGGCTTTTCCTGTAATCAGGGGATTTAAAATGTTTACTTTTTGGGGTTTTCCGCAATCTGCCGCAAAATTTCAGTGACTTTTTTTTTTGGTTCAAGCCTGATTGTTAAATACGCGTCACATGACATAACTTTCATTTTCGAGGAGGACCGTGCACGTCGTAAAGTAAATGAGTGATTTACAAGTTATTTGAGTTCTTTGAGGGTTTGTACCTGGAAAACGGATTGATGTAATTCTTGTACGACCATGTGGATAGAATCCATCCAAATATTTATCTGAGTGGTATGTTGCATTAATAAACACCCGGGCAACGCCGGGTAGTAGACTATTTTATGTAAAAAGCGGATTGTTATTGTGCATAAATATTTCCGATATAGTCTATCAGATGTAATTCAGTTTAACGTGAGTAAAGATTATAGTTGATAATGCATATATTTTCCCCTTTTGTGCTGACTGAAAATGTACTCATAACTTGTATCATTGATAACGATTATTAACGTTGATGAGGTGTTTTGGCAAAAATATGTTTTACTGGTGTTTTGCAAACCTTGCTTTACGCGCATTTATTTATTCCTTAACGCGTTAGAAACTAGTGTCAGTGTACTACAAAAGCATCAACTGGACTGCTCTTACATTTTTTAGGTAGCCCGTGCAACGCCGGGCACGCAGCTAGTTTATTCATAATTTTTGATGATCTACTGTCTTCTAACCTCAATAAAAAACGTTATTATAATGTTACCTTCTTTAATCCATTGGTATTCTGCATAATTAATATGTTACACATTGAACAATACATAAATTACAGTAGAAACATGGCTGCTTATGATCGAACCGAAAGCCATTTTGCGCTAAAATCGCCAAGCAAACCTCCGTTGGCGACAACACAGTATACGATAAGCTAAAGGTTACCAGAGGGGAATTCCAATTTGACAAATGTAGTTTATCATCAGCTGTACCAGTTTTGGCGACTTTATCACCTGCGCTAGCAATTTTTTTTTTTTCCGCTTTTATTATTTTAGAATTCTTTTTCTCTTCTTTCTTTTAGAAACATAATTTAACGATCTCCAAATAGAAATACGAATTTCTTTCTTCAATAATTTTTTTAGACATCATTTTAATTCTTATGACATTAGAAAAAATATTCATTATTAAAACTGATGTCACTTTTTACAATTGTATTATTTTTAATTTGAAGCTTTTTTTTAACCTTGCATCAATTTCTTCAAAATCATTCCAAAACTTTATTAAATGTAAGGAGCAGCATGTATAGCCATTCAAGTATTTCATTAATATCCTCTTTATTATTAAATTGCAAAATTTAAAAAGTAGTAAATAAAATTTTCATTGGAAAAGTTAAAAATCAGATTAACAATTGTCAAAAATGGTGAAACTTACGTTATGATGATGTCCAAAATCCGTTACCTACAGGAAAACAATGTCCAAAATCTGTTACCTACAGATTGCTGATTTAATTTGCTAATTAACAATTTTTACAAATACCTGCTGTCTTTTTATGATCATATATTGTGTTCTAGGTATGCATACTATAGAATAAAATCAAAATTGATGTCAAATTCGAAAATTTTTGAAATTGCTCAAAGTTAACTTTTTTGTTCCCACCTTTTGAGAACTGCCCCCATACGTTTATTAAATTCTACTTTTTTATGAGCTACAATTTATTAGTAGAACTCATTCAGAATGTCATTCACTGAAAATAGTGTTCTTAAAATTACATTTGAAGACCATTATAACACTCTCTTTAAGACCAGAAGTTTTGTGTTATATAGGTTTTGGGGGTGTACAGATCCAGACACCTAGAGCTGTATTTTTTTTTTTTTTTTTTTTTTTTTTTTGATGCTCCTGTTCAGAGCTCGAGATATACTTCATCTCCGTCTGCGACAGTATTTCTATATATTTATGCATGTTTTTGAAGTTCACATTTTGTGATTTTTATAAAAAAATAACTTAATGCGTTTGAGCAAAAATATTTTGTTTTTCAGTCTTTCATTTGATAAAACATTCTACTTAGTGTATTTTGTTTTTTAAATTATTTGAGAACTTTTCCAAAGTTCCTTTTACAAAAATTGATGTTTGAAGCAATGTTTATTCAGGATTTTCTATTTTGTGCAAATATGTGTTCAATGTAGCAGCAGGTCTTACATGCCAAACCTTTTATCTGCTCCGTACCTTTTAGTATTGTTACTTAATATTGCTTTTTTTTTCATTGAAAAAAGAAAATCCCTGAATAAAGTGATTACAAATAATGAAGAAGTGGCTGCACTAAATTAAAAGTATCTACTGACCACTGACAACGCTGCTTAAACGAATAAGTCTGTTCCAACCAGTGGTTGGAAAAACTACCTTTTTTTGGTAGCGAACTACAGCTACTTTCTTACAAATGTAGTTAACTACAACTACAATTACTTTTTTTAAAAAGTAGCAACTACAAACTACTTTTGAAATGTAGTCGCTACTTCGCTACTTTTCAAAAAATAAGTAAATAAACAAAAATAATAAAAAAATAAAATAAGTGGGGTTAGTGTGTCCCACAAAAAATGAGTCGATTTTTCAAGTCAGTTATGTCAAAACAATTTGAAAAAATGTTTCATATAATTTGTTGAATAACGGCAATCCGTGCCGACTTGCGTCTGAAAGTGTAAACCAGCACTTGTATGCTAGCTCCCCCCTCCCCTCCAAAAAAAATTTTTTTTTAATTTGAAATTCCTGTTGATAAAACGTTGCCCCTAAACCCTACTCCCCACATGTACCACAAAAAATATTTATTCAAATTAAAAATCATTTGGATACCTCACACTTGGCCTAAAAATTATAATTTTCTTCAAATAATTGATTTTTTTTTCCTATTTATCTTTTAAAAATTTACACATGAATTTAAATAAAAAATCAAGTTCAAAAATTATTAGCGAGCTCATTTTCAGATCAACATTTTCAAATGAGTAACCAAATAATATTACATTTAAAATGAAAAATTCAACTTAACCTTGAAAAAATCCATATCTTTGAGTACTATGTGGAAGACTTCAATATTGCAGGAGAGCAAATATTTCTATTTAACGCTGTTGATATTTTTCAGCTTGGTAATTTCGTAAAATTTACCATAAATTTTTAAAATTATGTATCGAAAAAAAAAAAACAATTTTTTTTAAGAAAGTTATAATTTTAGGCCAAGTGTAGGGGATACCTTAATGTTTTCTAATTTGAATAAATATTTTTTTGGTGCATGCGGGGTATAGGGGGCAACATTTTATCAACACAAATTTCGAGTTTTTAATTTTTTTTTTTTAAATTTGGCACAGGTTGCAGTTGTTCAAATTATATGAAACTTTTTTATAATTGTTTTGATGTAAGCGGGAAAATATAAAATTGAAAAATCAATTTTCGATTTTTGGCGGACACCCTAATGTAAACACACACGGTAAGAGGATTGAACGAAAAAAGGTTTAGATTGACAAATTAACTCATTTGAACTTGGAATATTACTAAGAATTATCTATTATTTATTTTCCCCCCAAAATGTCCGTTATTCTTCTCTTATATAACACTGTAATTCTCGTATTCATTGTAAACCGGCACGGGCAATTCAATATCATCCTCATCTATAACATTTACAGTAGCTTGAAAATTTAAGCTTCACGAAATATATATATTATATATATTTTTCTTTTCAACTTTAGGTTTGTTCATATAAAATTAACGAAATTTTCAATTCGCAAAATCATCGATATCTTCATTTTCGCGAAAATAAATGTTTTTACAGTGTTGGATCTCTTTGAAGTTTAAAACGTTCATCCAGGGGACATTTCCGACAGTCAGAAAAAACAAAGGAGTTACTAAATTGGCGGTTATCGCTAATTCATATATACTTTTCTTTTTAAGTCAAGCTCTATTCAATACAAATTTTGGCGAAATATAAAAGTTACAATTGCAAACGAACTAATGGCGTCAAACAAATGGAACATATGGCGTCAAAATGATATGCCAGAGGCCATCTCGTATTTTTATAAGTCTTATTTCTCATTGCATCCGTTGATGTACTCGCGTAAGATTTGCACGAGTGAAATTCGTTTGAACCGAATTGTTTCTTTAAAAAAAAATCTTTATTAAAAAGTAGTTTTCAGAAATCGCTACAAACTACTATTTTTTTGTAGCGAACTACTCACTACACTACTCTTTTTTAAAAGTAGTGCGCTACACTACAAACTACTGAAAAATGTAGCTACTACAGTAGCGTCGCTACTTGTAGCGCGCTACTTCCAACCACTGGTTCCAACCAATAATAATCGAACAAGCTGGTTATTTGATTATTCAAAGAAATGTTCTTTACCTTACCAAACTGAATACACTTGTCTAAAAAGGTTATTACAAATCAGTGGCATTAGCTATTTTAAAAAAAAAAGTTAGTCATAAAAGTTTTTTGAGAACTATAGGCCTTATTCTAACAGATTTTCAGAAGCTGATGTCCTTATTCTGATAGGGAAATTGTGGGAATGTTTTTATTTTTCTTACAGGGACGTTTTGAGGACTATTGTTCTTATTCTAGAAGGAGGTTTTAGGAACTGTTTCCCTTACTCTGATAGGGATTTTTAACGACTGTTTGCTCTCGCTGACGTAAGGATTCTTTGGGGGACTAATGTCGGGGTTCGTACAGATCATGGAAATCCTGGAAAGTCATGGAAGAAAAATAAGCAAATTTCAGACCTGGAAAAGTCATGGAAAATTGAAATTTTCATTCAAAGTCATGGAAAAGTGAACAATCCCAAAAAGTGCTAACTTGATTTACAAAGTTTCCTCATTCGAAAGGGTATTTTTAGTGACTGATGTCCAAATTTTAATGGGGATTTTTAATCTCTGTTATCTTTATTCGGACAAGAAAATTTTGTTTTCTTTATTTCTTTTATTTGAGCCTGATTGTTAAACACACGTCACTTAACACAACATTTATTTTCGAGGTAGACTCTGCAAAGCCGAGCGACACAGCTAGTAATTAAATATCCTTATGATAAAAGTGTATCAAAATTCATGAAATGTAAGTCATTTAGAACTTAAATTACAATCTTTTGTTTCAGCGCCCCTTTCCCTGCATAACGTTTTGAAAAAGTATGTAACACCTCTTTGGCTACGCCACTGGGCGTGCAAAGGAAAGCACATCATAATGAAAAATCTTTGTCACAATATAACAAATATAATTATTTCCAAAGTGAGGGGGACCTCCTTGATTTTTCTGTTGCTTATAGTGTTAAAAATATATTTTAAAAAAGCATCTTTTGGTTAGTAAAATGTTTAAAATTTGTGTGAACTGTAAAGTAAGTATTTTCTTATAGCTTTACAACAACGGGTGATTTTTTCTAAAAATACAATCATGGTTGTGTAGAAAATACAATGTTTATTTGCATTAAAGTATTTTAATTCTTGCTAGATAAAGTAATTGGAAAGTAAATGTTCTTCAATTTGTGTGTCAAGAAATCCAGTTTTGTTTGTATGAAATCTCTCTTATTTTTTATGTCTTTTCAATTCAGATATTCTTGTGATGTAATTATTGTTTTCATCCTGTTTTATTTTATATATATATATATATTTTTCTTTAGAATGCATTGACTCTCATAAGCCAATTTATGACTTGGGTTATCAATGTGGATTAAACAAAAGAAATCGAGACTTGCTTTCCTGGGCTAAGAAAAAGAAACGTCATATTAGGCGTGAGGAATTGATTGCATATATAACTGGCCGTAATCCACCTTCTACCCGCCTTGGATGCCCAAAACCTCGTCTAGTTCTTGATGGTATGCGTAATTCTTCCCACCTAAATGCTCACCGTCTTTCAACTCCCGATTCGGCTAGCTTGTTGGCTGCTCGAACTGATGATTTTGATATGTTCAGAGAGGCTTTAGCATTTTCAAGTAAGTTAAAACAGTACATACTTCTCAATTATAATGGAAAATATTGATTTCATTTGATTTTTGAATGAATTTTGTAATATACTACTGTGTTAGACACTCCTCAATGCAAAGGATGTGAAGAACCCCATATCCAATATATAACACATTCACTCCTCGAACGGAAAGTAAATATGATCGATCATAAACTATCTAAATGAGTTCTGAGCACTAAGTCTAGCAACATAAGCAGTTTTTCAACAGTCTGTAAAAAATCATAAAATAATCTACAAGATAAACCACAGTAAATCATAAAACCTAAATTGGACCAAGAAATGCTTTTTAGATGAAATCTTGAGCTTTAGTTCATAACATTTTTAAAAAAAAAGTTCAAAAATGATATTGAAACTTTGATTGACTTGAGTAATTTTTTTATTTGAAAGGGGTGATAAAAAAAAAGAAATTACTGTTGAATTGTTATTGTTTCCCTCCAAACCAAATCTGCAGGCGCCAGATTTCTTTATCTTCAATTATGTTCGTTTCAGTTCTGATTGTATTTTTTCTACATAAATGTGATGTATTCTCACAGTATATTTTACCGACTAGTACTATCTGCAGATAGTTTTTAAATTTTTATTTTTTGTAATGTACATTATATGCTGCCATGGAGCTTATCATACTTTTCTGGTTTTTAAGTTTCAGGCATGTGATTTTTCCGTGTTTTTGACAGTATTTTTTATAATTTCAACTAGTAAAATCTTAGTTCCCTCTAAAATCTATTATTTCATTTCTAAGATTTTTACCGTGAAAATCTATAAATGTAATCTAAGTAACATTTAAAAATTACATTAACCCATTCCTTGCCCCGGCTGATACAGGATCGGCCGTGCAGTTTTTGTTAAAACTGCCCCGGCCGATTCAGGCTCGTCGCAAGAAAATGGTTCCTAACTGCCTTTGACGAACCTGTGTCGTCACGGTGTTTCTAGCAGTTTTTGCTTCTGCCGAATATGTGTCGGCGATTCTTCCAGGGGCAGAACCCTGTTATTGCGCTTCTCTGTTGGGTTCGGGTGCTTTTAGGGGAGCAGTAATCAAGCTCTTTTCCTTAGACAAAAGGGGTGTAACTTATAGTACTTCACAAAACTTGTTGTAATTTATTTTATTTTACTAAGATATAAACCTTTCAAGTACTCTTGGATGGGACACGTACAATGCTTCAAAAAATCAGGTATTATATTTTTATCTTTTTGTGGAAGCTTTGTTTCTTATCATTCTGTCATTTGAACTCCTGATAAACAAGTGTGAAAATATTTCTTACACATTTACCAATATTTCTATTCCTGAATTAAGCAAATAAACAGAAATACTTTTTTCTTCTTATCAAAAATCCACCTTACACAAGCATCCGTCACTAAATTCTTCATAATCCTCAAATTTTATAATTTATTTTACACAATATTATTTTTTTAATTATCTTACATATCTTAATTTTGTACAAGTATGTTTTTTTTAAAATTATAATGTGTTTACTACGCTTTTTATTTATTTGTTTACTACTATTATTTTTTATTATTTATTTATTTTTAAATCATGATATTTTCAAACTTAAATTATAACTTTTTATATTCGCGGCACCCTTTGATGGATTTTATAGTGATACAGTTTTGAATATTTTTAATTTCACAAACAAAAATTATGACAACCGCATTGACGATACGTAATAGTTGATCATGCAAAACATAAAATATATACTACAGTACAAATGAAATGATAATATCTTGAGTTCTTCTCGCGACTCGTTTCGTTTACTCAAACGAAACGAAACATTCCTTTTCTCCCTTTCTTTTTCAGATTTTATTGTTTTAAAATAGCTCCAATGTTTTAATTGTGCCTTCTTTTATAAGATTTTCAAAATAGAAATAAAACATTTGGTTTCTTTTCAATAATCAAATTGCCTTAATTAGTAAATAATCCTATGAAACTAACTGAAATTTATCCAAGTATGTTTAAAAAAAAGAAAACCAATCCGACTCGATTTCAAGCAAGATTTTCTTTTTTTTTTCTTCTGAAGACATGTTGTCAAATACAAGCAGTAAAGCTTGCTTTGAAATTCCTTTCTGATTCAAACTGTTTTGTTGTAAGAAAATAATGTGAAAGGGTTGACCACAAGACACCAAGGGGGACACGTCCTTAGGGAATCCGCCCAGACCGCCTCTGTTATTACTCTCTCAGCGGGGGGCTTTTAGTTGCATGCACAAAAGTATCCTTTAGGGAAATAGGGGATTAGCCGCAAGTTTTGATCTTTTTTAATCATTTATCTTTAAAATACTTCCCACGCTTGAGCAACTGATATCTGAACATTCAGAAGGGATTTAAAAGTCATTGGGGTTACGATAAAAGAACCGATCAGTCTCTGTAGATCATCTTACATTTAACAGTTTTGATTTTTTAAGTGTATCAAAAAAAAAATGATATACTGAGATAAAAGCCACAAGAAAAATAAATCAATAAAATAATTAATGTTACAAAAATAATTGCTTTTCGTCCTATCCTGTATTGTTTATTATTTTCCTGTTATGTACTGTGAAAATTTAATGAATATTTCAGCACATATTAGCAACCTTGTATTTTATTGCACTATTTAATTCAGTTCCAAAAAACTAATAAATCGGAGCGATTTTCGAATGCAAACTGAACAGCAAAAACAACATTAAAATCCCGATAGCAAAATGGGGAGAAAAGTGCTGTTACAATGTAGCAAAAAGCAACTCAGTTTTGTTATCTGCAGCATGCGCGTTAAGGGGTTTCGGGCTGATCATAGAATGGGTTAATGGGAAAATGTACTTATATGATGTATTGCTTATGAAAGAAAATAATAAAAATTAATCCCTTTCAGCTCAAAACAGCGTTATTCTCATTTCCATTCTTTTCTGCACAATATTGGCTGATCCGAGGCCAGACGATCAAGTAGTTGGTGCACTGGGCATTTTCCCTCACTGTAATTGACCCATCTCAAATCCAATCCATTGCAGGAAGTAGTGTAATAGAAAATTTGTTTTTCAAGAATTTCTTGGTAGAAAATGTAATGAACGACTACCAGTTTTCTGACACTGGAAAAGGAATTGAAATTTTATCTCTTAAAAAATCTTTTAGCATTTTATCATTTTTAAACATATTTACATACAAAAATGAAATGACTTTGGCTGTTTTTAAAAAGCTGAATGTAACTATCCTTCCAGATAGCTTGGCTGTTGCTGAAAACTGAATTGTTTTGCATAAAATGCCTAAAAACTTCACATACTAATTCAGAAGGAAAAAAACTTCAAAATCTAGATATCATTAGAATATCTTTGAGCAAATAAAGTTATTGATGCAGCACACAAATATTATTAAAGAAACCATTAGTAGCTTTAAATTTTAAAGACAAATTCCATGTCTAACTAGTACCAATTTTATTTTTGAATGAAAATTAGAATGTTCCATAGTTTAAAACCCTGTAACAACTTTAAAACTTAATGTTTTGCTTATATTTTCATTTTAACATTTATATATTTTTATCAATAAAACCTTTAAATGCCACTCTCCAATCTGGATGTATAAATATCTGAGCGAGAGAGTGGATAATATTAATCTTAAAAGCTACATTGTTTCGTGAAATTAACTAATTTTATTAAATAATGTTTTTAAAACAATCAGAGACATCTCTTTAAACAATGGTGGAAGAAATTTGAAGAAAATGTTTCCCCTTTTACTTTCTTCTTTATCTAATACAGTGAAATTCCGTTACAACAAAATTTCCATTTCAACGAAATACATTTTCAGTCCCTATATAATTGAAATTACATTATTTGAATTCCATTACAATGAAATTCCCGTTACAACAAACAAAATTTGCAGTCTCTTGAAGTTGGTTGTAACGGGACTTCCCTGTATATAGAAAAAAAGTATTGGTTTCATGCAAATTTTCGAGTTTCGAATTTTGACGGATTCAAACGTTTTGAGGTGTGCTGAGTCCATTTCGGCCATTTTTGGAAAATGTCTCTTTCTTTGTGTGTGTGTGTGGCCGCTCTATAGCAAAAACTACCGCATGAAATCAAACGAAATTTGGTACACCTATGTGAACTTGTGTCCCATGGATTTGGCGCAAATTCCTTTAAGGGGGGTGGAGCAATGAGACGTTTTTGAGTTTTACGTGACTGCTATTCCCCAGAAAGTGACTGGCAAAATCAAACAAAATTTGCTCCATATGTTGCCCTTAACATGTACAGGTGCTGGTTCAATTTTGGTGTCAATAGCTCAAACAGGGGCTGAGCTATAGAATGTTTTTTTCTCGTCACTTGTGTCTGCTACATCTCAAAAAAGAATGAACAGAATCAAACAAAAATTTATCGACAAATAGCCCATAGAGGGTGTAAGAGCTGATTTTATCTTGGAGTCAAGAGCTGAAAAGGGGATGGTGCACTCGAATGTTTTTTCTTTTTCATTGCAAATGCTATATCTTAAAAAGTAATGCTGCATTCTGGATGAAATTTTGAATAAATGTGAGCCTATATGTAAACAAGAGTTGGTTCAATTTTAGCACCAATCGTTCCAAGAGGTGCTGATTTGAATAATAATAGCTTTATCAATGCAACAATAAGAAAGATAAATCGTAATAGACTGTCATCTCCGTATTTCTCGTGATTTTAATTGTTTGGAAATCATAGGAAATAGTATCTCAATGATTTAAAATTTTTAACTTTTGCCATCTTATGTTTGTTAACAAATAAAATTTGTCATTAATTCAAGCCAGGCATTTAAAATAACTTTCAATTTGCTTTTGCGATAATTTAGAGATTGGGACGGTCCTCGATTTTTTTTGTGTGCGTAATTTTATTTTTCCTGGGAATATTGCTTTCTCCTCAAGCATGAGGATGGGTCAGAATTCGTAAAAAATATATAGAAGAAAGTTTCATGATGGCCACAACATACTGGTTTGGTTGGTTACTGATTACTGCCAATTAATCGGATCATTCCTACTAACAATCATTTTCTTAAACATCTTTTCATAGTTTACTTTTCATCCTTTTTTACTAACATAGATATATCTGATTTCCAGCAAATATAAGGCAGCATAATTCAAGTTCCCCTCCAAGTTTATCAAGGGTCCACAGAGTGCTCCATTGTAATTCAACTTCTACCTCTCACAATGAACTCAGTGCATTCATCACTGAAGAATTTTCCAGACATTCAAGGAAGCGCTCTCCTTCTACGGATGTTATCATGGACTCTCCAACCCATAAACGGTCACGTCTAGTATGACTTGCTTGCCATTTATTCTAGTAATTGGTAAGACTGTATATTTTATCCAAACTGTGAGTCTTAAATTATAAGCGCCTCTTATATTTGCAAATGATGAGTGAAGTATTTTTTCACATTTTCTGTCAATTAAGTGTTCAAATATTTGTCAGCAAAGGATGAAAATATCTGTTGCTATTTTTTTTATATTTCTTGCCATAAGTCAATATATGCAACTATATTGGTTTAGTTTTCACAAACTTTATATGATTTGCATTCATTAAATATTTATTTATTTACGCTTTATCATCTTGTTTCTTGCTTATAGTTTGTACATTTTTTGAATTTCTAATTATCAAAGAGAAAAATGAAAAAATAAATGAGGGAAATGTATAGTAAATTCTCAACTTTAATTTGATATTTTATCACCATTCTCTTATAAATATAAACACAATGTCTTGTCTTGGGCTTAATTTTTTGTGCCTGGTTCTAAAATCAGGTATATTTCATTCAAGTTTTATGTTATAGTTGTCAATAATTCGTTTTAATGCGTAATCAGATAAGCCATAATCTAGTGAACTATGTTTGGAAAAGAAAAGAGGTTTCAAGTGAGTTTCATCTTACCGCATCTGACCTTTGAAAATCATGCATACTGATTAAGTCAACTGCAAATTGTAATTAATTATCCAAAGTAATCAATTGTTTGCCCATGTGCAATATTAAAATATTACTCTACTTTAGCAGAGAATCTCCCTCTCTCTTGCACCAATTATTTCTTCTGATCATATAATACCTCTGAGAGAAATAACTGCTGTCTTGAGCATGGAGAGAGGGGATGGAATTTCATGGCATGTTGTACACATTAAGTTTAAGTGTTCCTTTCACTTAATGTGTAATTGCCATTAAAAAAAAAATTCTACTTTTTTCTAATGTTCTTTTTAATGCACTTGGTTCCGTTTTGTTCTTTCAGGTTGCGTAAAACATAGTCTCTCTAAATAAAATTTAAAAGTATTGGTTTTATTTAATATTTCTATATTTCATTCTTTTTACAGTACTAAGATCTGATTTTGAATTTTAGCATTAAAATGCAAACAAGAACAAAAAAGTAGAAGTTCATAAACAATATGCAAAAGAAGGAAAAAAATCAATTGTTCATCAGTTAATTATTTTTATTTTTTTTTAACATCAATGTTTGAATCGTACAGGAGCAAGGAGTAATAAGTTAATCAATATATAATGCAAATCATAGCTAATTTGTAATCAGAATCACAATAATTTCATTTTTAATGAATAAATCACTAGTTTTCAATATTGCAGCTGTTAATTTTCTCCTTGAAGATTTGGGATGTGGAGTAGAGTAAAATTATTTTTTGTCTAATTATAAATTGTGCATTTATTTTTATTTGAAATATCATCAACTTTGAACACCTAAATTTGTCGTAGACTTTGGTTGAAAATAATTAAGGATACCGTGATTTATTGTCAATAGGTTGTATTCATCATACATGGGTTTGAAGGGTCCTGGTAAAACTGTGAAGTCCAAACCTTTGAACTAAACGAAAGTTAAAACTAATTTACAAGTAAATTGATACAAATTAAAATTTTATTAAAATAAGTTTGAATATAATAGTGTTTAATTACCAATATTAGATTCGTTCAAATTAACATATTATAAAATGAATGTGTAAAAAACTTAAGATTTCACCAAAAAGTTAACTTAAGTCGTTTTTCCAGTGGACCTTTCTTTTGTATTTGGGATGTTCATACCAAATAGAAAAACTAAAGTTAAAAATATTAAAGAAGTTTAGTTTGACTGAATTTTAATCAAGGTTAACAATTCAACTTTTAATTCAAGATAAAAAATAATTCGATAAATTTGCGCGATTTCTTATTTTATGGTAAGAACTTGGTGTACGTTAAATATTTTGCTTTCATTGTTTTAATACTGCACTCTGTTTACATTTGGGTTTTGAAACAAATCGCTGATGTTACTGGTGACAGATTTATATGTTCATCTTAATTGTTTTACATTACTGTATCATTACTTTTGTGTTTTGTAAAAGGATTACGGAAACACTGTTACACTTTGTTGAGTGTTTTGCTACCAGTTATTAAAAAGTAATAATTTGTTGATCGTAGATATCCAACAAAATCTTGCTTTTTAATAACTTCTCAACCTGATCATTTAAAGTATAATTTTAATGTTATGGGATTTTTTTTCAATACATTGCAGATTAGAAGTATTCAATCTAGTCAGCACTGAATAATTGTTAAAATTAAAAGTTTTGGATCATAGCCAAGTTTCTTTTTTTTAAAAAAATTTCAATTGCTTTATCTAGTCACATTCATTTGCCAATACTTGTATCTAAAACTGAAAATGGTTGTCTCAAAATTATCTGCTGTATTTTTCTTAAGTATATAATCCTATATAAATTAGTTTTTTTAATTATGTATTATATACAATCCGTTTTAAGTAGTACTTATTTTCAGATATGGGTGATAGATTTTTTTTTTAAATATAAGTTTTAAAATTGCTTGCCCTCTTGTTCTTTATTTTCCTGAAAAATAAAAATTGAGTAACCTAAGTCTCATTCTGGACTTAGGTTAAAATATAACGTTCTTCTGATCAAAAACACTGCAAAAAATAATTTGCGGGGAGGGGGGTGTATTGGTTGCTTGTCCCTATAACACAGCTCATGTAAAGATCATTTTATGTCATTGTTTCTCATAAAAGTGGTTAGCAGCAGTTTAATGAGAAAATCTCAAGCTAACCCTCCTTTTTAAAGTTCTGCCACTATATATCTTGCTTAACATTAATAAATTTTTGTACAAGTTAATTTTGTTTTACAAGGGAGAAGGTGGGGAATTAAAATTTCTTGATTATTTGGGTTTAGCATTATTTACTTCAATAAAAAAAAATGGAACTCTTATATAGGGTTGCTGTGCAAGCAGAAATGTAAAAAAAAAAAAAAGGGGAACAGGGCATTGTCATGTTTATTAGGAAATATCATAGAAAATCATGAAGAAGTTTTTAATGTTATCAGTCGATATTCTATTGCAAATAATTTGAGGGTTTTTTCCCCTCTCTCTCTCTTATTTTTGAAAGGAGAAAAAGCTTTCAATGCAATGACTTTTAAATTAACTACTGTTGATGAGAATAATTCATTCCACTAAGAATTTGTCTGTTTTTTACTTGTCATTCCTTCAAGGAAAAAAAAGGAAACATAAGATTAGCACCTAGTAGCTCTAAGCTTAAGCAAAATTTGGGAAACACTCTATATTAAGATAAGAATTCAGTAGCAATGTTATACTAAATAATTTACTGCAACATCTGTCTCAGACAGTGTCAAACAAACTGCTGTGCTGTTTGTTGTGCTTTTCTCATAAGAATCAGTCATGAGTTGGTAAAGCTTTCTAAAATAGCACTAATGTACCTCTGCTTTGATCCTTTTAATTTAACATGCCTAATACCATGGAGACCAACTCTAGTTTTTCCATTCTCACTGTTGCTGACTTGCCTGTCAGCAAATGATTCATGAGGCCTGCGTAAAGACCTTCTAGCCATGATGTGAATGGAATGGCCTGTAAAATTGTGGCCTTTGATGTGTTAATTGATAGAAAACACTTCAGAAAACTTGTTTATCTTGAACTAATTATAAATGAAATAATTAAAGAGCACAATGTAATGTTTCTCTGTTTTAAATTTTTCAATAATTGATGTTTGCTTGAAAATTGATAATATATATCTCAACCAAACTGATCTCATGAAAGTTTTTGAGATTTTTTCCCCCCTATTTGTATAATAGTGTTGGTCTTAGGTCAGCTAGCAAAAGTACATGGAAAGATATATCAGGATATTATCTCAACTAGATCTTCTAACTTGCATGCTGTTGTGTTTAACTTTCTTTCATCAACTTTATAGTATCAAACCCCCTCTGGTGATTTTCAAAAATATTGCCCAATAAATTTTTTAATTCTTCAATCTACAGGGTGAGGAAGTTTTGAATTAGACAACTTCACTTGTGAAAATTTATACATGGGAATGAATGAAATTCTGCTTTGTCTTACGCTGCATAGCAACCCGAACACATTTATCCCAAATCTAAAATTAGTACAACTGTCTTTGTTATTTGCTTGTTTATGGATTTGAATTTTCAGTGTTTGTTCTGGCTCAAGCATCATGTCTATTTTCATCATCAGATTTTTGTGTTATATATAGATATAGGGTTTTTTTTTTTTTTTTTTTTTTTTGTTACTTAAAAGAGTTAATAGTAATTTTGTAAAGTTTCTCATCTTCATGAATAAATCAAATATTTAATGGACAAATTGAAATGATTTTCATAAATGGAATTCTTGAATGACATTTTAGTCCTATGCAATTAAATTATAAAAGTATTTAGTTCAGGTATTGATTTTTGTTTGTGTTCCAGCTGTAACTGAATGTGATTTGTGTTAACAACTTATTCAGCTTGATATAATCATTTCTAGAGGTGTTCTTTCATTTAGTAAAATCAGTAATAAAATCTATCACACAAATAAGTCATTGAGAGTTTTGAGTTTATTCTGCCTTTTAAGTAGATTTTTTTTCCCTTGGAAATTGATAAAAATAATTTAATTCGAAAAGATTAATAAATTCAAAATCAATTTGAGACAATTCTTTTCTTTCCATTTTCTTACATTTTAGTATGAAACTTTGGAAAATGCCAAAATAAAATTAAAAACTGTGAGCTTGAATATTTTATTCTCTTAATTTTTTTTCTTCTGAGTCTTATATCACCACAACCATGAAAATGGGAAGTTAAAAACCAGTCAAGGTACACCTCAACGTGCTAGCTTTGGTTTTTCATTTTACTAATTTTTCAGTACAGTGAAACATGTATAAGTTGAGCACTTGCAGTGCACTACTTTAATGGTCAACTTAAACAGGTGGTCAACTTATGCAGGTTGAATTATATGATATAGCTCTAATTCTGTGCCTGAAAATAGCAGTCAACTTAGACAGGTGGTCAACTTTACAGGTTTTACTGTATTATTATTTGGGGGAACCTCAAAATTGGCAACTGATGTTTGTCACTTGCAAAAAAAAAAATTTTAATTTTTTTTTTTTTTTTTAAAGTATCATTGTCTGCTAATTTTAAAGATTTTCTGCAAACAGCATTCACATGTTTATTATCTGGGTCTGCTTTAGGATTCCATGCAGCAAGGCATGACACCAGAGATGTGATCTAGACACTTTCATATTGGGAAAACTAATTTAAAAAAAGTTGCCTGAAAACGGATTATGTTTTATTAAATTATGAAAGGCAGAGAAGAATTAGTTTTTTTAATTATAAAAATATCTTTCTGAGGTATTTGGAAAATTTCTAACATTTTATCATTAATGAGATGAAAATTTAGTTGTGATAAAGACCGTACCTGTATTGCAAGACCCACTTGCAAAGTTTGGTTATAATAAATATTTTTGATGTAGATTTTGTTTTTGAAGGAAATTTTATGAATTAGCTTCTATGGTTTATTCATTCAAGTTCTTAAACAATGACAGGAACTTAATAACGAGTAACTTGAAGAACACTTGAAATAGTTTCAAGTGTTTTGTCTTGTAAATAAAATGTTTCCCGCACTACTTTGATCAGAGACTATGAATTGCTAACAGAAATCAGCTCACCCAATATTTTCCAAATTGCATTTTATACAAATTGTTATTTTTATGGTTACACACCTTTACAATCAAGAATTAGGTTAAAAAAAAGAACAGCACAAATTTGCTAACGCTGTTGATTTTAGTTTTTGCACAAAAGTATTAGGACTTTTTTCATTCTTATAAAGTTATCATTTCAAGATTCATTCTCCTGCTGTAACAAGCAATTCATACGACCATGCTAGTAGTCATATGAATTGTTTGTTACAGCTTCAATTACTTATTGACATCAGTAATTGAAGCCTTACTTAAACTATTTCTTGGCAGTTTATTTCAATGAAAGTAGTATTGATGTCCAAAGAAAAAGAGGTTAAAAAAAGAACTCAAAGCGAACAAGTGAACAGCTTTATTTTATAAAAAAAAATATTTATATGCGAAAGAAATCTTTTTAAGACAACATCTTGACTACCAAATATTTTTTGCTTGATACTTTAAGTCTTAAATTTAATGTATGATAATATTAAGCTGAGGGGTGATTGTATATTATTTTATCCTCATGTTGTACATATTGCAGCTTTTTATAAATGCTCATTTTTGTATAATAAAATTTAAATTTAAAAAATTTTCATTTTTATCATTAAATTTCTCTACGCATCTAAATTGCTGTATTCAGGGTTCGTACGGGTCATGGAAATCCTGGAAAGTCATGGAAAAAAAATAACAGAATTTCAGACCTGGAAAAGTCATGGAAAATGGAAATTTTCATTGAAAGTCATGGAAATTTATTTCAAGTCATGGAAAAATTTCCTGGATAAAGAGAAAGGAACAGTAGCTAAAGGAGCATTAGAAATCTTCAGTGATTTGACAGTATAGCGCATAAAGGCTATTAAAGGTGAAAAATTGAATGATCCAAAAATCAAATCTGAATTTTGAAATCTCATTGCATCCACTTCTGTTACAGCCGCTTTCCATTTTTTGCGATGTGATTTTACTTCCTGGACATCACTTATTTTGAATTTTCTGTTATTTTCAACACTTCTTATGTTTCATATTCTGTAGTAGCAAAATTTCATGTTCTTAGTTTTGCTACTCCCACTCAAAAAAAAAAAGCAATTCAATTGCATGCGAGTTTGATTCCATCACTCGTAAGGACTTTATTATTAAATTTATCAGAGTTTATCTTAATTTGTTAAATGTTTTAGAAAATAAAGATCTTAAGTCAGGAGATAGAATACAGAAAAAGAAGAATTCTGATGCTCTAAAACAGGAGTGCCAGACATAGGGCATGCAAAACTATTCCATGCGACCCACTGCTAAGTTCAATGTCCGGAATTAAACGTGTTCTGGAATTTCTGAACCTATTAATTTATATGCATTTGAAAATATGCAAATTTGTAAACAAAACAAATATACTTTTGAATCAGAAGACTGATTCATTACTGAATGGTTTTTTCAAAAAAGATCTGGTTTAGAAAAACATAAAGAACTAAACTATGTGGCTTTAGTTTAAAGAACCAAAATACTGTCAAGTTACATGGATTAAAGGCACTGTTGACACTAAAAGGTAACTTTTGAAGCAAATTTATTGAAACTTAGTGATGACTCATTCAACCTTTGTCACATTCAATATCATTCTGCCTGTTTTTAAAGAAATATCAGACATTCAAGCATCATCATATTCGCTTCACTGCATTTTTGCTTTACTTAAATTTATATGATGAAGACAAATAAGAATAGTTTAGTTTTTTAAGTGTGCACTTATATTTTTTCCATTACGAGTAAGTGCTTCAATGAGGCTGAGGCATTCATATAGACGTTTTGCTAATGCTCATTTCCATATATTACCAAGTTTGAGATTAAATAGTGCTATTCTCTTTGTGTAACGAGGTCATGAAAAGTGTCATTGAAGTCATGAAAAAGTCTTGGAAAAGTCATGGAATTTTTTCATCCAAATAGAGTATGAACCCTGTGTATTGATCATGTTTTTAACTATCTGCATAATTTAACATTTTGATACTGTCATGTGGTCATGTAAAGATTTGTAATGTTAATCCTTTCGTATGATTGGCTAAATATGTAAGTTTTATTCAAATTAAAATTTTATTTCATAAATTGTCAGATTAAAATGTATTTTTAGAAGACATTTTTTTCTGCAGCAGTGGACTTTTTTTAATTGATTCAAATTGATCTTTAAGCAAAGTGTTATTGAAAACAATCCTGTTCCTTTTAATTGCTCATAGAATGAATACCTTATAATTCTGAATATGACCCGCAGTCTAGTTCAACCTTGCCAATGCTACCATTTTTTTTGCAAGAAACTCATGTGTTTTTTTTTTTTTTTTTTTTTGTATTGTCATGCTTACTCTTTCACTAAAGTTTTGCATACTCTTATTTCCTAAGACAATCTAATAATCCTTCAATATCAAGTGCTTTCAGAGCAATATCAGTGCAGTTTTTTTAAAGACATAAAGCTCAAAGTTAAAGTTTTTAGTTGATTATCTTTATCTTTACTAATAATAAAGCTGAAAGTCTGAATATCTGTCAGGATCTCTGTGGCGAGCATAGCACCTTGACTGTTCTGCCGGTTTTTATGAAATTTGGCACAAAATTAGTTTGTAGCATGGGGGTGTGCACCTCAAAGCGATTTTTCGAAAATTCAATTTTGTTCTTTTTCTATTCCAATTTTAAGAACATTTTCCCGAGCAAAATTATCATAAGATGGACGAGTAAATTAACAGGTTATCATAACATGAAACCGTAACATGGGCAAGCCAATTAGCATGAAATTCACCATACATTATTTTCAAATATATAGGCGAACCAAAAGATCTTTTTATTTTCTACTACAGGCAAAGCCGTGCGGGTACCACTAGTTGTTCATCTATATCTATATAAAGGTGACGGTGTTTCTTTGTTTGTACCCGATGGCCAGAAAGAAGACCCCATAGCACCTACAGCCCTGAAACTTCGCACAAAAATTTGGACGTACCCCGGGCCCGTGCACCTCGAAGACGAAATTCTAAATTTCGAATTTGTTTTTTTGTAATTAACTAATTAAGCTAAATTTCGGCTAATTAGAGGGTAAAAAATCCCCCCACCCCTAAACATTATACATCGTTGGAAAGGGTTTTCCTTCCCAAACAAGAGGATATTTGTTCCATTTTTCTCAATTAATTAGAACAGGAGATATAAGCGATTCTAATTGAGCCAATTTTCAAGGCTTCTCTTTCGAGAAATTGCTATAACACTAGGTCCATTTTCCAGACAATTTTTCAATTACTATTTTTTAAACATTTTGGAGGAAGTTGCCTTTGTTGCTTATGAATATTTTACTGTTTTTACTTTATTTTAAATTCATTGTGCGTATGTTAATTGATTTTCTCTTTGATTAGAAAGTCGATTTGGGAGTTTAGCAGTTTTTTACATTTAAATGCTACTGCAAATATAATTTTGATATAATTGGTTTTTTATTTTTAATTCAACGGATTTTCTTCAAATTTTTAGCACAGGCATCGCTGTGCGGGTACTGCTAGTAAAATAATGAAAAAATGATTACTTTTTTTTGCTTGAAAAAGCTTCAAATTTAGGCTTAGAAAAGTTGGGTGAGTGGGAATTGTTTTACTCATGGGGTTAAATCCTATACATCATGTGTGAATTCTATTTTAATGATCAAGTGTTAATTCATACTGAAATGTAGAATGTCAAACGCATGAAAATTTTCTTTTTTTCTGCTGTAATAAATACAATTATACAAAAATAATAATAATGGAATCTATATTCTCTTCAATAAACAAATGCTTAAGCTTTATTCATTTTTATCTCTTGCAAATTTGTCTGATAGACTAGGCATTAAGTAATGCAGAAAAGAAGTCTCAAAACCAAACAAAAACTTGCTAAGTTCCTCACAGAAAAATTGAGCACGAGTGAACACTTAATGAAGTTTAAGGAAGAAGACTAAAACAATGTCTTTATTTGCTTTTCAGCGACATTGAAAAAATCTAAAAGTGCCTTTTCAAGCAATTGATTACACTCAAAATTTTGATTAAAAGTATAACTGCCTTTCAAAAGTAAATATAGGTATTAAGAAAATTTTGTTATCAAACAGTTTACACTCAGAAGAAAAAGTCCAGGCCGGATTTCCAACTTTGGCAAAATGTCAAGTGAGACTTGGGTAAGAACTGCATGTAAAGGTTTTTTTTTTTTTTTTCCCCCAGAAAGGTGAGAAGTGTGCGATCCCATGTCCTAGCTTGAACCCTGATTGAAAGTAGATATTATCGATAAAATTTGAACTTGTGTAGTTAACTACATTTGTTGTAATTAATTCAGTTTATAATCATCAAAGGTTGGTAGTATCTTCATAGCAATTAAACATGATATATCATTAGCCAAATTTCCTGTTTTCTTTCTGGAAAGTTGGGAAGTAGATTTTTGAAGAAAAAGAGCACTTAGTTCTTCTGAGAAATTTTAGTGAATTATTACATGTTTAATAGTTGAATGATTCCAAAAAAACTCTAAAAACACTGAAACCTAATTTTACTTCTATTCAGTCAATAAAAAAATAACCATCGTTACCATCAGGACTGCTGCTAAATTGATTTGTACTCAAAACCATCTGGTAACATACAGAACACTGATGTGTTAATTAGTCCCTAATTACAAACATAATTTATTTAAAAAGCTTGGGGGAAAAGGTGTGGGTGATATTCAGAATTATATAGTACATTTTTTGTCATGTGCTCACAAAAGGTGGATATGTATTCTATTTAAAAGAGTTAGAAAAGATAGAGATGTACATATAATTTATTTAAAGAAATGCAACTTTGTTTAAAAGTTTCCTATAAAAATAAGTTTTAATTCTATTTTTGTATGCTTTTGTAAAACTTTGTTAATCAAAAATATTTTGTTATAACTTATATTAAATATTTATTGTATTTGTTTTATTTAGATTGCAATGCTTGATATTATAAATATACTTTATGTTTAAAAAATAAAAAGAAATCATAAGGTCTTTCATTTCAAAATTTATTCTTGCATTGTACAGTTTTGGTGAACTTGTAAAATAATTTTGTCTTCTCTATGCAGATTCTATTAAACTGAGTTGTATTAATGCTTTGCATTTGTAAAGTGTAAATTTTGTTATCTGCCGATCATGCATTGTATCCTATTTTTTTGTTTCATAGTGTGCCTTGAATTTTGTTTTCTTTTTCCTCAGTTCAAGTGCATCTGATATAATTAGGTTTGAGGTAAATGTACCTACCATTGAATAAAATTTTCAAAATCGCTTTTTAAGTTTTTCTCTGCTGTATTTTAATTATACAGGGTGAGTGAACAAGACAAAGCTTTTGTGGGTGTTAGAAATCATTTAAACAAGCATGGGTAACAAATCATTTTTATTGCACAAAGACTTTCACACTACTTTTTAGTTTTTAAGAAATGTTTGAAACAGTTACGTCCGCTTTATTCATCCAACTTGTTCAAGTAAAATTGAACTCGTCATTCTTCACTATTTGGTCTGCGTCACTTAAAAGAGTTGGTCGAAAATCACAGAAATGAAGAAAGGGCTGACAATTCAAAAACTTTGACAGTGAGTAGCCAGACGAATTTTTGAAGAACTTTCTTTAAGTGGTGAGGAAAGTAGTAAGAGAAGCGTTTCCACAGCAGAAATAAAAGAACTGTGGGGGGAACCCTTGGAAACACTAAGTAGTGAGAAAATGGTGCCGTAACACTGCAATGATAAACAGGATTAGCAAATTGTTCAATGACTACAGAACAAATTGGATAGGTTTTTAGCAAAAGAGTCCCAAGATTTTTCTTGTGCAAACTGATTGATAAAAGAGATAACACTTGTAAGAGAACAAGAAGTTCTGTCTAGAACTATACGAGCCTACTTTCCCGTATACCCATACTAATTTCTAGTACCTGATCAATATTCTCAAAAATAGCTAAAATCGCAAATTGTTTCAAACATACGTTTTAAATATTTTTTAAGTTAATTTCTAGGAATAAAATATTCCTCACACATCTAAAAAAATTAGATGCGTAAAAAATAAAAAAATAAATAAAAATTAAAAAAATACGAACAAATAATAGAGCAGCACCTTTTAAACAAAGCAGCTAATACTTTTTCCCATTAAAAAAAATCTTTAACAGCTTTCAAAACAAAAAAATAATAATTGAAATTAATAAGCTCATTAAAATAAATACATCATATCAAAAAAAAATCGTTTCTTTTTCCCCTGTTACCAAAAATAATTTTTTAAATAAATTAATGCACTTATAAAAAAATAAATAAAAATAATAAAATGTCAACTTAAAAAAATACTTTTCATTGTCGCAAAAAATAATAGTCTGCGCATATCTTTATGTAGAAACATAAATGGTTCAAGACCTGGTGCCCGCCAACAAAGTTGAGCTCGATGCCACATTTAAGAGGGTATGGAAACAGTGTCAGAAACGATTAATGTAAAGAGGTGGTAGAATGATTAATGTAAACAGGTGGTAGAATCCGTGTGAGAAAGGGTAAAAGCATTGAATCCAGCATAAAATGACTCATTCCAATATTGATATTGTTTCTTTTGAAAGTGTTTTTCCCCCTTTAATTTGAATATTCTACTTTTTTGACTCAATGTAAATCTTCATCTCTATAAACTTTTAGATTATTCTGTCTGAGATTATTTTTAATTGAGTATATTTGAAATGAAATGCACACTTTAAGGTCTAAGAAAGGTGGCGCGTTCATTTAAATTTGGTTAGAATAACCTTTTTTCCAAAAAGTGGGAAGTATTCTATTATTTTGAATATGAGTAGTATTAGCTTATTTATCTATTGATTAATTGTTTCATTTCCTTTTCTTGAACAATTATATATTTAACAATCAAATAAAAAATATTTTACTTGAAAAAAGTATTTTTCACTTTGCCCCATAAAAAAAAGGTGAAAAATTCCACCCCCTTTTTTTAAGTACAAATTTAGTGCCAAAAATAAAAAATAATACTTCAATGCAGATTTACTTTTTAAATACATTGTTTTTCTTTATGTAGCACATATTTCCAATTTGTTCATTTTGAAAAAAAGGAAGTTCTCTTAATTATTTCATTTAGCCCTGCATTTCTCTACTTATAATTTAATAATATATATAGAAAAAAATATCTTAAAAATTCATAAAAATATTAAAATTTATTTTTAAAAAACTGCTTTTAACCAGTATAATATCTTTACCACACATAAAGGCAACCATTTCTTTAAAAATGTTTGAAAAAGTGGTTTCTTTAGCCCATTATCTACTGGCTTCCATACATACCTGCATCTATTACCTACAAATTATAAAACAAAATGTAGTATATTCAATACCTTATCTACCGGATACTACTCATGATACGTAAGAAAATTTTCTCTGATACCTGGTGAAATTCAAGCTAATCAAAAGTGACACATCGGCATTGAGTGAAGTTAAATATTATGCAAATATGTGGTCACAGCAGGAAATGTGTAAATGGACATACAAAACAGCAATATGAAGTTCAGGTCCGTTAATTTTTTTTTTGTTCAGGCAATGAAATGTTACTTCTGAAAATGAGTTGCTTCATCGAGTTAAAAGTAATGTTAATCTATTACCTGGAAAGAACCAGTGAGCTCTCTTTTTATATTAATGTTGATAAAAGATTTCTTCAATAGTTAATTAAAATTTTGAAAAACTTTTAGCTTCTTTTTTAAGGATTTTAAAAATCTTCTAAGATCTGAGTACTGAAAAATTCTTTAAAGCTTGAGGAATTTTTATAGGTTTATTTATTCTTTTTTTTCCCAAAATTTTATTTGTCGGTGCAAGGGGGATCTATTAATTCAAGTATTTAAAGTAAAATTTCAGATATTGATGCAGGATGAGCAAATTTTAACTATGTCTATAAATTTGGTTGTGTATGTGTGTATAACTTATCGATGTAATGGTTTCTAAATCAAATTCATGACATTAGTTTAATTTAACCACAAAAAAATACCACTCAAACACATATCATAATCGGTAAAGTAGAACATGGTGAAATTTGACCTATCAACTTATAGCAAATAACCACAGAACTAAATTAAGATTCTAGTTAGGTATGTCTTGTGATTAATTGTACATTTACTAAAACAGGGTTCGTACGCTCCTTCAAAACTCCTTCATTTTGGTTTTAACTCCTTCTCTTTCAGTTCAAGACTAAGTAATCTTCCTCTATGAAAGTAACTTAAAATACTTCGATCGACAACTGTCTTCATCACAAGGGCGATTTTAATGTAGTATTTGTGTTTTTCATAAGGATGTGACTAACAAATTGATTATAGTTGAGTCATAAAAGTTGAAGGTGAAAATATTATTAGATGACTAAGACATTTCATAAGTGAAGTTAACCATGCTTAAATAATGCTTGGCTATTTTTTAAAGTTTTATGATGATTGTTTTTCCCTCCACCACAGTAGCAAATGTCAGGTTGTCTAATTATTATTTAAATATTTAAAAACACATAAGTAGATCTACTATATTAAGTGGTTGTGTTAAAAAAAAAACAATTGTTTAGTTTAGTAAATCACAGTTATGATATAGTAAAAAGGGTCACCCACATGTGATGTCATGTCTTGAGGAGACAGGCTCATGAAATTATGACAAGGGGAAGAGAGAGGCTGACAAAAGTGACATCACAGTTATAACAATATGTTCATGAAAAATATGACATGTGACAAGAGGAGGAGAAAGGTAAAGTGTGACAAAGGGGGAAGGGGGTCGAATGTGTATAAAAAAAAATGTTATTCCATTTAAGGATAGCCCAAAAGTACTCCTTCAAAATCTCATTTTACTCCTTCAAACCTCCTTCATTTTATTTCTGAAATTGAATATGAACCCTGTAAAAGTAGTTTTTGCACATTTTCTTTGAGTTACAATCTTGCAACCAAATTGGGTTTTAAAAATTATATATGTACCTTTTTGGCTGAAAATGTTTTGTATTTGCTTCAAACTGTGTAGTTACAGTGTAAAAAATTAAAGATTTTGTTACGAAACCCTGAATTCTCCCGATACTAAACCAGGGTTGACCGGATTGGACCCAATGAGTTTTTTTGAAAAAACCCATTTAAAAAAAAACATTATTTAACCCACTTTTGGGTTTTTTTAATTTTCTGATAAGTTTTTTAAAAAAATAATTAATTTAAATACTTTCACAATTTAAACTCCTTTTTCTTATTTGTTCTTCACCATAGACAATGAACATAAAAAATGAATTTTGAATTTTAATAGTATTTCTTAACTTTTAACGGCTTTAAAAAATACTTCAACGATTTCAAATAAATATATTTAACTTTTTTCTTTAATTAGTTCAGAAATAACTCAAATTATCTTGACTAAGTCCTGTCACGTCTGATTTTCTCAATATTTGTAGATTGTACAGAGGAAACTTCTCTAGCTAAAAGGCTTTCATGTGAATCATTTTCTGCAAACCAACACGTCACAAATCTCGAATAAACAAGGTAATTTTTTTAGAAATGAACAGGTTTTACAAAACGGTTGGACAGAAAACAATAGGATGTACAGTATTTTCATTATCTTACAAAAAAAATTACTATTTGTTACTCTGTACACAGAAATAGAAAAACAGGCAACATAAAATTCAAAAAAATGTCTTAATTAAGCTGGAATTCAGTAAAAAAAGATTTAAATTACTAGATGTTCTACAGTATTTTTGCATAACAAATGAAATGCAATAAAGTAAAATGCAAAAAAAATGTGCTAATTAAAAACGAATAATAGATTTTATCACTCGAGAAGTAACCTTGCCTTAACTGTTGGTAATCATTGAAACTAAAAAATCTGAAACTTCACCATTCTTGGATTTCGTAGTCTTTTATACTTTTCTTCAAAAAGGCTAAATTTTAACTAGTTTTCCAGCTTTCTTTACCCCAAGACAACTTTTGCGCTTTGTCCATATACTTACGCTACATTATGCTACAAGTACTCCTCATTTTCCCTAAAAAAAGACAAAAAAACAGACATTTCTTTTTTAAAAAAAAACCAGCTTTAGTTGAGGTTTTTTTTTGGGTTTTATTTTAAAAAAACCTGGATCCATGGGGTTTTTTTTTTTTAACCGGGTTTTTGCCAACCCTGTACAAAACTGATCCTTCTGATACAAAACTGTTCATTCTGATACAAAATTGGACATTTTGCAGATACAAAACTGATACAGAAATGAATTTTTGATTTTCCACCCCTGAAATTATGAAAACAGAAAATATTCAAGTAACTCACTGCTCTTTAACAAAAAAATGTTATGCCAAATTTTCACCTTTCAAAGAACTTTTTTGATCCCAATATAATAAAAGAAGTCTCATGTATGAATGGTGGAAGAATCGATAAACATTAATTGTATATAAAATTAATACTTTAAGGCTCGAACAACTTTAAATTAGGCGGGGGAACAGTCTTTATTAGTAAAATGTGTCAAAGTGTATTTTCATTTACATTTGTACTAATACTTTTAATCATTATTTTTATTTATTTATTTATTTATTTATTTATTTTTTTTTTTTTTTGATAAAAAAATTGTATTCCTTAATGCATTAAACCAGAGAAATAATGTCTACAATGGAAAATGATTTTCTTAAAACCTACTAGTCCTGTTTCTATAATTGTTGTCACTGATACATTAGGTAAATGAATTACATGTTTTTTTAAACTTTTGTTTTAAATCTTTAAACAAAATCTGAACTGATTTTTTTATTTTTAAAGTTGTGTAATGGTACATCAGACTTATAATTCGTTTTAAGATACTGCGAAATACTTTACACGTTTAAGAATGCGTGATTTTAATTTTACTTTTAAGTAGATAACTATGATTATGGATAAATTAATTTGCAAGAATTAATTCTTGGTCATTTGTAATTAATAATGTTTGAACTATCACAGTAAATTATTTTTTTCATTATTTATACCAAGACCCATTTACGTATTGTGTTTTTTATAATAGTTAAATGATTTTCAAACAATATTATCCTAATTATGAGGAAATGAAATTACAAGATTTTACTCTTGATTATTTACGAAGAAATTAGGTACAAATATGAATATTAAAACATTTCTTAACAATTAATTCATAAAATCTTCGTGATTTTCCTTTAAAAAAAGTGTTTAAACCAAATACACCGGTTTAAACCAAAAGAAACCCTGGTTTAAAACAAAAAAAAGAACTATTTCTTTGGTTTTTTCAAAAAAAAAAATATTTGTATATAAACCCTGGTGCATAATCCCGAACCCCAATCAAAGACGGCGTACAAATTCGTTTTTTTTTTTTTTTTTTTTTTTTTGGACTTCATTTTTAAAAAATTGTAGAGCTTTCCCGAACCCCCCTCCTCAACCTGTCAATAAAGATTGTTTAAATTTCGTTTTTTGGACTTAATTTCGGGAAATTTCCGAGAAAGAGAATCTTAACTCGAACCTTTCATACAAAGCCCCTGCACCTCTCCTCCTCCTGAGATCGCCTAAATTGCATTTTTGAAACTACAATTTCAAAATTTTTCTGGGGGGAAAAGCCCTCTTTTCTTCCAGAATATTCACTTATGACAAAAGGTTCATATTAATTACTTTTATTTGCTTCTATAATGCAGGTATTCAGGGAAGGGTTATCACTAGCAGCATATAGTTTGTATGGTCATATACTAATAATGACTCAAAAATAAAAGCTGGATTCTCCCGCTGTATATAAGTTTGAAAAAAAAAAAACTGTGACTGCCAACCACCCCAGTTTTTGAACCTAAGACGGCCTTGTTAAATAAGATGCTTTTATTCATTTTAATGAAAGTTGGAGACGCAAAGACAATATAAAAGTTTCATGACCCCCTCCCAAAACAAAATCCTATATTCTCTTCTGAAAATATTTAAAAATTCTTTGAAAAATGCACATAACTTCACGAAACTTCATGCTACGTCCATTAAGCACACAGAACTAGGAAAAATTGCACTTATAAGTCATTAATCTCAGTTCGTGTGTGATCTGTGATTGGATCCGGTAATTTTCTACCTGGCACTAACTTTCATCCATGTTTTAACAGCAGGAAGGGATAAATTTCGAACGATGTTTCACACTGGTCAGCTAGTACTTCTTGCAACCAGAGTCCGGTTATGCAATTGCAAATGTGCATGAGCAATTGCATGTTTTTGCTTCATTTGGCGCTACTACGCAACATGTTTAAAAAATAAATTATTTTAATTAGTTACTTGATCATCCTTTCATGAAATATTTTCTCTGCTTTTAGCGACACCTATTTGGTGATATTTTAACAAGGTAGTAGCACATGTAACAGTCAGGAGAAAGTTACCTCTGGCAATCAAAATATCATAACGCAAGTAATTTTCAAGAACTTGGTACTCATATTGCAACATTTTGTTGTAAATCAATGTGTGTTATTTTCGTTATTCTATGATGACAAAGTTCTTGTTATTAACATGTTAACTATCAATTAACACCTACAAAAATGCGGTGCGCTATTTATTTAATATTAAGCTTTTTTACATTTTTAATACTTTGTACAATTAGTCAAGTGGGGCAAAGTGAAATGGTAGCTCATTTTCTTCACTTATTTAACTCTTTATGAAATCCCTCCCCCCGTATTAATTTTTAAATTAATCCATTTACATTCCTTCATTTAATAACTGCGTGTGTGTTGTTTATTCACACTCACTTATTTTCTTCTTCATTCACTATTATAGTCACTCATTTTGTTTTCTCTCTTATAGTAATAAAATAATTCATTTATTTATTCGTTTAATGTTTTATTTTCTATTAATTTATTACCTCATTCTTTTACGTACTTATTCAACCGATCAAAAATATTTTAATAATCGAAATATATCATTAAAAAGATATTTTATTTTTCACTTTGCCCGTTGGAAAAAAAGTGAAAAATTTCCGTACTTTTGTTTTTGAAGGGACAAATTTTCGTCAAAAAATAAAAAATGTTTCAATGCAAGTTTTATCATTAAACAGATTGTTTTTCATCATGTCCTGTGATTTTCAAAACAAATTTCCGATTTGTTCATTTTGAAGAAAGTAAGCGCTATTTCACTTTGCCCCACATTCCTCTACTTGGTGGACTACGGAAAAATTTCAGTAATTTTCCACAAAAATGAAGCAATTTATATGATAACATTTTTGATTCACTAAGGATGTTCTGTGCCACTGAGAGTAGTAGTGATAAGATAAGTTTACGTTAGGAATCAATCTTGCTGGCTAGAGTGTAGACATAGCGTTCGGGGAAATACCAGTTGCACTTTTTTTTGTTAGGTAATTCAATAAGAAATGTTATTGCAGAGTTCAAATTTGCTTGAAATCACTTATTCGCTTATCGTTAACCACGCAAGTTCGCTGTATGACTTTACACACGCAGTTTAATTGGCAAAAAAGTTATACTGAGATCAATCACATATTACACTTTTTAACCTTTCAATTTCCAGGATGTTTCGAGTCTTCACAACTGACCCCTTTCTTTACGTATCTCGTTGAGTAGTTAACGAGCCTCCTAACTGATAAGCAACGCATAACACTAATATTTCGTGTTGCGATTTCGATTTAATTGTATCTATCTTACAGTTTTAATGTTATTCTTACTTTAGTCCATGGGCGCCCATATGCAAAATTTTAAGGGTTGCTCAGATATTTTCCCCATGGTTTAGCAGGAAAAATTCCCCATAGAAACCGATTTCAATACAGATTAGAGTTATTAAAATTTGAAATTTTTAATAACTTATTCATTAATGGCTGATGAATAAATGTTTTTACATTTTTGCAAATAAAAAGTACTAACAGCAAGAAAGTTCTAATTTCTAGGGGGGCTTGAGCCTCCACTTACCCCCCATTTCCCACATCGGCGCCATTGCTTAAGTCTGAACTGTACCAGATTATACTGATAATTGGAGGAGAAAGGGAATATTTTAACAAGTTTTTTTTTTTTTTTTTTTTAGTTAAAAAAGTGTTCTTTTGAATCATTATAAAAAAATTCTTTTTTTTATTATTATTTCTTGAATAGTACGACTTTTTGTTGAGTTTTTAAATAATTTTTCTTGATTATACTCAAAAAACAAAATCTGAAAATTGTGAGTTTGACTTAATAAAGGAAATATTAATTACAACTATCTGACCCCCGACAAATTAATTCTTGTTGATGAACGGAAAATGTGTACCAAGTGAAGCCAAACTTTAAGGGTGATAAGAAAGGATTTATCTTTTCGCAAACTAAATATAATGAGGAACCTGCATGGTTCTGGTAATCGCAGAACGTTGATTGATTTGAATAGTCTTCTACTTAAAACTCCCAAAAATCAACTCAGTTTTTACAAAATCGACTTGGATTCTTCAAAATTACAGCTTAAAATTAGCTAAAAACGGAACGAAGCTCACGTGACACAAAAAGAGGAGGAGCATGCACAACGTCAAGATTCAGTCCCTGGGTTACAATAGAACCGGTTCCAAAGGAGTCGAAACGAAGGGGATAGGAGCGCAGCGTGGTTTGCTGTTGTTTGTTGAAAACAAATGTGCTCTTATTTTGATCTTCAGAAGAGGAAGAGGTGTATATTTTAGCTGAATCACCCACCCTCAGCCCCGAAATTCCGACAACAAGAAAACTTACTTTGAATTGAACATCAATATTTTATTCACAAGTAAATTACTTCAAATTGTTTACACAATAAATTAAATACAGAGCATTTATTGACCCTCTATATGTCATGGGCTTACGGTTTATTCACACCCCCCCCCCCTCCCTTTGAAAAATTCATTTTGAGCTGTACATCATTAACTAATTCAAAATAAAATCACTTTAAAGTAAAATTTAAAAACTAATAAAGAAAACAAACATGAAAGATTTATTTCCATATGTATGGATACCACTCAGAATTTTACAAACTAGACTAGTGCCAGTGACTGCAGGGCCTGATTAACTAAAATTGAGGCCAAGGCCTACAATGCTTTGGAAGCCCGCCCCCCCCCCCCCTCTATTCTATCACATTGAGTCAACGCAAAATAATGTTTAACATTTACTTAAAGCATGATTGGTGATTTTTTTTTCTCACAAAAATACATGATTTTTTAATGCTGTCATTGGTTTTTTAAAAATTCGAAGCCCCTTAGGAGGATTGACCCCAATCCCAGGGCCTAGTAGACATGTGCCTTAATCAGGCCTGAGTGACTGTCACAGCTTGCAAAAGATGCTGACATTAATTAAACAGTATTTGTGTTCATTAATGAGGCAGAGCAAATTAACACTACTTGCCATTTTAGCCATGAAAAATAATGACACTCAAAAAATAAATTAAGAAGATATCAAACAAATTGCGAGTGTCAAGCTAGGCAGATACCTCTCCCCGCATGGAATATGGGGGAATAAACCTTCTTAATTTAATACTTTATAACATTAAGCAGATATTAACTTTACTGTTTTCTATCTTTGTCAAATTTACGCGCTTTTTTTTTTCCTAATGAAGTTGTTTCCATTAGTCAAAAGTACTACTTTTAATAACTGAAGTTTATAGAACGAAAAATAAATAACACGGAGCCGGGAAAATCTTTTATTTTTAAAACGTTAAATTTTTAATTAATATTTCAAAACGTCCGATTTTTAAAACAAGGCGTAATCTTTATGACATCAAAAGTGATGAACTTTGGCGCGCTGAATGTTTACGCTTGCTGTCTAGCACGTTTCCAGTTTATGATAATTCAGAAGCGAATTAAATATTGTGCTCTGCGGTAATGGCATCAGTGAATGATATTTCATCACTTGTGATGTCATGTGCAGAAGTGTAAAAAAAGGAAATTGAATCTGCGCACCGATTAAAATAATTTTTAAGAATATTAAACTTTGTCAAATTATTTAAAAAATGGTCAAATCCTATGTTTTTAAGCATGCTCTTTCAGGAAAAAATATTTCTTATAAATTTCGGAAACAACTCCATTCTCTTTATATCTTTTTTTTTTTTTTTTTTTTTTTGGCCAGTTCAAATTGATATTATTGATCTGAAAAATAACACGTAATGTGTTACGTCAATTAAGAATCATTATTTCTGTGCTTTTAAATGCTTATACATGTTTTTAGATTGATTTAAATGCGTAGTGAATTAATTTTTAATTGCTTCTTTTTTTATCTGATGTAGTGACATTTTACAGATAAATATAATTTAGTTTTTTAAGAGTATTCCTTTTTTTTCGAAAATTGTTTTTGAAAAGCTAACACTTTATACATATAAATAAAAGTTTCATTTGCTGCTTTTTTGATATTAACTACCTATATAATTCAGATTTTTATTCATTAACAATTAAATTACGAAGACGTTCGTCTATTGTGCATTGAAGTTACAACGAAACAGCTTACTTTTTCTGGTCGCATGGAGGGGCGGGGGGGGGGGGAGTGTAACGTCACTTCTTCGTACGACCCGGGCTTTGGACGCAGAAGTTAGAGCAGAGGAAAGTAATACAAATTAATAAATGAAAACTATATTAATCTTTATTGTAACTCTTTCGAATTTTCTACTTCTTTCAATATGTTTTTAAGTAAAAAGGAAATATGATTTTAAATTTAAAATTTTTGAGAATTTTATCATTTCTTCAATACGTTTCTTCCTCATTTTTATTGTTTGCTCCTAAAGTATTTTATTTATTCATTGTTATTTTTATTCATGAATTTTGCAGACTAGAGATGCAAATCATACACAAAGCCTCTTCATTTTTTTTAAATCTTAAAAATTACTCAAAATTCAAATCGAGACTTTTGATTTCAATAATTGTTTTGAATGCAATAGTTGAAGCAGAGCAAAATGAAATAAATCAATACATGAAAAATAACGTTCTATCCTCAAAGAAAATAAACTCGTTTCAATTCGAAGAATTAAAAAAAAAAAAAAAAGGAGAAGTGATCAGGGATAGCTTTTGTAAAAAGTAGAACAATTTTATATAATTAATATACAATTCTGTTATTTTCTGTTAAGTAACTTTTGCAACAGAAGAGTGAATAACACAGTTTAGTTTTCTCTCTCTCTCTTTTTAATAGTGTTGATGGCTTGCACTATTTTTATCTCTTGGTACTCTAAAAATATTCAACTTGTTATGTACGATTCTGAATATTTGCAATGAGATACAATCTAGTACTTGTAGTTCGGCAGTTTGTGCGTGGAGCCATCTTGAGAATAATAGCGATGTTCTATACACGCACGTGCGTCCAGTGCTAGAGGAGCGAGGAGCGGGAATGAATCTTGACGTCATCACCGGAGAAGGGGAAACTAAGTGGGCGGGGCTAATCGGGAGACTTTAAAAATTAATTAAAAAATAACTAGCAGTCCGAATGAACTGAAACCGGTGTCTATCGTTATAAAAATGGCTTAAATTTTCATTTTAAAAAATAAAAAAAATGCATGCAGGTTCCTCATTGCGAACAGGGGACTGAGCTACCTTGTAATGCAAAAGAAAAAAAATCTTGAGGAAAATGCCTTCTTTAGGATAACTTAAAGAAAGCCATAATACAACGTCTAAAAAAAACGCTGAACGAAATCGAAAACAAACGGTGTTTTGGTTGTGAAAGTAAACAGTTATTTAACCCTAGGAATCCAAATAATTAAAAATCCATTTTTCTAATTAATTTTTAAAACTTTAAAAAAAAGATGCTTGAAAATGAAAACAAAACCCCCTTCAAGTTAAGAATTTTTTTGCGGTCGAAATCACACTTCAAATATCGGGCGGGGGGGGGGGGGGTCGAGGAAGAAACTGGCGCACTACCCACTGAAGTATCATTTATAAGTAAATAAATTACTGTTAGAACACTTTTTTTGCAAGTCTATCGTTTTCGGGAAATATTTTTATTTCCAACTTTTGGTTAGGTTCAGATGAAATTCGCAAAATCACCGATACCTTAATTTTCCCGAAAATAAGTGCTTTTACAGTACTAGATACTGTAAAGTAAGCACAAATTTTTCTATGTCATAAGACATATCTGTTAAATTAAAGTTCTTTATTTTTTACATTTTCATATAGTATAATTACAAAAATAATTCACTTTTTTGGAAAAAGTTTTATGCGTTTTTCTCGAGTCTTCGTGACATAAAATCAAACTGAAAATATTGCATCTTTAAGTGTCAATGACCAGACAAGACATTGATCCATATCTCTAAAATATTAAAGTCTACTGTCTTGGACGATGCCGGGCTGCTCCATAATTTTTAGTCTCTGTTGAACAGCCTTTTCTAGTTTTCGTCTGGGACCTAACGGCATACCTAAAGCTTTTAAATCATCTTCAGACAATAAGGACAAGGCCTCTAAGTCGATTTGCTCAGACTGGAAGAGCGGCATGTAGTCATTTAGTCCAATTGTGGCTAGGAAAAGGCTTAGAGGTTCCTCGACATCACAGCAGCAATCTTCTTCATCCGTAGCGTCATCATCGTCGTCGTCATCATCAGACACGTCGTCATCGACATCGTCGTAGTCGGCAGCATCGCACTCATCTTCCCACGTGATGTGACGCCTCACCAGACTTCCCGCGCTACCGATGCTATCGTTGGCGAAACTCACCCTGTTGCCGCTGCTTTGGCGACTGTGAAAATCGTTCAAGGCGTTGCGGTCCTTGTCTCCGTTATTGTTCTCGGCGCTGTTAGCGAGCACGGATGCCAGGTTGACGACGGAGCTGCGGAAAGCGACCGTGCCAAATCCTGGCCTGTCGAAAATGCCGACGTGGGTGGGGTCGTGCAGTTCGTCACCAATGCCTGAATCTGCAGTCTGCAGAACGTCACTGTTGGCGTCATCGCTGGAGTGAGTGTCGGAAGCCTGCCGACTCGGATTATCGGGCGAGCAAGAGCCGCCATCGCTGTTCTCCCTCACCGAATCTAAAGTACTGCCACTCTTTCTGAGATACGAACTTGCTCTCGAAGGAATGTCACTAGTCACGGTGCTGTCAGTGTCTCTTCCGATGACATCTCCGGGCCTGAACACTACTGTCTTCTTTTTTCGCCCGGATAAAATAACTTTCTTTGAAAGAGCACCGTGGTCTTTCTTCTCCCCTACGTTCACTATGTCGGAAAACTTAGGGCCATACAAGAACCTGAAAAATTTAAGCAATATAATTATTAAATGTATAAAAAAGTTGAAAATTATTCTAATATGTTCTTCAAATGTTTTCCGAGAACAAAGAATTCATGATTTTCTAATCTTTTTAGTTTACATTACAATAATTGCACGTATATTGAACAAGATCTACTCTTGTGCACACATGTTCGATCCAAGGCCTATAAAGTGTTTTAAATAACCAGTAATACTTTAGCTACGTATGAGTGTTTTTTCGTTAAGGGGGGTGGAACCTTCTTGAAAATTTACAAAATTTAATTTATCTCAAACTGCGTTTAATATTTTATTTTAATATTAATAATAAACACAATATATATATTCATCCTTTCACCTCAGGGGCTCGTGTACACAAATAAAGGAGTCACTTCTGACCCGACTCTATCTATACACGCTAATATCACTGCCAACAGTTTCAGCACGAAAAGAAAATAATTCCCCCCTTGCGTAAAAGCTAATTTGCGGAAGCAACCTGAATTGGCAACATGAGAACTTCAAAATGGATCTGTTTCTCAAACCCTCATTTTTGAGTGATTGATAGAGGGGGTCACTAATTTTTTACAGCTTGCATTTTTGGCAGATCATGCAACGGACCTCCTTGGTCTTATGTCAATTTTACATTAAAAAAGAAGTTTTATCACATTTTTTATCCTTTCCCTGCATTTCATACCTTTTCTGCCCGACCCGTATTGCTGCTGTTATCCTAGCATCCTTATGTGAGGGACATAGATCCCCAAGAATTCTTTGCGACGCCCTCCCCCCCCCCCCCAACCTAAAAATCCGCCACTGATGGAGAAGTTGCAGTTTGCGGCAGAGGTAAAGTGAGCGATGTACGAGGGCCAGGGCGGTGGAGTCTGACTGGTTTTGGAGTACAGGAGTTGGTCATTTTCCCTCCGACTCCACAGTCCTGCTTAAAACAGTATCCGACCTTCAGCCAAAAAAAAAAAAAAACTGACTAAACTGGAGTGTTAAAAACCTAATCATCCTTAAAGTAGTTTCTTTGAAATTCCCCCACACTTCTAGCGGTGATGTCATTGTTGGTAGCATTTCGAGAAGGGGCCTGTTTCGGTATGGAGCACCTATAGCTCGAATCGTTTCCGCTTGACTGGCCACAAAATTTCTTCCGAAATTTAATGCAGTTTCACTGCTCCAATCGTTCGGTTATTTTCCATGAAGTTAAAAAAGCCGAACGGAACCCTACTCACTAACTCAATCTAACTATCTAAATCTGTTCATCAGCTACTGAAACTATTAACGGTCGGGGAGAAAAGTTTCAACATCAGCTCATGGTTTTCACACAAAAGGTCATACTTTTATACAGCTCTCGTATTTACCAATACGTTCTTAACTTTTGAAAGTGAGATTATACAAGACGATTCTAAATTATTTTTACAAATTAAGAGGGGTGATAGTATCTTGCCAGATGATCAATAATTCCATGGAATATAGGGTCGCATTCCAATTTGAGAGGCAGAAAAGAGGAAAGTAGAAACGAATTCTCCCATTAGATAAAGCAATACAAGCAATCGCCTCGGACGTCATTTTGTACCTGCCTATGTAGCATATATCCGGGGGTGCCCCCCCCCTAAGGGGCAGGGCGCAACCCCATCAATATCGCAGAGCCCCCCCCCCAAAAAAAAAAATGCGAGAGCCCCATCTAAAATGAGAAATATACCCCTCAGAACAGCTCCCTAAAAATTTTAATGGCACAGTCTGCGCCATGCCCCCCTCCTAGATGGACACCCCTGTATATCCTAAGACTATCAAGAAGTTTTCGCATGCAAATTTCCACTCAGAAGATGAAGCCTTTTTCTCTTAGTTGGTGCCGGAGAATCAGAGCAAACATTGTCCTTAGAAAACTGCACTACATCATAGTTTCAAGTATTATTTTGATAACATCGTACGAAACGTCTTGGGAAATGCAATCACGGAGTGCATTCTACGATTAGCAGGGGTACCGAACTCGTCCCTATGCCGGTCCCGTGCCCGGGGAAAATAGGGAGAGTTTTGCGATGGTGTAGCATCCACGTATGTAAAACTACAACTCTTTACTTACGTTTGGACAGATCTATATCTGCACAGTCACTTGGGACAGCGAGTAGGCAATGGGTGCCACCGGAGTCCAGGCGTCTGTACCTGGGTCCATGGTGCCTAGAGTCGTAAGTGGATTGAACTGTTCCTGAAAGACGAGAGTGGCCCTCGGCCGTCAGGTCCATACCCTGAGAAACCCTAGTTGGTAGTGCAGGGCGGAGGTCCCTCACTGTGTACCTCACATACGGTGAAGCAAAAAGGAATGAAAGCGCGTTTGCAACTTTTCGTATCATTCATTCGCTTTCCCAACACTGTTGAAAGTTTAGGTTGGAATTCTAATTCTTCCTTAGGTTCCCATGCAATTATTTGTCGTCTGGATGGACACATCAACCTTCTTTATATCTAAAAGCAATTTAGAACCGCAATGTATAGTACCCACTGATCCTATGACGTCATTAAATCGTCTCACCTACAGGTAAGAAGAATATCTACCATCCTTGCGCACTTACCTAGAATCTTTTCGGAAAGAAGACATCATCATTTTGTCCTCCTTCTCGGCCCTCTTTGCCGCTTTCGCCTGCAACTTTCGGTACCTCTTGATCCTCTTCTCCGCGTCATAGACGCTCTTTTCACGCAACCGCTGCACCAGCTTCTTGTTGACGAGGGCGTGCTTAGACTGCGCCCGGTCCAGCAGGCGCAGCGCAGCCTCGCGCTGGTTGAGGGCGGCCACCTCCTTGGCCGTCTGGAAGTCGTTGTCGAGCGCCCACAGGTTGACCCCGAAGTTGACCAGGAACGAGACGCAATCCGTGTGCCCGTTGCCCGCCGCACAGTGCAGGCACGTGTTGCCGTAGTGGTCGCTCTTGTCCGGATCGCCCCTGTGAAAAGAATAAGGAACTTTTTTTACTACACTGGAAAATTTTCCTGAAAATTTTACATACAAAATACTTGCATTATTGTTGCCAATACTTTTTACCGTAAAATCCTATTTGACTCTAAGCATGGCCCCACTTAATTCTTATAGGCCGTGACAGTGGCGCAGCGAAGGAGGGGGTTTGACCCCCCCCCCCTTCGCTGAGACCGCTGTCAAGTACCCCCCCCCCCCCCAAGAGTCATTGGTTTTAACATAAATGCAAATTCTAATACAGTAGTTTATGCATATGAAAGGGCTGTTTTGATGACAAAAACCCTTTAGAAGGTATTTTTTATCAAAAAAATCCATTTAGAAGGTACTTTTGATAAAAGCAACTTCTCCAAAAGGTATCTTTGATTTTAAAAAACCCTCCAGAAGGTATTTTTCATCAAAAAATCCCCTCCCATAGGTATTTTTTACCAAAAAAATTCCCTCCAGTAGGTATTTTTCATTAAAAAAAAACCTTCTGGCTGCGCTAGTGGGCCGTGACAATCGCTGAAACTCATGGCAACAAAGAGGGCGCTACCAGGAACCCCTGATTTCCATTACGTTGTCATTGATTGGTGGATGCATGGGTTCCGTTCAGCGTCTCTTGCGGTCAAAATGGCCGACGTCCAATCAAAAATAAACGAACTTGGAAGCGTTGACATTGATTGGTGGATGCATGAGCTTCATCGGTTTTACGCAGAAAAGTCATAAATTGTCAGAGCCCGTTAAGCGTCAGCGCCATCTAGAGGGGCCATTGCTCTAAGCTTTCATTGTGGAAAAATCAAGAATGCTCAGGCTACTTGCGCTGAGGGAGGAAAAAGAGATGCAAGTAGCGAGGTTCGAACCGGAGTCCTTGTTATTCACAAATCTAATCAGGTAGAATTTTAAAAACCTTGGTTAAAAAAAAAAATCAAATTTCTTTTGATTTAGTGTCTTTCTGTTCTCCTTCGTTTAACTTACTAAAGAAGACAACTGAAAGAAAAAAAAAAGTTACTTCTTAAATGCGTTTTGATAAGTTGTTTCAGCTCTTTTTTCCACAAGGGAAGTAATTTCCTTCTCTAGTAAACAGTAGATCAGTAACAGCGCAAGTCCTGACCCATACTTGATGTCCCGGAGCAATGCAATTTATTCGAGTTCCCGTGTCTGGGATACCCAGTTAAAAGCGGTTAAATGCCGCAATGCCTCCAAAGTGACCCTCATCGGCCGAACTTTGCCGATTCTCATTCCTTGCCACCCCCAATTGTCTCAGGAAGTGACCGTGACCGATGAGTTCACGTGGACCGGTGATCCGTTGGCATCGATGGGACGAGCGATGTCCGTTAACAGCTGATGAAAGTGGACCTGAACGGCTGAGCGGATCGCTCGCACGGAACGGTCAGTTGTTTTTGTTTGTGTTGGAAAGTTTCCCTGAAAATAGATAGCTCTGGTTTTCCTAAACCGTGGGTCGGTAACCTGGTCCGTAGGAGATTCCAATGGACGTTAGAAGCATTCAAGTGCATGGGAATGTTGCGACTCCACTGGGGGCAACACAGAGACACGCCCCACTTTGGAATACTTTAGTGGCGTAGTTGGTGCCTTCCTCCCTTTCCCCCACCACCACCTAAACCTGGTTACAGCTTTTTTTCTTTTTTTTTTCAGCCTTTCTCACACAATTATCTGTTCAAACGACTGTCCGCTGTCCGTGCTGAAATCGTTCACTGAAGATATAAGTTATGTACAGAGGTACTTTTAACGCCTCTCTGCAGGCGTATTTCACTCATTGATAACACTGCGTGACAAAAAAAAAAAAAAAAAAAAAATCCCGTCAAAATGCTTTTGACACCATTCTTACTATCTCATATGTAAAATGACCCACCGATTCCAAATATGACCACCTTTCATCTCCCACTTTTTGGAAAATGCGCCCCCCCCCCCACCCCAACACACACACTTTTTTTTTTCAGTTTTCAAGTTTTGTAGCCATTATTTTAGTTGGGGAAGGGGAACATAATATTAACATTCTTCTGAGGTGTTAGAGAGATGAAAAGTTTAAAAGCATAAACATTTATATCGAGTTTTGTTCATGGGGGTATTTTCCCCTAAAATATTTTTCAATACCATCAAGAAGTGATAAACAATGGAGACGGTGCGTCCCCAGCAGTATAAATATGCACTAATGAAATATAAGCATATTTAATTCATTTAAAATCTTAATTACATTTGTGAATGTAACTTGAATACACATGAATAATACGGGAAGTTTCTTCACTGAAGATTTGCGGTGTGACTCGTTTGCAACATGTAGTGTTTCCAAGATTTTTTTTTTTTTTTTAATTTTTTCATCTTGAAATTTTTTTATTATATGGGGCTCATAGGAGGGAGTCCGATACTCTTGTTTTCCGCCGAGAAAATTGTAAAACAAACTGCTTGAGGAAAAAAGACCGTATTTGAAAATTTATTGAATATTTTAGGGGGAATGCTACCATGGATCTCCAACCTTGCTACAAATGTTGCTTTTGAACTTTTCACCTCTTTTCTGCAAACAAAAATAAGGCTATAACTGTTGAAAACTAAAAAAAATGGAGGGCGAAAAAAGGTTGGTGATGTGGGGAAACGGTAGTTATATTTGGAATCCTATGGTTCATTTTCGAATTTGAGTGTACGTAATAAAAAGTATTTCATCAGAAACGCTCCGAACTTAAATCCTGGTCACGCCACTGAGCGTAGTTTTTTTTTTTTTTTAGTCGTCCAGTCAGAAGACACCGGGGGTAGATTTTTTAATCTAATTCCAATGACGAATGTATATTATCAACTAACCTGCGGATTTGCGGATAATACAATGGGTAAATAAATCCCAAAACTGTCAGAAAAATTAGTCTAGGCCGCGAAAAGAGTCGAAATCCGAAGTACTGACTGAGGAAAATCTTTATGAACTCGATGATGAATGGCGTCACAGTCAATAGTGCTTACCAAATCTATTGAAAGATTATCTCTAGATTCTATACAAAATGGATTGTAATATTTGAAGTCTAATCTACAAATATATCAATGCCCATAGAGTCTAAACCTATACCCTAATGTCCATATAGCCTATCTTACAATATGTTTTAAATATAGGAATGTGTGGTTGGAAAGAGAGCAACTATCACAGATTAGTCTCAGGGTGTTAAAGAAGTTAATCCGGATGTGCTTGTGATTTCTGATTTTTGGAAAAATTTCCCGTGATTATCGAAGGCAAATAAAAAGGAAATATTATGTGATAACAAGGTAACATGGGTGGTAGGTTAACATCAACAATAACAAAAAGGTTAACGAACTCTAAGTTAAATGAGATACCAGAAGAATGGACGGAAAATAAGAGTTTCATCTTGTTTTTAAAACCTTTTATGATGCTATGCTTAACAATGCTTTATGGTTTTCGTATCCGTCTTTACAAAGTACTCTTCACGACTGAAAATACTAGCAGACCGCAGAGGCAACAAACATGGGTGAGGAGGTGAAACTAAGGTCACTGTTTCAGGGGACCCACTCATCGAAGATTCCGCATCCATACCAAAAGAGCGTCAAAAAAAAAAAAAAAAACCTGGTAACTGCGTTGGGCAGTTTGCAGACGCGTTGCTCGGAAAAGCATTACCTCTCATAAGTTCTAAGTTGACATCTTCAGTTCGCGCATAAGGCTGAGGGTTGGAAAAAATATGCTAAAAATTGAATTTTTCAAAAAATTATAAAACTAGTTTTTTTTTCTTTTTTCTTCATTTTTATAAGGCAACAACCTTAAATTGTCAGTATATAGCATAGTTTGAACCTAAAAAAATATTTTGTAGCTTTTACATAAGATCTTTCGTTTTGCGCATGCGCCTTAAATTGTGCTAAAACTCCTGAAATTTGAAGCCAAATTTTAAAATATAATTGCGAACTAAAGATCTTATTTAAAAGCTATAGAATATTTTTTAGGTTCAAACTAAGCTATATACTGACAATTTATAGCTGTTATGTTGTGGAAAAAAAATAATAATAATTTTATTATTTTCTGAAAGTTTCAGTTTTTAACAATTTTTCTCAAACTTTCAGCCTCATGCGCGAACTGAAGATGTCAACTTAGAATTTTTTTTTCAATTTTTCCCCAATTGAAGATACAAAACTACAACTTTTGAGAGGTAACGCGATTCCGAAAAAAAAAAGCCCCTGGTGGTTGCTGCCGAACAGCATGATTTAGAAAAACTTTACAATGAAAGCATACCCAGAACTTTAAATGCGTTTTACTCATAACTTTAAATCATCCACTTATATCCCTTTGCTTCTCGCTGCCTCATATTTCTGCCACAGGAAATATTTCAAAAAAAAAAAAAGAAAGCTAAAATATGTACTATTCGGTGTTTTAACTTGTTTTTATATGATCATGTCACATTTTATGTGTTATCGGTTTTGCAAAAATTTGCGCGTCATTTAACTTTTTTTCGGGCGATAAAACTTCTGTCAAATAAATTTTCCGAAAAGATTTTTTTAGCGAGTTCGAGCAACAATTTTCAAAGAAGTGTTCCCAGGTTAGCTTTATTATCATTTTAATGCCCATTAAATTTTAAAACGTATAGTTTAACCTCCTAAAGTGCATACTGCAAAAGGAATTTTTACATTTTTATTATTTAAAAGTGTCTAAGAGGAGGGGGCTTCGCGTATACCGTAAATTTTCCCCACTATATTAGTCCTCTCCTTATGGGGTAAGTTATGGGCTCTCGTAATAGTTTCGATTTTGAAATGAAAATCTACTCTGATGAAGAAATTTCTGCGGATTAAATACAAGATAATCATAAGGACCTAGAAGGAATTGATGGTTCAGCTACGAAAACGGCAAAAGCTGTTGACTATGTACGTGAAACTTGCATCAAATAAAACCATAAAGTATTATGTCGCTCTAATTTTAAAAGTTGATGAAGTAAATGAAAAAAATACTTCTAAATTTGCAAGAAAGGATAGAAATATAGCCACAATTTATTGACCTGATGCAGATGGTGTTGGAATCATTACTGAGAATGAAGTCTTAATGATTCTCCCTGAGACAACTTTAAATAACGCTGCCATTTAGTGTTTTCAATTTCTTATTCAACTTATAATTTTCCAAAGTTGGTCTTAATCAAATGTATTATGTTTATTTAACACTGCTATAAGTAATTTTTTTTACCTAGGCTTTCAATAAATTACACAGATGGAACTGTTCGTTTCCTGTTTTATAATTTTCTGTTTTACAGATTTAAATGTTGGTAGATATGTCATTCATGGATGAATTTACAAAAAAAATTTTATACTAAAATTTTACATACTTTCTCAAGTAAGATCCACTAAACCCATTTTTAGACGTGCTAGTTTTAAATTAAAATAAAAGGTGGGCGGTTCACTTACCCCTTCTTATGGGGTAAGGGGGACACCCATCTGATTTTTTTGAAAACAATAGTCGTCAAGAACATTTAAAGCTTTCTTTTAGGAAATAAAGATGAACTTTTGTTTGTTAATAATGTCCAAGATAAAATAAGTCAATAAGTTTAAGCTTTTTGTTTCAAAATTTTCGTATAAGACTTCAAAAACGAACTGTTCTAAAACAGGGTTCCACTTACCGGCTTACCAACCCTAATTGATGTTAGTAGTTTGCCGAGTGTCAACAATAGTGAGGCAGACTTTTTAACTACTTTTCGTCTCTGATTTCTTCTACGAACTATATAGGGTGATTTAGCATTGAGTTACCGCCCTAAAGGAAGGGGAACTAATATCCAATGTACCAGACAGCCCGATTATCACAACCAGAGACTGCACTTTCGTTTTTATTAGAACTCATCAGTCTAGATTAGGGAATAGCCGAGCTGGAGGCAGAGGTCATTTCATTGAAGCTGAGAATGCCACCAAACTGGTAGATAAAGTGACGCTGGTGAGATAAATTTTCTTCACCTATTAAATTCATAAGCAATGAAAGGAAGTAGTATTTCAAATATTAAAAGAATAAATTGAAAAGATTGCGGAAATCGTCTACATTTTATTCATAAATTTTTTGTACACTATGTCGATGGAAAAAAAAGTTGAAAGTTGTCGACATTTTAGGGGAGGGGGTTAACTCCCCCCCTAGTATTCGCTCCTGTGCTGAGGGGCGGTACAGATCGCTAAATTACATTTCTTGCATAGGAGTGTATGGTCGGAAGCGACGCGTTGAACTACAACCATAATTAATGAGACATGAATTACATAATAGCAGTGATCGCGCCAACCACTATTGTTGACATGCTTCCTCAAAACTGGACGACTAGGTTTAGCGAGAATATGATAACTAGACGCTTCAGGGGAATACGAAAACATGTCAAGTTAAAAAGTAGTCACCTTACCATGATTCAATATTTTCTACTCTTACATATTTTTTAAAATCTCTTATTAACTAGTTCTTACCATTCAAGTAATAAAATCCAGAAAATGATATTTAAGTAGATAAAGTCAGATAATCTCAAAAATTAGGGTAGGATGAAAGGCGGGCCGACACACATTCCTCATATCAAACCAACTTAATTTCTGTTTTTGAGCAATCACGATTGCTTATGGCTTTCATTTGACTGTTTTTGGCGTTCTTTGATTTTATTTTCCCACCGCCACCCTCCGCACCATCACCGTCGACCGGCTCCTCACGATACTGCTCATATAGCGAAAACCGTCTCCAGGTTGCATCCATGTCCTACACACACGCGCATGCATACACAACTACACACGCACACGCACACACACAAACACACACACACATACACCTACACACACATACACAAACACATACACACAACTACCCACACATTGATGCCTGCACACAGACTCAAACACATACGCCTACACACACACACATTCATATACACAACTACCCCCACACTTATGCCAGCACACAGACACAAACACACATGCCTACACACACATACACATGCCCCCTACACACAAACACACATACCCCCCCCCCCACACACACAAACACACACGCCTGCATACACACACTCGTGATTGCGAAAAACATAATTTGAATTCAAGATGTCAAAATTCAAATTAATTTTTCTTTTGTTTTATTATTATTAAAACCAAATTATTTCGATTTTTAAAATTTATTATTACTTTTATTACAACTTAAATGTTACACTTCACAAATTTTACTTTGCAATCTATTTTTATGGGGGGGGGGGGGGGGGAACTGGAAGAATGACTTTTATTTTAGCTTTCTTTTAAGGAAAAATCAATTGTTTTGAAGAAAATAGGAAGCAAATATGACAAATTCGATTAATTTTCCTCTGTTCAAGACATCAATTGTGCATCCCATCACATGAAAGAATGGAAGCGAACATACATTGCACATCCTGGACACATGAACGAACTTTTTTTCCCTTCTTCTATTATTATTTTTAGAGACTTAATGACACGTCCGGTGAATGAAAGTTCAACGTTCGATTCGTCGTTTTCCGAACAATTACGAGAGACCGAAAATCCCAACCGTGACTTTTCGCAAATTGCATTTTATCAGCTTGATTGTAAATTAGCGAATTTTTTTGCAACGTTGCAAGTGGAGGGGAAAAAACGTTTTTTTTTTTTCGCCTAAAAAAAATAAATTTTTGTAAAAAAAAAGCAAAAAAATAAATTAAAACATTTGATGCGGTTCACGCAATCAACATAGATGATTTTGCGTTTTAGTTATTTTTCTATTTTCATCTTTCAGATGTCTTTTGGTACAAACACAGAAAATCGACTAAGTTTAAATGCTCTGCAGAGCACACAGTCTAAGCTTTCAGATAAAATAACTTTCCTGGAAATGTTACAGTGAAACCTGTGTAAGTTGACCACTTGCGGTGCTCTACTTTAGCGATCAACTTAAACAGGTGGTCAACTTATAGAGGTGGATTTATATGGAATAGGACTTATTCTGCGTCTGAAAAAAGAGGTCAACTTAGAAAGGTGGTCAACTTACAAGGGAGGTCAACTTTACAGATTTTACTGTATACAGGGTGAGTTCGATCGAATCTGCCATACGAAAGGGGGTGATAGAAGAGCCCAAGCGGAGCATAGAACCACCCATTATCGTGTCCAATCCTTAACCGTAACCGAGTTTTGGTAAATTTAAGGAAAATGTGTAAAAAAACAAAATTCTGAGAAAATGACTGATTTCTGAAATTTCTGTAAGACCTACAAAGAAAATAAGTACATATTTGGAAAGAGCAGACTAAATCCTACAAAATGATACTTTTCGCATTAAGATAGTCGCATTTTACCGAGAGCTACAAGCTTTGAAATATTGGACACACTCAAAATTAAAATGGTGCCAACATTTTTAATCGACATTTTCAAAAACAACCGTAAGAGCTACAATCGGGCAAATCTACCAAAAACTGGCCCATTCCATTAGCTTTCAGATGATACAACAACAAATCATATTGGGCTTCAAGTTCAGCTGAAAGTCAGGCTTTTGTTTGAAACAGTGTAAAAATCTGCATTCGTTAAAAAAAGGAAAACCAGCAAAGAGTCGCACTTTTCTGTTTTGAATTTTCTGTTTCACGATAGCATGTTGCTTTCTTTGTTTAAGAAAATGATATTTTTATATAAAAATAATAGTTTTAACAGTTTAATAAAAAGAAAAAACACACGAGATAACGATTCGTAGAAATAAAAGAAGCATTACTTTCCCGTGCTTTTCACAAAGGGAAAATCAAGAACAAAAAATGTTACACCAACTTCAATTAGTACATTTAATAAACCTTCAAAAGTTGCAATAGCTGCGGAAATTGGTCACCGCCACACCTGATACACGCTCTTGCCCTTTTGCGAACGGAAACAACCGTTGCTCTTAAAGAAATTTCATTCCTTAGTTTCCCTACTGCTTCAGCAAGCCGGTCGCTCAATCCTTGCAAACTTGCTACTTCTGTTTTGTAAACTTCTTGTTTTAAGAATCCCCAAACAAAGAAGTCCACTGGCGTCAGGTCTGGGGATCTAGGGGGGCAAGGGATGGGGCCCATACAACCAATCCATTGGGGATACTGTTCAGTTAGAAATTCCCGAACGGCATTTGAAGAATGTGCAAGGGCTCCATCGTGTTGGAAAATGATTTCTGCTCTCTCCTGAACAGGAATAGCATCAAGAAGGTCAGGCAAATGATGACTCAAAGGTCAGGCAAATGATGGTCATTTATTTTACAGTTCATTATAATTATAATTACTCTGCTATCCAATGTACGTAATTTGTATCGTCAAGCCTAGTTGTTTAAGGAACTCTTCATATGAGGTGTAACGTAACCATTTGACTCGTGCGATATATTCTGTCGACAGTAGGAATTCAAAAATCCAGTTTCTTAAGAGCAATTTTTCTAATAGCAGCCAAAATGTGACCTGTTAGTTTTTATTTCTCTGCAAATGGTGAAAAAAAATCTCTATAATGATGTCTTACTTTTTGATGAAATATCAAGTAAGTTTGATGAAATATTGGCGTACCCACTACCCACACGAAAGAAAAAAAAAAAAACACTTGTGATACAATTAATGTGATACTGCGACTTACCATGTTGAAAACATACGTTTTCTTCCTTGCTTTTAATGCAACTGTGGTTTAGAGTCCTTCCCCCAACGTGTTAAGATTATATCATTACATGTATATTCATGGAATATTGGATCAAAATTTAGCTGAGGAAGAATAACCATTAAAAAACGATATTTTCTGGCACATGGGAGGCTCGATCCCATGCCGGACACTCTTACCAACTAAACAAATGGGTCTCCATCTGGTGATGCTGTGTACTAAAGCAATGCGTAAAAAAAAAAAAATTGAAATTGATGCCTCTTTTTTGTTAAAATATTTTTGTTTAAGTCATATTTAGCGATTTCCCCCAGGTTAAAATTTATTCATCTTTCCCCTGAACTTAGCAACAGCAGAACTGATGTTCAGTACTCTGCAATGAGTTCAATAGTCATGGAAATTTCGATCAGAATTATTCTGAAGAAAATAACGTCATATTTTAATGACTTTTTTGGCCTAAGCGGATTTGAACTCACGACCATCGCATTATTAGTATGACGTTCTGAACAACGGATCCACTGGGCCCCCATTTTGGGATAATGTATAGTATTAAAGCAACAATCTAAGGCCCTGTTGTTATGTTTAATTTGTGAATCGAAAGCTCTACTCTGGGACTTTCCGAAACAACCGATCAGCTACATTTGCTATTAAGAATAATTGTTACAGATTTAGGGCCAAATAATCATAACTAGATTTTTAAAAGAGAAATGGAGACTTTGTATTGATAAAATAAGCATGTAGTAATGATAGTATATCCACCAACTCTTTGTTTGTAACTTCCCTTCTTTTTCTGTGTTTTCCCATGTAATCTAGAAAAAAAACTAAATATATTTAAATTTTATATGTGTTCTGGCCCTCGAGATGCACCTTAATATGAGGTGCGGCTTCCAGGTAAAAAAAAAAAAAAGATTATACAGCACTGTATTAAAGCAATGCGTAATGAAAAACAGAGAACATCGATTATTCCGATAAAACAGCCAAATTGAAGTTCGCTTATTTTTCTCCGAAAGCGGTGAGAAAAATCAAAAACATGATAATCTACTTATGAAGTTTAACAAGGTTTTAAGGATATTATGGTGTTCCTACAAAAAAAGCACCTTTGAGAAATATGATAAAAATTCCATCATTGACTAATTATGCGATAAATAAATAATTATATGTAAATAATATAAATTATGTGTAAATAAACTCAACAACATGGGTAAACCTGGCCGTTCAGAAAACTTGGCACCGGCTCCAAAACTTTAATCCGCTCTCGATAATAATCAACGAATGTTTATAACTACCAGTAAATATAGTGACTGCTATAAATATCTTAATATTTAGTCACATTTAAATATATTGTCTGGTGAATGAGCAAAATATTCAAAATTTGAAATGCATAATCTTAACAAATGTTAAGTGAAAGCAAATTTCTATTTCGTAATCATTATTATTATTATTATTTCTATTCTCATCATTATTACAACCATTACTTGTATCATTATCATCATTTTTTTTCTTATGATTAATATTATTATTATTGTAGTTATTTATTATTATTACCATTATTATCATCTTTATTATTATTACTGTTACTATTATTAATATCTTTATTATTAATTATTGATGTTATTATTAATATTAGTTATTGTAACTTGTTATTTTTACAGCTAATTATTATTAATAATTATAAATAATTATTATTTCTTACAACTATTATTATTGTTATTACAATACTTATATTGTAACTACCGTATTATTATTGTTATCGTTACTATAAGCACTATTATTATTGTTTGATAAGTGAAATCAAAACTTTAAAAGATGGGAAAGTTGCTCTTTATTGCTAAAGAGAAATTTCTCACATCCGAACAGGAAATGCAAGCCTTTGTTATCTCACTCCTTATGCCATCCGAGTCGTATAATTTACGTACAAACCCCGAAAAACAAAAGTAAGACAAAAGCGAGATGCTCGTCCGACCTAAAAACGCTTTATCACGATTTTAGTCGACGTTTAAGACAAGTAATGGCTGGTAAAACTTTCGCTAAAGAGATAGGGTTGTCTGATCACATTAGAAATAAAAGAGCGAGTTGGAAAACATTATGATTACAATTTATTTTTGTTAACGCTTTAGTGGGTTTGGCAGTGGGAATGTTCGGATAAGAGGAAGTTTCTCCTGGTCTTAAGAGGAAATGTTTGAGAAATCTGATTTGACCAGAAACGTGTAATTTTACTTTCACCAAAAAGTGAAGTTAGTTTTATGTTCCAGTAACAATAGTGCTTCAGATAAATGCCATTTCGTTACACAAATTATTTTTGTGTTTAGTTTCAGATCTGTCCGGAAGTAGTTTCATGTAATAAATCTAAAAGAAAAAGCCATAAAGTATTTTAAAATGTATTAATCTGAACAGAATGCGATGAACCGATCATGAGAATGGAAAGGGACAGAATTTGAAAGTTTCAACGCAGTCTTTTCGGACACGACCGAGGAGTTGACCGAAAAATTAATGGGTAGACTGTTTATTTAATTAGTGTTATTAAGATCAAAAACTGAAGTTCCACGGCTAAGAGAAAAACAGCTTGATTGGATCTTTTAATAAGACCACGGTCCCCAACGGGTTGTCGAAATAGCTATAGTAATGAAGCCTTAAAAACTATGGTGGATTTCGTGAAGAGCATTAAAAACAAGTTTGGAATAAAAATCAAAGATACGTACTTCTGCTATGTTTAAACGAGCACTTGAATTTATCGGATTAGAAAAATAACGAAATCGAGAAAGAAAAAAAAATTTTGGAAAAAAAAATAGAACCGACTTCAAAATTGCTCTAAAAAGTGAAAAATAATTTTATTCTTTAAACACCATCGATAATACTTTTAAACATACTTTTTGAAGTTGGCGCAAAAACAAAAAATAAAATTCAGCGTAACGATGCTTCGTTCATATTTTTTTAGAAAAATCATCCAAAGTTAGGAACGAAACATCTATATCGTTACTCAAATATGCTGTTATCAATGCATAATGTATGTGGTAGTGAAGAAACTAAGCCTGGTTAAATTTATAGTTGTAGTTGAGTTATGGCTGTGAATGATCTTATCTATCGTTTTTGCGCCAATTTCAAAAATTATGTTTAAAAGTATTATCGATGGTGTTTAAAGAATAAAATTATTTTTCACTTTTTAGAGCAATTTTGAAGTCGGTTCTATTTTTTTTTTTTTTTTCAAAATTTTTTTATTTCATTCTTTTTGGTGTAAATGTAGATATTTCAGTACAAGTAAGAAGTTACCTAGTAAGAAGTTCGGTTCTATATCACTGCATTGCTTCAGAGAAGCCTTTATTCAAAATTATCATTACAATTACAATTAATGTTACTGTTATATGGCACCAAACTTTTATAACAATGGGTTTCATATCATTTTAATCATTTAATAGGGAAATAGCATGAAATTTACTGTTTTTTGCCCATAACTTTTTTTTAAAGAACAAATATGGTCAAACAAAGTAATGGGACCTAAGTTGAGCCATCCCCTATCCATTAAAAAAAGAATCATCAAAATCGGTTCATTAGGTGAGACGCTGTGAGTGGACAAAAAAAAAAAAAAAAAAAAAAATACATACGGTATGAACTGATAACCGCCTCCTTTTTGAAGTCGGTTAAAAAAGAGTAAAACTTCGGAGAAAAAGTGCAATCACTAACCAATTGAGACAGTTAGATACAAAGGGGTGTGGATGCGAAAATTAAAAATTTGGAGGTAACCCTTATAAATGAATGGTAAGTGAACCTCTCCTCTGTTTTAGGGCAAGAGATCGTACTATACTGCAGCTCTGGTTAGTTGAGCTATGACCATGACTATGTTTACCTATTTTAGAGGAGCTTAGTGAAAAATAGACGTGTTATTGGCTCGGATTTTAGTTGGAATATTTTTGAAAAACTACTAAGAAAGTTTCTCAACTCAACTTAGTGCCAATTATCCTCCCTATTTTCCGAAACATAGGTAAACATTATCAGAGTCGGAGCTCCACTTCTCAGAGCCTCACAATAGTAGCCTTGGTAGGTGCTGGTGCTGCTATATAGTATGACTTAGAAAAACTTTTCAACGAAAGCCTACCTAGAACCGCAACTTTAAAAGTGTTTTGCTCAAAACTTGAAAATGTCCACTTATATATCCAGCTTTGCTGCTCACTGGCTCAATTGCAGTAGATTTATTGTGAAAGACTTTTCAGAAGTGCAGTTTCGAAAGAGATTCCGACAATGTTGAGCAATATTTTACAAAATCGATAGAGTTTCGTTAAAAGAAAAGAGTTTTTAGTCATAGCAGGCATTGCACAGAATGAATGGCACAGTTAAATCTCGCTGCAAAGTACTTAGGGAGACTGCAAATTTTGCTCGTTGTTCTGGAAATTTCGTTGAAATAGACATTTCGTTGTATTTGTATTCTCTATAATGAGATTTTACTGTATTAGGCTCTCTCAAGGAGCTTTGATTTTATAAAACACTAATACAACTCCTCATTCTCTCGTTTCAAATTCTTTCACGATTAATGTTTTAGGAAGTGAGTTTTATTTATTTTTTGGTTCTTCCAAAATTTGAAGTTTTGAGTCTATGAACGTTTTTCGGATTTATGTTCGAAATTATCAGTTTTCTTTTAGTTTAAGACATAAATGAAAAATAAATCTATCTACCATTGATTGGTAAATGGCGCTGAAAAATAAAAATCAAATTTATTATCTAATAGCAACATCAAGGCCACATTCAAATGCAGTTTTTGAAGTAGGGGCAAGATTTTGAATTACCCTTTCACTCTAACACGTTTTATTATTAGTTTTTACTTTTTACATCTGCTTAAGCAAAGATGTACTCATAAGTCAAGTTTTATTTGTCAGTGCAAATATATTTTTTTAATAACAGAATTTTTTTTAATAATACAAAGCACATTTCATAATGCATTCAAAAGGACAAAATAACTTTTTTGGGTCAGAAAGGACAATTTAAAAATTCCTGTAGTTTTCGAAAATTCCAAGAAAATGACACCACAAACGATGAAAAGTGCGGCTCAAGTCACTAAGAGAATTTATTATCATTATCTAGCTTTCAATCATAACTTTGAGTGTTGAAACATGCATATTTTTCTTATTGGGAAAGTTTGGTTTGAAATGACTAGAACCACACTTTTCTTCGTTTGTGGTGTCATTTTCTTGGAATTTTCGAAAACTACAGGAATTCTTAAATTGTCCCTTCTGACCCAGAAAAGTTATTTTGTCCTTTTGAGTGCATCATGAAAAGTGCTTGGTATTTTTACAAAAATTCTGTTATTTTATTCTTTTTAGTGTAAATGTATTTCAGAAATAAAATAATTTTACCCTCACGAAACTTCACCTTATTTTTTCATATAAATGCTCGGTACTAAAAGGGAAAAAACTTATGTACGTGTCTAAAACTTTAAGCAGTTGGCACTAAAATTTAATCCTTGTTCCTCTCTAGGATTTATGCTTGCTAATTTCATGCTTGCTTCAGAGAAGCCTTGATTCAAAATTTTCATTATGATTGCTTTTAACATTACTGTTGCAAAGCAACAAAATTTGTAACAAATTGTTTTATATTTAAACATTTAATAGGGAAATTACATGAAATTTGCTGTTTTCCATCCTAACTGAAGTAATAATTTTCTTATAGAATTTTAATTTTTCAGCGCTAAGTTGTACCTTAAGATTGAACAAATCATTTAGTGAAATCCCGAAGTCTTTAAGTGGTCTAGTAGCAGAGATATAAGAAAACCAGGCCTCAGATTTCTCCGTGACAATCAGGCCAAGTATAATAAAAGTGCTTAAAAAGAGAGCGAGAGAGAGAGAGAGCACAGATAGGCGATACGCAAGATAAAAAAATTTATTAATTTAATTTAAATTAAACAATGACTTACATAGTTTAGCATTTGTTAAAATCGTAAGTAATTTAACTAGTAAAATATATTTTGCTTGTTAAATATTAATAATTATAACTAGGTAAAACTTGTAAATTTACATGAAATTTCCGATTTTCCGCACTTACATTTTCTTTTCAATGGGTCAATAAGATTAAATAAAGGTCAGGACTTTCGTCTGATTAACTCTAGCGACTAAACAATTAACCAATTAAAGGAACCAGTATTTCATTTTGAAGTTATTGACGGTCCAAAACAGAAAAAAAAGAAAGAAAAACGGGATCGTGCGATATGAATTGATAACCTCCTCAATTTTGAAGTTGGTGAAAACTTTAGCGAACAGAAACATTCTTACAAAATTTATTTCTTTATTCGTCTTTCCTCCTTTCTTTTATATTCCAGCTTCGCTCCTCTTGATTAAATATCTTTATTGGCTATTTCTGTTATCATGAGGTTCATTTCTAGACTGTCCAATGCAATTTACATTCGTTATGCTTCACGCACGAAATTGTCATAAGCGAATCTCAAATTATGTTTTTATGCCCCAGTTGCGAAAAATCAAAACAGTCAAAACGTGTCTGTAGAAACGCTTCTCTGACGATTCGTCCATAATTGCATTTATATTACTTGTCGTCTTGAGACGTAGGAAATGAATGACGACAGTAGAAGCACATAAGTGTCGAAGGGATTTAAAGAGAGAGTTTTTTTTTTCTCTCTCTCTCTCACCTTCCTAAATTCATCTTCTCGACGGGGTGAAAATGACAGTTAATGTAGTGCTTGCTATTGTCACACTACACGCGTGATGGTTTGCCTGATGTTCCGGTGGAACAGAAGTTGAGGTAATGAGGTATATTACGATGCAGTTTCTTTGAGGAAGTGGCATTTCTATTTGTATCTAAGTTGTTTACACGAAAAAAAAAAAAAAAGCTAAGAGAGGGTTAAAAGTTTAAAGGCATTATGGTACAATAATATGCGAAGGAAAATTTCCATGAAAGATTTAGAATGACAAACTTGCTGATCATCAGTCTGTATTTATAGATTGATCAGTTAAATGTTTTCATGGTGAAACACAGGGCCGCAGAGATCCAAGCCAGCGCCTTCCCACTATTTTTACCGAGCCTCCCTTCCTCTTTAAACTTATAAAATTATACTACTTGGACTTCAAAACTCTAGGCTCTTGGGCAAAGCCTCTAGACCAAGCCCAGAGCCCGACTAAATAAAAGTGAGGCCCAAGGCCCACAATAATTTTGAGGCCCCCTGAGGGCTATTATTTTAAAAATGTGTGTATTTTTTGTATAGTTGTGATGCTATGCATAATTCTTTAAGTAATTTGGGGCCCCTTAGGAAGAGGGGATCCCAGGCCCAGGCCTAGTAGGCCTGTGCGGCAATCAGGCCCTGACCAAGCCCAAGCCTCTTGGACTATGTGCCCTCTCAAGAGCCAGGGCCTTAGTTTCCGATTAGGTTGACATGACTTCTCGTCGGCCCTGAAACAGCAACACGAATTTACTCGTTGTTAGAACAAGCGCTCTTAATGCAGTAAAATCCGTTTATCCGGGCTATCAGGGACCATGAGCCTTCCGGTGTATAGAAAATCAGGGTAGTATGAATGATAACCAAAACAAATACTTAAATAGTCAAAATTACCTTTTATCACGATAAAAAACATGTTTTGTTACAAAATTAGATGAAATTTTTTAAACGATATTAAAAATATAAACAATTTTTCACATGATTGCATAGTAATAAAGAATATGTCCACTTTCTTCTGTTTTAAACACGAGTGGCGTTTGAACAAAGCACGGTCACACAAGCGCTTCGCCATTAAATAAAATTCTGTAGCATTTAATAGTATTCTATGTATTTCTATAGTATTCTCCAGTATTCTATTTTTACTATCAATTAAAAAGAAATAATTTGATTACAAGAAAGAATTTGTCTCTGTTTTTAACATATTCATTTTAGATAGTTCTAGCTGTTGCTATATACTGTACCTGCACAGTACATAGCACAAGATGTTCTGTAATGTGAACGGTTTGGTAGTTCGAACTCTCCCCAGTCCCAATTAGTTCTGATTAAAGATGTTCTACTGAATAGAACTTCATAAAATGACACTGAAATCATGGCTCCACACCATTTTAGTCAACGAAACTAAAAATGTACTCAATGGCTGACGAAGTAAGTTCATTATTACTTTTACTATTTTATTCATAGGCTTATTTTCGCACCTAATCTTCAAACGGTGTTTATCAAATTTATCAAATTGAAGTTATTAAGTGATATTACTTCCTAAAAAGGGATCTGTAACGCGGTTTGGGTTCTAGAAGTTAAAAGGTAACAACTTTTCAAAACCAACAGTAAGCAGAAAAGAAATTTCAGGATAGCTAATTGTAACCAATCTAAACATTTTTGTATTGAAAAAATATACCTTAAAATCAATGGCAATTTTTCAGGTTTTGGGACTCGTCGCACTACATTTTTAGGATATCCTTTGTCTATCATTTTTGAATTCTCTTCGGGCTACCATGGTCGTGGGGGCCCCTCGCAATTGTGTAAATCACCTCTGTTTATTATAAATCTAAAACGTGGCAGCAAAAATGACTTTGTAACTATATATATATATATATATATATATATATATATATAAAGAGAGAGAGAGAGAGATTTGTTCCTTTTCTTTAATCCTGTTTTTTCCCCCTACTTCAAAAGGTCATTGAACTGAGACTCCCAACATGCGCATTCTAATCCATAAGTTATTTCTCTTTTCAACACAAAAGCAGAAAGGAGAAATATAAATAAATCATGCTTTGGACGAATAATAAATTATAAATATATCATTAATTTTCTAAATGAAAAGGAAAGGCAGAAAATTATTTATGTGACAGATAATTCATCATTTTATTTTAGCTTTAATAAATAAAATTATTTGTCATTTAAACTGAATGGAACAATTATGAAAACTTCGTGTTGACAGGTGAACAAGAAAGTATGATTTATTCCTTTTGGAGTAGTTCTGTTTTCTAAAGCTAGAAATAAATGTTGATAAAAGCCTGTTTCTTTACAAATGCATTCCTGAAATGTATCAAATGATAACAATAAATTAGGGGAAAATATGTCAGAGCAAAATAAATTTTTGAACGGGATTTAACAGCCGTCAATAAGTTGAAAACAGTTTGAATGATTCAATTACTTACAATTAGTGATGTTCCGGATATCCGTATCCGTATCCGCGTATATCCGAGGAAAAATAAAGATCTGTATCCATATCCGTATCCGTTACTTTTTTGACGGATCTTAAACGGATCTTTTCTATTCTAAAAATTTTTAAATATTTGAATAAAAGACTATTAAATTCCGTTTCAATTAGGTTTTATTCCCTATTTAAATTATAAGGTATCATTTCCGAGGCCAATTTGTACCCTCCGTTACGAAAAGGAAGGGATAATAAGTTTTGAAAATGTGTATACGTGTATCTATACGTGTGTTTGTGGCATCGTAGCTCCTAAACAGTTAACCGATTTTAATAGTTCTTCTTTTCGATCAAAAGCTGACTTGATCGAAAGTGAGCTTAGATTAGCCTCGTTTTTGTAGAAATTTAATTACCGGAGAGTCGGAGATATTAGTTAAAAGCCAACTTAACTTTTTTCACGATTATGGTAGTAAAAACTTACCGTACGTTAAAAATATTGGAACTAATTGAAAGAACGAAATTTTCTGCGTTTTATATTTATTTGGAACTTTCAAGTTATATACAGTAGGAGCTATAATCTTGTTAAGTAAATTCTAAATGCAATTCTAAGTCTTTATACGCGTGATTGGTAGAGATTTCATAGTCGGAAAACAGGACGAAAAAGCTCAATGATTTAAAATTTCTATCTGCTGTCAGTTTATATTTGTTAACAATGTGTGTTCTGACCCGCGAAATTCATCTTCGTATGAGATTAGCCCTAAGGAACGTTTTTTTTTTATTTACTTATTTTTTTTTTTAATATTGGTTTTTGTTATGTATTTGGAGTTTGTGTTGTTTTTCATTTTGGTTTTTCTCGGAATCCTTCAAAAAAAGTGATACTAAATTCTCTATTTACTGATTGTAAAGTGGTTCCCGCCTCCGTTATTTCGTCGGTCGGAGTAAGTTGGGTGGAATGGGTCAGCGCTGCATTTATACTGAAATAAAATGCAAAAAAAATATTTCTAACATGTCCAGAAGCAGCTTTACACTCTTGCTCCTGTATCCTACATCTAACGAGCAAGCTGAAAATAATTTTTCATATTCTGTTTAAGCATTAATGCAAAGCTGACCGATTCCTCCCAACTCTCCTTCAATTTTAACGGAGATTTCTTTAAAGAGTAAATCATAGTCTTGATTATATTTTCGCCGTAGATGATATTTTTTGAAGAAACAGTGCCATTACCCTGACTGGAATACCTTCCCTAGCAAATTTTACACTTGGGTAGTTGATTCGGGTAAAAAAAAGAGATCCGTATCCGTATCGGCGGATCTTGACAATGATGATCCGTATCCGTATCCACGGATCTACTTTTTTAACGATCCGGCACATCACTACTTACAATGTCGAAAACAGAAAATACGATTTGAAATTTTAATGGTAAATGATTTCTGAAATTATCTCCTGTTTATCAAACTGTGATTCAAAGTATTGTCAAAAAATATTGTATTTACCAATTATTACTAATTTATCTTTCATTAATCTTTCCATCTGAGCTTTTGTTTTTGGAAAAACAAAACTCCCATCCTTTTTTTGACCGTCAAATGTAGAAAGTATGTAATCTCTATCTTTTCTTATTTCTTTTTGTTATCTTGTAGAAATTTCGCGTAAAAAAAGTACCAATACAATCGTTTTTACTCCGAAATAGTGATGCAACGTCGATGTCGATATTTTTGTTCAAAAATCAATGTTTTGCGTTCGATGTTTTTTCGATGTCGATGTTTTATATTTGAAACAAAAACAACCTTTAAAAAAGTGAATATGTTTGCAGTTATGATGGAAGTTGTATTATTGATTAGTTACTGCGAGACTTATTGCATTGGAAGCAATTTTCTTTCGTCAGTTGCCTCTCAGCGGTGCAAGTTGTCATGTTTTTTGTCTAATCATTTTTTTTTTCACTGAAGAGTCCAAAATCGTGAGTTTGTACAGCGTACTGAATACTTTATTTTTCATTAAAAAATGTTTGAAGCGCACATTTTCGCGGCCCTTATTAGATAATTTTAATAATACAGAATCTTGGAAGCTCCAAAATAGCATTTTAAGATAACATTTTCTTTTTCATTTTTCAGAAAATTCCTCTTTTTCACTTTTATTGCAATGGGGTGGTTTCCTTCAGTCAAAAGTACTACTTTTAGTCATTGAAATGGGTAGAATGAGCAACAAAAATAACATGGACCCAGAAAATACTTTCATTTTCCCGACAGTTTTTTTAACTAATTTTTTTAAAATGTCCGATTTTTCAAACAAGGCGTGGTCTTGATGACGTCACAAATGATGCACTTTGCCGCATCTTTCAACTACGTTTCCACGTTATGATAATCATGCAGCGAATTAAATATTGCGCTCTACGCTTGCTATCAACCATATCGTTGCCAATACACGTGAGTAAAGATGCGAATTAAATATTTTGCACTGTGAATGGCAACACTAAATGGCATTTCATCATTTGTGATGTCATCGGCAGAAGCCGAAAACAATGAAAGCGCTTCGATTTAAGTAATTTTTTGAAAATATTAAACGTAAGCAAATTTATCAAAAAATGGTCAGATCCTATGTTTTTAAACATGCTCTTTCAGAAAAAAAATACTTTTTAAAATTTTGGAAACGACCCCATTGTTATGAACTGTCATTCACTAAGTTGGATGTGCAAAAGTATTTTAACTTTTTAAGGCTGTCATATATACTGCTTTTCCTTCTTTTTTCTTATTGCATCGCTTAGATAAAATTGACGGCTCAATTTCTGAAAAACTGGGATGGTGTAGCGACCCCCCCCCCCAGGTCACGGTCCTGTCCCACTCCACCCAAACACATAAGCGCAGTCCGCCACTGGTTGCGGGACTGACCGACCGAATCTACGCTTTCATGGAATAACACAAGCTTATAATGTTTAAATTATAAATGTTGAGTTTTTAAATTTAACTTTATTAACTGAAAGTTAATTCCATTTGTTGTTTCAATATACCTTCAACATAATAAGTTTATATTATTTTGGTAAATAAAAGGGTTTAACAATTCACTAAAACAAAGCCTCCGTGCCGCAATCGGCTTGCGCGTTCCACTGTTAAAGGTTAGTGTTCAAACCAGGGGTGCCCCGAACTTAAATTTGCCAAATATGACCCAAAATTTGGCCGAATGATGATAACTTTGCTGAAAGGAGCTCCAAACTTCGCCGGACGCAGCTCCAAATTTCGCCAATGAGGATAATTTTTCCAAATCGTCAAACTAAATTTGCCGAATAAAGACATTTTTGGAAAGTCACGGTGACCTCCCGTGACCTCGCATGGTTCCCTGGTTCAATTCCACTCGGGAGAGTGATATCTTTTTTTATTTAAAAAGCAATGAGAAGTCACAGCTGGCCAGCAGAAGCTATGCTTTTATTGAATAAACGCTTATAAAGCGTATATTATAATATATAATATACGCTTATAATGTTGAAGGTATGTTGAAACTACAAATCGAATAAAGTGTCAGTTTATTTTATCAACTTCAACATTATAAGCTAATGTTATTCAATAAAGGTCTAGCTTCTCTCAGTCAGTCCCGCGGCTGCCATTTTCTACCTTCTTTATTTTCTTTCTATCTTTCTTTCTTTTTAAAACTTTTAAGGGGAATGCGAAACTATGGTTCTCTTACAAACAATCAAAGGTTACTTTGAATTTCACATTTGATTTTCGAAAATTTTGTTTTGCGCATTATTTTCAATACAGTAGTACAATTTTGCCGCGGCAACATACCTAATAACAGTGTCGCTCAAAATTAAATATTTCCAAGAACTACTCATCAATCTTCGCTGCCGAAAACGCCCCCATGTAAGAATATTCAACGAAATAAAATGATTCATGTCATTGACTCACTTGAAAGTGAAAGTTAAAAAAAGTTTTTACGATACAACATCTCTCCAACACAATAGACTGGATTAATTAAAATAAACACGAACTTCCATGACAAAATAAAATAAATAAACTTCTGCATCATCTTGGTCATTTTTTATGCGAAAAAAATCAAGCTCAAGGTTTTCTACGGAAAAAGAAAACTGTTAAATAAAAGGAAGAAACGTTGGAAAGTACCGAACATTAATTAAAAAACTGAAACCCACTGGACCACAAAAATTGGTTTCCAGAGAAGGGGTGGGGTGTCTGAAAGACTAAACTAATTCTATTTTTTTTTTCTTTTGATCACATCTAGCAGGAAATGAATCTTCTGTCAATATGCTGATTTTAACGAATTTTTCTTTTTTTATGAAATAAATAGGTGATAGTTTAGCCTGTTTATTTTACAGAGATGAGGTAATCTTTAAATTTTCCCAGGGAAATAATCCAAATGCAACAATACTTGTAAAATAGAATTAAGAAGAAAAATCTAAGTATAGAATTCTTTCATATTTTTCTTCCATAAATTGCTTTAAAAAACAATTGCAAAATAATCCTGTAACAACAAATCTGAGTAATTACTGGAATTGTGCGACCAAATGAAATTGACTCGCTGACTTGAATTGACAGTTTAGAAATGTTTCTCCTTCAAGTAATTTTTTCAATTCCTACTATTATTTGAGGAGTAATTTATCAAAAGGGAACATATCCCCTTTTTAGAAAAATTCATTTTATGACATTCTAATCTTTCAGATGACCTTTATCAAATCACTTACACTCAAGAAGTCCGAACGTGGAAATTCCTATTTTATTTAAGGGTAAATAGTGGCTTTTTGATCAAAAGGTAACAAATCCATCCTCTGCACGTTTTATTTTGAACAAAAGGCGACATATCCTGAAAGAATCTGTAGAACGAAGATACTTCGATAAGAGAATATCAGAAGGTAAAATATTAGATTTTTGGTTAAGTTGGAATTTTTAACATTCAGGTTTTCGTTCAATAGGGCACATAGACTAATAATAAGAGTAGACCGAGCTTTCTCATTCTTGCTGATGAAGAAACTTGGTTCATACATGTATCATGTGACTGGTGGAAGGGCTTGGCGAAGACTTTGGCAGCATGGTTGCTAGATGGCAGCATTATCTATAGTTTGGCACTCGACATGTATTTTAAGACGTAATGTGTTTTTATTATAATTTTTTTCCAGGTGCAGAGATTGAACTGCTTTTCTTTTAGTTATGCATTATTTTGACATTAGTAATTAGTTTTTGATCACAGTTTTCAGTAACTTTTATTTCATTCGGAACTGCTACGTCAGCGTTGGCGTAAACGTAATGGCGTAAACGTTTTACGTTAACGCAAAAATGTACTAATCGGTATCTTAAATTGAAATTGTAGGTAAAAATCTTACCGTTTTCCGATTCTTTTTTGGGCGATTGCATCTTTAATTGCTTAGAGAGTTATTGAAATTGACTAAAGAAAATGCACAGTACTATTTAAACGAAAAACTCACTATATTAACAAAGTATTTACAACTTAGAATAACAAATTTACAAATCGGATTCCGTAAAAGATCATTATTCCGCGTTCCATCAATTGTATTTATTTTAATTCTTGCGGGCGTTGATCGTTTGCTACGATCAACGCCCGCTGTTGCTAGGATATCCACCAGTCACATGGTTTGGTTTATGAGCAGCAAAAGGGTTGCCATAGCTCGGTCTACTCTTATTATTAGTCTATGATAGGGCACATATCTAAAATTAAGGTGGCGATATCTTTTTCATTACACACACATTTCTTACTCTGGGCCATAATTTGCTGTGCTTTTGTGCTGAATTCTGTACCCAGAGAAGTTGATAAAACTATTTTGCTCTTACCCTAGTTCGTTTTTCTCACCTCCTGAACATTTTTGGAAAATGGATATGTTACCTTTTAATAAATTAATTCTAATTTGACACTTTCTCTTTTATTTATTTATACATCTATTCAAATCTTGCAATTCAAATTTCACTTTTTTCCTGTGAACGGATTTTTTTGAGATTTGGTATACGAGCTCAGACCCTATGACAATGCAAGATTCATTAATCAAATTAATTAATTAAACATTGATTATTAGTTTATTCCAGTTTGAATCAACATTTTCGCATAAATTCTGTAATACGTGGACGAAAAAATACTCGCACAAATTAGAATTGAATATTAATAGAAACCCCTGATTTTTTTGCATCAGATAAACTTTGTTCCAATGTTCTCCGGTAATCTGAAACGTGATGTGACATGAGAATAATGGATTTGACAAATTTTATGCTAAAATGCTGGTGAGCCTGCAACTAAAAGTTCTGATCACGGTCATTGTTGAATAATGTTTTTATTAAAATGTATCTCAAAATTTTATTGTATGTCCCCCCCCCCAGGTTTTGCAGAAACGAAATTTCCTTCCCCCCTGTTTTTCAGTTTCAATCTTATCTTTTGATATTTTTAAGGGGAGAGGAAATTTTAAATGTCGGCAAAACTGGGGATAAACCAAAATTTTAAACGGTGCCCCCAACTTTTCGTCGACACGAAAATTCCCTCCCCCTTGTTTCTCCCTTTTAGTCTTGCCCTTTGAGACGTTTAGGGATTTCATGTCAGCGAAACGACAGAAACTAGGAAAAAATAGAGAAATAAAAATTTTGCGGCAAAACTGTCAAAATCATTTTTTCTTATTTTAAGTCATGTGTGTTAAGTAAAGTTTTTTAAATTTTTTTAACAGCTAAAAAAATCATACTTTCATACAGAAGAGTAAATTAAGAAACATTAAATAATATGCATTTTTAATTGCCTTTCTTAAGTATTACGGGGGCATTGATAAGAAATCGTTGGCAGGCTGCTAGATTTTATAACAGAAAAATACTAAACTTCCTCTAAAAAATGCAACAAAATCCTACATTTACAAAATATTGCGCCGTCTAGTGAAACCAAATAGAATTTAAAATATTAGTGCTCTGGCAAGTTATTAACGGTTTGATTTTATATTTACGTTTCGTAAAACTGTAAAATTATCAAATATGTATACAAATATCTTTCCAATGATAAAGATATTTAATTATTCATTTCATTTTTACTTCCTTTTACAAAAAAGGAAGTATTGTATTCGCGAAAAAATTTTCACTCAAAAATCGACCTTAATTTCCATTTTACTCACCCCAGAATGAATATTGGATTTTTTTTTTTTTTTTTCCGACTCGACCAGACGTGGATAAGTGCCTAAGAACGTATAGACACGCGAAATATCCGTAATGACGATTCCCGAGTTAATTTCAACGAATTTTCTCGTGACGTCTGTATGTATGTACGTATGTATATATGTGCGAATGTATGCCGCACAGCTCAAGAACGGTAAGTCCTAGAAAGTTGAAATTTGGTACGTAGACTCCTGGTGGGGTCTGGTTGTGCACCTCCTCTTTCGGTTGCATTCGGGAGTTTTTAAAGGGGTCTTTTGCCCCTTTTTAGGTGGAAATGATTGTTGATTTCGATGTAAACTCAAGTGGTGTTATAATTTGGCGATACACTTGGCGATATATCGCCAGTCTTTTGGTCGTCAAGTTTTGTCGCCTACTTGGCGACAAATTTGGCGATTTTTTTTTATTTTTTAAATCTGTTTCAATTAGGCCACTGTTGGTGATATTTAGAAAGTAAACTATTGAATTGCCAGTAATGGGGGAAATGACATTAAATTGGAGTAAAAGGAAGTCATGTGATGCACACATCAGCTCGTTCGTTTTCGAAAAAATAGTGTCGGCGAACCGAAAGAGTAACCCATTAGTTTTCCCTATTTTGGGGAATTTCTCAGTGAGAGGTGGAAATAAATTTTAGTGTAGGCGAAACGATAGATAAACCTTTTAAATAAGGTTTCCAATCGCGCGCCGAATTTAGTCCCACGGGATTTCGGGATCGTAAGGAACCGATCCCGCGGGATTGACTTTATTTTTCTAAAAAATAAATTTTAATGTCAAACAAAAAGCATTGTGCTTTTTGGGCATGATTGTAGAGCAGATCCCAATTAGCAATTATCGTTTGGTACGCAAAAGGCTCCTTTCTCTATTGTGAAATTTTCTTTATTTCTTTTTCTAAACCGTAATTTTCTGAATTTTAAATTTAAGAGATGGTTTTCAAAAATATTTATAATTTTTACTGATTTTATATTCACTGATTTAATAACACTGCGGACAGTGCCTTTGACGCTCTTTAGTGTTGAATTCTTTCTACTAACTCATGTTGAACTATAATCGAGAATTTCTTAATGTTTTGTGATTGTAGTTTGCAATTCACGTTTTGTAATTCACGTTGTATGTTTTAACTTTATTTTATTTTGCTTACTGTTGGTTATTGTATATGTGTTTTTGTTAATAATTCTTATCTTATCTTTTACTCATTTTCTCAACTACTGAACGAATGAAAACTGAAACCTCGAATGAGAATACTAATTCACCCTCATTAAAATATACTCTATTTTTATATTGTTCCTATGGTAAATCCACACAGGCCCGCGCCAAGCCTGATCGGCGCCGTTGTGCAAATGTGTTTTGAGCGCCTTTATACACTGGCTTTCGGGAAAAGTATAGTAAACACCTGGAGTGAGGTTTTGTAGACAAATATAAAATGGAAAAGAATACGTTTGGAATTTAATTTATTTAAAAAATAATGTTTGAATTTTGAAAAATGGTGTACGTTTTTAATTCATATCTCGAAATTATTTGGAGTTCAGCAGTTCCTTTGATATGCTAATAATGCGTTTTGGAAAAAGAAACTATTTTAAACACCAAGTTAACCCCACTTTGAATATCTGCTTAATTTCTAAGTGATGAATAATTGATAAAACTTTTATGCCTGTCAAAACATGACAACAGGAGCAGTGGCGCAATTAGAACAAGAAATTCTGTCTAGAACTATACGAGCCTACTTTCCCGTATACCCATACTACTTTCTAGTACTTAATCAATATTCTCAAAAATAGCTAAAATTGCAAATTGTTTCAAACATATTTTTCTAGTATTTTAAGCTAATTTCTAGGAATAAAATATTCCTCACTCATCTAAAAAAAATAGATGTGTAAAAAAAAAGCCAAACAAGTAAAATAGCAGCACCTTTTGAACAAAGCAGCTAATACACTTTTTTACATTAAAAAAAATTCTTTACCAGCTTTCAAAACGAAAAAATAATAATTAAAATTAATAAGCTCATCAAAATAAATACATCATATAAAAAAAATCGTTTCTTTTTCCCCTGTTGCTAAAAAAAAAAATTTTTTTTAATGAAGTAATGCACTTACCAAAATAAATAAAAACAATAAAAGGTCAACTTAAAGAAATACTTTTCATCGTCCAAAAAAAAAAAAAAAAAAAATCGTCTGCGCATATCTTTATGTAGAAACATAAATGACTTCGAGTTTATTCGCCGAAAATTGAGCACCTAAATTAAAACTTTAGCGTGAAAACAAAAACAAGTCATGTCAACAATAATTATTTCACAGTTAAAACCATAGCTGCGGAGTCGGAGTCAATCTCATTTTGAGGTAAAGGAGTCGGAGACGAATATCCAAGAATTGGAGTCAGTCATTTGTCCTCTGTGTATAAATTTTTGCCAAAGCTACGGAGTCAGAATCGAAGTCTGGGAGTCGGAGTCCAATTAATTGTCGGGCACAGGAGTCGGATTCGGAGTCAGGTGCTCTTAAATTCTCGGAGTCGGAGTCTGGAGTTTGGCGTCAAGAGCTATTTCCAACAAAATTTGTTTGAAAAAAATCCGCCTTCAAGTAAGGAATCTACATTGACTATGACTTTCAGTTTCCCCGTAGGCGCTAATGTTAAGGGATTTGAACTGTTCAAAATTGAACGGAAAATTGTTCAAATCAAAAAGATATTTTATATACAAGTTTTTCATCAAACGCTTTTTCCTACAAAGTTTGTTTGAAGCAAATTCGCCTCACAGTTCGGAATAGCCTTGAATTTCCCCGTAGGCGTAAATGTTAAGTTTTTTTGAACTGTTCAAAATTGAACAAAAATAGTTCAAATCAAAAAGTAAAATATGGGATGTGGTGTCCTCGCCGAGATCTTTCAAACAAAAAAAAGTTTGTTCGAATCGGACTATTCATTCAAAAGTTATTAGGGGGGGGGGGGGACAGATCGACAGACAGACCGACAGGAATTTTTTCCCATCTCAATACCCTACTTTCCAATTTTTAATTTTTCGGTATTTATTTAATTATTTAATTTATTTTTGACTTTTTTTTTTGTTTTCGCGATATTTTTAAGATGCATTAAGCCTTCTTTCATGCTTTTTTCTTCTTTTTCTGACTTTTACTGGGAAAGAAGGCTAAAAAGCTTCGAGGGGGCACATTGTAAAAAAAAAATCTCTTGGGGTTCTCCCCGGAAAAATTTTGAAACTTGAAGTTTTAAAAGGGCAATTTTAGACGGCCTTTGGTGGAGGAAAAAGATACGAGGAGCTCCACGGAAATTGGTGAAAGTTGAAGCCTTAACACGCGATTAGGCCATATTTATTGACGTTAAAATAAAAGATGGAACTCTAGGACTCTCATCGATCGTTTATTTATTTATTTATTTTTTTTGAAAAATAGATAGAAAACAATTTCTCCTGTCCCCTCAATTTTTCAAAATTTAACTTCCAAAAGCGCAATTGTAGATAACTTTGAAGATTTTTTCGGGATGAGGAGTGTAGAGCTCTCCCCTTTAATTGTTTTTCAAAATTTAAGTCCTAAAAACGGAAGCAATATTTTATGAGATTAGGAGGAGAGGTTCAGAGGCTATTTCACTTAAATTTCTTTTAAGTCGTGTTCAAAAAACCTAATTTTTGCAATATTAAAGGAAAGGCGGTTCGGAGTCCCTTGACCGAATATTTTCTGAAATTGAAGTCTAAAAACAGCGATTGTAAGACCATATTTGGAAACACTGGCGCCAGCAATCTTTCTAAATTAAAGCTCCCAAAACGCAATTTTAGGTAATTTTCGAAAGCAGTTTCAAGCGATGTTGTTTGGTAATCGGGGGCCTTCACTGGAAATTTTGTGAAATAGAAGATCTGGAATCAAAATTTGAGATGCTTCGTAATGCTTTTAAAGGGAAGGAGGAGGAGATTCGGAGGACTGGTATTTTGATGACTTTCTTAATTTTAGACGAACTTAAAAAAAAGAAAAATAATAAGTGAAAAGAAAAGAAGTAGGATGGAGGGAGGAGGTAGTAAAGACTAATTAGCATTAACAACTGAACATTTTTAATTCAAAGACTTCTTTTTAAAAGAAAATAAAGTTTTACCCTAACACCATAAATTTACCTTAACAGAGCTCGGCGCCTTTTCGACTCCGGCGCCGTCGTGCGAAGCACGACTTTGCACATAGGGACGGCGCGGCCCTGAATCCACAGCACATCACATAATGGAATGTTTTTCTTGCTCTTCTTGCAGAAATACGAGGAAGGTGATTCTAACTTCAGATGATGCTTGTGAAAATAGTCGTTTTATGAGCTGCAAAAGTTGGAAAACGTGTGCATGAAAAAAAAAATGCTGGATTCGATTTGCTCTCAATCCCGCGGGATTAATCCCGCTAAATATCATGCGGGATCCCGCGGGATTCGAGATCGGGATTGGAAACCCTACTTTTAAAGCAACATTGATAGTAGTGTGAGTCACGTCCTATAATGAAAAAAAAAAAAAAAGTTAAAAGAAAAGTTACCTTTACCTGAGTTGGAATTAGCTTGATTTTTCTTTTACAAAAAAGGAAGTATTGTATTCGCGAAAAAATTTTTACTCAAAAATCGGCCTTAATTTCCATTTTTCTCACCCCCGAATGAATGTTGAGGTTTTTTTTCGACCCGACCACACGTGTGGATATATGCCTAGGAACCTACAGACACCCGAAACATCCATTTTGACGACCCCCGAGTTAATTACAACGAATTTTCTCGTGACGTCTGTATGTACGTATGTATGTGCGTATGTGTGTATGTGTGTATGTATCTCGCATAACTCAAAAACGGTATGTCCTAAAAAGTTGAAATTTGATACGAAGACTCTTAGTGGGGCCTAGTTGTGCACCTTCCCTTTTGATTGCATTCGGATGTTCCTAAGGGGGTCTTTTGCCCCTTTTTGGGTGGAAATCATTGTTAATTTCCATGTAAACTAAAGTGGTGTTATCATTTGGCGGACACTTGGCGATATATCGCCATTTTGGTCGCCAAGTTTTGTCGCCAACTTGGTGACATATTTGGCGATGTTTTTTTCTTTTTTTTTTTTTAATTTTAAATTTGGTTTCAATTTGTCTATTGTTGGTGATATTTAGAGAGTAAACAATTGAATCACATTAAAATTGCCAATAATGGGGAAATGACATTTAATTTGAGTAAAAAGAAGTCATGTGATGTACACATCAGCTCGTTTTTTTTTGTTTTTTTTTTTAAATGTTACTTGTGAATCTACCTTTCCCCTCTTTCTCATAGACGTGTATCACTTTCTCTTCATATTCATAAGAATGGGTGTACTTAATACGAAAAATAATCTCATTTTTCCAAAGAGGATTGTTAAAAAAATGTTTCATGCATTTCTGATCTTTGTCTCAAAAATATTTCATACCGGTGAGCTATTTTTCACTTATCATGATTGTAAAACAATCCATATATGACAGAATGCGTTTGTCCTTCCCTAGTAAATAACAATGCTTCATCATATGACTTAATTTTTTCCCTTCTTTTATGCTGAAATGGATTCTGAAGTCGACCTGTTTTACCTGCTCCGCGCGTGACTTATAGATTATGAAACCAAATTTTCAGCATAATTTTTAGAACACCCACACAATGGTGAAACATCACGAAGCTAATATTTAAAATAAATTAATTTTGACGCTTTCAATATGAACCATTTCTAAATAAGTGTTCGTAAGCAAGAAAGTAGAAATTAATTGGCTTGAAATAAGAGTGCAATTACTTTCTTATTTAAAAATTTTTTTTAAACATAGATATAAATAAAAAGATTATTATTTTGTAACTGAGTATTTCGAGTGCAATCATGACGCTCTGAATAGAAATAAAGAAAATCTTCTTGCTAACACATTTGAATCAAATTTAATGATAGAAGAGTCATTTTTACCCCTGAAATTAGGTACCCAAAGATTACAATAACCAAATTTTAAAAGTAGATTGAAAGCATTTCGAAAAACCATTGATTATGTTTTCTGAATAAAGTATCCTAAGTTTTCCTAATCGTTAGCTCATTTGATCTCATTATTAAAAATTATAATTTCATCATTGCGTTTTCAATAAAAGTCCTGCCCATGAGTTAGCGGAGGAAGATTTCGTAAATATGACTCTTGCCAATTTTTCAATTGGCGACAAATTTTTTGATCCCAAACAAGTAAGTGCGAATCAAGATGTATAGGTAATCAGAGTTCTCTCGAAAACATCATAATATTTTCGAAAATATCTAAAATATCCGATATTTTGATACAAATCAGATATTTTGATATATATCCGATATTTTCAATCAGCACCAACTAATGTCTTCAAAATAATAGTAAATGCATCCTAAAATCTCTCTTAATTTTCTTATACTAATATTACAGTATGTAGACTTCTAATTAAGGTTTCTAATATTTTATTTTACATTTTTATCCATTTTGATAGAGTTAATTTGGCATTAGCTGTTTTACTCATTTTTCTTCTGTTAGCTACTTTTAAACAGTTATAAGATTTAAAAATGAAAAATGCATTAGTCGGTGCATTAGGCGTTTTCTTTTTTTCTGACCAACGTTTAATATTTAACTAGGCGCTTTTAATGTGAAATAAATTTGTTACGTTACTAATAATTTTATGAATGTAAAATAAAAAGGAATATTATAGACTTTATTATACAAATGATGAATTAATACATCACAAAAATATAGTACATAACTTTTTAGTTATTTTCTACAATAAATGAACAATATCACTATGATTAATATAATTTTTATATTGAAAATACCGTAGTGAAGATCTTAAACAAAATCATAACGTAAAGCACAGAATAATAAATTCAATAGTATAATATTCAATAGAATAGTATGTTCAATAGTCTTTGTTTTTTCTTAAACAATTGTTTTAGAGATATTTTGAAATAATAATACATGTGATTTGGAATTTCAGAAAACGTCGTTTTTCGCAAAAAAAAAAAAAAAAAAAAAAAAAAAAAAAAAAAAAAAAAGAAAGAAAGAAAAAAAAAAAAAAAAAAAAGAAAAAAAAAGAGCTAACTTAATTACAGCTGCTTGTTTCAGAAAAAAAAGATTAATTACAATTTGTCTTTTTCATGTTACTAGAACATTACTGTATTGCATTCTGCAAAATTTCTCCGAATAACTTATTTTAAATTTTACATAAATAAAATTTTACAATTTTAAAATTATGCGGTGTACATATTTTTTTTAAGGAAATTGCCCACAAAGTTCTTTGGGGAAAAAGATAAAAAAAGATCATGAACCCCCCCCCCCCCCGTTAAAATATAATTCCATCAAAAAATATTGTTAAAAACAAAATAATTAGTCAATATATAAATTTAATTAATTGAATAAATGTTTAAAAAGCGCCAAAAAAAAAAAAAAAAAAAATTGAAAGTAGGCTTATGAGACATGGGAATTGTTTGTCTGAATGTGTTTGTTCTAATAAATTTTGAAATATAATCCCAAGACTTTCACGATGCGAGAAGGTCTGAGTTTCATCCTTCACATTTTAATTGACAAGCGCGATGCAACGAAGGCTTACTATATACTAAAAAATCAGCTCTATGCTTTTATTCACAACCTCCTCGCGAGTTACTCACTGGTTAACTGTATCTCAATTTCGATGAAAAGTGTAGATACGACTTTTGTGCTTAGCACGTAGAATAGTCATGACGAGATTTCGAATCTAGTCACTTATTTGCATGCCCTCTTTACTACCAGTCTCTAGCTCCGACACATAAGCAACCGACATTTTTAAAACATCCGAACACGCAACTATTTTCCATTCTTTGTCGAATTTAGGTGAAAAAGTGGAATGAGAAACATGACAATTTTTCACCCGAAAGAGAATATTAAATTGTAGAAAAACAGAAGTTTATGTTTCTGTGACACATCAACAGTTGAGCAACGGATGCCAAGGTCGTGAGTTCGAACGTATTACAATAGAAAATCTCCGTTGGTAGGGTGTTAATGCAGTATTTTTTAAAGTTAAGAGAAAGTTTCAACATCCCTCGCCTCATAGACTGTTGAGAAAAAATAGTTTTTTCTTTTTAGTCTTTGGTGATATTTCATAATAAAATCTAAATCAAGCATATAATTTAAGTTGGTAATGTCTTCTTACGATTAGAAGCATAGTAAAAATGCTTTGAACAAATATTAGCTTGTAACTCCTTTAGGTTAATAAAACTTGCTATCGAATTAGAGAATATTTCAAGTGAAAATATGGAAAAAAAACAACAACCTGATTTCAAAACTACATTTCAAAACATGAGCGGATGGAAGGGTGGGGCGATGAAGGCAGTTACCTTTCCTTTTTATGTTTCTCCACTGGTAAAGTTTCAGTACTGTGGTCAAAAAACGCAATTTTAGATGATATTTGATGATATTAGGGGAAGCGATGTTGGGCTATTCCCCTGAAATGTTTTTGGAACTGAAGTCTGAAACATTTGGGATTAACATTTTCAGACCTGGGTATGTATTGCAGAGTAAGGAATAAAAATCAATCACTAATCTCTTGAGACATTTATGGATCCGCTCTTGTTTCGAAATTTTCAAACGTAGCCTATGTTCTGTTACATGTTGCCCGCCCCCCACACAAAAAATCCCCTGCTGTTGCTTAATATTATCAATTTTAGTAGATTAATGTGCACCCATGCATGTACTACCAGTGTTATAGGTTAAAGGGGAGAACGTAGGAGACGCCCCCCTCCCCCGATTTTTTTTTTTTCTTTTTTGTAAAAGTAATGCATACGTGATGTATATCGATTTAAAACCACCTTTCTCTTTTGATGAATTCCCCCAAGTGTTTTTTTTTTTTTTCCAACTACAGCATACCATTACAAGAAATAAATAGACTGTTCTGATTTTTTATTAGCAAACATCCCTCCTCAGGCAGAAAGTCATCCTAAGTCGAATGCTCAGAAGAGAGAGAGAGAGAAAAAGAAAGAAAGCGAAAAAGACGCTCTTCTCAAAATTCATAGCAATCAAAATTTTCATTACAAATTAAAGTATTTTTTATAACAATATTTTTACGTAAGCCATTTTTAAAAAAATATCATACAATTTTTCGAAATAACTTGTAAAAGCATGTGCGAAAATAATGAATTCACTGCAAAACGGTGTAATTTAAGGAGCTTTTACTGGTTATATTTTAGAAAAGCTTAAAACAATCTTTTCAGGAGCTGCTTCCTCAAAATACGAGTGGCTGCTGTATTTTTCCATTGAAAATCAAGAGCTACTCATTAGTTCTACCGTAATTATCGAAACCTTTTTTCACTATATATTTATTTGCCATTAGCAAAGACCACACATAGAGACGAAAGGCTAAAAAACTGGTTTTTTGTGTCTTTTCTCAAACAAAGCAAAACAAAGTTCGCTTTGTTTTGCAAACTCAGCACAACAAAGTTTGCCGAGACTTTTGACCGAGGGCACTTAGAAGAGAAGCAACAATATGAGTATTTGGTGTAATTTTAGAAGCCTACATCTTCAAAGTGGCACTGTGTGTGTGTGTGTGCTTTGAGAGCTGTTTTTTCTGCCTTATTAAGTGACGTCCAATTTAGAGTAAGAGTGATAAATATTCAAGGAGCATAATTTTCTATTTATCCCTTAATTTGTAATTGTAATCATCATCGTGATGACAAGTTTGTATTCATTCATTCATAATGCTGGCAAAGTTTCGAGAGATTTCTATGCCAAAAAAAAAAAAAAAAAAAAAGAAAGATAAAAGAAAAAAAAAAGAAGCATTATTAGGTTGATTTTAAATCCTCTTGTCTTCAGTTTTTACTTTTATTTGTTTTATTTCTACATTTCCACACAAAAAAGAAAGAAAGAAAAAGAAAAATGGTTAGCACTTGACCTTTGGTAATAAGTTTTTTTCCTACTAGTTAAAAACAAAATAGTTGTGCCCTTACGAAAGTAATAAATACCTTTGCACAACGAAGTAACAAGTATCTGTAGGAAATATTTTTTAATTGGCCAGCAACATTGTAAAAAAAAAAAAAAACAGTCCACCAGATTATCTCTTGTTGTAAACTGGGATCCGATAAAATTTTCTAGAAACCAATACAATATCTTCTTAAGTAAAGTGAATGCATTACTTAAGAGCAAGCTGTATCGGTAACTATAGGAAATTTTATGGAACCTCAGTTTGCGAGAGATTTTTAAGTCGACAGCGGTTTGGTTTTTAGTGTTATCTACTTTCCTTTTTAGCCCATCAAATAAAAGCTGAAGTGTACTGCAATATTATCCATTTCGAAGTCAATTTTCTAAAATGCGTGCTCTTCTTATGGATAAAGTTATCGTTAACGGATCTTAGCACCGAATCGCAAAAATTAATACAGTAAAACCTGTGAAGTTGACCACCCTTGTAAGTTGACCACCTGTCTAAGTTGACCACTTTATTCTGGCACGAAATTAGCTCTTATCATATAAATCAACCTTTGTAAGTTGACCACCTATTTAAGTTGACCACTAAATTAGTGCACCGCAAAGTAGTCAACCTACACAGGTTTCACTGTATTTATATACAAACAAGTGCCAATAATAAGATTTTCACTTTTTTTTTTTTTTGCTACGCACGGAGTTTTCGCTGGTCTGACGGACTACTATCTCTTAAAAACCCATGAGTTTGGTTCGTAAATTGTCGGAGAAAATGCCAATTTTCTCACACTTATTTTCAAGGAATATAGCTGAAGAGTAAAGCATTTATTTCAAAGATTCAACGTATTCGAATAATTTTCACGGCTATGTTTTAACAGAAAAATAACAACAAGAAAAACAACAATAGTAATAACTTCTCAGCAGCAGATAATGAAGTCCTACTGTATGATAATCATCTGCTCAAATTGGAAAACCGTGAAAATTTCTGGATGTTCAAAATGGCAATAATAATTATTATTGTAATAAAATAACTTTTTCCCTAAACAATAGAAGGAACTGAAAAACAATAACATGAACAATTCCATTAGGTATTCTGGCACGTACACGGCAAGAATCGTTTCATCTGTGTTACATAAAACTCAATTTTAACATGCATGCAAGGGAAAGTTGACACCTTGTTCTATTGGATTCTTTTTTTAAATGGAAGTGTTTACAATGGATACGTAAAAGGACGGTGTCACGATCTGTAGACTAAGAATACTATGTCACGACCTCACCAGAGAAAGTTGTGACCTTTCGAATGAAGTGAAAAAAGTCACACTTTCTCCAAGAGGCACGGAAGCTTCGTTTGAGAGGCACTAATATCTTTTTATTTCTTTTCTTTTTTCTTTCTTTTTTTTTTTCTTTTTTGTAGCCAGTTAGCTGAAAAAAAAATCATTATAATAGTGGTGGCAACAAGTACATCCACCGTGTCCCTAAGACAGTGGCGTACCTAGCATGGGTAACACCCGGGCGGTAATTTGTGGTGTCAACCCCCCCCCCCTCCCCCCGCACTACAAAAACAAAAAAAAAAATGTTTTATGTAAACAAGAAGTTTATACAATTTTTAGAAACAACTACATTAGTGTTTTCACGAAATATTTAGTTGGTTGATATACAACAGATAAATAAAAACTATGAACGCTGAATAGTGATGTAACTGCGTTTGATCCAACAAATATAATTTAAAATATTAGGGAAATTTTCTTATATTTTTCAAAAACGTACAATTCCAGTTTGGGTGTCACCCCCTAGATGGGTGACACCCGGGGCGGACCGCCCCTTTTGCAAAATCTCCGAGTAAAAAAAGCACCGAGCTCTACCGATTAAAAAATATCCAAATGAAAAAAAAAAAGAGAATCAGCTCCACGGGCCACATATGACCCATGGACTGTAGGTTGGGGACCACTGCTCTAGAATAACACTGAACTGGTTAATATTTTAAGCAAAGCAACGCTGACCTTACAATCGGCATTTGAGATCAAAATCAAACAAGCATAAAAGTAAAGTAATTTCATCATAAATGTAACGCAAGGTGTGAAGGGAAACATGTCATCATAAGCATAATAACGCCAAGGTAAAGAAACTTATCATCGACAACTCATATCGAACATTACACTAGCAGCTGAGCGGAACAAATTTCCAGACATCGTTTGATGTCATTTTGTTCTTCGCTGTTTTCAGTAGAACTCTCTCAAGGGAAGAAATCGTCTGAAGGGTAACGCAATGGGCATGTGAATGGCCCATTTTCAGGCATCGTGCTTTTATTTTTCGGTCTTTAAGATCATTTTCAGTCGGCAAGTTTTTCGTCTCTACATTTTATTTTATTTTACTGAAGACAGAAATACAGCTTCAGTTGTTGAAAGTGCAGGTCGCCTGATACACATTGCATATATTCAAGTCTGCAGAACGAATAAGAAGACGAGGGAGGGGGGGGGGGGGCGTGAAAATTCGTGAAACACTTTCTTTTTAGTTTGGCAATAGACAAAAATGAGGAATAAGAAGCCAATAATGAACAAATAGCAATAGTATTAATAACAATACTTTATTGGTGCAAAAGATTCTGGTAAAATTGTATGAATTGTAAAAACCTTATCTTTTGGGGTCACGACCATAACCAGATATTTGTTTCGGGGAGGATTTTACCATTTCTCGTGAAATCTATCTAATACACAACTAGTATGTTGTGGCCATCACGAAACTTTCTTCTATATTTTTCTTTTTTTTCTGATCCCTCCCCATGCTTGATGAGGAAGCAATATTCCCAACAAAAACAAAACTACACATGCAAAAACTTGACGACCATCCCAATGTCTGAATTGTTGCAAAAGCAAAGCAAAGAGCGAAAATTGAAAGTTATTTTAAAAGCCTTGCTTGAGTTAATTACAAATATTTCATTTGTTAACAAACATAAAATGGCAACAGTTAAAAATTTTAAATCATTGAGATAATATTTCCTATCATTTCCATACAATTAAAATCACGAGAAATACGCAGACGACAATCTATTACGATTTATCTTTCTTATTGTTGCATTAATGAAACTATTTTTATTCGCAAAAAAAAAAAAAAAAAATCAACACCTCTTGGAGCGATCGGCGTCAAAATTGAACCAAAGCCTGTTTACATATGGATTCACATATATTCCAAATTTCAACTAGAACGTAGCATTACTTCTTGAGATAGGGCACTCACAATGGAAAAAAAGAACGGGCGATTGCGCTACCCCCTTTTTAGCTGTTGACACCAAAATAAAATCAGCTCTTATACCCACTAAGGGCTACTTGCCGAGAAATTTTTCTTTCATTCCGCTCATTATTTCTTGAGATACAGCAGTCACAATTGACGACCAAAAAACGTTCTATAGCTCAACCCCCGTTTGAGTTATTGACACCAAAATTGAATCAGCACCTGTTCCTGTTAATGGCAACATATAAACCAAATTTTGTTTGATTCCGCCAGTTACTTCCTGAGGAATAGCAAGCACGCGTAACTCAAAAAACGTCCCATTGCTCCACCCCCCTTGGAGGAATTCGCGCCAAAAACCAATGGGCACAAGTTCACATACGGGCACATATGTGTACCAAATTTCGTTCGATTTCATGCGGTAGTTTTTGCTGTAGAGCGGCCACAAAAAACTGGTCACACACAGACGTGACACACATACATACACACACACATACATACACACACACACACACAGACAGACAGACATTTTCCAAAAATAGTCGAAATGGACTCAGCACACCTCAAAACGTTCGAATCCGTCAAAATTCGAAATTCGAAAATTTGCACGAATCCAATACTTTCTTCTATATATTAGATATAGAAGAAAGTAAAAATCTCCTACTTAAATTCATATTTACTCTTATTAAATACGTTAAATGTAAATTCATATTTACACTTATAAAATACGTTAAATATAGAGTTTGGCGCTTTCAAATTTAAAGAATTTTTATTTTTCATTTATTTATTTGTTTATTTTTGTTAGCTTTATTTGTTAAAAATTTAAAAGAAAACACTTTATTGGTTTGTAAGAAATGATATTCGCGATAACTACAATTGCGATAAATACTGTAGATAAATCGTCGAGTTTGTACATCTCCAATAATTATTTCAATTTTCAAGTGAAGTCAGAAAAATTAATAAATAAATAAAGTAAAAGAGTAATAATAATTTTTTCAGCAAAAAAACATTTTTTGGGACAGTTTTGAAAATTTTCGGAGGGGGTTTGAACTTTAAAAATCCACCCCTTAAATACGGCCATGTGTGAGGGGTCCCTCGCAATTGCGACATAGGAAATCCGCCACTGCGTATTTGATGTGAATACGTGTTTACGATCGTCTTACGTAATTTGCTTAGTTTGTGGATATTTTAGCAACTGTTAAAACTTTAATGCACATAATTTTAAAAAAAATTGCTGTGTTTTCAAGAGAACCGAGTAACTATTGAAAGAAGACCTGAAGTAATGGCGGACTCTTAACAATACACATAGCTGTCTAATTGAGTCTATTACTGACTCTATTTGCCTTAAGCGTGTTTTATAACACGAAATAAAAGAATTAAAGACGGTCATATCATCTCTACAAATGAGTTATTAAATAATAAACTTATAAACTAAAAAAAAAGTGCATCGCAAAGAAACATGATAGAAGTGTGTGTGTGTGTGTGTGTGTGAAACCTCCATCTCTTCTTTTTTTTTTCACCCGCACGTTTTCTGTCACGCCACGCTCCTGTTCTTTCTGCTCCTGATTTAGGCACATATTCACAACAAAATTGTATATTTTAATGATGCAAATAGATTATAAACAACGAGGAAACTAAACAATATTCGAAATCTGCTTTAAAATTGTGGCTAAAAATAGTGTAAATTTCTAGTAATTATAAAGTTAGTTTTGTTAATCTATATAAATAAAACAGAATTTATGTGTGCATACTGTATGTATATGTATGTATGTTCCCTGTAAAAATCCACAGTTTACGTCGGATCTCGACCAAATTTAGCACGGAGGTACTTGGGAATCCGAGAAAGAACGTAGGGGTTTTTCAAGCATCAAAAAGTGCCGAACCGTTCGAGGTCTCGAAAATGGCATTAAATGGTTCTTTCTATATGGAATAATTATTTGAATAATTATTAAGTTAGTTTTGTTAATCTATATAAATAAAACAGAATTTATATGTGCATACTGTATGTATATGTATGTATGTTCCCTGTAAAAATCCATAGTTTACGTCGGATCTCGACCAAATTTAGCACGGAGGTACTTGGGAATCCGAGAAAGAACGTAGGAGTTTTTCGAACATCAAGAAGTGCCGAAACGTTCGAGGTCTCGAAAATGGCATTAAATGGTTCTTTCTATATGGAATAATTATTTGACTGAATTGATTTCAGTCTCATTCAAAAGCCCGCGAAAAATACCCTTGAAGTGGGTTTACTTCTCTCAATTTAAAATAAAAAAAAAACGCTGTAAAATCACCAGGAAAAAAATTAAAAGCATTTTCAAGTAAAGGAACATCAATATTACATCAGAAATTTATCGTATGCCACGAATTCAGTTTTAGTTAGCGCGAGTAAAATAATTGAGAAGAAAGATCTGTTACCATTTTATTCTCGACTGTGAACAAATAAAATTCTTGCTTTTGCTTTGAGATAAAATTTTCCCCTTTCAATTATTTTTTTAGCCATTTAACATTCCTTTCTTTCTTTTTTTTGGTACTGCCAGTAGAAGATAATCAAGTACTTATATTAGGAATTGTATTAATGGAGGGTTACGTTTAATTTATTCGGAACTTTTAGACGTTAACGTTGTTTGAGAATCATTATTTTGACGAGAAATTTACAGTCCCATCCCCTCATCATTTAAGCCTAAATATTGAACACGTGTCACTTGACATAACTTTTATTTCCGAGATAAACTTTTTTCACTTTTCCCTCCAAGGTCCCCTGGTATCTACCACTATTTGTGGTTTAACCAGTTGGATGGTACCCCGAAGACAGCTCTGATTTTTTGATCCAAACCAGAAGTCGAGCAATCCCAGGTCCAGTACCCCCAGTGGTATCGTTTCACATGGAGGACTTTTTGACCACAAGTATATTTAACGTCCTCCCAGTCACCATTAATGAAGACGGTGGATCTTCGACTGGCTAGGATCGAACCCGGAACCCTCCGGTAACAAATCCGACGCCTTACCGATTAGGTCACCAGGGTCCCTTTCGAGGTAGGCCGTGCAAAACCGGGCGAAACAGAAAGTAAAAGTTAATGAAGTAATTTTAAGGCTGAACTTAAGAAATGTGGATTACACTTTTGAACGGATGACTTAACTTGATTCAAAGAGAAATCGTCAAAAACCTTCATTATTTGAAAAATTTAAAATGAACAGAATCCATAAATATATGCTTGCTTGGGTGCAGTCTTGAAATTAATTTGTTAAACTTATTTGCAAAACTTTATAATTTCTATTGTTTTTCATTTTTTTTTGGCAACAATTAGGAAACAACTACGTCATTTCCGTCACACAAAAAGGTAAAGAATCAGAATTTCAAAACCCTCGCATAAAAAGTTTCACTTCAAAAAAAAAAAAAAAAGTTTTCAGAAAATCTAACAATTTTTAAGGTTATTGACTCGTTTCAAATTTAAATTACTGGTATTGTTTTTAGTGACGCTTGAAAGTTTCCTTTCTTTAAGAATGGAGAGAATGCTAAAAAAGGAGTGAAATAAAATGAAAGATTATTAGGGTACAGGGCGGAAAACATTGTTTGATTTTCTCCCGAGGAATGAATGAATGCACTGAATATTAAATGGGAATTATGATTATTTATTTTTAGAGAAATTGTTTCAGAAGAAAAAAAAAAAACTTTAGAAAGTTCCTTACAAATTATTTAATTATTACGGAAATAACACCAAAAGCTTCGAAGTAAAGCTGCACAAAAGAATGTTTGATAAATAATATGCTAATAATAACAATAGATACGGACAACAATGGAACTCTAGCTTGGTTATACTATTCATTTTTATTGCGTAAGTTTTTAAATGCATTTTCAAGCGTTTATTTTACGCGTACATATTTACTTTTCCTGAACTAATGAACTAATATTTATGCTGCAGCCAATGTGAAAAATTAATCAGTACAGCGTTAATAATAGCTGCGTTGCCCGACATTGCTTGATTTACTTCGGAAATACAATTTCGGTCAAGTAGAGCATGTTCAACAATCGGTATTAAATAATAGAAAAAATAAAATAGAATTTCATGTCTGCGTGCACTTATAAAGTTGTAATTTTATGATTCAAAATTTTAATTTAGACTACAGGCATAGTAATTAATAGGCGTAAACATTACAACACATGGATTTTCTGGCGAAAACCCCCAATTTGAATTCCTGAGCATCAAAGGACCTCTCTCTGTGCCAAATTTGGCTAAGATCCGACGTAAACTGCGGCTGTGTACAAAGAAGACTCCCTTATGAGAACTCTTGAGTATCAAAGAAACTCTACTAAATTTCGTTAAGATTCGACGTAAACTGTAGATTTGTATAAGAAACATACTTATATCTACGGTAATTTAGATGATCCTCTGTTTTTATTAATTATTGAATCAAACTCTTGAACAAACCGAAAGTTGAGAGTTTGATCAAAGCGATTTGCAGTGAATTTACTTACAGCTTTAAATATTTACTCCACCTCCGAAATTACTGGCTACATTTGAATATTTTCTAACTAATAATTGATACGAATGACTTGACGATTTTGTTCGAAGTTTTGATTTCTGGGCGCTATGTTACTAATTAACATTATTTACTTATCAAGCATCTACTTCTTCTCTTCTTAAATCAGTACCAAATTAGTTTTAAAAATCCAGAATTTGCACAACCTTAAGCCATGCCCCATTTTGTAAGGACTCTACTATCAGTACACCAGAAAAATCAACTGACTTTTTAATTATTTCACAATTCATTGGTTAGAGAGTTAAACGATAGTTTATTGCAATTACTGGTGGAAATGTCCTTATAAAATGAGACGTGGTTTAAGAGTGTTAGAAACCAGGATTTTTGAAACTGATTTGGTACTGATTGAGGAGGGAAGGAGTGTGAGTAAATGTCACTGCATATTACAAAGATGGATACAAGGAAGTGACGAAGGAGGGGGGAAGGGGGAGATCGTCTCTCCCTTGAGGGATTCTGCATCAGCAATGCTAAAGTTTAAAAAAGCAAGCGTAGGCCATCTTTGAAGCTTTAAAGAAAAAGAATGAGATTTGGAACTTTCTCCCGGAAATTTAAGTTTCAAATGGCAATTTTAGATGATCATAGGTAATGTTAGTAGGAGATGTTCGAAGGCCTTCCCGTAGACATTTTTCAAAATTGAAGTTATAAAGATGCAGCTGTTGACCATCTTGAGTAATTTTAGGGGAAGCAATGAGGTTCAGAGACTTTCACCGTTAAATTTTCAGAGCTAAAGTTCTAAAAATGCAGTTTTAGGCGACTTTCGATTATGAAAGGGTTTCTGAAACATTCCACCGTAATGTTTGTGAGATTGAAGTTCTAAAAATTCTAGAAAACCTTTGGTGACTTAAAAAGAAGAGAATAAGTTCAAGGACCAACTCTTCTTCTTCCCCCTTCTTAACTATATCTCTATATTTTATTTGCTCCAAGTAAAGATGCTAAGCGAGCAAGCACTCCATGCTTGTGCAAATCAGAGATGTAGTAGGAGGTAAAGTAATAAAAATCAATCGCGCTCTCTTTGAAAAATATCTAGATTCGCCCTTGCTTCATTATATAGCAGAGGTTCCCAACCGGTGGTTCGAGGGGGTTCGCGAGGTGCAGGAAGGGGGTTCGCGAAAATTTCGGTGCAATGGCGGATTTTTCCTAGTTTGGTAAAAAATTATAAAATATTCAATTTGCACACATAGTTACTAATTTTTTTTTTTTTTTTGATTTGAAAACGCGCCAGACTCTTGTATTAAGCTCAAAAAAAAAAAAAAAAAAATCTTTCAGCGGTTTTATAATCTTGGTTAAAAAGAAATTTTCTCATTTTTTTTTCGATAGACAACAAAAAGAGATATCCTTCCTTCTTTATTGCGAGGCGCCATGCAGAAACGTTGTATTAAGCTGTGGCGGGGATCACGATGACCTTAAAAAGGCGCCATCGCGTGGAGTCAATCAAACATTATACATAATATACATATGTCGAAAAAAATAAAGAATTTTCAAACAATGCATCATAGGGGTATTATTTCTAATCTGGTTGAAATATAACTCGGGAATTTCCGTCGAATTCAGTCATCGAATAGCAGACATGACAGCAAAAGGCTCCAAACTTAAAATTTATTACTGGATTTTACCCATCAGTTCGTTTTCAAAAATATATAACATCAGCATGCTCATAGTTCTGGGGAAATAGCTGTTAACAGACGTATTTAGAGATACCTTAGAGATGCTTGAAAACAAGTGATTTTGTTTGCAATTGGTTTTGCTACGTGAACTTGCTACTCTGTTTGTGAAGTTATAATCGTGTTGGTAATTTTTATGATTTAATAACTTTCTGCTGTTATGGATCGATGGTTAAAAACTAGTAGTTTGGTTGAGCGACAAATGGAGAAGCAGTCAATCGATCAACCCTCAACATCAGCAGTAACTTTCGAATCAACACAGGATATTGAAATAGATAGCTGTAATGAACTGCCGCCTCCCCCGACTAAACAGAAAAGTGAACTAGGGGAGAAAAAAGGAAAAAAGCGAAAATATGACAGTGACTATTTACAAATGGGCTTTTATTTTACTGGAGAAGAGTCTGAACCTAGACCGCTTTGTCTTCTCTGCAACGAAGTTCTAGCGAACAGCAGTTTGAAACCGTCACTTCTGAGAAGACACCTCGAAACAAAGCATCCGACACACAAGGACAAACCTATCGAATATTTTAAAAGAAAATTGGAATATAATAAAAAGTGTAGCGTCTCTACGTTCCTGTTAGGATCCAACGAAGGTAGTAAAATGGCCCTTGAAGCTTCATATCGAGTCAGTTATAGAATTGCAAGATCTGGACAGCCACATACAATTGCAGAAAATTTAATTGGACCGTGTGCTAAAGATATTGCTAAGTGTATGCTGGGAGAAAAGTCAGCAAAAAAAAAATTGACCTGGTTCCGCTATCAAACAACACAGTATCACGCAGAATTACTGATTTGGCAAGTAATGTGGAGAAAGAACTTGTGAATAGAATAAAAGAGAATAATTTTGCGATCCAGCTTGATGAGTCGACTGATGTAGCAAACGCTGCAATATTACTTGTCTATGTTAGGTATATTTTTAACGATACAATTACAGAAGATGTACTATTTGCAAAACCTTTGAAAACCAACACAACTGGAGAAGCAATTTTCGAACTGGTCAACAGTTACTTTGAAGAAAATGGAATAGATTGGTCTTTGTGTGTGGGTGTGCACGGATGGTGCAAAATCAATGACAGGAAAATTTGTTGGCTTTGTGGTGCGAGTAAAGAAGATTAACGAGAAAATTGAATGGACTCATTGCTGCATTCATAGACAAGCATTAGCATGTAAGCGTATTCCCGCAGAATTATCCGCTACTTTGAATGATGCGGTAAAAATTGTAAATTTCATAAAATCACGTGCCACAAACTGCCGTCTATTTCACGCGCTTTGTAAGGAATTGAGAAGCCTTCATGTTACTTTACTTCTTCACACAGAAGTTTGATGGCTTTCCCGTGGCAAAATTTTGACACGCTTATTTGAATTGAAGTCAGAAGTCCAAGCATTTTTTGTTGATCATCCATTTCACTTGTCCACTTGCATATTCGATCCTCTTTGGATGCAAAGACTTGCATATTTAGCTGACATCTTTTCAAAATTAAATGAATTAAATCTATCCTTGCAAGGTGCAGTTGTTAATATTTTCGTTGTATATGATAAAATTGAAGCTATGGTAAAAAAATTGAATTTCTGGATCCAATGCCTGGAAATGGGTGAGTTTTCTTGTTTCACTTCTCTTAGTAGTTTTTTATCAGAAAACTCAATGAAACTTGATGAAAGCGTTAAAAGAAATGTATGTGAACATCTGCAACATCTTGAACTAACTTTTGACGAGTATTTTCCTAATAGGCGTAACGTCCCTCTCTCAAACAACTGGATACGCAATCCTTTTGAAGGAAATCCATGCTTAGAGAACACCCTGACATTACCTGAAAAGGAAATGCTCATCGAGTTATCCTGTGATAATTCATTGAAAACTACCATTAAAGAGCTCTCGTTAATTGACTTCTGGCTCAGTGTAAGAAATGACTATACCATTTTGTCCAAAAAAGCAATTCGAATTTTATTACCATTTTTTACAACACATCTTTGCGAGAAAGGATTTTCCTCCTATACTTATCTCAAAGATAAATACCGAAGCAGATTGAATGCAGAGCCTGATTTAAGACTCAAACTGTCAGACATTGAACCAAACTTTCAGTTTCTTTGTTCCGTCAAGCAGCCACAAATATCGCATTAAGGATTTTTTCCCCAATTTAAAGTATGCTTAAAAAAATAATTGGTTTATAAAACTTCTTGTTTATAATTTTTCTTGTAGATGTAGTTTTAACTTTTTATTAATGTTTGCACTTAATGATATTTTACAATTATATTTTTGTTTATTGCAATCAAATGCTGCAAAAAATGGAAAGCAAACATGCTGTTTTTTTATTGTTTCTTACATGTTACTAATTTCAACATCAGGGGGTTCGCACACTTTTTTGCCTGTTCCAAGGGGTTCGCAAAGAGAAAAAGGTTGGGAACCGCTGTTATATAGCATCCTAAAATCTGTGAAAACTTTTAAAATAAAATCTCAAAATCATCAGTTTCAATATTTAATACAGCAGTATGCAAACGTATCAACTATTTTTTTCGACCTAGCGATAAATTTAGGACGGAGTATATATAATATTCTCACTCCATAAATTTTCTTTCTCTAAAGAAATAGAGGTGTGAAAAATCCGCCCCGAAACACCAAGAAGAATCAGAGCTCTCTATAAAGCTATCAGCGATGCATCAAAAGATAGTTTCGTATCACATTCCTCGATCTCGAAATTAGTTCAATCACGAAACTCCGTTCAAGTCCCCACTTTACACGGAGGGAAGATTTCTGCATCGTGACCAGCTTCATCTTATCTAATATAATCAACGGAGTGAAGCCAAATCTGAAATAAAAAATATCTCTCAATTAAAGTCGCCAGAACTATCTCATCCTCATCTGAACGCGATCCGCAGAAACAACAGAACTTTCCTCCTCCAGTCTTTGTGTCCATTAATGACAATGATCTTGTGCCTGTAGCGTGACCTTTCTTTTTTGTTGTTGTGCCGACGTCGCAGCACGTGTCGCCATAATCTTCGGATTTTATGTAATCTCCACTCTCCATCTGTGAAGGTGGACGCCCTTCTTTCACGTGGTACGTAATTCACTTCATTTCAATGGTAATTTTTCGTCTGTTTTATTTTCGACCCGGTTTATTTATAGGCGGGAAAATCAATCTGTGATTATCTATGCGCGAAGAAATGCCTACGAAGTAGCAACGTCCGCTGGAAGTGTATTGAATAAGACGGAAACCGGTGACGAAATAGAGCAAAGAATGCAATTAAAGCTGAAAATATTCCAATTCTCTATGGTAATTTTACGCATCAATTGTTGATCTGTCATAAAAATATGAATTCCATAACGTGATTTTATTACAAGAATTCTAGAATGAAAACACTTTTAACCAAATACCAAATAGCTCAACTGCAGCAGCGGGAGACTTTATTTTGGGCTCATCAGTTTGGAACAGCCATAACCGGAAAGATGAATCAGTAAAATACAATTACAACTAATACCATCACAACGAAATATAAGTTTCAACGAAATAAAATTTCAGTCCTGATATAATTTACATTACAATACTTGAATTCTATTACAACGAAATATCAGTTTCAACGCAATAAAGTTTCAGTCCTGATATGATATCCATTACATTGCTTGAATTCTATGATACAACGAAATATCCGTCTCAACGGAATAAGATTTCAGTCCTGATATAATTTCCATCATATTGCTTTAATTCCATTACAGTGGAACATCCGTTTCAATGGAATGAAATTTCAGTCCTGATATAATATCCATTACATTGCTTAAGTTCTATTATACAACAAAATATCCGTCTCAACGGAATAAAATTTCAGTCCTGATATAATTTCCAATACATTGCTTGAATTCTATTACTACGAAATAGCCGTTTCAACGCAACAAAATGTCAGTCCTGATATAATTTAAATTACATTGCTTGAATTCTATTACAATAAAATTCCGATTACAACGAAAACAATTTGCAATCCCTTGAAGTCCGTTGTAATGGGATCTCACAGTATTTTAAAAGGTTATGTGGTGCCAAGGAAGCATCTTACTGTTCCAAGTGTTCCGGGAGTACAAAATTGCAACACTATTCAGATGCAGAAACAATCACTGCTAAAAGAATACAGTGACTATTTAACAGTGTAATAAAATTTAAATGAAGCAGAAGCGGGTACTTTAAATTTGATTGGATAAAAATAAACAACTTGATAGCTAAAATGCCTCTAACAATAACCAAGATTTAGGTCGTAAAACATAATAAGATATGAATATAAAATTAATAGGACATCCAAAAGAAAGAATAACGCTCGCTCATTCAGTGAGACGGACGCCTGAACTCTATAAACCGGTCTTGTTACAAAGGGGAAAAGAAAATTGATGAAGATGATGCTTAATTGTAGCTTGGAGCTTGCAAGTGAAAACGAAACCTCATTTTGTGACATAGCAAGCAGAGATTTCAAACCACTCCGTTTTTCATTTTTAGAAAGTTATGAAGAAAATTAATTTGAAACTATTATAGAAAATAAAGGAATCATACTGTAACTAAAGTACAAGGTGCTAATTCTTGCACTGATGGAAAAAAATTATCAAAACTATTTCCGATTTATACATAACTAATAATTTTTATTTTATTTTTTATTTTTTTTATTTATTTATTTATTTATTTATTTTTATTTATTTTTTTTTTTTGTAGCTTGAAGCTTGCAAGTGAAAACGAAACCTCATTTTGTCATATAGCAAGCAGAGAAATTTCAAATCACTCCATTTTCATTCTTAGAAAGATATGATAAAAATTAATTCGAAACCATCAAAGAAAATGAAGGTATCATACTAAAACTCAAGTACAGAGTGCTAATTAAGTCTGGTATTGATGAAGAACATTTATTAAAACTATTTCAGATCTATGTAAAAATAATAATTTTTATTTTAATTATAGCTTGGAGCTCGCAAGTGAAAACGAAACCTCATTTTGCGACATAGGAAGCAGAGATTTCATATCACTCCGTTTTCCTTCTTAGAAAGTTGTGAAGAAAATTAATTCGAAAACATTATAGAAAATTAAGGTATCATACTAAAACTCAAGTACAGGGTGCTAATTAAGTATTGCATTGATGGAGAACATTTATTAAAACTATTTCAGATTCCCCCATACAAAAACAATAATTTTTATTTTAATTGTAGCTTGTATCTCGCAAGTGAAAACGAAACCTCATTTTGTAACATAGCAAGCAGAGATTTCATATCACTCCGTTTTCCTTCTTAGAAAGTTATGAAGAAAATTAATTCGAAACCATTATAGAAAATGAAGGTATCATACTAAAATTACAGTACAGGGTGCTAAAAATCTTGCACTAATGAAGAAAATTTATTACAACTATTTCAGATTTAGTATACATAACAAATAATTTTTATTTTGTGTGTGATCCTTATCTCATCTAGTTTTTTACTTTAAGAATGACATTAATGTTAGATTTAAGACTTTAAATTTATTTTTAAACAATCAGCTTTATTTACATAATGATACTTAGTAATGTTTTTATTAGAATTTTAGTTTGGAAACACACAAAACAAATTTTGTAGGTGCTGCATTCTTCTAAGTTTAGTGTAACAGTTTATTCCATGTTTTTTATGTGTCGTGTGTCGTAGCTATGTTATAGTATCTTTATAATGTGTTTTTTATTTGCCATTTTTGTTTTTAGTCAAAATAAAATTGTTTTATATGAGAATATTGCTGAACCTTGCTGAATAATTTAATAATTAAGGGTTTGAAAATTTTTATTAACCGTCAGCAAAGTAAAGAGTATTGATGCCGGTGGTTGGGAAACACTGGCTCTTTAGTGTATATCTGTATTTATGAGATAGTCCTTAACCAGAAAAGAATTGGGAATGATATGAATCGAACATTAATCCTTCAATAACGAACCTTTGGGGTTCTTGAGTGTGTAAGAGGGTTGTTAATGTTTCTTTTAACAAACAGTAATCATATCGTCGGCACTATGCTAAACTAAAGAATGAAAAACCGTTTTTACAAATTCGATGGTTCGCCGTAGCACTCAAAAAGAACTACCTTCTGGCTATAACTACTTCAAACGATTGTTATACACTTATAATATTATCTGTAAAAAGTAAAAGATTGAAAATAACTGAGAACGTCAGGTGGAAAAAAATTACTGTTTCGGCTCTCCTGAAAAGTGCTAATTTTCACATTCGTTAATTTAGCATGGTGCCGATGATATATATAGCAATCCAAATAAATACACACACATATTATGAGGCTCTGAGAAGTTGAGCTCCGACTCTGACAATGTTTACCCCTGTTTCGGTAAATAGGGTGGGGTAGTTGGCGCTAAATCGAGTTGAGAAACTTTCTTAAGAGTTTTTTCAGAAATAGTCCTACTAAAATCCGAGCCCAATAACACGTCTATTTTTCACTAAACTCCCCTAAAACAGGTAAACATAGTCAAGGTCACAGCTCAACTAACCAGAGCTGCACCATACAAAGTTTTGTTGTCTGAGGCAATGTAAAACAAAGAGAGGTGACTCTTTTCAAGTTTTGAGCGTTCAAAGCTCAATCGCAGGTACGTTTCCATTCAGGGGCGGCATTTCAGCATTTCGTTTGGGGGGTCGAGTTTTTTGCATTGAGAAGGAATAGATGGAGAGAGTGCAACCCTACTATCCCGATACAGCAAGCAACAGTACCATGTGACATGGGGAGCAATTTCGAGTTGACCGTAACCGCTAAAGAAGTTTTTTTAGCTGAAGCCATGCATGATAACAACCTTTAACTGTAAAAGGGAAAAATTAGATTTATAGTAATAGTGCAGTATTCCAGCACTGTAAACTGTGAGGAAAAGCCACACCAGGAGGTCCAGTAACTTTTCCGTAGCATGTACGAATGTTTTTTACTTCTAAATAAAGAAAAAATAACATTTATATTCATTTAACGAGTACATATTCCACAGTTGCCTGTAATTTTTAAATTTTTGTACTTATTTTATCCATAAAAGTTATAAAACATTGTATATCTTGAGTGTAAATAACATTTTAGTTCCATAAAAACACTTTTTACTTAACTAGTAATTATTTTAACGGCTCTTAAGCATTTTGTGTACATTTGCTTTGTTGGCGAGTATCTTCTAGCCAAGCTCCTGTGAACAGCAGATGCGCAAGAATAAAGATCTGCTATTTTTATGCTTCAATTTAAATACTAGTATGCCTGCGTATGAAATCATTTCAAAACATTGATTACAATACATATGAATCCATAAATTTTCAGTCAATAACAGAACACTTTAAACTATTTGTACATGCCCGTCATTTCAGGGAATAAACATCAAAATACATGAAAAATGCAATTACATTATATTTTAAAATCCGGAAAGAAGTGTGGGGAGGGTGTTTGAATGATAGGCCTGTATTTGTATCAGTTATTTATTTATTTATTTATTATTATGCAGTAAAGGAGTTGGAGCCAGAGTTGCTCTGATTTGTAGCCCCGACTTCATAATAAGCGCCGTCGCGTCGTCTGAAAAATATTTAATGCCAAAAGAGCGATTGCGTGCTAAAACGCGACAACTTTCCAGCCAAACAAGTCACCTGACCTGGGAAACATTGGGTCCCATGCTTATTTCACTGAGACATTTGCTATGGCTCCCTCCATTAGTATTCCTTCTCAATGGTTTTTTGAGCATGAATTTCCTCAGTACGGTATAAAATACATATTGGTTAACAGGAAGTGATAATAAAATGTTTTTAATGTTAAGAACAATAAAGCAATATTGAAGTTGAGACACAAATGTTATCTACTATAAAATGACTGACCTGATTGAAATAGTCAAAAAAGAATGGAAGCAAGAAAGTTATATTAAAAAACACATTTCCTTCAAATTCCGCTCTTTAAAGTAACAAAGAAAACTTTTTAAATTGGGCTAGTATTTATTTAGCGTCATTAAAAAGTATGGTCGCAATTCACAAAACAATTCCTCTTCTCTCATGCTATAAATTTTACTTATAAGTGTAATATTTTCTTTTTCGCTTTCTATAACAGATCTACATAATATTGAACACACCAATGATAAATATATCTCATATCAAATCCTGTCTCAATTTCTTGAGAAACTGAACTGATCATTTTATTCAAAATAGTGATTTAATATTTTGACTAAAACTTCGTGTGGTTTTTGTCACCTCTTCTTCGTTGGCATACAGTAAAAACTGTTATGGAAAGTTCTGTCAAAGTTTTACACTTTGTTCAAAGGCTCAAGCTTGCATTAGTGCGAAAATTACTAAGAGTTTCAAATGTCAATCCAAGAATTAAGGTTAGCGGATTGAAATTTTTGTGATAGAGTGTAGCATTGTTCAAAAAACGCTCCGCAGTAAAATAAAGTAAACAGAAATTCAAACGAAGTCATACATATTAAAATGACATCAGATTTCCTATCACTGAAAAGGTCGCTTTCCAGTCATTCTTCCAGGGGGCTTTTATAGATTTAATTTTTGTATACCATCGTGTGCCACTCAGAGATTGTCGAGTAAAGAGCCTCAAGATATATTTGTTGATGTTATTGATATGAATTACAGAGACATGGGCTACCGAATCTGATGCAGAGTTATTACATATTGCTGGGTATAATTTGTTCAGACAGGATAGAGTAGGTAAAAGAGGTGGTGGGGTTTTATTTTATGTTAGAGACAATTTTATTTGCAATGAATTGGTCATAAATGATAAGCCTACTGATATTGATATGGTTTGGCTGGAGTTGATGAGCAGTAAGGGCAAAAAGCTACGCTTTGGAAACATTTATAGGCCACCTAATTCAAACCAGGGACAAGATGAACAGATGTACCGTATTATTAGTGACATGTCTAGTAAGGGATCCGTTATCATAATGGGGGATTTCAATTTTCCGGGTATTGATTGGAATAATTTTTATCCTGGTAATGGCAAAGAAGAGGAATTTGTAAAAGTAATTGGTGACTGTTTCTTAGATCAAGTTGTAACTCAGGGAACTCGAGAGGAGGCAATTTTGGATCTAGTTTTTTGTGACATAGGTAGTTTTGTTCAGGGGTTGAGTGTAGGGGAGCATATTGGAGATAGTGATCATAACAGCATTAGGTTCCGGGTTAAATTTGAAGTGTGCAAAGATGATAATTTTAGGTTTGTGCCCAATTTCAGAAACACTGATTTTGTTGCACTTAGGCAGAGCTTGAAAGAGGTTTTTTCATCAGGGTTGGAAAATAGCGACGTAGATCAGCAGTGGACGGAATTTAAGGATAAACTTGCTAAAACCGTTGGGGACTATGTTCCATTTAGGAGAAAAGGTGTTAATACCAAAATTTGGCCCATGTGGTTCTCCAGGGAGACTAAAGAAGCTCTTAATTATAAGCAAGCCACTTTTCGTAAGTTTAAAGAAACTGGTCAGAGTGCGGAGAGGCTCCAGTATGGTAAGGCAAGGCGAAATTTTAAGTATTTGGTACGGATTCAGAAAAGGGAATTGGAGCAAAGGCTGGCAGATGACATTGATGGGAACCCTAAGAGGTTTTTTGCTTACGCTAATTCTGGGAAAGCTCGAAACAGTCAAATTGGGCCTTTGGTTGATGAGTATGGAAATTTAATCCAAAACGATAGGGATATTGCAAATGTTCTGAATAACTTTTTTTCCAGTGTGTTTAACGATAACTGTATCTCAACAGTTGACACTAACAAGACACAAGCTGTTATACAGCTTGAGGATTTTGTATTTTCCAGGGAGGAGGTTTTATTTCATTTGAGAAAGATTAAAGCAACTAAAGCTCCGGGACCAGATAATATTTATCCAAAAATTTTGGTTGAATGTGCAGATGAATTAGTGGATGTTATTTTGATTATTTTCAATGCTTCTTATAACTCGGGGACGGTGCCAGAGGACTGGAAGCTGGCTAACATAACGCCACTCTTCAAGAAGGGGTCTAAAGGTCTTGCTGGGAATTATAGACCTGTAAGTTTGACTTCGGTGATTTGTAAGATTTTCGAAACTTTGATCAAAATTAAGATCATGATGTTCTTAGAGACTAATAGTCTGTTGACTAGTTTGCAGTATGGTTTCAGGAAAGGTAAATCCTGTACTACTAATTTATTGCATTTCTACGACAAGGTTACCTCAGCTTTAGATAACAAAAAATGTGTGGATGTTGTTTATATTGATTTTCAAAAAGCTTTTGACAAGGTACCGCATGTTGCTCTTCTCAGCAAGTTAGCTGACATTGGAATAGGAGGAAAAACTTTACTTTGGGTTAGAAATTGGCTTACTGGTAGGAAGCAAAGAGTAGTTGTGAGAGGAAATCATTCTAATTGGAGTGATGTTTTAAGTGGGGTTCCTCAGGGATCAGTTTTAGGGCCTCTTTTGTTTATTATATTTATGAATGACATCAATGAAAATATTTCTGGAAGCATGAATTGTTTTGCTGACGATGTAAAAGTTATGGGGATTGTCGAAAATGAAGAACAAGTAAAACAGCTGCAAGAGGATTTAGATCATATTACTAAGTGGGCAGATAAATGGGGTATGGCAGTTAATGTAGGGAAATGTCAAGTGCTACACTTAGGTCATGGAAATAAGCGTATGAGATATCATTTACAGGGTTCAGTCATAAATCAGGCATAAAATGTTATGGATCTGGGTGTCTTTATAAATCAGGACTTCAAGTTTAGTCAACAGTGCAGTATTGCTAGTAACAAAGCCAACAAAATGCTTGGGTTCATCAAGAGATCTATTTCAAACAAATCTAAGAAAGTTCTTCTGCCTTTATATAGGAGTTTAGTAAGACCTCATTTGGAGTATGCTGTTCAGTTTTGGTCGCCTTATCTGAAGAAAGATATTTTCGTATTGGAAAGGGTTCAAAGAAGGGTAACTAAATTAGTAAGGGGACTCTCAGATTTAGATTATGATACCAGACTTAATAGGCTTAACATGTATAGCCTGGAACAAAGGAGAGTCAGAGGGGACATGATTCAGTTATTTAAATTTATCAAAATGAAAGATGTAAATGGATTAAATTTTTGCGGGGAAAGCAGGACAAGGGGTCATTGTTTTAAGCTATTTAAATCTCAGGCTAACTTGGAAATCAGGAAAAACTACTACTTTAGCAGGGTCGTGGGCACTTGGAATAGCTTACCGGAAGTGGTGGTAAATAGCAAGGGGATGGATAGGTTTAAGAGGGCCATTGATCTTCATTGGGGACTAATTAATTGACTAGGACCAGCCTAGCTGGGCCCAGAGCCTGTTGCTGGTCGTCACATTTGTATTTGTATTTGTATTTATGTATTTTGTGACGTGGGATGTTTTTCGTAAAGAGCATATCTTTACAAAGAGTTTCTAAGAAAGCATATAATGCATCGAGTTGCTAAAATGTTTCTAGTACAAGGAATCAATGAACACCTCTAAACATTAAGTTATAATATGAGCATAAAAATTTATGTAAAATGACACGGAGTTTACTCGTAAAAATTGCGCAGTCTAAACACTGTACGGACATCTCATAGAAGATGCACTATCATAACATAGAGTACACAATTTTGAAATATTTAACCCATTTGAAGAGATTACTTCTTTAGTTAAGGCTAGCAATTATTCTCCATATGTTTTTTCTGTTCTTAAAATGCAAGCTAATAATTTTCTAAGTTATCTAAATTGAATTTAGCCATTTTTTTTTGTTGTTCTTAGTGAAAAATTTGGGGGTGCAACCGCCCCCTCTCGCTCCCCCTATTTGCCGCCCCTGTTTCCATTATTTTTTTTTTCTGAACCACGCTTTACGGCAGTACCTATCAATGCTACTATAGTACCACCAACGAGCCCAAAAAAAGATGTCGGTTTCTTCTACCACTTATACTAGTTCTCTCCAAAATTTTAATTTTGACACTTACATCCCTCTGTTTCTGACTGCCTCATTTGAACAATGTACACTTTAGCACATGAGCTAGTTCCCAGTTTGTTCAACCTGACACTCTTCATTCTTTTTAGATGAAGCAATAACGAAAAGTAATGATATGCCTTCCACCCTGTATTCATGTGCTTTATGAGAACCAACTACAAATCATTGCGTAAAATAGTAGATTCTTATGACTGGTTTCTGTGGAGTAGGGAGAAACTGGATCTCTGTGGCAGCTTCAACAAATGGATTACATCCCATCATTTGGTTCAAGGATGACAAGAAGAATTGCTGCTGGGTGGTATCCTTGAGATTTAATTTGGATAATCCCATTTTTCACTCAAGGTTAAGAAAATTGGGGGAAATGTAACACAGTATAGTGAGTGGGGAATTTTTCATCGTGATTTGGGATAGATAAAAAATAAATATTGAATTTAAATTTGGTACATGTACATTGTAGTTGGTCTAAGAAGGCCCAGGGTGAATACTTTTTTTACCAGAAGTATCAACGTTAAATACAGTCGAACTTGCTTATAACGAGCCTTGATTTAACGAGAACCGAATTTAACGAAGGAATCGGGAAATACTTTGTTGGTTCAATATTAAATCTGCAGGTGCCTCACTCACTGTTAACGAAAAAATCCGGTTACAACGAGCAATATTTTAGTGATTAATAAACTTTCTGTTGACTTCCACTTTCCAGCCTTGCTAATTCTTTCTTGGCAAAATTCTTATAATATTTTGAAGTCAAGCAGAAATTAGTGATGAGTCATGAATTTTGAGAACAAGTGATATGGCAGCCGGGATTTCCTTTGTTTTTATATTCTTATTTTGTAGAGTAGAGGAATATTTTAAAATTATATATCTGCTGATACCAATTTTAGGGACCATTCATTAACTGCGTAAGGATTATTTTGATCCCTCTCCCCCATGTAAGGGTACGTAAGATTTTTCAAACCCCTCCCCCTATTCTTATGCAAGATTCCATTTCGTTTTTTTCGAAATAATAAAATGACGACTCTAACATCACTGGAATCGTGATTAAAATCACTTGTATTTAATTAAACCTAATTGCGTAAAGAAAAAAGAAATAAAATGTTGAAATCTATACTGAATGTTTTTTCGACATTTTTTTTTTGTATATCATACGATACTAATTTAAAATAAATCATGCCATACATAGTGCGATTTTTTTATTATCTTTTACACTATTCATTCTGCGACGCAAATGAAATATGATCCCTGCCAAACTACTAAAAAGCGCAAAATTTCTAATATAAAATATCGTCTTGGAAAGTATTACGTAAGAATGGGCTTGAACTCCCCCCCCCCCCAAAGGGTGTATAGAGATTTTTACAACCCCCTCCCCTCGGGACCCTTACGTAATTAATGAATGACCTCTTAAGATTGCTACCCACCAAGAATATTGCAGCTAATACAATAATGAAAAAACAATAAGACAACACAAAGAAAATTTCCCAACTTCTTCGGTGCTGTAGAGAAATAAAAATGCAAATCAAAGAAATGTGTGTGCTGTTTTGTAGTTTTTCGCGAACATTATAGCAGGAAAGTCTCGCGGTCTCTTCTGCTCGTTATAAGCAAGTTCGACAGTATTAATGTACGGTAATTGATCCATCTATGAGTCTCATGTGGGACACTACCCCTTAGAGGAGTTTTCTAGGAGTCTCAACATGAATATCTCTAACAGTTTGTTTTCTTCATATATCTCCGTAGAAAATAGGATTATATAGTATCTCTACACAGCTCTATTTTATACAGATAGAATGTCTTTAACATCATGCAGGTTTTAAAACACGTATGAGTTATTTAGCTTGTCATATGAAACAAATTACTGAGCGTTAATTAAAAGGGTGAACATTTTCTGGTATTTTTTAAAACACTTATTAAAATGTTCCTTTTACATTTTAGCTATCTTCACTATGATGTTTATTTCTACACAAACTGTTTTATTTTTTAAAACATATATATAACCATTTAGTTATTTTTGAGTGAACTTTAATTAACTCTTAAAGAAACATATAAAATGAGTTTAATGTTATTCATGCCACAACATTAGTGAAAACTGCTTTTTGGTGAAACATAAAAAACAAATTTATGTTATTTACCTCTCAACATTTGTGAAACTTATGCCATATTTTGTGATTTTTGAGGATAAAAAAGATGTTTTGTTTGTTTAAAAAAATATATCGTTCTCGAATTTTAATATTTTTTTTCAAAAAAAAAAATAAATCATTTTGCACAAATAAAACGAAATTAAGGGCGAAATACAATTTTTCAGTGTTATCAAAGTTTTAAATACGTTCAAGGTCCCTGTTTTAATTATATGAAACGTATCGAATCACTTCCTAAGTCTATGGACACTTCGAATTTCTCTTCGGTCACATAAAAATGCTTTGTAAATATCTAGTTGTGTTCAACTATTTCAGCTATTTATTTCTGCCAGAAAAGTAGCACGTAGGTGAAGAACGCATTTTATTGCGCTGAAAGTATCCAATTTATTGGTATTCCACTCGTAATTGTTTCGACATTTTAAAAATAAGAAACAGTTGTTGAAAACTATTGAATATTGTAAAAATTAGGAACTTTATTTCTACAATAATAAGTGAATGCAATCGGGGGAAAAAATAATAAAGAAGTACTGCTTTAACCTGCAAATTTAAGAGCAATTCAAAGATGACCAAAATCTCCTATAAACATTTTAGTGGCTGCCGAGCACCATAACATCCCCCCTAGAGTGATCCCCCCCCCCCTCCTAGGGGACTGTGTTTCCAAACAATTCCAAATCCACGTTGATTTTTCAAAATTTTGACATCTGATTGAGAATAAAAGAGCTTTCCCCCCTATGTTTTCTTTTTAACTGATATAATTTGATAACCTTCGTCATAACTATTAGGGAGTGTTTATTGGAAAAAAAAGGAATTAATTTTGCATATTTTACTCAAAATTTCATTTTGAGAGCTTTTACATCCACCTTTAGAATTCTTTGAAGCATCGGCACTTTACGTAATTCATAGCCGATAGAATTGCCAACATTCTGCACCATCAAGAGGAATTTGCAAAAGTATTCGCGATTCCTTGCTGTAGCCGTCGAGTCTTGAAGTAGAATAATGCCAGCTATCTTCGTTATTTTTTTTTTAAATCCTAAATGTCCAACGATTATAATAGTTGAAGTTACATTTGTTTTTATCAACTTGAACACAAAGTTATTTTAACAGCATAACTTATTTATGGTGCAGATCCTTGTCTAGTAACTAATCTTACAAGAGCTCAGTAGCGAATTTTTAGGGGGGGGACACAGGGGGCACGGCCCCCCCCCCCCCCCAAAAAAAAGAATTAATTAATTTCACTATTTTATTTATTACTTTTTAACTGACCTTTCCTTTGCACTTTTTTTACGTAGTTAATTAAAAAGAACACAAAACACAAACACACAGCATGATTTTGAATAAAAGCATTTTTGTTTGCTAAAGAAGTATTACTGGGTTCAGAGGCCTAGAGTTGCAGAATACATTTAACTCATTGGCTTCAAATTCAAGAGACCGCGCATTATCGCGATTCGTTCATTAATTCTTCTTTGATGGAATCAATAATTAACATTTTTTTTAAATGTGTAGGCGCACCTAAAAGAGTTATCTTGATCTAGGAACCTATTTGCGAAATAATAGATTTCTTTTTCAGCTAATAAAAGATGCAAAATGAAAGAAATCATGTGGTAGTTTCTTAGAAAAACCATGATTTTTAATAGAAACGGCATGTAGTATCAATATGTTATCTCAACTGTATCATGACTTTAAGAACAAATCAGCAATTGTTTTGAAATTCACACAGAAATAGTTTCTGAATTCTTCAGTGAAACTTATATATGTTATGAAGTTATGATTAAATTAACTTTAAAAAACTCAAGAGAGGTATGGGTTTATTTAATAACCTTGCCCTCATGTTATAATCATTATGACAATGTTCCTAGGTAAAGCCGCTCATTGTCTAGCATCTCGATGACATTATATTGGGTTAGTATTCTAAATAGCTTGAAACGTTAAAGATGTATTCCGTCCACATTCAAAGTATATTAGTGCATAATATTCATGCACTTAGAAGTAGATTCATTGACCTTAAGGAATCCTAAAAAAAATAATAATAAATAAATAAAAAAACACGCACATTTAAAAATAAAGTCGTCAAAACTTAGTTATGAAACATCGAAGGCGGGGGGGGGGGGGGTATTCAATTTTCCGTGCCCCCCTCCAAAAGATTTTTCTGTATCCGCCCCTGCAAGAGCTGGCAAACGTACCTCAACTATCCTCTATTAGGTCACAAAATTATCACTCAACATGTAAAACATCAACTCTGTGGTTCAAATTCAAAACGATTATTATTATTATTATTATCCTATTTCTTTAATGATTAGCTCCAGTTAAGCTCCAGAAGATGTAACGCGCTTACAGGAAAGTATGGCAATTAATCAAGAGGATCTTAAATTCGTTTTCCACGTAAGCCTCAGAGGTTAAAGACGCACCTTCATCGCATCTATCACCTTGTTTTTTGTTATTATTATTGTAACTTCTTTTTTTCATTTCTTGCATTGGTGACCTACTCCGTGGGCCTTTTTGGTCTTTGAAAAGTCGTGGGTGAATCTTCATTTCCGCCTTCTCTCACTAAGGCGAATATTTTGGGGCAGCAGTGTTTACTAGGAATACAGTGGAATCCTGTTGCCAACGAATACCAATACAATGAAATATCCTTTACAACGGAACTTCTTTATTTCTTGCATTAGTGACCTACTCCGTGGGTCCTTAGGCTTTAAAAAGTCGCGGATGAATCTTCATTTCCGCCTTCTCTCACAAAGGCGAATATTTTGGGTTTGCAGTGTTCACTAGGAATACAATCCTGATACAATGAATATCAATACAACGAAATATCCTTTACAACGGAACTTTTTTATTTCTTGCACTTGACCAACTCGGGGGCCCTTTGGTCTTTGAAAAGACTTGGGTGAACCTTCATTCCCGCCTTCGTTCCCTAAAGACGAATACTTGGGACAACAGTGCTCAGAGGAAATATAGTGGAATCCTTTTAAAACGAGTACCATTAAAACGAAATATCTGTTTCAACGAAATAAATTTTCAGTCCCAATTTAATTTCCATTGCATTGCTTGAATTTCATTACAACGAAATTCTCGTCACAAAGAGCAAAAATTATGGTCCCTTGAAGTTTGTTGTAACGGAGTTTTACTGCATAATCCTCTTTAACCCTCAACTGGTGAGATACTTTTTTCATAACGTTAGTGGTGAGGTGGGCTGTGTACAATCCCAGCATATATTTCTTGTAAGCACCACAAAATTTAAAAAAATTTAAATAATCCGAGTGACTTTTTTATTATTTAGTTCATTACACAAATACAAAGGAAACAGTGCCATTAGTGTACGCATAAATATATAAGGGTTTTCTGTAAATGATGTCACACGTTTTCAATATCACTGTCACAAAGTGTCACACTTCCTCTTTTGTCACACGCCACGTTGTATTTCTTAAGCATATTCTTATAAATAGTGTGTGATGTGACACTTCTTGTGTGAAGCACCCTCTCACCCCCTTGTGACAAACTCACAATTTCACACTCCCTCCTCTCTCAAAGCGTGACAGCATTTGAGGCAGTGAGAAGCAAAGGGATGTAAGTGGCAAAATTAAAAATTTGAAAATAACCAGTACACATGGTAGGTGAACCTCTCCTCTGTCTTGGGGCAAGAGATTGTACTAGTAGCCCTGGTAGTTGCTGCTGTATAGCATGATTTAAAAAAAAAATTCAACGAAAGCCTACCTGGGATGTCTTCTTTAAACGCGTTTCACTCAAAACTTGAAAATGTCCACTTACATCCCTTTGCTTCTTACTGCCTCATTTGCGGCCAGCCTCTTGCAAAATGTAAACATTACAAAACGTTTGAATGCTAAAACCAAATTCTTCTGAGATGTAAAGGGTTAAAAAAAAATCATAATGCTCAGATGTTTCATATTCATTTATGTCATCATTTTTTAAAACTATTTTGTATATTAATTACTTACAAATAATATTTCGCTACTAATTATTAGTTAAAAATTATATTTGTTTACTTTGTAATTGCGTCAAGTATACCATATTTTGTCTTTAACAAAAGGAATTAAAAAAAAAATCAAAAAATCATCATCAGCTAGCAGTGGTGCTGCCTGCTATATTGTAGAAAAAATTGAGCCATTGATTAATTTTTTTTCAAATGTATCTAAAGAGGTGTTATGAATTATCATGTTCAATGAATGCCCACCATTTACTGAAAGCAAGTTCGATTTTGCTTTATGTGAGTGCTTTCAATTCAGTGCATTACTTCATTCTTCTTCAATATTCACTAGGGGCGGAGAACAAAGCCCTGACGATTCGGCTAATTTGGTGACGGAATTGCAATGCTGCGTTATTATTCCTTTTTTTTTTAATCTTTTCATTAGCAGTTGGTGTGAGTTCATGTTCGTATGTTGTCATGCAGTAAAATTCTCAGTTTTATTTCGGTTATTAAATAATTCAAGGTTGAAAAATTCCGGGCGCTCCTGAATTCTCATCTAGGTACGCTTTTATTGATTTTTTCTCTAAATCATGCTGTATAGTAGCACCCACCAGAGCTACTAGAACCCTCTCTTGCCCTAAAACAGAGGAGAGGTTTTCTATCTCCAAATTTTTAATTTTGGCATTTGCATCCCGTTGCTTCTCACTGCCTCAATCGTTCTAACATTTTTTTTTTCGTTTATCCTTTTGTTTCTGCTTATGCAATTAACAAATACAGTAATATTTACCAATCCATTAGCAAATTAATCCTACCGCATTTTAAAGCATGTTTACCCAACAATAGCTTCCAGAAGTAGATCGAGCAAGGTGTAGCCCACTGCTCCTGATGAGTTTCATCGGCCCTCTTTAAAAAAAAATTAATTAAACAGCAAAGCGTGACCTACGTGACCAAAACACACAATGCCTTTCCAATGACTCAGTGATTCTAATAAGCTTCAAGAGATTAATAACCAGTGGAGCTAAGTCTACCCATCGCTTATGAAGCGTGAATAATGACGAGTTTTTAAACGGAAATGAATCAAGCTTTGAAAGAGAGATAGAGATGTCAGGGCCTAAAAGGTTTTAATAAAAATCCGTTGTATGGACAGCTTGAGTTTTATTTTGAGTTCATTTTCCATGCTGCGTGAACAAAGGATATATTTTAGCAGAAAGTAGTTCGAACGAATTGATCAGCAGCTGAAAGCAAATTTCTATGAGCTTCCGTTGCCTGAATTGAAAGTAGAGCGGTTTTCACACGTTAGATAACCCGGTCAGACGTGCTTCCTGATTTATCTTAAATATAATTCAGATTGACATTTACCAAAAATAAGAAAACTGAGTTTCAGCGTGATATCTCTTGTTTCTACAGTAGAATATCAAAACTCCGAAAGTCAAAAATCCGGGACGTCTTAAGTCCGAACACACTCATATGAAGTTTATTAAACTGCTTTACAATTGTTGAGGAACAGATACATTTCGTAAAATCAATAATTGCATAAATTAACAGCAAAAACTACCTTTTGCACTAGCCGATTTTCTTTGTTTGATTAATGTTTTTAACAGTTCCTTACAGAGTAGTGGAGAGTGTTGTACCTTTGTGACACTGCTGATTTCTAAGGATCTATTTTTAGTAGCCATGTTTTTTGTAGTCTCTAATAGTAACCTTCACCATTTCATGGTGCCATAGCATCAATGAGCATCAAAAGAGTTAAATTAATGATTTTGTGAGAGGAAGAAAATTTCATGACTCCTACGTAAATATTTTCTTCATTTTTGTTTCATTTTCTGTCCTTGTATTTGTAAAACTAAGCAACTGAATACTGGTTGGTATTGAATGAAAATAGTTTGTTGGCAACAATATCTGGCAAGAAAACGATTAGTACATTATTACACAACAGTTAATTTACACCAATGTTAAGTCATATGAGCAACATATTTAAGACAAAATAACTTGTGTTAATATTGCTTGTGATAGTTAAATTAGTAAAAATAACTTATATGTACTGAAAATAATAATTCCATCGGGGAAACGGTACACGGCATGGGCGCCCATATGCAAAACTTTAACCGGGGGGGAGGGGTAGTTCAGATATTTTCCCCACAGTTTAGTAGGATATTTCCCCAAGGAAACCGATTTCAGTACTGATCAGTTATTAAAATTTGACATTTTCAATAACTTATTCATTAATGACTGGAAAAGAAATGTTTTTACATTTTTGCAAAGAAAAAGGTATTAAAAGCAAGGAAATTCCACTTTCTGGGGGGGGGGGCTTGAGCCCCCACTTGCCCCCCTGTATGAGCGCTCTTGGTACATGGACTTGTTTTTCCAGAAAAAAATATTTGAAACATGGTTTTTAAATAATCGAGACCGCTGAATCCGATGGTGGAGGTCTAATTTTTCTCAACTTTCTTGCTTTCCGAGATATACGCCATAGAAATGTAGCGCATATTGGTATATTTCAATTATGTAAGTCCAGGTCCGCCACAAATTAACGAAAAGCGAAAGTACATTAATTCCATGTTTATATGAATGAAGTAGTTCCAATTTAGTTCTATTACTTAAAAGATGCATGAAAATTTTCCGATTCTAGTCCGGCACACCGAGACTTATTAGTCCTTGAAATACACCATTATTACTATATTTCAATCTCGAAAACGAAAAAGTTGCGAAAAACTAGACCCACACCATTAAATTCAGTGCAAAAGGAAAAGTAAGGAGAAGTATTGAAAATTTTTCATTTAGCGCTCATTTTAATTATAATATACAGAGCATTGATATGTGAAATTAAATTAGCTTTCCTTGCTGCAAAAATGTACACAAAAGATTAGATCGGAGAAAAAGTTTTAAAATTGTTTGTGAGAGATCTTTCTGAAGAAATTTAATTAACATTTCGGCCTCTAGCAACGATGGCAATAATTTCAACTTAACCTTGACCTAATGTATCTTATGATTTTCGTTTTCCATGTGAAAATATCCAATGGAATGTGTATTTTTTTTTAATTGACTTTTGATTAGTCTCTTTCTATTTGTTTTACTTTCACATGATTAGCTTTTTTTAGAGCAAAAACTGATTATAATAGAGCAAAAATATGGCACACAAAAACAGCTTGTATAAACGTGTTTCAGCTTTACAAGGAACCACTTTATCAATGAAACATATTTTTCAGTAGGTGTAATTAAACTTTTTACTTTTTATGTTCTTCACTATGTTTAGTTATTTGCAGAACAATTATATGCTTTTATACCGTTTATTTTCATGACTAGAATGCTATTTGTTAATGAATTATTTTTAATATACATATTAATTATTTACTTATTTATTATCTTACTTGAAATCAACTGTCAGAACTTATTTTTGTGCTTTTTGAATTTTGATACACAGTCACCACAATTCACAATACGTTGAATTTTATTTAGGTATTAATTTATTTTTCTTTCATTTTCCAAAGGCGAAGAAACAGCGCGATGCATACGAACCTTGGAGCAGAAATTATAAATGGAGGGAGCAAGTCTAATCATTGGTTTAGCAAAAGCTTGGGCAAAGATCTCAAGTCACGTGACTTAACAACGACGAATAGTTGACACGTTTTGCGTGAAACTAGCGAAAGAAACCTGATTTCTTCCAATGCTTCGCTTTAAATTATATTACGTGACTTGGTGTCTTTGTTTCACAAATGAAAGTCTTCACTCCCTTCCTCTTGTCTCGTCTCGATGATGCAAACAATATAACGATGAGCGTTATAACGAAACACGATACTGCGACAAGTTACCTTTGACAGTAGAACCTCCGTTTATCCCAGATAAACGAAAATCCGAGTATTATGAAAAATAAGCAAAACATCTTTAACTAAGCAGACGAAACTATTATTACAGTAAAAAACAATGCTGTGTAACAAAATTACATTGGGTTCTTTCGCGCAATTCACACTTTATCATTTATGTCATTCAATTAAGCACTTTACCATTCATAGTTCAGCCTGCTGTAGTGTGGGACTGATGCTCCAAATACGCCATGATGCTCGTTAAACTGCTATAATTTATTGCGTGATCTCTGCAGGAGTTTTACATTTAATCAAACTAAAAAGCAAATGTTTGGCGCACTGGTAGTTCCAACTATCCTAATTTAAAACTATTTAGGTAAACACACCAGTTAGTGGCCAGTGCTTCAATAGAGGACGCTTCAATATTTAAAACGCACTAGTAGTAGCCACAGTGAAGTATATTTTTAAACTATGAGTCTACAATCCACTATAATATTAAAATCTGTTCGCGTCCGTCTGTCTGTCTGTCTGAAGATCGATCTTCTCGAGAACCGCTACGAATTGAGAGTCAAACGAGATACCGATCAATTCGAAATTTTCCCAAGAAAACAATAGGACCAATTTCGTAATTCTGCGACTTTAATTAGCGAAGATATTAATTAAAACGTTAATTAACATAACGTTATTCAGGAATTTTTATTTCTTTCCTGTTGCCATTTTGCATTTGGGTGAGCAAGTAAAATTCTAATAATTCTTTACAAAGAGATTTTTTGGCAGCTGTCCAAATCTTAAAACAACGTTTCTATCTAGAATTTCATTTTAAATTAGTTTAAAATTGGTTACTCTATTCCGACATAGCTTTTATTTTATCGTCTGTCCTTTTCTTATTTTTTAAATTCAACGTTCTTAACTCTTCTCAGCATATGAAAGTTGTTTCTTTAGCTACAGTGGCTCCCAAAAATCTTCGTACACCTACGACTTTCAACGAAATAGGCTCCAAATCAGTGGTTAGAATTAATATTTCGGGATAGGTATTTATTTATAAGATCTATGATCAATTTTTAACAAAACTGCATGAAAAGTTTTTAAAAAATATTAAAACTTAATTTTTTAAAAATCAAAAACCGAAAGGTGCCGGAAATTTTATCTCACAAAAGTCTTCGTACACTTTATAAAATGTCTATATATTATTGAATAATCTAACTTTTGATTAAGTTATTAATTAGTAGAATATCATACAGTATTCATAACACCTTTTAAACGTCTGGGAATAGATTTCATTCTTTTTCCTTCTTTTTTTAGCGTAATTTCTGAGTAAGTGTTCTACCACACTTCGAGTATTACTATTTCTAGCTCTATTTTCGTTTTAAAGCCCTATTTTCGTAATCTAGCCTCCAGATATCTCCAAATACGTTACATTAAGTTACAATCTGGAGATTGAGTGGATATTTTCTAAACTTTAGGACAATTTTCGAGGCAGTAGACGCAAGCGTTGAAAACCGTGTGCTTCTTATCGTTATCTAGATAAAAAAACAAAGTTGTTTCCAATAACCAAATTTTTGGCTAAGAGTTCAAAATTGGTTTTTAAAATATTTAAAGGAACAGCGTGATTCATTATTTCATCAAAAAATTACAAACTACCAAGTCCTGATGCTGATATGCACCCTCACACTAAAACACCTTCACCGTCCTGATTAACTGATCCAACTAAGTTCTTAAGATTAAGTTCCTAATTTTTTCTTCTACTTACTGTTATACAACAATTTAACCAAAAATGTTGAACTAATTTTTATCTGTAAGTAAGACATGATTCTAAACTGTTTTTAGCTTATTTATCATTGATTTTGGGACGAAAAGCTCAAGTTTTCTGTTTTTCGCATGACCAGGAAAATTTCTGCGGGGAGAGGTCCCATTTAATCCAGCTAATCAAAGATATTGGCGAACAATTTTAGGTGAAAATTAAATGTAAAATGTTTAATTTAACTCTGCAGAAACTTTTACAGTACTGATTTTTTTTTTTTTTTTCATAATTTTTTTAACATTAAATCTACGATCACGTTTTGTCAACTTTGCCGGTTGACCTTTTCTTACCTTATTTTCGGTCCGATTCCTTTCTGTAAAGCATTTTATCAAGCACTTTACTATATAAACAAATAAATTAGCTAATTTAGAGACATTTCAAACCAATTTACCACTACTGTGGGGAAAAAACTCAAATTTTGAATGGTGTTTGCGGTTTTTTACGAATACCAGCCATTTTACAGTAATAAGCAATATATTAAGGAATAAATAAACAAAAAATTAAAGCCAAATGACTTATAGGGTCTACACAATGCAAAAATATTAATAAAATGGCTTATGATAATTTTAATCATGAATTTATTCGAAAATATTTGAGTGTACGATGACTTTTGTGGCGTGTTATTTCTCTGTCTCTTCGTTTTCTGATCCATTTCAAAAAGAAGATCCGTTATTATTTTGAAAAAAAACCAATAGGTTATATTTAGAATGACATAGGAATGATGTGAAAAAATATTGGACTTTATATTCGAATTCAGTTTTTAGTTATTTTGGTTTTACTAAAAAATGTCAAAGTGTACGAACACTTTTGAGAGCCACTGTATGTTTATTGATTGTAGTGTAAGTTTATCATTCACCAGCCTCATATTTTGGTACATTTAGGATGTGCGACTAATTACGTTTATTTTGTTGGCCTTTTTACCGTCCCGGGTGAGTTTTCGAATTGCAATAACTCTCTTTTTCCTTCCTGTTTCTATTTTTGAAATACAGTTTGTATCGTTAAAAGAACATGTTAAATTAAGATTGTTTTGATTTCTTTAAGTGAAATAGAGTTGAACAAAAAAGATTGTTTTAAAGGATTTTAACTAAAGCTAATTTGGAATCTGATGACTTGATATTAAATTATTGGTATTTATTTAGTCTTGATGCTTTAGTTTCACGTAATCAACCAAAATGTGTGTCATTTTATGTAAAAAGCTGATTGTAATTGTACATAAATAGTTCAGATATAGTCTATCAGATGTAATTCATTTTAACGTGAGCGCAGATTATAGTTGATAATGCATATATTTTATTTTTTTGTGCAAATTGAAAATACTCATAACTTGTATCATTGATAACTATGATTAACGTTGAAGAGAATTTTGCCAAAAATATGCTCTACTGGGGTTTTGCAAACCTTGCATCACGCGTATTTATTTATTCCTTAGCGCTTTAGAAACTGACGTCAGAGTAATGCAAAAACATCAATTGGACATCTCTTTCATTTTTTAAATAGCCCGTGCAACGCCGGGCACGCAGCTAGTATTAATTATTTCTCTTGAAACTCAATGAGCGAATTATAACCCAACTCTTCCTCAATCGCCCCATTTTCTAAAAATGCCAGAATTTCAATTCGTTCATATTTTTTATCCATTTTTTTCCCAAACCTCAAATTCCAGTAGTGGCCACTCCAAAATCTGAAAATTTCAGCAGTGGTCATCTGACATTTTCCCATCGGAAGAATTTACATTACTTACGCTAAATTCAAATAGGGTAGGGTGGCCCAAAGTGGGTAGGTTTTCGGAGAACGCTCGAAAATTGTTGTTTTTGAACTTTTATCGCAACATTTTCGGTTTTATTCGCTAGCAGGGTTATTGAACTTAGGGTTTCCAATCCTGCCATCCCGATCCCGAATCCCGCGGGATCCCGCATGATATTTAGCGGGATTAGTACCATGGGATGGAGAGCAAAATCCCGCGGGATTTTCGATCCTGTAAAGTTTTTGCATGCAAACGTTTCACAGTTTTTGTCGTCCATAAAGCGAATATTTTTACAAGTAGTATCATCTGAAGATTGTCATCTTCCTGTCTATCTACAAGAAGAACAAGAAAAACTTCGTCTCATATGATGAACGGTAGATTTACCATTCAAGAAAACAATAAAAATAAAGTCTATTTTTCTGAGAATTAACTGGTATTCGCATTCGAGGTTTCAATGTTCATACGTTGAGCATTTGCGAAAATGCATAAAAATTATAAGCCTTTCGAAAACCATCACTAAATTTGAAACCCAGAAAATTGGGCTTTAGAAGAAATTGAGAACGTGCATTATGGAGTGCAAATTTCACTAGAGTAGCCTGAGTACAATGTTGGAACGCTGTTTTAAACTTAAGGAATGCGCTAGAAACTGTTAACTTATTAACTTATTATTTTTTTCTGCAGAAGAACGCAATGAAAAACCTGACATTTTTTATTTATGCTTCTAACCTGGAGGAAAAGCCTGTTGATGTCTTCGGTCACCGCTAAGCTAATAATATAAAATGTGGGTGGCACCTTGAAAACTATGCTGGACGAATTAGCTGAGCAATCTTAAATAATCCGCACGACTCTAAAAGAGGTGACAGAAAGTTTGGTGAAACCCTATGACTCGCATGACAGTGCAGTCCGTTAAGCTGCTCAAGTTTTTTTTTTTTTTTTTATTGTCTTTTTAAAGTGAGAGGTAAAATTAGCAAAATTAATCAAAAGCTTTTACTGAGACTGCTCCTCAATCAGCATTTATCCCCTGCTGTAACTAATCAAATGCACGGATGCAATGACCAACGTTGATGAAGCAACGAAACAAGTTAAATTGGATAGACGATAGAGTAACAAGCAAATCAAACAGACAGCGTTTTTGTTGAAATTTTAAGTTCACGAGAAAAAACCCTTACCATGACCCCATAAGAAAAGAAAAATCTGCTTTCGAAAATGGTGAAGTTTATGGGGAACTTTTCGTAAATGGCCACAGTTATTTCATCTCAGTAAAATCAACTGCATTGGAACCACATAATGCGTTTTCATCAAGCCCACTATTTTTTGCGCAAAAATATTTTCCCATCCCATACGAGCGATGCTTTGTTAAGCCGCATTGGACTTTCTTAAAGCACACTTTAGCAGGCCAAACGATAGTCGATAATAGAGATGTGACTTTGTAGTAACTTACAATTGGTGTACGGAATTTGAGATAAAGACCAATGCTTGTAAAAAAGCAGTCCTTCCTGAAAAGCACAACTTTTTCTTTTTGACATAAAAGTTTTACTTTTTAATCAGTTAAATCAATCCTGCGGGATCCCGGGATCCCGAGGGATTATCTCCTTACAATCCCGAAATCCCGGGGGAGTGAGATTGGCGCGGGATTGGAAATCCTATTTGAACTTCAAAATAAAAAGTGTGATTTTCGTATTATTTCAAACCCAATATTTATTTATTACCAAACAAAGTAGCAATATATTAATCACATTATAATTATTGATTTCTTTCTTCGAAGTATGTAAGTAACCTTAAAGTGGCCACTACTGAAGCACTGGCCATTCTACTGGTGTGTTTTCCTTTTTTTTGTGAATATATATTTTTTAAAACTCTACAAATTTGATCCAGATAAACGGGGGCCAGATAAACGAAAATCTACTGTACTTCATCCACTACTGTTGATAGTGTTTGACAAACTAGAAGACTCTTGAAAATAAATAGCGGGCACTGCATTTTGAAAGCAACGTAATCACATAAATATACTCCTTCTTAATGAAGCATCCCTCCTCCCCCACTCCACAGCTATGACTGATGAATTGGAGGAAAGCAGCTCAATTTCACTTTCTTACGACATCTCATCTTCCTGGCCAGACCAGAAACACAATCAATCCATTTTCTTCACGAAAACGCAACCGCATATTATACCCGCTGATAGCCGCCCGATCTTTCCACCGCCCCAACGGAGAAACACACAGGCATCATTCTCTTTCTTGAATGATTCAGGAAGTAATTCACATGGAATCCATTTGGATCCAGCCTCAGATTGGATCTAATTCAGTAAAAACTCGCCCTCTGGAGAGTTCCAGCTCTCTTTTATTGTTTAATTCCACCTGCGCAGGTTGGGAATGGAATAGGGAGACTCTCCTGAAAGGTTATCGCGAAGGAACGTGAAGAAAATACATTTTCGTAGGGGGAAATGTGGATATCGATTCCCAGTTTAATCCGGAGTTTTGAAAAATATGCGTCGCGACCCACAAATGAGTCGCGAGTCGATTTTAATTTCATTCTTATTGTTTCATAACAAATTTTGGCTTCAAAACAAATTTCTAAAAAAAAAAAAACTTATCAGTTGTTTTAAAATTCATTATTTTAAAAGTATCTTGTCAAAAGTCTCAATCTTTGCCCAATACACAATGTAATGTGTTCATATATCTATTTCGTTGCATCTGCAAATCAAAACTATAACTGAATGTTGCACTGCGCGTATGATAGTTTGTTTTAATTTTTAAATTATTTCGAAGTTAATCTTTTAGAAATTGTGTATACCAAAATTACGTAATAAAGCAGAGAGAGTATTTCTTTTAAGGGGTTCCAGTAGTGCTACCATGTTACCGCGCATGTAATCGGTGTAATGAAATACAAGAACTATTATTAAATCAAATATTTCAAAAAACAACTGCACGGATTGCCGACCTCATGATGAATTTCACGGGTCAAAAGACATGTAAAACTGAAATGCATTTAAGCTTTTTCTAGATGACATGGGAAATAACTCAAAAAAGAATAATCACACCTAGTAAAAATTGTTAGTCCAGGAATTTCCAAACTTTTCTGACTTGCAACGCCCTTTGAAAAATTGGAATTTTCTACGGTCCCATGTTCATCTCTATTATACAAATGAAACTGTATACATTGATGATGTGGGTACTTCGATCACCCTTCGATCGAAGTGCCCTCTTGATCCAGAGGGGAAAATTAAATATTTTTAAAAGCCTTTTACATGCTAAAATAACAATTTGAATACATTTTCTTCATCAGTGCAAGACTTCGTAAACAGCCTGTGTAGAGCAGTCGGCAGAGAACAACTTATCCGTCATGAAGAGCACAGTATTTGTTAGCAAATGTGTTTTCGTGTCTTCTACTTTCGGAAGTTTTCGTTTGGTATGGAGAGGAAAGAAAGGAAAAAATTAAACTTAAAAAAAATATTGGTGAAGCAGTCATCACGCACAAACGAAAACTAACACAACAAACATCATTATTCAAATTCATATACAAAGAGGACAATCAGTGAGAAGATGGAGCATTCTCTATTACAAGGTCATCGAGTAGAATACAACGTGTCTACAATCTTGAAAAACCTTTTCTGCGCAAATTTGTCGAGCAAGAACAATGTTTATTCTTCGTTATTTTTAGATTGGAAAAGTGCGAAGCGGTCGCTGTGCACTAAGAAGAGATAATTTATGCTGATCAGACAGAAACCTTTCTGTGATTGACCAGTCCACAGTCAATCAACATTTTGATCGCCCACGTTGTAGTGGATAAAAATCTCGCAAAGCGAGTGGGTAACCCGGGATAAAAATCCATTAGCAAGTTTCTCTACAAATGTTAACTGCAGTTAAGTATATACAGTCTCTAAAAATACTAACTACTTGATTATAAAAAAAAATATGACGTCAATTCAACTGATACTGCCATTGCATGTTGAAATTACACTCTCAATCAGGGCAAAAGAAGTACATATCTCTCATTTGGAAGAAGAATTCCACAATATGAAGAAATTAAATTTTACACAGAAGCGTTTAAAGTTGAACTCTTCAGGCAACTTGCATTAAGATAACTAAGTTTGCTGTGCTCTCCAGTGGTTAATATTCGAACAAAAAAATCTGTCATTATTTTTCAAAAAAGATAACGTCCTTTGAAGGTCTTTAAGCGAAAAAAAAAAGAAAATTAAAAATTTCGTAGTGTGGAAACTCTTCTTCCAAACGAGCGATATATTTCAGAATTTTTTTTTAAACATCTTTTGTCACGGATTTTGCTTTGGATTCAGAAGTGTACCGAGTGGTCCTCAATAGTGAAAAGGCTGACCATTGTTTAACACCAGTGGTTCTCAACAAGTGTCTGCACTATGTTTTGCCCGTTACCAAGTCTAATATCCTATTTGCATGAATACTTTCTGCAAAGACTTAATTCGGTCATTTCGCAAATTATCAATTTTTCCCCTAACTCTTGTCCCACTCCAGAAAAGGCCACTTCCCAGAAACATCCTGATCCAAATAGCATACTGAAAGTGGGAGTTTTCAACTATAAATCTCTGAGATTTTATCCGTAAAAACAGCTCTCGGCATATCACTCCTGCCATTAATAAATCGATTTTCCGCCATTTGAGGCACGCCGTCATAATACTGGGCGTGCCAAATTCATGCACCATTAAGATTAAATTAGCGCTTATTACACAGCTATAAGCACGGCTCTTTGAATAAATACACTGATTGGACATACCCAGGAACAAAAAGTGCTCAGAATGGGAGGAAATCGTAAATCTGAGTGGAAGTGTTTTTTTTCTCTTCTCCTGCACACCTCTCTCGGCTTTGTTCGGTAGTCATGCTTCTCGCCAAAAAAAGTCCCAAATCGTGATCTTTATCACTTTATGCTTCCTTATCTGTGGTATTCATATCCATCGTTTCTTCCTTGTGGAGGAGTATCATTTGGCGATTGCGCCAAGTGAAAAATCCCCTCTTCCGCTCTAAGTAGATAATCGTAAATCCCTATTGCCAACAATTGTCCAGGAAAAGCTCCACTGTAATTTGAGGGAAAGAATATATGGTGTAAATAATGCCTGGTTTTAAAAGTCTATCGGATTTTATCAATGACAGCACCGACTTGAAGTATATTAATAGTTACGAAAATACCTTAAAATTTGTTATACGTGAGTAAGTTGAACTTTGGGAGTAGAAAAGAAAAAATGAAAAAATAACAGACTTCAAAATAGAATTGGTTATAAAAAAGAATACGCATCATTTTATGCATCCTTTTTTGTGCTAACTTTTCAAAAATTTATGCTTCAAATTACAATACGGCCTCGTTTATCCGGACCCCGTTTATCCGGATGGAATTTGTAGAGTTTAAAAAAATCTACATTTAATTGAATAATAATTTTTAAATTATGATTGCAGAAACGGAACTATAAATACGCCAAATATTAGGTTTTAGTTTTTAACAAGCATGCATCTCCTGCATCGAAAGTACCACCAAGTATGGTACTAATTTAATAAACAACATGGCGTACTTCGGAGCGCTAGTGCGACACACAGTGGTTCAAGGGCGGAAAAAATAGCCATTTTAAAGTTTTAAGATAAAAAATATTTCATGCCGTAATTACTTAGCCCTTGAGTTGTAGTAACTAACTCCATAAGAGTTTTTTGAAAAAAAAATTCCTTTTTCACAAAAATAAGCCAAGATTGCTGAACAATTATGTTTTTACTTTTTTCGGACGTACGCCTTATACTTCAGTTTTAATTCATTTGTTCAATAAGGAGGACTAAAATTTAATAAAAGTAATTTCTGATTGGTTTTTCACACTCATAGGATGCATATTATATCGTAGTTAAAAATTAAAAATTCATGAAAATTGAAAACTACATGAAATAAAAAAACATTATTTTCTAAAAAATATAATTAAAAATATTGTGGAATATACTTTTATCGACGCCTTCCGGGGGGCTAAAATTTACATATATCAATAATTTAATCCTTCCTGTAAATAAACAACAACATTTTAGCTGCGACCACCTGCGACTGCAGTCGTGGCAGATGTTTTGTTTGATTTTCGCTATTTACAAACACCAATATAGTAAGCTAGAAAAGAAGCCGTAACGTTATGACGGGGCTAAATTGCTTTTTTTTTATTAAAGAAATTGGTCATTACACTTGGAATACTACAGACTAACGTGTGTCACAGTTTCACTACTTTGCAGGAGAGCCTAAAAACGTTTGTTTACTGTTTCCGAAAGTTTGGGCTCTTGAAACATACATCAATAAATATAGATTTTTTTTAAACAGATTTACGTTGTTATGGCATAATGCGGAGCATTATACTACATGCAATGCAGTAGTAACCTGAAAATAACAATTTTCGAACCCGTTTCGTATGGCTTTAAAGAAGATACATATGAGAAAGAAATTTTAAAACTCATACAGAATTCTATATAAAAAGTTAAATAACCATTCTGTTCATAAAACAATAAATTAGAAAATCATCAAACGTTTGAAATTTCTGATTTCCTTTTCGAAATCATTCTAGTATAAAGCTGTTCTCAGTTTGTCAACATTGCCAGAAAATATTGTTCGAGGGTATCAATTGCAATAAATAAATGTTGCGTGTGGCATACAACTGATTTAATTTATATTTTTTGCTAAAAACACAAATGAATTTGAAGTACAGAGAAACCCCGATTTCACGTTTCTCAGTGGCCTGAATCAAACATAAAATACATAAAATATAGGAAAACGTCAGTTCAGCTTTAAAAAAAAAAACATAAAATATTGGAAAACGTAAAGTGTGAGAAATGTATAGAAAGCAAAAATCAGATAAGGAAACAAAAATAATAATAAAGGATGCTACGATGACGTTTATAAAAGGTAAAAACGCGATATTTTACGAAAAGAACATTATTGTACATACCAATTTAGATCATTCTAACACATTAAGTTACGAATCCGGGCGTTTAGGTTGAAAATAGTCAGTAATAATGAGTCATTGAATTCATCCAGGATTGAAAAACTTTGCAAAGTTTTTTCATGGTCTTTATGATAAAGAAAATAGTTTTTCACTATTAGTATAAGCTCTTAAATGCAGTATTGAAAGAAGAGACGAGTTGTGTTTCCTCTTCTTGTTCATCTTCATTGGCGGCCGAAGGGTTCACAATGTTGGCTACGGATGGAGCAGTAGCATTTCTGTTTTCATGGATTAACTTTTAACAGAGTGGATTATGTTTAAAACTGCACAGAAGGAAACACATTGCTTAACTTTAAAACATTTTTTCTTTTTTTTAACTACCAAGAGAAAACGTAAAATGCGGAAAATTCATAAATAATAAACTTTCCATCCGAGTTCAATTAATATTACACGGAAAAACTGGGACCTGATGATAAAAATCGTAAAACGCGGGGAAAACGTTAATTCGGGGGACGTAAAATCGGGGTTTCGCAGTGAATACGATCAGCCAGCAGGAAGATAAATATTACCATACAACAATTTTAACAATTTTCCGTAGCATTTTTTTGAGAATATTCAAAGTTATTGAATTTTTTCCGCATTTTTGTCTTTTTGAACCACTGTGCGACACCACTGAAGTGCAGCTACACATGGTAAAATGTTAACGAGAAACGAACCCATGCAATTTTCATATAAAGCATTGTCATATTACGGATCTCTGTCTGTCTTTCTGGATCTCTGTGACGCGCATGGCGCCTAGACCGTTCGGCCAATTTTCATGAAATTTGGCACAGAATTAGTTTGTAGCATTGGGGTGAGCTCCTCGAAACGATTTTTCGAAAATTCGATTTTGTTCTTTTTCTATTCCAATTTTAAGAACATTTTCCCGAGCAAAATCATCATAAGATGGACGAGTAAATTACCAAGTTATCATGGTAATTAGCTAATTGGCGAGAAATTCATCATAAATTATTTGTCAATATACAGGCGAACCGAAAGACCTTTTACTTTTCTATTACGGGCCAAGCCGTGCGGGTGCCACTAGTGCTGTAATAAAAGATAAGTCTGCTTATTTAGGAACGTGTTTCGCTTATTCCCCATAATACTCGAATTATCCGGATTGTCTTGAATTTGGTCAGTTTGGTCAACCAACAAAAACCATTTTGGTTAGATTTGATCAGTTAGTCTGGTTATTTCCTCTATTTTGGTTTTCTAAATTGTATAATTAAATTAAAAACATTGAATTTTCTCAAATGCACATTGAATTTAAGTACTCCCATGTCCTAAGTAATTTTAAACATATTATATATTTTACGTAGCACAACTTTCGCAAAAATCATTTCTGGAACGCCTTTGTTAAGTATAGACCACATTGCATCGCCATTGTAATTAACCACATCGCGCCTCCAGTGCCGCTGATGAGCAAAAAAATCCTTTTCCATTGTGGTATTGCCCCGCTCTGCCACAAACTTTCCTATCAAATGCAAGAACTCCCAGAGAGTTAATAAATATTTCGGATAATGTTTTCCCGAAACTTCTCAAATTGAAAAAATAAAATATATTAATAATAATGTTTTTTTTTTCTTGAGTAATCACGATTGCTAATTGTTTTCATTTGACCGTCCCCTTGATGTTTGGTTTCTTTTTCAACCCCACCGCCCTCTGCAGGCGCGACTCCTCCTGGTAGCCGCTGCTCCTGGTCGGTGGCGTCCATGTCTTAGACACACGCAAGCTCATACACACTCACACATACACACACGCGCCTTTACACATATACACACACGCCAATGTGTATACACACAGCTTTATGTTCACACACAAGCCTGCACACTCACAAGCCTACACATACACAACTATACACATGTAACCGCCCAAGAGGAGGGACAGGAACCGTTTCTAGAAACAAGCGAGTGGGGTAGTAACCAATGAGTAGGGTCCTGTCGCAACTCGTGATTGCAAAAATTTGAATTAAAATTTCTGAATTCAAATTAATTTTGAAAATTCGAAAAGGATTTTTTTTTTTTGAGCAATCACGATTGCTTATTGTTCTAACTTGACTGTTTTGATGTCTTTTGGTTTTTCCCCAGCCTCCCGTCTGCCAGCTCCTCCAAATGCTGCTCCTCTAGCGAAAACCGTCTCCAGGTTGCGTCAATATCCTACATTTACACGCATACATACACACACCTACACACACACACACACGCAAACACATACACACACGCGCGCATACATACACACACCTACACATACACACACAAACACATACGTGCACATATACGCATACACAAACACATACGCGCACATATACACACACAACTACCTACACACACAAACACATACACACGTGCGCATACATACACACACCTACACATACACACACACACAAACCCATACACACACACCTACACATACACACACACAAACACATACGCGCACACACACAGACGAACATATACGCGCACACACACACACACACCTACTCACACACTCATGCCTGCATATACACACAAACACACATGCCTACACACATACACATACCTTCCTCCCCCCACACACAAACATACATACACACAACTACCCACACTCATGTTTACACACACATACCTCCCCCTGAAACACAAACACACATACACACAACTACCCACACTCATGCCTGCACACACACAAACACACACGCCTAGGTACACACACACACTCGTGATTAAGAAAAACATAATTTGAATTCAAGATGTCAAAATTCAAATTAATGAATTTTACTTTTCAGTTCAATATAAACATGGTGCATTAAAATTTTATAGAGGAGAAAAAACTTAATTTAAAAATCTATTTTTTTTTCCAAACAACTGTTGTTTATTTTTCTTTGTAAGACTTCCTGTGTGAAATATTCATACAATGGAGATAGACTTGGGTGCCGTGATACAACTCAAATTCCTCAAAGGGTGCCGCCAATCGAAAAAGTTAGCAAAAAGATTGCAGCTTTTCAATTCAAAGTAAAATCATAATTTTTATGAAATAATACGAGAAAAATATAAAACACTCACCTATTAAGTCAATTATTTTTCTTTAAACACGTCAAAAGATCAACAATGATTTTTTGATCGACTGTTAATTTCGAAAAGTGAAAAGGTTTGGGGTGGGGTTTAACCCCTTTGCTTTTGAAAGTTTCAAAGTATGGGGGGGGAGGTATTTTCTTTTCCTATTTCACTGTCCCCATACGAGTCGAAAATGCAAGACATTTTTAGCGAAATTAATTCGATTTTCGGCAAAAATTCCATTTTATGCGTTAAATCTGACTGAATAGGCAGGAATAAAAATAAAATCTAATGAACTTTTTAAAAGATTAGCTGTTTCCAAAAGACACAAAGAAATAATTTACAAACAATGGCTATCAGTTCAAAAATTTGCGAAAATAATAATTGGTAACCCCAGGCAACTTCCGTTGTTTCTTCTTCATAATATGCAATGTAATTAATTTGGGGGGAAAATATTTCTCTTCCTTTTTATTTCACGAGCACAATAGGATTTCGAATAGCTGAGATTCAAAAATGTATCTATTCTCTTTATTTCTCAAAGGGAAAATAAAACAGTCGTTAGCTTCCATTGCAACCGAGAAGGTATAATTTCTTTGTATTGCTTTTTTATGGTCTTCAGTAATAAATGAATTGACGCAGATTCAATTGATCACTTTATTTCGTAAGAGTACAGAGAAAAGCTATTTTTTTCCTTTTCAAAATTCGGAAAAACGACATCGAAAAGAGGAAAAATGGAAGAAAAGCAGTTTAAAAAAGAGAAAAATAGGAAGAAAGCTTTTCTATGAGTCTATTTATAATAAAATCTACAGTGAAGTATGTTTATATGGTAGAGTAGAACTACATGAGTTCATTTTCTTCACTATCACTTGAAAAAAAAAAAAAAAAAAAACAACTGGAAGTTGAAATACTGCTTGCTGCTTCCAAGATAAAATCAGTTTACTACTTTTTATTTCACAAAATAAGTTGGCAACATTGCACACAACGAATAAATTGTTTGTATAATCCAGTAATTCTGAAATCATTTTGGGGAAGCTATTCTTGAATGCTGATTTGGTGTTATTGAAATATTTCATCCCTTACATTGTACATATCACACAAATCTATTTATATTAAGTCACAAAGAATCGGACCAAGCTCTAGATAATCGCAATATATTGGTAAAATATAGATAAGACAAAATTTTGAAGCAGCGCCATAAGCATGTATAATTTTCCAACATAAATTCCAATGACTGCTAAAAAAAAGTCAAGAATAATGCCCCATGTGTAGAAGGTTTTTTTATCATTTCCCATTAAACTCACTTTAAACAAATGAATCACCTATATAGTTGAGACAAAGCAAACTTATCAACATTATGAAGTCTTCTCAGATGCCATTTCACCATACAAACGCTGCCAGGTTAAGTTTGTCCAAACTATAGAAGCAAAGGGGTGAAGTGACAAAATTGAAAAACTTGGAGACAACTAGTACAAATGGTAAAAGAAACTCTCTTCTGCTTTGGTACAAGAGGTGGTACTAGTAGCTCTAGTGGGTGCTGCTATACAGCATGGTTTAGAAAAACTTTTCAATTAAATCTATCTTGGGTTCAAACTTTTCACTTTTTGCTCAAAACTTGAAATCATCGACTGATATCCCTTTGCTTTTCACTGCCTCAAATGCAAAGTCAAGATAATTTCGGTGAAGTAAAAAAAGTACATAATAAAATTAAAAACAAAATGGTTTCGGTTTCAATATGAAACACTTTGGATCTATACCAGACTCGCAATTTCGACACCGCCGCACAAACAAACGAACAGACTCGTAAAGTTCATTAACTGGGCAGTGGCTCAAACCGTATTGTGTAGATCCAGTTTGCAGGAATTCCCAATAAAAAGCCCGGTTTTATTTGTTTCTCCGCCATTTAAATTAAGTTTTCAGACACAGCAGCTTAATTTTTAGACCTAGGAAAAGCATTAAGGGAAAATAAGTAGCCGAAACATGATTACACCACGGACGTGTATGGTATGATTAACTGCCACACAAATAACTAACACAGAATGCCCTGGAAGCCCATACCCACTTAATGGCGGGAAAGAATGGTTCTTCCCTCTTTTTTTCGAGAAGGAATGGGTGGGTCTCACTCTGGCGACCCATAATTCGGTTGTATTCATTCAACAAAAATGCTAAAAGAGATCCACGATGAGGAAAGAACTACATAAATAAAAGAAAGGTGGCCCGAACAAAACGTACAGAAAACAAAACCGCAGAACAGTGGTAAAAGAGAGACTACTCATAATACGTGACTGGCCTGTGCCTGGAATAATGAAGATTCTGTGCGCATTTATGATATACTTGCCACACGCGAATTTGGATGGTACGTTGCTCCATTTAACACACACAATGCAAATCGTGGCCGATTCAACTAGGCCGTTAGTGAAAATTGGGATTTATATGTTTCCGAAACGTATCCCTAGAAAAATTTTCTAGTTTTTTGGAGGGAAAAAAAAAGAAGATCGTTATTTGCCAAGCATTTAAGGGCCATTCTACTGTCACGTGGTCGCACCAGTGATTAAAAATGTTTCAAACGGGAGAATGTACAACCGAAGCCAAGTTAAAAATCTAAGCATATTGCTTAAGAAGTGATTCTTATCACATGAAGTAATGGGGGAAATGTGCAGGGCCGTAACCATCAGACTTTTGTTTCGGAGGGGGTTTTACGAAACACATTTTTTGAAACATTTAAATGGTCTATCAAATTTGGTTTCATATGTATTCTATTGATTTTTGTTACAATACATTATCTAAATGGAGAAAGATGTTCTTACAAAACGCCATGTTGTTACATAATAAATGAATTTCTCAATAACTACCAGAAACTGCCATAAACACACAATGAGTTAGTACAATTTTTCAGTCATACTAATTTTATTTCTCAAATAAAATTGAAATAATGCGTAATAACAACAATATTATTTTTGTCATCAAAATATAAATAAATGAATAAAATAAATAAATAATGAAAAGCACTTCTTTGGATGAAAAATTTCAGAGGGGGTTTGAACCCTATAAACCACCCCTTGCATACGGCCCTGGAAATGTGTAATCTTTCACTGTTTTTTGTTTTTAGACACAATTTCATTTATAACGCGATCTGTACTAGCTTTTTTTTTTTTTTTTTTTGCAAATTTGCTTTTTAGTTGGCGTTTACAAGTAAAAATAGTTTTAGAGTTTCTATTCTAGAAACGCTTGATCAACTGTAGGGAAACTCTCCATTCATTCTTCTTCATCAATATAATCGGGTGGTAAATCGGATATTGAAGGAATTCGTGACATGATGAGACGATACACGCGCAGAGACTGATTACCACAGGGGCATGCGGGGCACAGGCCCCTCCTCTTAGATTTCAGGGGGGCACAAAATCCTTTTAATTTATCATACTAGTTAAAAATAATTATTGATGATTTCACTCAGAATCCAGAGTACAATGATATCATTGATATTTTTGCAAATGCCAAGATAAGGAAAAATCTCTTATTTGTTGATAAAAATTCCCCTTAAAAATTTGATATCTTTGCAAATCCCAAAACCATTCCAAGTTTAGTCCGTATTTACTATTAAAAATTTTATCAAAGATAAGTTTGATATTTACGGTTTACTGCAAAGAGCAAAGTTTAACCACATCTTATATAATTATCGTATACCATATCTCTCTTACTTTTTATATGTATATACTATATTGTGATTTGAGGCACCACCAAATTTAGCATGGTTGCATTAATACGCAAATATCAAAATATTCTATAGCTTCATTTTGTAGAATAAGTCGGAATGATGGAGAGGGGAGGGGGAACACAAAATGAATTTCAGGCCCAGTGTCTTCAAAAAGCTTAGGGGGGCCCTGAAATAGAAATGTGCTCCGTGTCAAATATCATAATGATCGGGCTCTGTACACGCGTCACCAACTTCTGGAAAGTTTCAAGAGTGTTAGCAGCTCTAGTCCTCAGTGGTCATGAAGGAAGATTGGACGATCAGAGGAAATCCATCTCGTAAGCAAAGGACAGTTAGACAGAATAAAAAGAATGCCAGAGCGGCGTCGAACAGCTATAAAACAAATTTATCTTGGGAAAAATAGAAACCTAAAACAAAAAAAAAAAAAAAGGTGTGTGATTCTTGTAGATGAAGAAATATTTTGATATATTAAAAGAAAAACGTATATAGCAGACTTTCTGAAAAAAAGTAACGTAAAATCAGGAATATTTTAATATTATCAGGCTTTTTTCCGGGAGCAGCAGAAAATGACAACGTAAAAAACATCGAGTGTTCCACTATATTTGGTACAAAAGATACTCCTGACAGAGTTATTTTTTATTAAATAATTTTACTATTTAAAATTTGCATGAGTCACGTGCGGGACATTTAAAGTCAAGCTCTTATAATTTGCTGTATGGATTAGTTAATATGTTTGCTCAATTAATATAGCCCAATAACAAAATTAATTGTAGATTTTGGAAGCTAAGGTTCCAATGCAAAGGAAACGCATCTCATTTGTTGAGAAATAATAGTTTAAACCATTTAAAAAAAGTTATAGGTCCATTCCATGAAAAAAAATCCAATTTGAACCGCACGTAACAGCTCATACACTTCATTAAAAAGTAATAATTTTCAATTGTAAAGACGAATTTAAAACAGACATTTATTGTCTGACCATAGACGAGACGGAAAGGCTATCATTCGGTTTACGGACGGAAATGGATGCAACTATTAGTTTTGAGGGATGCTGCTTTTGCAGATGTGTGCTAACCTCTAAATTCAGCATATTCACAATAAAATGTGCGAAACACAAGCATAAAATTTTTACTTTTCCCTCTCATTCAGATCGACTCGTCTTAACTGGACGTTTGCCAATTCCATAGCAACCGTGGGCAGAAAGTACTTTTTCTTTCTTCTTTTCTTTTTTACTTAAAAAAAAAGAAAGATAAGGGTAAGGTAGGTAACAATAGTAAATATGCCACTTCGACGTCGCCAACCGCTGGGGTAAAAAAAAAATCATCTTGATAATTTCAGGTTGGTTGAAACGATACCTTAGGAAGAAGACAATGCAAAGAGCGTCTATCGGAAAATTAATTCTGCTTGCGCCATGAGCAACACTTTCACCTACATGCAAAATTTACTCAAGAATACAAAACAACCTCTGGAGTAAAAAACTTCCACAAATGATAATTATCCTTTGTTCCGTTCTTCCAGTCATACCCCAGTATTGTTCACGAAACCTAAAAGCAAGATAGAAAAAGAAAAAAAAACACAATTTCGAAGGACTAGGTCAATTCCAGTATCATCTGCTTTCTCACCAGGTGACAAATAAGATTTATAGGCCAGTGGGTTTTTTTTTTTTCTCAATTCGAGACAAGACGACTCGCAGAAACTAGCCATTGAAACCGAATCCGTGTGTGGGAGCATCCAACGCTTCTTTGAACATGAAGGCGTTTACCAGCCTCTTTTCCTCGCTTTGTCAGGCACTTTCTCTATCAGCAAGCATGTCGAGTAAGAGAAAAAAGAGAGCTTATTTTCATTTTACTTGGATTAATGGTGATTGAACTTTTCGTGTTTCAGGGTCATGACCTGACTTCAATTATACAAAACGAGGAAAATCAGTTTATGTTTGTACATCCTTCTGGAGAAAATTTAATTTCAAGAGCTTTTAACGAGTTTTGCAAAACGTATGTAGTTTTGCGGTTTTCATTTTTTTTTTCTTTTTTTTTTTCTTTTCTTTTTCTTTTTTTTTTTTTTTTTTTTTGCAAAATCTATTTTAAAGACACTTGTATCTGTGTATCAAAAATCTGTTAGCGTTGATTGTTTTTTTATCCTTGTGAGATTTGGAATCGGAGGTTTTACTGTACCACGGAAGCTTTCAAATCTAGAATTCAGTTGTTTTACCAAGAAAAGCTCGTTTTTAGAAAAGTTAACAGTGATTTCTCAAATTTCTAATTCAAGATTATCACGAACTACTTGGCTAGACGATATTCTCATAAGCTTACAGTTATGTTCAACGTTTTCGATTTTATGAACCATTTTCTTAAACTGGGCGGATGCACAAAAATGTTCCTTGACCAGCAGTGAGTCTCTCAAACTTCTATATATTACGTAACCTCGCAAAAGACTCATACTTAGATTTTTTTAAAAATTTTTAACCAATAAGTCATGAATAGAAAAACGATTTTTTTAAAAAAGAAAATTTAAAAATATAATAACAATAACACAAAATCACGTAATATTTCAGTGTACAACTTTCAGAAATTACTGAAAAACCGGAATTACATCTGCAGTAAGTAAACCTTCCAGGCAAAGGTAGTAAAAAGTATAAGTACAAATCCCTCATATCTACTGAAGTTCGAAAATAACATAATCAAGGGATAACCCTGGGACAATTGAAACAAACATTATTTGCATATTATACAGGGAGTATGTTCTGAGTATCCACTCATGTCATCAATATCCATCATAAGATGAAATGGTGTAACTGCTAGTGTGTACGTGTCTTAGACAGGTCTAGATACAATATGTCTCCTAGGTAAACACAGTGTATTCAAAGAGCAGTTATGTGCACTTATATCTCCTTGTTGGACAAAAAAGGTAACAGATGGAAATTTTGTATTACGTCAGAATATTAATAGGATAGTTTTACTGCGCAACGTATTTTAAAATTATTTCTACCACATATATTTATTACCGTGATTCGAATCTATTTGTAATCAGCAAGATATGCAAATGATCATCTATATAGTTTCTTCAATAATAGCTACTAGCAATTTATCACGCTTAAATATACAGGGTGTGTCCCAATTCCTCGGGATTTGGTAGGCGTATTAAAACAAATGTACAAAATTACCATTACGGCAACAACTTTGACTTTTCTGGAGAAAGAAACTCAAAATGCAGAAGTTTTGTTTCCCAAATATTCGATACGTTACAATGTTTTCGTTTCAATAAATAAATAACTGAAAGCGCCCGTCATGAATGCTTGGAAAAAAAAAACATGGGGGAAGAAGATTCGCAAAATCCTAATTTTATTTTCTCCCTGAATGATAGTACCTACGGTTTGAGTTTCGCAGATATATGCAGTGGTGTGGTCAAGCGCGGATCCAGAGGGTGGATCATGGGGTCATAACCCGCTTAAGTGACCAAAGGTAGCCCAAAGCTGCGTTTTTGGAACTTACATTTCGAAAATTCGGCCCAACCGCTATTTATACCATAAAACGACACTAGTGTGACGGCCTTCCTGAACAAAAACCATAAGCTGGATCTGTCCTAGGGTGTGTTGTAGCCAAGAAAGAAGAAAAGTATGATGGGAGAATGCTTACTAATGCAGACATAAGAGTCAATAAAACTAAATTTCAAAAAGCTTGATCGGTAGATCACATAAAGACTGAGGAAATACTCGAGAGGTCAGGCAATGTCCTTTCTGCATCATTCCTGACAGTAATTAAAAGATTCACAGCCAATAAGTGAAAAAACAATCATTAATCACCTTTCTCCGTTCTAACAAGGAAAAGGAGATGCGTAATAGAACAAAAGCATGGCAAACAATAGGCAGAATAATTCTGCGATTCAAACCGAGAGAGGTAAAATCATTAGTTAGTTCGTTCTTGGGGCAAATAGTAGCGTGCGTACAACAAATAGAAAAACACGCGACTGTCCATCTTGCCAAGAGCAAATTGTGCCCCGCGTAACTTATTAAGGTACTGGCGATATTGAAAAAAGGATCATAAAATCAGTGCACGTCGCTGTAATATGTTATCGTGACAAAGGTAAGAAGATAGCACTGGAGCATAAGGCATTACTGCCTGTGTGATCGAATGAAATATTTTTGAAATTTAATGACATCAATACTAACATTCTTTTCTGATGGAGTGATCTGTTCGCATCTCTAAACACTGGAACTACAGGACTATGTCAATCAGAGGCTCGCAATAAATTCCTCAAGGGCAAGGTTAGCTATTTTGGTCCAGGCTCAAAACAGCTACCTCTGGCACTTGACAATTTAAATAAAAGCAATTAGAATTTTATTGTAATTTCACATCGACAGTCATCTCTTATATCAAATGTGTCCATAAAATTTATTAAATGATGAAAAACATCTTCTGAATCAGTGGTGCCCAACCTACGGCCTGCGGGCCACATCATACTAAAAGATATAAATAAATATGATACTATTTCGCAAACAAATACTCATTTTTGAAATATGGAAATGCATCACTTTTATAATGAACGACACAACTATACTCATCGAACCAGGAGCGTGCACAAGGAGGAGAAGGGACACCTATTGGCCCGGGCCTGAGCCTGAAGAGGGCCCGAGGTTTTTAAAATGAGGGGTGAAATATATATAGAGACGTAGGGGTAAGCAATATCTTTTAAGGGGCCCGTAAAAGTGTTTTGCGACAAGCCCCAAAATTTCTGTGCACGCCCTTGCATTGAACATAGGGTAGTCCGACATACGGCCTGTCATTTCGACTTCTTCCAGGAAGGTGCAAAGGGTGTGTACTCGATGCAAATTTTATCGGAAAACATCAAAAACCAGTGAATGACTCGCTCGTATTTTTTTTTCGCCTAAAAAAGACAAATCAGAAGCATTTTCTTTAATGAATTGGCAGAATTGGCAGTTGTAACTTCATTCTACACATTACCAAAAAGAAAACGACTGGAAAAATAGAGTTCTTACCCCTGTTTTTTTTTTTTTTTAATTTCAACCTCTCCCCCTCCCCTCCCCCCCCCCCCCCCCCCAAAAAAAACCTGACTCAGAACCTTAAATATTCTCCCAATTAAAAATATAATAATCAGTTATTACGCAATAGTTCATCTGTTATTTCGGAAAATTGAGCGAAGTAATTTTGACTTAAAACAAAAACATATTTTCATTGCTTAAAATTGCTGTCAACTACATCTATGAGTCGGATGATGCAACTGAAATTCGAGATAAATGATTTCTTTACTCTTGCCTTAGTTGGCATTCAAAATTGACAATAAATCCATATCAATTTCATTAAGTGAACCAACTGCATGATTACGATTATGCAATTGCGTTATTTAATACTTTGATGATGAAAATGGTGAAAAAAAAACTTCATAAGTAAAAAGAAAAAACCGGAGAAAAAAAGGAATTTGCTTTTAGCAAATTACAAATTTTGCAATGAAGGATTGCAACAAGTTTTTGAAACTTTTTTTTAATATCGCCCCCCCCCCCCCGAATTTCTGTGTTCTAATGTTCATATTCGATAGCTCTGTGCTTCTAAAGGTTATAGTTTTGCACGAATTTCAATCCATCTAATCTGATTTTTACTCATACTAAATATTGTATAAAAGAGCACTAATTTATCGCAATATTTTAAAAGCTACTCCTTAATACAGGAAACAATCATAAAAAATAATAAAAATTACTATCTATGCAGTAAGGATTGTGAGTAATTATAATATATTTAATATATTTTTAAAAAGAAAAAGAAAAAAAGGATAATTCTAAAAAATCTTAATGTTAAATAGAAAAAACTTGTTCTAGAGCGTACAAATAAAAATGAAAATCGTCTTCTAAACGAATTCATCTAAACACGTTCAGTATAAAAAAATACATTAGGTATGATTTCACGAATAATCATTTCCAACTATAGTGCCTACTGCAAAGTGGGAGGACCTTAGATATGCGACACGACATCGACCTATCTATGGTCCTCACGCAACATAAAGCAATGGATCATGTGTTTCACTATATGCCAATCACATAGTCACGTAGCGCTTGAAATATAGAAAGTCACGGCAAAGTTAAATCAATAAACAATGTTAATACACAGCTCAAAAAAGGGAGGCGGAGCAGAGGCGTAGCCAAGCGGGGAAAAGGGGCTCGTAGCCCCCCCCCCCTCCAATGAAGTAACAAAATTATATGTACGAATACACATGCAGGGGTCTACAATTGCGCTTTTCGGCCATTAAATTTTGAAAAAATTCTCTTAACTCCCCGCCCTCCACACACATGACAAATTTCTCACTACCCCATTGGAGGGGGGGAGGGGGGAATTATTCGAAATATTTTAACGAGTAAATTTGCACAGAAAGTAGACCCTTCTATGTTTTTTAAATTTTTTTTTAATCAGATGATTATACTGACGTGGGAAGGTAAAGCACAGTATCTGCAAAAATGAGTTTTTCAGACATTTGAAGAAACGCGTTTTGGGTTCTGCATGAACGGAATTGTTTTAATTTGACGTTTTTTTTTTTCGTGCTTTATTTTCAGCGGTGCTTTAACGCAATTTTTAGTGCAATTGATGACAAAAATTGAAAAAAAAAAAAAAATGCAGTTATTGTATTTTATCTACCCAAGGCAGAAAATGAGTAGGTTTAAATCGTCCATTTCTCTGTTAAGCTGTCCTGGCTCAACTAGAGCGATCGGGAAGAAAGTTTAAAAGCACCTCAGATCCCTTTTCTGAAATTTTCTGTTTCTAATTCTGAAAAAACACTAAAAAGTCATTCACTACCAAAAGCAAAAAATCAGTGAAAATTAAACAATTGCATTCCAAACTCTCCAATTGAGCTGCGTGTTAATACAGATATTTCACTTGCATGTAAAACGGTTTTCGCCATTTTTCATAAATATAAAACAAAATTTTAATCCGTAAATGAATCGGTCGATAAGCGATGATGGGTAGATAATGATCGGCAAAAGCAGGTATTCGTGATCTACGCAAAGTGTGACCAGTTGGCGTAATTATTAAATCGTGTATTGAAGAATTGATTAGAAATGCATCAAGTTTAATGAAACCGTTGAGAAGGCTCATTATATTAATTTACATAACGTGTTTAAACAAATGAACTATATAATTGAAAAATTATAGTTTCGGTAACCAGAAACATCAGTTTATATGTGTGGACATTACTTTTTTATAAATTTATTTATTCATAGATTTTTTTTGATAAAATTCATATGCTCTCAATCCAATAGAAACAAAGCGATCAGGTATGCTAATAAGATAAGTGGAAATGTAGTATATAACCTCTTTAATTCGAACTCCCGTAATCCGAAAGTAAACTAATTCGACAACCCGTAATCCAAACGTCCACTAATCCGATCGCACACAGTTATGAAATGTACCTATACTGTAAATAAAAATCAATTCAAATGCTTCTTGCTGCAATTGATGGTCTTGAAACAGATTCAAAACTCCGCATTCAAAAAAATCACGTCATCATTGGTTCAGATGAAAATAAGTTATTAATTAGCACATTATTCACTGTTCTCTTATTTTCTGTATACTCTGTTTCCTTATATAATGCAATACAACCTCGTTAATCCGACTAACCGGGACCAAGGGCAATCCGGATAATCCGGGAAGTATGGGTAATAATCCAAACCAGGGGTGCCCATCTCCACCCCAAGTTCAATGGCGCAAATCCTCCCCCTCTTTCCATTTTCTCAACTTTCTTTCCGTTTTTTAATTTATAGCTCTCTTTTTTTATTTTATTTACTTTTTAAAAATATTTCTATTTATTCATTTATTTTCAATTATAATTATTATTTTATGTGAAAAGTTCTGACTTTTAATCACATACACACATAAACTTAATAAATAAATGAAATGAAATATAAACAGAATAAAATTTAAAAAAAAGAAATAATTTAAATTAAAAATAAATCAATAAATAAATTTAAATAAATAAATCAATAAAAATTAAAAATTTCCCCCTCAATTTTGATGACGCAATTTGCGCCATAATCCCCCTTTGTGGGCACCCCTGATCCAAACAAATCCTTAATTAGGCAGACTCACCGTTCATTACGATTTAAAAAAACCATGCTTCGTAACAAAATTATCTAATAATCGCTTGAACACATTCATCCCTTTTCTGTAACACTTACGATCGATTTTGCAACGTTCTGGCTGAAAGTATAATGTGTCGGGTTCCCACCTAGAGGGGGTTCATTGCGCAGACAGCGCCATTTAAAATTTTAAAGGAGGGGGGGAGGTGTTTTGAGGGCTATTTTTCTTTTTCGGAGGGAAGGAATCTTTACGATTTTTAGGGGGATGCGCTCTTGCTCTTATTGGGGTGGGCACTCCTTTATGTAGTACGATTTGACAATTTGAACTGCCCGCCCCTGGTCTCAATCAGAACGGATTAAAGAGGTTCCACTGTAAGAGGGTGTGTACACTGGGAGGGGGGGGGAGATGAGTAATTTTGTGAAATGAAATCTTCATTTTGTCAAAAACTAGATGATTTAACACTTTTTCACCAATATAGAAAATCCTTAATGAAGTATCATGATGTTGACTTTTGAACCTTAAGAAGATTGATTTTATGCTGATAAGAGTGTTTTAGTGACTATAAATATCATGCTAAAGAACTCTAAAAATGCCTCTAACAGTTTAATTACCTATTAGAGGTAATAAAATAATTTTATGTCAATTGTCCGAAAATAAAGTATCTCTTAGATAAAATAAGGCAATTTCCGGTTCATAGTCTGAGAATCAGTAATGTAACTATGGGATCTAACGCCCCTGGCGAACTAAAGATATTGCGCCCCTCCCCCGAGGCCAAGGGTCCCCCACATAGGAAGGTCATTGTGACCTCCAATTTTTTTTTTTTTTTTTGGAACATTTTGATTAATTGATTCGACAAATACAAGGCAGCAATGTATTTTTTTTTAATTATTTTCTTCTTTAGAATTGTTTTCAATGATGCCCAATGATCCTTCTCAGTAGATGTTACGTATATGTGAAGATATATATACCCCCTCTAACTCTTTTTTCTTGCAAGTTTTTTTTTTTTTTTTTTTTTTTTTAATTTTTTGAATTTTTTTTTTTTTTTAATCAGTCGAAAAGTGCCGCCCCCTGGCTGCTGCGCCCCTGGCGAGTGAACCCCTGCCAACCCCTAGTTATGCTACTGCTGAGAATTAGCATGTAATTTGTGTTAGTTTGTTAACCTTTTGTTGCTTATAATTATTGACATTATGTAATGACATTATGTATTGACATTTATGTATTTTGCAGAAAACTACTTTTACTTATTCCTGCCACCATGTGCAACAATGTAATTCATATTTACAACTTGAACGAACATTTAAAACTTTTTTTTTTTTTAAAGCAGCAAGGCCTTTTCTCCTTCTGTGATTGCATGCCTTACGATGGAATTGTCCTAAAAAGTATTAGTAAAAATAAATAATTTTGTTACAATGATTACAATATTAGCGTATCTTGAGATTTAAATTTTATTGTGATTAAATCATAACAAAATCTTACAAATACCTAGTATAGTGCAGTGCACTAGCGCAGCAATAAATACGTCCTGGACGGGGTTTTGATCAAAAATATCTTCTGAAGTTTTTTTTTTTTTTTTTGATCAAAACAACCATTCATATGCATAAACTACTACATTATAATTTGCATTTATGCTAAAACCAATGCATCTGAGGGGTGTTTTAACCCCTCCCCCCTATTCGCTGCACCACTGGTGCAGTTCTATAGAACCAAATCAAGTGTTTTGTAAAACAGCACTTTTCGCGAAATTTCATCACAAATTTTTACTGGTTTTCGGTTTGGAACAAATTGAGAAACGCTGCTGTAAACAATAACATTTGCAAATTATATTATTGTTAAAAAACAGCCCAAAGACTAGCTTTATAATTTACGTTACTACAATGTATGCATTATTTATGAAACACTTTTAAACAATACAATACATTAAAACTGAGAAAAATCGTTATCTTACCCTCTACCAACTATGAGCCTCAGAGCATCGAGGTGGCCGTAATAGGCGGCCCACATGGCCGGTGTCATGCCATCATCATCGCGGGAATTTAATTCCTTTCGATTAGCTTCTTGCAACAAATCCAAGAATCCATCTCTTGCGGCTCTATGGAAACGATCGGGATCCAAAAAGGACATTTTCGGAATTCTGAATATTCAAATTACATCCACACAAGTTTACACTTTAAAACGCGCATCACTCCACTCCAGAGAAATGTTTTGACACTTCCACTCCACGTGAAAAATATCCATCGTCTGAGCGATGAACGAAAATAATCGTCTGCTACAGGTGATGGTTGTTAGCGGAAATAATAGAAACTCACGCTGCGCCATCTACTGATATAAAAATGCACTTAAATAAAATTGGAGGCATGTAAAGTAAAAGGTCAGAATTCGTGGACTTCATTTCTCCACCTTTTGACTCTTATTACGCTCAGGTGCGCATTGCATTTTTTAATGTGTGATGCCTATTTCTCTATCTCTTCTCATTAAATGTAGGCAGGGACGTACACAGAAATTTTGGTGCTCGTCACAAATGACTTTTCCGGGCCCCCCTCCACATTGTTCAAACCCTATATTTCACGCCTAATTATAAAAATATTGGGCCCCTTCAAGCTTGGGCCCAGGCCAACAGGTGTCCCCCTGCCCCCCCCCCCCCGTGCACGCACTTGAAAGAAGGTAAGGTGTGATGCTCATTGTTCTGCAAAAATCGGAGTTTCATTTGGTAAGTTGAAAATTTCCCCTTTCCAAAAATTAAAAATTTAGCAAGTTACTTACAGTAAGTAAATTTGTAAAAACATCTCCATTTCTCCATAAGCTTGAATCTTTACTATCTTCTGTATCTAAGAAAAAAGCATTCGATTCGTGAAAATTTTCACGGATTTGCACGTTTGGAGGTGTGGTGAGTCCATTTTGACCATTTTTGGAAAATGACAGTCTGTGTGTGACCGATCTAAAGCAAAAACTACTGCATGAAATCGAACGAAATTTATACACATATGTAGCCCTATGGGAATTGGTGCCCATTACTTTTTGGCGCCGATTCCTCCAAGAGGGATTGAGCATTTTCTCCGCTATGCGTACCTGCTACATTTCATTCAAGATGTAACGGGCGGAATCAAATAAAATTTGGTTTACATGTTGACCTTAGAGGGTATACGAGCTGATTCAATTCTGGGTGCCAATAACTTAAAAGGGGGTTGAGCAATTGAACCTTTCTTCTCGATACTTGTAATCAATATCTCGAGAAGAAATGAAAAGAATTAAAAAAAAAAAAAAAGATTACTAGCCAATAGCTTAAAAGGGAGTTTGCGCCATCAAACGTTCTATTTTTGTTCATTGGGAGTGCTATATTTCAAAAAATAATTCTACGTTTTTAAGATGAACTTGGAATAAATGCGAATCTGCACGATTCAGAGGAGGGGGGGGGGGCATTTTTTGCACAAATAAACTTAGCTTAATTAATGCAACAACGTGGAAGCTAAATCCCATTCAATAAAGGCTGTCACGTGATTCAATTGTGGTCAAATGATTGGGAAAATCTGGCTTACCTCACTTTTCGCCGACATTTTAAATTTCCTACTCCCTTAAATATATTAAAACTAGTGGTACTCACACGGCTTTGCCCGTAGTTGAAAAATTAAAAGGTCATTTGGTTCGCCTGTATATTTACAAACAGTGGATGACGAATTTCTCGCCAATTGGCTATGTTCATTCGCTCTCCCATTCCACGCCATGATAATTTCGTAATTTACTCGTCCATCTTACAATTTTGCTCCGGAAAATGTTCTTAAAATTGGAACAGAAAAGGAACAAAATCGAATTTTCGAAAAATCGCTTCAAGGTGCACACCCCATGCTACAAACTAACTTTGTGCCAAATTTCATGAAAATACGGCCGAACGTTCTAGGCGCTATGCGCATCATAGACATCCAGACAGACTTTCCGCTTTATTAGTAAAGAAGTTAGGCTGAAATTGAAAAACAGGGGAAAGGAAATTTTGTGTCGGCGAAAACTGTCAAAAATCTCGATGATTTAAAATTTTTATCGGTTGCCAACTTCTATTCGTTAACAAATAAAATATTTGAAATTAAAATAAGCACAGGCTTTTAAAATGATTTTCAATTTTAGCTCTTTGATTTTGCGGGGATCGGCACGTTGGTAAAAGTTTTGCGAGCGTAATTTATTTGGTAACCCTATGGACTTTGCAGAAGTTGTTTTTTCTGCAGTAACAGTATGTTGGCAGAGAAACAAGTTTTAGAGAATTCTTTAATTTTTATCGAGGTTTCGCGTAGGACTCTGGGAAAAATCCTAAAATTTCCTAGAAGAAAATTAAAGTCTTCAGATCTTTCCTTATAGAGTACCAGATGTACACAGTAATCTATAAAATCTTCCAGGTTGGCTGAAGTTAGATCTAAAAGTATGGTGAAAGAGTAAAAATCAGATGAGCTTGAAATGCTATGTTTGACTATTAAGTTCCGGAACAGTCTGAGGATTCGATCTGAGTAATTTTACTCGATGCTACTGTGCCTTTGTGAAGCTTTTAATGCAGTTTTGAGGAATTAAAATATTTTTTGAAAATGGGACACTGTTTCATCTTTGTCCTTGAGATCGATGCAATTATCTCATATTATTATTTATTTATATTGAACTATCGCCACTTAGTTTTTAAACTCTATTACTTTTTATAACGATGATTGAACAGAGAAAAACTAAATTAAAAGAAATTTTTTTTTTTAAAGAACTCTAGAGATTTTGAGTGACTGCATTGATGTGTAAGAAAATAATAATAATAATAATATACAGGGTGTTCCGTTTTAACCTGCAAGAACTTTATTTTCGCATCCGTTACTCCTAGATGTACACTTCCGATTGCAAAAATGTTCAAAATCGGCTGCCGAGTTAAGATATTGAAAGTTTGAAGTAAAAATAAAAATAAGTCAAAAAATACAAAATTTAACTTTTTGTACGGGCCCCAGGTCCCCTAACTTATATTTAGGGAAATAATTTCCATTGAAAAATAATTCCAACACAAAAAGTTTGAAATTAGTACGATCAATATTCACCGAGATATGAAACGCAGTGTTTTGTGACTTACACCACTTTTCACTAGCCGTCAATAACACCTTTTGAGGGGAAATATAGCAGTTAACAAGTGTTTAAAATTATATGCGTGCATAGTGTGGTTTTTCAAATTGTTCGAGGTTTTGTAGTGTTATTTTGCGAATCACGGCATAACATTTTCATTTATTTTTGATTAGTAATGAAAAATAAGAATACCTTGTTTTTCTTACTTTGACGATCTGTCATTCTTTTGAAAGCGCGACAAGTTCTAATCTCATCTTCTGTATGGTCCCTTAAAACTATAAACTGGAATATCTCGAGTTTTGGTCGCACAACTGTCAAGTTTCTTGTGTCAGTAGTAGTTTTTAATGGAGATTATTTCCCTAAATATAAGTTAGGGGACCTGGGGCGCGTATAAAAAGTTAAATTTTGTATTTTGACTCATTTTTATTTTTACTTCAAACTTTCAATATCTTAACTCTTCATCTGATTTCGAACATTCTTGCAATTGAAAGTATACATCTAGGACTAACGGATGCGAAAATAAAAGTCTTGCAGGTTAAAACGGAACATCTTGTATGTGTATATAAAGCAAGGCAGTGAGGCAAAGGAGACAAATTTGAGTCTTTTAAAGATTTGAACTTTTAATCAAAAAAAAGATATGATCCAAAGTTTGAAAATCTTCATGGCAATTCCATGGTAACTCAGATTTCATTAGGCAAATTACTTACTTTTTAACCTCCTGCTGTCAAGAGAAAATTTTATAAATCTTTGGTGAATTGGTTAAAGCCATTAAGTCCACAAAAAACTTTGCTGAAACACTGATAAATTACTTTACAGTTGGTTATTTCATAATGAAAACCAGTTATACATTTTAAAAGATACATGACTAAACTTAATATAAAAGTTAGGGATCTGTAAAATCATTTTTGCTTTTTTTCATAATAATTTAAAAATTGAAATCGAAAATGTGTCAAGACTAGAATTTTGGACCTAATGACTTTTGCTTGAACGCCAACGATATTATACACATATGAACACATACATACATAATTGTGTACATACGTGTAAGTGCTAATACATTTATATTTCTATGCTAATTTCTATTTCATACAATAGCAGAAAGAAAAAAATACGTCACGTCAAACCTTGTAAAATGTTTCCCAGTAACTCGCACAATTACATTTACTCTAAAGTCAAAAAGAAAAGAAAAAAACCTCTTTCTTACTTCAAATCATAATAATAGACTATAGGTGTGAAATAAATTTCAATGGAGGATTTTACCCAATAACCACAATAAATTAAATAGTAAATAAATTAATGAAATAAACAATGAAATAAGTCGATTTAAGGTAGAGTATGTTAAAAAACCTACGAATTACCAAAATACTAGCAACTTTTACACACGGTTCGTGATTTTTGAAAAAAAATTTTTAAATCAAAAAAGTCCAATTTTTTTTAATTTAAATCATATTTTTTTATTTTTATTAAATTTACAATTATTTATTACTTAACATTTTCACCATAATATATTTCATACAGTAGATGAATCTATTCAGCTTACTTTTCAAACTAAGATAAGTTCTCTAACTATTCAATACATTTTAAAGATTTATAAATATGTTATAATATTTTGATAAGAAGTGATTTTGTTTTATGCTTTGCTTAAAAATTTGGTTTTCATCATCATTTACGTTTTAGTGTAAAAGAATATGTTGAGCAATTACTTTTCTTAATTATATCAGTGATGGTGTATGAGAAAAACTGAAAATTTTTATTTCGTTCTATACTGAATCCAACTGTAATTTATGAGAAAAAGCAATATTGCAAGAGTGAAAATCTGTTGCACACACAGAAAAAAAGATCTATGTAGTTTTACCTGTTGAAGTGAAGATAATATAGTGCAGTGTAGTTAAATTTAGAGCAACACATTCTAAAAATGCAAAATTAATTTATAAAAATAAAATAAACTGATTTTAATTAAGGATTTTGTTTAAAAAAATCACTTGATTCAAATCAATTGATTTAAATCAATGATTTTTTAAAAAAAAATCAATTGATTTAAATCATGATTTAAATCAAGCTGATTGAAATCAACGAACCCTACTTTTACGGAGTGCAAAAATGATTGAAATCTCAAAGAAAGCCCCATGCAATTTTCGCGAAGCATGTGTTTGGTGTTGGCATGTTTTCAAAACATTTAAATGTTTTTTTAAAAGTTGAAATCAAGGTAGCTGAAGATCACGGAGGAAAATAGGTAAAGCAAGGACACAGGAAATTAAGTAACAAATGAAAAACGGGAATCTTTTCAGATTTAGAGAAAAACATAGGAATTTGCAAGTGTTTGCTAAGACATAAAGAATCTTCATAAATATAGCCACAAATAGATAAATAAAAGTTAGTGATTTTACACTACTTTTTGAATGAGTTATGTTTGAAATTTTCAAAATAAAAAACATCTACTTTAAAAACAAATTTATTTCAACACTAACTTTATTACATTTTCAGCAAAATAGTATCAAAAGATTTATTGTTACACAGAAATTGTTTATCAATACTATCACAATGTAGCATACTTTCATTTAAACAGGATGATTTTACAAGTTGTATGTTTACATACTGGTTGGTTGGATTTGTATTTACTGTTTTTGTTTATTTTTTGTGAAGACAAAGCACTCTTGATTTTCTCCTTAGCAATTGTGCTTATTAGGGGTGAGTTCATAAACTTTTCAGCACCATAACTTTCAAATTTTTATTTTTATTATGTTTTAAAATATGATTTACTCCCTCAGACAGACAATTACATGAAACTATTAAGACAGTTGCTCACTTATCACATTAGGTAAACAAATATGCTTATTTCAATGAAAGCTAGTTTAGTACTCTCAGACAAGTGGTCTGTCTATAAAGAAATAAGAAAGAAATGATTTTTTTTTTTGCCACGGCTCCCAACATAGTTTAAGTTTGTCCCTAAGGCCCTTAATAACTTTTAAAGGTTAAAATTAGAGATGAATTGATTAATTGATAGTAATCGGTAGTCGACCACTTTGCCAAACTTTACAGAGCAATCGGCTGAAAAATTATTATTAAATTAAAAATAGTTTTGCCACAAATAAAGAAATATGCTGAATGAATTTCTTATCCTTGCTAACAGTTTTGAACTACTGCTATGATACCCCCCTCCCATTTGATTCAAAATTTACTAATTATCATGGTAGGGGGTGGGAATAACACATTCATATATTTTTTTCAATGTAAATATACAAGAGATTGCATGGAAAATACAAAATGAAAAAGATATTTTAAAGGAAAAAAGGGACCATATTTTGGAAAAAGATATTTAGGGACTTGAAACTTTAAAAGTGACTAGTCAGAACCCTGTTACATACTGCCCATGATAAAAAGATTAAAATTATACCGACTGACTGATGTGTCACTGACCGAAGGTATTATTCATGGAATTGTTAAAAAGTAAAACCAGAAGCACTGAAATATCCATTTCGGATTATTAGTTTAAAAATAAGAAAAAAGGAATTCTGGTTAACCAGAATACAATCACCCGTTTCCAACAAAATCAAACAAAATATCTATAACAAAGTGCTAAAATAAAAAGAATGATAATAATGCAAATGATTTTAAGGCCTCTTTTGATTCATACTGAAGCATGTAGGAACTAAAGTTATGAAGATGTGATGAAAAATCAAAATGTGATAAAGCCTCAAGGAGCATCTAAAGCAGCAATATTCAACCTTTTTCTTCTTCAGGACATGACATATTTCGTATGGGACACAACAGAGAAATTAATATGCCAATCTTTTCTAATGCTATGAAATTCATAGATTGTTTTATTTAAGTCCAAGGGAAGAAAATATAGTTTTCAAAGTGTACCCGCACAAAACAGTTGTCAACTGAGGCAATGAGAAGCAAAGGGGTGTAAGTGGACCTGTTCAAGTTTTGAGTAACATGCATTTAAAGATAGGGTCCTAGGTAGGCTTTCATGGAATTTTTTTCCAAAAGCATGCTGTATAGCAGTACTTACCAGATCTACTAGTACTATTTCTTGCCCCAAGACAGAGGAGAAGTTCATCTACCATTTGTACTGGTTATTTCCAAATTTTTAATTTTGTCACTTATGTCTCTTTGCTTCTCACTGCTTCAACTTTACCAGGATACTAGTAAACGCTTAATGGGTCTCGGGTTGAGTATCAGCGATTGAATGAAGGGAAATTCGTAACTTCACTAGTTTGATGTTGCATTAACTGTTTAAGTATTTTCTTTGTAAATCATTAATGATTTTTTTCCAGTTTTACACTATTCATTACTAAATAGTTGTCCAACAAAATCTTTTATCGATCACTTTGCAATAGGATCATTTATTTCAAATAATAAATATGGAAAACGAGGCATGTGAGTCAGCAAAACAAACAACTGACAGGACAGGAGCATTAAATAAAGAGGATACATGTGGGAAAAAGGCAGGAGAAAGAATGATTTATTGAAATTCTACTGTAAAAATTATAACATAACGTGCAGGAGCATATATAGGAATTTATTTTGAGAGGGGCCCAAGTCAAATAATGTGAGAACTTTCCAAATTTAAGTTAAAATATTTTAAATGCCATATTTGCAATGAGTAGCTTTTATTTCAAGAGGGCCCTGTGCTTCTCTGGAAGAGTTGACTCCTGGTTGAGAGACTTGATTCCGTATTTATAATTTAAAAAAAAAAAATGGACATAAAAAATGACATGGTTTTTTCATTTAAAAATACTTTTTATAAAAAACAACATAAAATTTCGCACTTAGTTACCTTACATAAAATTCAACTAAACTCGAAATTTGTCTCACTTTTTCTTGCTTAATAATTTTAATAAAAATCTCAGGAGTGGCGGTCGGCACTCCACACAAGTGTACCCTTGAGACAAAGCATTTAAAATTATTGAGGGGAAAAAAAATTATACCAAAGCAGTTGCTGATATGTCATAATCCTAATCCTAATATTTAATATTTTTTTGTCGAAAAATAAAAGAACATTTTAATTAATAAATAAATTTAATTAATTATATAAATAAGAGCAATGACTCAGTGCTACGTGTCAGTGGATACTGTTCCTTTCAAATAATAAAATCCTGATTTATAGATGCAGTAGTCCTAGAAAGCAAGAACAAAAGTTTGATTATTAGATACTTTTGCAACAAATTGTGAACAAAACAAATAATATAGTAAAACAGATATTGTTAAGGAGTACATACTGTATATGCTTTAACATATAATACTGTTGCAAGCAAAATATCGACACAGTAAGTAAAATTTATAAGCCTAAATGAAAATTAAGTAAAATTTAAAAAATGGCATACGTGAGGATGATTATTTGTACGCAGTATGCTTTTCTCAGATATTACTATTCACGCAATTTTAGCTAACTTATCACAGGGGTGTCCACCCCCCTAAGGGCAAGGGCGCATCCCTCTCAATACCATGGAGACACCCCTCCCCCTTAAAAAAAGAGAAATATACTTCTCAGCGACGCAGTCTACGCCATGACCCCCCCTTAGGTGGGTACCCCTGCTTATCAAACACAGAATCCATATTGTTACTGAAAGCTTTAAGAAAATGAATAACATTAAACTTACAAAAAAAGAAAAAGAAAGAAAGAATGTACACTGATAACTGCACCAAGAAAGCAACAGGCTAAAACAGTGATTTTAGGTTAATTACATCTTACCCGTTGAAGCTGTTATAAGTTTGGAAGACTTCATGAGATGTAACACAAATATGATTTGAACTCTAGAAACCAGCGTTTCCACTACTGTTGCATTTTTTGCAAAATGCGGAAACACAATCTAAATTACAACAAGAAGTTCCGTCTAGAACTAGACGAGCCTACTTTCCCGTATACCCATACTACTTTCTAGTACCTGATCAGAATTCTCAAAAATAGCTAAAATCGAAAAAATTTTCAAACATATTTTTTTTAATATTTTAAGCTGATTTCTAGGAATAAAATATTCCTTACTTTTCTTCAAAAAAACGAACAAATAAAATAGCAGCACCTTTTAAACAAAGCAGCTAATACACTTCTTTCCATTAAAATTTTTTTTAACAGCTTTCAAAACGAAAAAATAATAATAAGTTCATTAAAATAAATACATCATATAAAAAAAATCGTTTCTTTTTCCCCTGTTGCCAAAAATAATTTTTTAAACGAATTAATGCACTTACCAAAATAAAAAAAAAACAATAAAATGTCAACATAAAGAAATAATTTTCATTGTCAAAAAAAAAAAAAAATCGTCTGCGCATATTTTTCGAGTTTATTCACCGAAAACTAAATACCTAAATTAAAACTTTAGCGTGAAAATAAAAACAAATCATATCAACAATAATTATTTCACAGTTAAAACCACAGCAGCGGAGTCGGAGTCGGAGTCAATCTCATTTTGGGATAAAAGAGTCGGAGTCGAATATCCAAGAATCGGAGTCAGTCATTTGTCCTCCGTGTATAAATGTTTGCCAAAGCTACGAAGTCAGAGTCGAAGTCGGGGAGTCGGAGTCCGATTAATTGTCGGGAACAGGAGTCAGAGTCGGTGTCAGGTGCCCCTAAATTCTCGGAGTCGGAGTCGGGAGTAGGTCGTCAAGAGCTATTTCCAACAAAGTTTGTTTGAAGTAAATCCGCCTTTAAGTTCGGAATCTATATTGACTTTCAGTTTCCCCTTAGGCGCTAATGTTAAGAGATTTGAACTGTTCAAAATTGAACGAAAACTTGTTCAAATCAAAAAGATATTTTCGATACATGTTTTTTATCAAAAGTTTTTCCCTACAAAGTTTGTTTGAAGCCACTTCGCTTCTAAGTTCAAGATTTATTTTTGATTTGAATTTCCCCGTAGGCGCTAATGTTAAGTTTTTTTGAACTGTTCAAAATTGAACGAAAAATTGCTCAAATCAAAAAATGAATTATGGGAATGAGATGTCCTCGCCGAGATCTTTCTAACAAAAAAAAATTTGTTCGAATCGGACTATTCATTCAAAAGTTATTAGAGGGGGACAGACAGACAGACCGACAGACAGACCGACAGACAGACAGACCGACAGACAGACAGACCGACAGACATTTTCCCCCATGTCAATACCCTACTTTCCAATTTTTAATTTTTCAATATTTATCTAACTATTTTATTTATTTTTGACTTTTTTTTTGTTTTTCGGGATATGTTTAAGATGTATTAAGCCTTCTTTCATGCTTTTTTCTTCTTTCTCTGATTTTTACTGGGAAAGTAGGCTAAAAATGAAACAAGGTATTTTCGCTTTTATGCTCCAAAAAAAAAAAATAATACGCAATCTGAGAGCAAGCAAACATGGCCATATTGAACTTATTTTTTTAATAAATCTTAAATGATATGTTTAAATTATCATTAAGTTCAACAATACTTTGTCTTAATTGGCATTATGTTTCTCCCCAATGATTGCATTATGGACGTTTCAAATTTCAAACTTGCATCCTCTTAGTGCTGAGTATGATTCTGAATTTTTTATTTTCAATTTTTAAAAAAATATTAGTCAATGTGTATTTATTTCTTTCAAGACTTCATGGTCGAATTTTGAACTATGCTTTCAACTGGAGATGAAATATATAAAATCAGTGAAAAAGATATATAAACATATACATTAATCTTCAACATTTTAACATTTTGCTAAAGTTTTTTTTTTAAACCAATTTTAGCTTTTTCACTAAAGAATGTTTGAACTCGGCTTAAACCCTGCTAGAAACTGATTTAGTACTTAAAGGGTAAATGATCCTAATGTACTAAATGATAGTTGAAATCATGTTCATGTCAAATAAATATGAATGACATGTTTAAATAAAAATTTAACCAGTTTTTCTAAATTGTAAACGGCAAAAACTGCATGCAGGGTTTTTTTCCTTTATTTTATTTTTTTCAACAACAAATAAAATTAACCAGTCACTTTTTCTTTTTTTACAAATGAAAATTAAATAAGTGTTTGGTTTACATTCTATACTAAATAAAACCTTGGGAATTTTTTGTTTCCTGATAATGAAAAGTGCAGCCAGTTTGTTTGATATTTAATTATTATAACTTAGTTTATACATATAACTTAAAAGCAAAAAATAACTTTTCTCTTGCAAAATGGCTTCCAAAATTCATCTTAAAGTTGACACTGTAATCCTGATTATGTTCTTCTAGCTTCCAGTTAAAAAGGTTTAATTGCACAAACAAGGGGGGGGGGGATTAAAAGATATTTTACCTCAAACATTTGCCTGCAGTCTGCATCAGATAAAATTTCTCTTAGTTCATCTTCAACTTTCTTTACAAAAAAATTAGTTCTTGCCCTAGCTGTTGTTGAAAACAAATCCAACAAGGCATTCCTGTACTAAAATGACAAAAATAAATAGAAAATAATTCAATATGTATTTATAGTTAAAGTGCTAAAACAGAATAAAATTTTTGAAATTAATTGTTAAATGAAACTTACACGATCTGTTTTGTTTCCAAATTTAGTAAAAGCATATAGTGGTTCAGGAGTGGTATTCTGGGGCCACTAAAATACAAAATTAATTAAAAAAATAAGTGTCTTGAGAAAAAGTCACAAGACACAAACAATGAATGCAGAAATACTAAAATTATTTTCATTAAAGATGTTTCAAACTCAGAGGAAAACAAACAACATAGAGTTACAAAATTGCGCTGAAATTTGATTGCATTGCAATAAATGTTAGAAACAGTTCTGAAACAAATAAAAAAGCATCATTTCAGATGATACAATACATATTATTGTAGCATCTGAAACCTCCATATTGTCTTTTCAGATAATATAATAGATAATCAATCCATTGTACAGATCAATTATAATTTAGTACAAACATAGGGGTCTGTGTAAAGTTTCTTTCCTTTTCAATTCTATCAAGGAACTTTCTTTGTGGATGGTGTCTTTGTTCTTTCATAAATAAGAGATTGTTTTAAAGAAAACAAAAATATTATAATGACACTCACTAAAGACCATACATGCAAAGGAAATCAAATTAATTCACACAAGCCCGCAACAGCTTTGGCTATCAAAACAACAAACCTCAAGCTCTAGTAGTATTGTTCCATTTCACACTGAATCTCCTTTAAACTGAACTCTATTCCCTCGAGCACTTTTTATCAGTAGCCCAAGATCATGCAATTTGCCTGTGCTTAAAGTCAAATGCCATTTTTAAATTTCACAGATTTTAAATTATAAAGTTAGTAAATTGCATTAAATTACATTATATTTCAAATTCAATACCATACATACATTGAACTCATATTTTAATAGTGTTTCTTTATCTATTGGCATAATATTAAAGAAAAAATGTAAAGTATTGTCAAGTTGTTCAAAATTAAGAAATAATAACTCTAAAAACTGTCCTGAATGAATTATTAACCTGGTGCAATGCAATCCTGCCACTTAGACTAGCTTCGAACCATGTGAGAAATGTGTTGTAAATTTATTGATGGTGTCTCTCGTTCATGGACAATGCAAAGTAGAAGGGAAAAAGAAATGAATACATAGGATAAAATTTTCAAAATACATAAAAAGTCTCATATGGGGTCAAAAGAGCTGAAAACTGCAGCTGCCATCTTTGATACTTCGGGGCTGTAAAAGACTTCCTAGAGTAGGTCCTCAAGCTGCAGCATGCTAAGTCTTAGGATGCTAATGGTGATGAAAAATAAATTTTTTAATAAAAGTGGCGTAACTTTGAACTATATTTATTTTCTTTTAAATGTTTAAAAACTCTCGAATTTTATTTTATAGCATCACAAGATTTCTATAACTTATCTCACTGCATAGAATTCTACTGTGGGAAGGTAAAACGCAGAAACTATAAAAGTTTTATTTATTTATTTATTTTTTTGCAATTTTGTCAGCTGAATTTCACAAGCTTGCTCATTTGGTTTTCACTGAAAATAAAGCACAAGAAAATAAGTTTCTTTGAATTTCCACCACACAGAACATTATGATGTATGCAGAAATATTTCTACAACTTAACAAAAGTACCGTAAAGTGTTGCCAACTTATTTTGCAAATTCAAAAGTAGAAAACTCATATAACCTTGGTAGCAGAGTGCAGCATTGGGAATTCCGACAATTTACTTTGAAGTTAAATATGCTAAAGATATGGGTTTACTCACATGCACACCTTCTGTTTTTGAAAAAAGCAGAAATAGTAGATTTTGCTTTGAAAAAGAGTAGATTTTGCTTTGAAACTACGCTTTTACGTTGAAAATATTTGATGATTCATCTTTTTTATTTAAATTCTATTTGGTTCAGCATTTAACTTCATGATCACAGAACTTTGTTTGAACATTTCCGAATGAAGGTTTTCATGAAAATAAACATAAATTTATTTTCTAGGCTTTTAACAAAAAGTAATAATATTGAATGAAATTCTAAACACAATTGAAAAAATATTGCATTTCTCATGAGAAGTATAAAAATAGAAAATAAAAAGATTTTCTTAATGACTAAATTGATGTTAGAATTGTATTTTAATCTGGCCATGGTGAATAAACGATATAAGTAATTGCCAACACGATCGTTAGAATTTTATGATAAATTAAAAAATAATGGACCAAAAAATTTGGCTTGAAAATTTTTATAATGCTTATCTCTTGAGCGCTTTTAGAGGCTTTTAAAAATAATTTTTCTAAATTATTTTAAAGTTAGAAAAAAAATCAAATTTTAGAGGGAAAATGGAAGACATTTTAAAAAGCAGACAGCTCTTGTGACAAACAGTAGAATATGCATACACAGACACATACAAGTATGCACATGGTTCAAAGTTAACCTGAGTTGCTTGTACTTAAAATGGAAGGAGTTATCTAGATTTTGAAGAACTAGGGTTGCCCTGGCCAGTGTCAAAATGAGCTAAAAATTCTTCCTATTTATTGGATTTTCCACCCATCTAGAATTTTGCTGACTAACAATTTTCCTGTTACATGCACATCATAATTTTTGTGCACAATTTCTGCTCCAAAAAAATCAACTGAAAATTGTCAGTAAAAGTCTAGATGAATCACAATCTATAAGTCTGGAAAATATTTATGCTATTGTTACATTTTGCCTCTAATGCTTAAAAAAGCATTATTTAACATGACAAAATCAATTTTTCTTTCAAATGATTTCAGAGGAAATTTTAAAATCTTTTTTTCTAGGTATTTTAAATTATGAAAAAAAAATTAAGAAAAACTAAACGTGTAACTAAAGATTTTTTTAAACAAATAATACTTCTAATAAGTATTAATCCAGTTAATGTAAAACATATATTAAAATCATCTCAACAAAAACTCTACAATGAAAATCTAAAACAAAATACTATTTTAACATAACTGTATACATTACATATGTAGGTGTGTGAATTATTAGTAGAGACTTCAATGTAAAAACTACTACTAAATATTCAGGACTTTCTTTCTTGAATGCAAGTTATAGTAAAGAATTTCAAATACAAATAGCCAGGAAACAGAGAGAAAAAAGTAGCAAATACCTTATTTTTAATTTTTTGTGCACCACTTCTTAAGAGTGCTTCTTCCACCAATTTTTCGAAATCAGATCTCCCAACAAGTGAATTCAGAGGACTTTCAGAAACCAATTCCTTAAGATCGCCAAGCCTCATTATACATTGATTTTTGATGGCCTCACCAACAAGTTCACACAATTCAGCCTTTACATCGTCAGGTGGAGTAGTTTCCAAAAATGTTGGCGAAACATCAAGAGTAGCGATATGATATGGTTTCGCTTTTGCACCCGGTTTCGAAGGACTGACGTTTGAACGTTTTTTAGGACCGCTTGATCTCTTGGTTTTGCTTTCTTTGGAGCCAGATGCACTGTCTGTGCCACTCTCTTCCCCATCTTCGCTTAGTGAACTGCGAGAATGACGCTTCTGCTTCTGTCTTGCAGCAATTAGATGAAGCTGTTTTTGGAAGTCCCCTGTTAAGAGGTTAAAGTATTAGCACATATACATAAAAGTATTGTTTATATGCATCCAATCAATCCTACAGATGAAAATAGGCGATATATTAGCTAGATCTGAAAGGATTTCCAAGTTGTCGGGGTTCTGTTATTGTGAAGAAGAGGAACCGTATTGAACGCTTGTAGAAAAATATTACCAACCAAATAAACAAGTGCACATTACTTTTGAAAAGACCTTGTGTGAACTGGGGGTTTTTTTGAATAATTTTCTTCCTTCTATGAAAAAAAGTTGCAGTTCCACATTACAGTAATCTCCAATTATTTGAATTGCTTCAGAATTTCAAAAAAAAAAAAGACAGATTTAAAAAAAGATTTCATTATGAAGCTAATTAGGGTGCAGCACGAACATTATTGGGAGGATGAGTCATCACTTTATAGAGCAGTTTTATTATTGGCTTCTAATTTACAGCAATTGTAAGTATGTTTAACACGCAGGGTTGGCTTTCTGCCGGCAGAAACTAGTTTTTGCCATGCCAGTGGCAGAAACTGGTTTTAACCGGTTAAAACTGGCAGAAACTGGCAAAAACTTAAAATTGTCTTAAAAAATTAAGGTAATTACTAAATGATATTTGTTTAGGTAAACTAAAAAATTAAACTTCATTTCATCATTGTAAAAAATAAAATGTTATGCTAGTGCCCTTGATTTAGTTCAGAAAGGGAACTTTTCAATTGCTGATGCTCATAATATTTGGATCAATCTAACAAAGGACGAAAATCATGGGTGCTTTGGATAGAGGAGTGACATACAGAGTTAAACTGGCATTACTGTTTGTAATTTGCTGGCAAATAAGCTTCATTTACATTGCTTGTGATTGAAATTATCATGTGCTTCAACAAGAAAGTGTCAAATTTTACTTGCCAATATTAATCTAGATTTTGTAACTAATATCATAGCTTTGCAAAACAAATTGGCCCCACTTCTCGAAACTCATTTTTCTAGTCGAATTTTTACCACTACCCTAATTACTACATGATGGACCAGTTTAAAAAAATATACAATTTGAAAGTTTCATGAATATTGCTTGTTCCTTGATGCATTGCCTGCTAGCTTTTCTGTTGCAAGAATATTCTAAAGTTTCTCATTCGTGCATATTAAATTGAGAAACTATTTAGATTTTTGGAACCACCTTTTCCAAGACCACCTTTTCCCAACTGCTGGGTCCAAACAATGTAACATTTGATTCTGAATTGTGATAATATTGTGAATTAAACTGTGCTTTGGTTAACAATTAATTATTTTTTCCATGCATTTTTTACTGTCTGTCAATAGTTTTTTTTTTTTTGTCATTTTGAGAGTTTTTGCCAGTTTCTGCCGAAAATATGGCAGAAAGTGGTTTTTGCCATGCCGGTTTTAACCGGTTTCTACCAGCGGTTTTAACCGCCCCGGCAGAAACTTGCCAGCCCTGTAACACGTAAAAGTGTTGACTTTCCATTCAATTAATTACAAGCTCTATTTCTTTAAAAATAGTGTTTTTCTCCAGTTTCTAACTCACATACAGTGATTAATTAAAATAGATTCCTTAATTAAAAATCCAATTATCTGAATTTTTGATAACCAGAATGGGGTCTGGTCCCAATTGATTTGGGTAATTGGAGTCCCATTGTAATTAAATTTCAAACGAGCAAAAATATAAACTAAGCTATGTATAAAACCAAAAATGAACTTCTTGACCATGGTTTTTATTATTTTCTTCTATATCTAATATATAGAAGAAAGTATTGGATTCGTGCAAATTTTCGAATTTCGAAGGATTCGAACTTTTTGAGGTGTGCTGAGTCCATTTCGACTATTTCTGGAAAATATCTGTCTGTGTGTGTGTGTGTGTGTGTATGTGTGTCACGTCTGTGTGTGACCAGTTTTTTGTGGTCGCTTTACAGCAAAAACTACCGCATGAAATCGAACGAAATTCGGTACACATATGTGCCCCTATGTGAACTTGTGCCCATTGGTTTTTGGCACGAATTCCTCCAAGGAGGGTGGAGCAATGGGACGTTTTTTGAGTTACGCGTGATTGCTATTCCTCAGGAAGTAACTGGCGGAATCAAACAAAATTTGGTCCATATGTTGCCAGTAACAGGAACAGGTGCTGAATCAATTTTGGTGTCAATAACTCAAATGGGGGTTGAGCTATAGAACGTTTTTTGTCGTCAATTGTGACTGCTGTATCTCAAGAAATAATGAACGGAATGAAAGAAAAATTTATCGGCAAGTAGCCCTTAGTGGGTATAAAAGCTGATTTTATTTTGGTGCCAACAGCTGAAAAGGGGGTAGCGCAATCGCCCGTTCTTTTTTTCCATTGTGAGTGCCCTATCTCAAGAAGTAATGCTACATTCTGGTTGAAATTTATAATATATGTGAATCCATATATAAACAGGCTTCGGTTCAATTTTGACGCCAATCGCTCCAAGAGGTGTTGATTTTTCTCTCTTTTTTTTTTTTTGTGAATAAAAATAGCTTTATTAATGCAACAATAAGAAAGATAAATCGTAATAGATTGTCGTCTGCGTATTTCTCGTGATTTTAATTGTATGGAAATTATCGGAAATATTATCTCAATGATTTAAAATTTTTAACTGTTGCCATCTTATGTTTGTTAACAAATAAAATATTTGTAATTAATTCAAGCAAGGCTTTTAAAATAACTTTCAATTTTCGCTCTTTGCTTTGCTTTTGCAATAATTCAGACATTGGGATGGTCGTCAAGTTTTTGCATGTGTAATTTTGTTTTTGTTGGGAATATTGCTTCCTCGTCAAGCCTGGGGAGGGATCAGAAAAAAAAGAAAAATATAAAAGAAAGTTTCGTGATGGCCACAACATACTAGTTTTAACAAATGGAATTACTCCCCCTTTTTTTTTCGTGGCTTTTCTTACAATGAAACAAAAAGTAGTCTCAGTTGATAGAAACCAAGATTTTTATGAAGTGAGACTGCTAAAACAGTTAATTTTTGCAAGCAACTTTGGCAATTTTACTGTTCCATAAAAGATTGTTACTTTCTTGAAATAAATGTTAATATAAAAAATATATTCTGGAATATATACATATTTCTTCAATAAAATTATTTACGCTATAATATGATATCATAAGAATAAGACTTTAATACCTTCAGAATTGGATAATCCTAAGCTAAGTTCCTTCACAAGTTTCTTATACCTAAGATCCCACTTTATTTCCTGACTCTGTTCTATTGCTGGATGACTGAAAAAGAGAAAACATGAAATAATTTTTCAACTGCATGGGAATCAAAAACATTAAAAAGTTAACATATAACAGGAAGAAATTTGAAATTTTTCTGTAAGTTTCATGAGGAAATAGAGAATTGTAAAAGAATTGAAATTTACACAGAAAAACATATTTTGCAAATACATGCCTCACATGATAGAGGGTATTGTGTTAATAACTAGCATCAATGGTGTAGTCAAAGAAGATAGGGGTTATAACACCCCATGAAAAACTAAAACATAAATGAGCACATGTATGTATTTATGCATGTGTATATGTTATACCCTCGCGTCTCTTTATAGAACATTTGTAAAAAGCAAATTTACGGTTATAACACAATAGCTTCAATTCCCTATCACATTTTACAATGTGTAAATAAACTTTCTATGACAAAATTATGTCTGTGTTATAATGTTGGCATGCTTCCAAAAATTTATTTATTTATTGCTTATGAAAATAATGCATAAAATAAGTTAATAAGAGATAACATGTAACAAAACAATTAACAATTGTCAAAAATATCAATACATTTACAAGATGCAAAAGGATTGAAATCTGAAACAGAGGAAGTATTTTTCTCGACACATGTTTTGAGCACATCATACCCATCAGTCTTTCTTTTTTCTTTTTCAATGAATAGCACAATATTTGAAAAAAGTCGCCTAAACTTGTAATAAGTCACCAAATTTTTGTTTAATTGTTGCTTTTAGGCCTTTATTGATCAAAAAAGTCGCCATATTCGCCTACGGCCATAAATAGTCACAAAAATCACCTCTTTAGTCGCCAGTGGGAAACCTAAACTGGTAAATTATTACACAGGACTCTTTTTTTTTTAATACAATTTTGTTCATATGGCTTGATGAGGAATAGGATTCTACATACGATGTTCTAATAATAGGAAAGCTGCAAATTCTGGACTTACGCTAGTCTGGCTCTGAGTTATAGAACTCTTTCAAAGAAATTATTTTTTGATTTACCAAACATTTAAAATTAGAATTTTACAATGCAAGGTAATGATGAAGTACACATTGTATTAACCCTTACTTTGGTGTGGGTATCATAATCCAAAAGCTTCCAGCACTAAGAAAAAAGGAATGCATTTGATACCTCTTAATTTACTCATTAGAAAAGAAAAAGTGTCTAAATACTTCTAAGCATCATACATAGCCCTGGTCTTAAAAATGTAATATAAAATTCAAAGAAAAAAATAAATATATATTTGACCTAACTGGGCAATAGAAAAGAGGAGGAGGGGGGCATAAAACAGGAGAAAAGCTTTGCTCGGATAAGGAGTTGAGAATACCTATAGAAATGTTCTTGAAACATCATATGACTTCACAGCTTAATGCACTAGTAACTTAAAACTTTTAACCCAATGCTGTTAAACAGATGCAAAATATTTTCTTGCCCTTCCTTAATGAAGCTACAAGGGCGGGAGCCTTCATTTGATTAACCTGATCTTGTCTTAGTAAGAAAACATATTTTTGATTTGTTATGTGCATTACATAGTTCTGTTTCAAGGGCTAAAACATTTTTAAAAAAATAAATTTAAAGAATGTAAATTTGAGATTTCAAATTTATAATGCAATATTAATGAAAACTATTTTAGGAGAATAAATGCACTTAAAATGAACAAATCAAAATTTAGCCCTTTGCTCTACTTTAAGAGCAAAAAAGTATAGACATAAATGTATAATCTGTGGCTGAAAAATATGCAATTTTATATAACTAAGTCTAAATCATTTTGGGACAGGTAAAAATTGAGAAGCAAATTTTGAAACTTGCTTCAAACATTTCAGCCTACTTTTGAATTGGTCTAAGAAGAAATGTATAAAATAGGATTTTAGTGCACATAAATGTTCCTATTTTTTTGCTCTTGAAACTGTCAACCCAAATAGGATTAAAATGCTTATAAAATAAATATAAATTAATGCTTAATGTTTTCCATAATTAAAAATATTAATGAATGTATTCCATTTACCTTTCCAGGAAGTCTGCATCCATTGGATATTTAAACTCCCATCCTCTGCCAGACTGCACAGCAATCTGACTTAAAATGTTTTTAAGATCTTCATTTGGTATCTTGAAGGAGAAAAATAAAGTTTCAACATCAAATATACTTTTTATCTCCTCTCTTTTTACAGCATATTTAATTCTTGCCAATTGATTGCTAATTTATGCAATTTCAAACCAAAGAGGATTAAATGAAAACTGATCAAATAAGTTCTGGTCTAAAATATGACTGAAGAGAAAAACCAACATAAATAAAGCACAGTTTTCTTTTCTTGACAATTTGAGCTTTATTTACGTAGGTTTTTCACTTCAATCACAAAAAAGATTTGCATGCTGGTGAGACAACAGCAGTTAAAGTGCATAATACTCTGAGACGAACAACAAAAGAATGATAAGCATACAAATAGCATTAAAAATATTCACAACTTGACATAGGATAACGTTCTTTGCTGAAACATACTTTGGCCAACATATTCTTACAAATCTGACTAGATTACAGTTCTGATGGTCAGGCATTGATTCTTTTTAAAAAATAAACTTTGCTACAAAAACACCTGAAATAATGAAAAGAGTGTTCAAAAATTACTTTACACCAAACTTTTTAATTTTTAAAAATGTTTACTTTAAGTAGAAAATCTTATATTTGGATAAACCTTGCTATTAATAAGTACTGCTTACTGTGTGATTGTTGTTTACCGAATCCTTATTAAAGTTGTTCCAGTACAACTGGTTTATATCAAGCAGTTTTGAAGGTTATTTAGGTTTGCAACATGCTGTTTTCCAAGTCATTCTAAAATTAATCTCTGCAAAAGTTTAAAGAAATTGTTTTATCGGACAATTCTATTTAAAACAAACTAATTCTACAGAAGAAATCATAAATTATGGCTTTCCAATCTAATGGCTGTATAAACAGCACAACAGTCATGCAAATGGATTTTGAAATAGCAGAATAAGAACAAAAAGAGAGTGTTGATATCATTCAAAAATTAAGACAATGCAACTGTTTCCTTTTGAAGTTAGGAATTTCTTCCCACTGATTGAATTGTTGATAAAGAATAATTTTTAGATGTCTTGTGGTGTTTGTATTATAGTATTATGTTTTTATAAATGACCTGAATTCTTTGGAACAAAATTGTGCTATAAAATGATGTGCAATGAAAATAATGTCATTGTTCCAGCAATGATCCGGAATGAAAATTTAAAATTATATACATCTTGCATATAAGTATGCAACTATGTTTCAAGTGAAAATCCTCCCATGGAAAATTTCTTGCTAGGCTAATGGCATAGCATACAAAAAAAAAGGACACTCCTACCAAAATATTATTAAGCATATTACCATTAAAGTCAATTTTCAAAAACAGAAGTACTTAAAGAAACTTACATAAACGGACGCCAATACTTCATTCCGAGTAACAATTCTTGACTTTGTAAAAAGCCATACCTAAAAATAAAAAAAAAGAAAGAAAAACGTCATAATGTAAACATTAATAGTACATAAGATAAAGACGAGAATCAAATTGTGCAATTATCAGTCAATCATGTATGAAATAAAATGGAGTTTGAAGTACTAAGTGTGATATTTTAGTGAAATTTTATAAAGAATACAATTTACTCTCCTGGTTTAAAATAAGGTAATAAAATGGAAAAAACTTTTGCTTCAAACTTAAAAATTAAAGAAAGTAATTGTTTCCAGAGCACAGAATTTCCAGCAATTCATTGCATATGTCAAGTTAAATACTTCATAAAAGTGCAAAGCAGACAATACATAATTGAACTAGTTAACATTTATTCCAACATATTTAATGAAATGAAGGAAAATGCATAATAAAAAGAAAACTTGCAACTTACTATGTAATCACGAGCACTAATAAGCATTTTCGCATTCAAACCAGTTGCCGCACTAACAGAATCTTCATCATATAGGAGTTCACTGGAAAATAATGAATGACAACATAAAGGTTATGATTGATTAGTGAATGAATAGTAGATCTAAAGCAACCAAAGAATGGATAAAATGAAAATGTATTTCATAACAAAGGGTACACAATTGTCAAGTAAATATTTCATTTTATAGATAATCATAAATATTTTTACAATATAAGTTTCTAAAAGTAATTCTGCTCTCTTGAGTACTTGTTTACTTTTGATTGTATTAAATGAAAATAATGCACTTTGAATCTGTGCTTGAATATTTATATTACACGAGAAAATAAATGGGTTGAAGAAAACAACAGTAGTATTAAACCTTTATTAAAACAAACCAGCTTTTATTTTGAATGAAGCCTAAGGTAAACCTCTTTTAATTGCTTTCACAACACATATACCATTAACATGTTTATGATTTTAGTGTCAAATTCTTTCAATACAAATGTTCTTCAAAGTATACAGTTCTAAAATCAACAGGTCTTTTTTATTTTATTCAAACATAAAATAACTCCTAAAACCACACAAATGCATAATTTTATTTTCAAAACAACCATTTTTGGGGTGCAAACGATTCTTCAATATAGTTTTAACAGTTATTTCAACGACGCCTAATCGGTTTGTCTTCATGCTGTAAAATTTTGTTTTGGTCACTTAACAACTTTTCCATGTCAACTCTTTGATTATTTTTTATAATAAGCAAAAAATAATATTAAATTGAAAACCAATGGCCTAGATTGCCCACCTCATATTAAGATTAACTTTGCAGGTCAGAACACATATTAAATTTGAATTCATTTAAAAGTTTCTGGACGACATGGGAGACACAGAAAAGAGAAAGCTAATCACAACAAGTAAAATTTGCCAGCTGCAAAAGCAGAATCAAGAGAAAATATTGATAAAATCTTTTAAAAGCCTCTCTTATATGTTGAAGTTTGTACTTAATTTTATAAATAGAATGAAGGAGTTTTGAAGGAGTACAATGAGATTTTGAGGAGTACTAATGGGCCGTCCTTAAATGATGTCACACTTTTTTAAACATTCGGCCCCTTCCCCTTTGTCACAAAGTGTCACGCTTCACCTTACTACTCCTGGTGCCACATCATTTTTTCATTAACATATTCTTATAATAATGACTGTGATGTCACTTTTTGTCACCCTCCCTCTTCCCCTTGTCATAATTTCATGAACCTGTCTTCCACTCAAGGCATGACATCACTTGTGGATGTGGATGACCCATTTTACACTATCATAACTGCAATTTACTAAACAATTGTTTTTTTTTAACACAATCACTTAATATAGTACATCTAATTATGTATTTTTAAATCTTTAAATAATAATTGGACAAACTGGTTTTGCTGCTGAGAGTGTGGTGGAGAGAAAAGCAATAATCATAAAACTTAAAAAAAAAATAGCCAAGCACCATTTGATTTAAGCATGTTTTACTTCATTTATAAAATGTCTTAGTCATCAAATAATATTTTCACCTTCAACTTTTACGACTTCTATGATCAATTTGTAAAGCACATCTTTATGAAAAAAATAAATAGACGAAATTACTACATCAAAATCCTCCTTATACCTTTGCCCTTGTGCCAATGTTAAGTTATCGTTCGAAGTATTTTAAGTAACTGTCATAGAGGAAAATTATGCAGTCTTGAACTAAAAAAGAAGGAGTTTTGAAGGAGTTAAAACCAAATTAAGGAGTTTGAAGGGACCTTCAAAAAAATTTCCTGAATGAAGGAGTATTGAGGAGTTTTGAAGGAGCGTACAAACCTTGAAAATATAAATATTTTATTTGTTTTTAAATAGATACTGGCAACAGTTTAAAGTTTTAAATCATTGAGCTTTCCTCCGTTGTTGAACAACAATGACAGTTACCAATCGCATGAATAAAGCACATAATTCTAAGTGTAATACTAAAATGCTTAGAATTATACTTAAAATTTACCAAAAAAGGTTATGTAATTTCAGTTCTATGTAATTTAAAAGTTCCAAACAAATTCCATCAGATGCAAAAGAATTTTTTCGGTACAAAAACTTTATGGAAGTAAGATTTTACAGCTAAAATGCGATAAAGTGGTAACTTTTATGGTTTTTAATTAATATTTTCAGTAATTAAAATCCAACAAAGACAAGATCAAGTTAAGAAAACTCTTCATTGAGTTCTTGTTCTCCTTCTAAACAAAAAAAGAATTATCAAAATCAGTTCATTCGTTTAAGAGCTATGGTGCCACAGTCAGGTACAGATATCGTAGACACTTCAAACTTATAATCCCTTCCCTTAGTGCATTGGAGGTAAAAATATCAGAGGAAAAACAGAAATTTTGAAAGTCCAAAATGAAAACAGTGAGAGACATCTTAACAGATCCTCTCAACAGCTGACTCTTGCAGTCAATGTGCTGAAAAGTTGTCCCTGGAATATATTTTATTTATGTATTTCATGATGCTCTGAATGATGAGTAACTAATGGTTTCAATAAGTCAATTTAGAGCAAGTGACAATCAAATGAAGTACATCATTTGTTATACCTAATTTTTATCACACATTTTCTAAGGAAAAGTAGTCATATTTGAAAGTAAATTATTCTTTAAATAAACAAATGAAACAGCAGTTGGACAAATTAAATGATAAACTGAAATTATTTAATTTTAAAAAATCCAATTAAAAAATATTTACCTTTTAACAACCCAGCAACCTTGAACTAGCACAGCAAATTGTTGAACTAATCTTTCCACACTTACAGGATCTACTTTGGCTGCCAACTTTTCAAGTAGTTGTGAAAAGTTTAATACATGTGCTACAAAAAAGGAAGATCAAAGTTTTTTTTTAATTAGTTAAAATAATACCCACAAAATATTAAGCAATGTCACTATGATATTTATAGTATCCCTTGTAGTATGCAGAAGAGGGTCTCATTGAATTGATTTTGTTAAAAAATGGCACAAAGTATAATTAGCACCGAGTATGCAACTTGATTGCAAATGCATTTATTTTTTTTTTAACCAGAAAAATCATATTTGTTTCAAGTTTCATTGTAACTAATAGTAGTCAATGCATTTCTGATGAATTTCCTTATCAATCTTAGACTTTTCATATAAGCATGTTCACTGAACCATATTTTAAATCAATGAAATGATTTTTGAAAAAGCATGAAAAATAAATGGTAGAAATTATAATATTTGTCAGCTACAGGTGTTACATTGGTTTGGAGGTTTAACTTATCCTCTTTGAGTTTATCTAGCATTCAACAAATATTTTGTGAATCATTGAGCAATTCTTTTACTCCTAAAATGGCAAAACAGAAATTATATTTAACAGTTTAAGAACACATGTGATAAATAAATGAGTCATTTTCAAATGAGATAACATTTTTCTTATTCTTAGAAAAAATAAAAGCGATAGAAATACTATTACATTTATAAAAGACTATGTTTAAAAGATATATGCTCACACACACACACATATCATTGTATCAAAGTTTATTACTACCAATGCGTTGAGTGAGTTGTGTAATAGAATATGGCTGTTTGGATATTTTCGGAACATATTTGTTTGGAGTGAATCAAGAACTTTACTATTCTAAAACTTATTTAATAGTAATTTTAAGGAAAATGTAATGAAGAAAATGCTTCAAAGTTAATTCTAATAGTCTCCCTGTCCTATATATAATGTAGAACACATTAGATTAATTAAAATTCATTAAACCTATACATTTTTTTAAAATAATTTAAATCTTAGTTTTGTTTAACAGCACAATTTGTCTGCCTTGAGAGCAGTTAATCAGAATGCTTTCAAGGTGAGTACTTTATCCAGAGGTGCCCATACCAAACAGGTTAAGAAGGATACAATTAGGAATAGTGATGTAAAATACCCGGGTAGTTATTTTTAGGGGTAAATACCCAGGGTATATACCCGGGTAAATACCCAAAATGGGTATTTACCCAGGTATTTATTTCAAAAATTTATGTTCAACTAAAATACTTTTCAGTATGTATATTCCACTATATATAACCAACCATATACAAAACAATAAATTTTTGCTAAAAAATTGTATTTTGATTACATATTTAAAGAATTATTGCGTGAAACAACTTAGCAATCTAATATGATATTCACATTAAATGTGCTGGATATGCCCATTCAATGTTGATAGCCAAATTTCAGATATAAAAAGCCATTCTATAAAAAATAAAAAGCTTAACTGGTTACAAAAAAAAAAAAAAAAAAGCAAATATCAAATTTTTAAGGTCCTAGTCTTTTATAGCCTGGTAATATGTCCCCCCATGACATCAAAAATATAACGAAATGTCAATAAAAATAGTTTGAATAAATTTTCATCATGAAGTACCAGGGAGCAAATGCAAATGAGCAAGGCAACAGAAAACAATATTTTGTTTTTATTTATTTATTTATTTTTGCTTATTAATGTGAAAACTGTTTCTATATTTGCCTGGTTATCACTTAAACAGCAATAAATTAAATTAATAACATCATAGTCTTAATAACTTCTCAGTTTATTCTTCCAAACATCCCTCATGCTTCCTTTTTTTTTTCCATTTTGAATATGACTAACCTAGATTGTGATTTTGAAATCCTGAAGTTCATCATTGAATTGCTTATACTTCTCCAATTATGACATTGAAAAGAAAGATTCTTTGGTTCACGATATGTTTTTTTTATAATTTTATCAAGTCTTTCAATAAAAAAATATTATGAACTATGTAATACATATGTATGTATCAGTTTTACCAATTATTTCATATTAAGATTTGTTTTTAAAAAAATCCCATTCACTTTTTGCATTTTTTTTTTTTTTTTTTGTAAAATACCCAGTTTTTGGGTATTTACCCAGGCCTTGGGTAAATACCCAAAAAATATTTACCTACCCGCTGGGTATTTACCTGATCCATATCACTAATTAGGAAGAAAAAACTTCAACAGTAATTTATTCCTAAAGAATAAATGAATTCAGTTTTAAAGCAAATTATCTATTAATTTTTTTAAAATTAATCTTGATTGATTGTACAGATGTATTTATTTGTAATGAAAAAATAAAAGCTTACCATTAATTAGTAAATGTTTAATTTGATCAGATAAAGGTTTGTCTGCAAGAACAGCTAATTCTTCAGCTTTAGCAGCATGAAATCCTGACCTATAAAAAAGCAATAATACACAAATGGATACTTCAATTTTGAACATACATATCTTTTTTCATAAAATGAGAAAAAGTGAATTTTTGTAACAAAATAAATGCCTTTAGCTCTTCTTTTGCTCCATGCAAAAAACAAGGCTATTAGTGATGATACAAAAAGAAGCGGTTGGTTTCTTGCATGTAAAACCAATATATATTTGTGTATAGAAGTTAAATATATTTTAAGGATATTGACCATACAAATTTAGAGAGAAATATCAGGGATGTGCAATTTTACAACTGTCTTAGTTTTTAGTATCCAAGTAAAAAAAATAATACAACGGTAGAACTGGTTTGACATATGATAAAATCTCCATAAATAGTCTTTCAAGAGACCAAGAAATTATTATATCTGACTGAAAATGACAAAGTATCAAGTGCCATCAGCTTCAATATGCATTGTAATAAAAATCATATACATTTTAAGTACAGTACAACTACCTTTATCCGGACTAGAACTGTTTACAAGACATTAGAAAATGCAAAAATAATTTTTCACATCATTTCTTAGCAAAGTATTTGTTCATTGTGTTCTGTTTCAAACAGGTGTGATGCTTGAATGAAGTGTCATGCAAACGCTTTATCATTAATGGGCAGAAGTGAAAAGCGGATGTTTAATGTACTTATACTTACCACATTCTTGTTACCATAACCTAAAATTATCAACGTAAACATAAATTTTTCTTCCGGAAATTCGGATAATTACAGTAGTATCCTTATATATATATATATATATATATATATAATGATCAAAGTTGATGTAAAATATTCTACATTTAAACAGCGCAATGTTGCAGCTAAAGTAGTTAAATGTATTGAAAATATAGTAAAGTGTGTTACACACTTTACTATATATATATATATATATATATGTTACGGCCAAAGCCCGAAGTCCGGCCAGTTCGCGAACTGGCTGGCCAATTCGCGAATTGGCCAAGAGGTTTGGCCAAAGCCCGAAATACTTGCAATTAATATTGCATTTTCTACTTTGGCTAGCCATTTCGCGAAGTGGCCAGAAATTCTTGGCCAAAGTCCGAAATGATTACGAAATATTTTAGATTAACAGGTAAACGACGCATGTGTCGCTTCCAGTGTGACGGCGCGGCGTGCAAGTGGTAGAAACTAGAAAATAAGGGTTGGTTCAGGGCCCTCGAGAGCCAAATCGAGTCCCTTGTCAGTTTCGCCACCAGACCCGCCTCCCTCTATAAAACCAGTCAAATTTATAGTACTTTAATACAGAGTCGGATCCCTAGTTTCCCACTAGGCTGATATGATGTCATCTCGTTGGGCTTGGAGGGTGCAACCATGTCCCTGTGAAGGTCGTGACAATAGATATTCTAAACTTCGACCTCGTTTTTCTTGGTGTTAGTTCTTCGACTGAGCTATGAGTATGTATTTCTGATATTTTCACTTCTATATGTGAATACTTTCAGTTGAAATTACATGCGATCGCTAATAAAGTGTCATTCAAGTATTGTGTAGGCATTATGTTATTCATTTTGTACCTCCCCCCCCCCCCACCCTGTGAGAAAAAATAAGCATGCGCTATACTCCTTCCCTTTTTGCTTATACAGTCGGACCTCCATATATCGAAGTAGCAAATTGCCGGAAAAAATTTCGATATATAGAAATTTCGATATATAGAAACAATCTTATTTTATCATAAAAATATCCTAAAACATTAAAATTAAAACTAATTTTCGTGCATGAAACCCAACTGCTAATTTAAACGAGCATCGGATTAAATGAAAGTTAATAATTAAAAATTTAACAGAAATTACATTTTTGCTCCTTCATACACCTTCATTCTTCGGAAATTCAACTTGAACCGCCACAATAGGGGATTTTCGTTTTAACAATGTAATCGAGAGAAAAGTAAAAAATCAATCTACTTAACTTGAATGATTTTTACTGAAGCTAAAAATACTAGGAATGATAATCAACAGACAAAAGGGATAACTTGAAACTGATTTTAGTGTTACTGGTTGCAACTAAGATTTGAAATAAACTTGAGGGAATGTAAAAACTCCAGAACGGAACAACGACCCTATCTACATACCCCTGAACCCCATATTCCTTATGAGTTTCGTAACAACCTTTAGTGACTATAGTTTTCTCCGCTAACCTTCATTTTTCATAAGACAAACAGTCTAAAGTGGAAAAAAACCTACGAATGTCTCGAAAAAAATTTCGATATATAGAGATTTTTTCGATATATAGAAACAATTTTTCTATGTAGTGAACATAGAAATTTGCTGGGATTTCGATATATAGAAAATTTCGATATGTGGAAGTTCGATATACGGAGGTCCGACTGTATAAGATTTTATGCCATATTGTGCGTCACAGGATGCTCTTTTCCCACGTTTTTTGTTTTTCATTATTTAATGCTTACCCAAGAATTTTTGTGACCCCACTTCCCTTGTCAGAGAAAATAAGCAGCCCTTAGTCTCCCCTTTCTGCCTACATAATACTTGACCGGTCCCAGCTAAGGTTAAGCCTAAGGCTGTGTTTCTCAACCTTTCAGTGTGTGTGACACAAATTTTAAATATAATTTTCATTCTGAAACCAAACCTAATCACAAGTAAGGAATTTAGCGTGTGCTCCCCTCCCCAGAATTCCATTTAAAATCGGTTCTATTTAAAATCCCTCTGAATCCCGAATTTCTACAAAACCACATCTCAGAGAAAATCTCCAAGCCAAAATCAGTCATGACTAAAAAATTAGCTATAAAGTAGTGATGAAAATCCAAATATAGCAACTTAATCTTCGGCAACACACGTTTTGGAAAGGACTTATTGCACGAATAATATGAACTTGTTTCCATTTAGAAATTAATTAAATAATTATGTCTGATTTTTTTTTTCTTGAAATATGCTTTATTGGAAGTAGAATGTTTAAAATTTGAGAAGCTGCAAATGTTTTTTTTTCTTTCTGCTTTCATTTGTGTAGAATTGACAATTAAAAAACGAGATAGCAAAGATGGGAAATTTAGCACGTTTTGCGCTGAGTCCATGCGATTAGTCTGTACTCACGGTCTATTCACACCGTTGCGTTGGTGCGACAAGCCATTTCGAAAAGTATGAGAGTACTTTTATTAATTACAAGCTATACCCGCATGACGATTCCCGTGCTTAGAATTTAAAGGAAGGTTCTTAAATAAATCAAAATCCCCCCCACCCTCCCATCTCTGATGCAAAATAATCATTTTCTTATACTGAAATGCGTATACTCTTTAAGAAAATCTATTTTAAAAAAAATCTGCAATTGTAAAATATTTTGCTACATGAAAAAGACATTAAAGTACATAAAAAGTTGCTTTAAAATGTAAAATAATTAATAGAATGTAGTTTTTTCTCCAAACTCGCCAAGTTACCACGCTTCGTTATCCAATCGATTTGCAAGCGAAGCGAACTCCGGTCGATTAGCGATATAACCTTTCTTACAAAAGCGTTTAAAGGATAATCCCGCTCTCTCGCCTTCCTCGCAGAGAAGGTAAATAAAAACACATTGTATCTAGAACCAAAGGAAAATCTCGCTTATCCATCCCCCGTAGAAGAAAAAAGAATTTAGCTCAAATATACGCAACGTAAATTATATAAATGAATTCCGCATCCTCAAGAAGTAAAAGTTTTGAATTAAAACTTCGCATTGCAAATACAGCAAGACGAAGAGAAAACCAACTAAAATACACGCAATCAATTCAGCCTTAAAATAAATGCAGTAAAACATGCGTGAAAACGTTCGAAAAAAAAAAAAGAATTAAAATAAATACTATGACAGTAAGAACAACCTTTCCTAAATGTAAGGAAAATATGCTTAATTTTCTAGATTGCTTTCTCTTCCGAAATATTGATTCAACAAAATTTGGACTGTTTTATAAAGGAAAAAACAATGCTAAGAGAAAATTAAAATAAATATAATGACATTTATGTATAAAGTATTAATAAGGACATGTTGTAGGGGAAGTTTGACAAAAAGCGGCATTAAAGAAATGTCCTTAAATAACATTAACAACACAACTATTTTCGCTTTTTATTTGTTTTAATGAGCCCTTATTATGGAGGCTTTCCAAAATAATTTAAAATTTTTTGAAGCGATATTTTTTGGTACAATGTGATCCAGGATCTTAAAAATTAAGTCTACGGAGCAGAAAAAGACTGTCGATCGTCCTTAATTTCATTTACCTTTGCATTCGCACACTTTACACAACGCATTTATTTAAGATATAATTCGCTCACTTGAAAGGCGCAAATGTACTTCTTTACGCTATCACGTTGTTACATCATGTACTTTCACTGAATAATATCTATCATGGCTTAAATACGAGAAGAATAACACGAGATATTTTTATGCATTTCAAGCTTTTCAACAAAGAGGTATCACATATATTTGAACTCGTTTTTGAAGCAAGTGTACTTTAGAAAAAAATAGTACATCGAAGTACTCATTTCAAAATACTTCATTTTTTAAATTGTGTAAAACAGTCTGCTCCTCATTTCTTTTTTCGTACTTTGGCCGATCGTCCATAGCCACTTCGCGAATTGGCCGGCCAAAGCCCGAAATGAAGAAAATTTCGAGCTTTGGCCGGTAAGTTTTCAGCAATGTTGGCCAGTTCGCGAATTGGCTGGCCAATTCGCGAACTGGCCGATTTCGGGCTTTGGCCGTAACATATATAAAATAACCAAAATCACTGATTGAGTAAAGCTCTGACATCACCAATAATAAAACTCATGATAAAATGGATGTACTTATGTCTGTCAATTCCTACTTCATTAGAAAACCACAGGTTATAATTGATCGGCGTGAGGGCATTATTTCATTGTTAGAGCACCTAAAATTGTGTAATTTCGCTTTAAAAAGGTAGAATCCCTGAAAACTAATAGACGTGTACATTTCTTGACCAGTTCTATAAGAGCGTAAGTACCAACCTTCGGATGCAGTAAACTAACGTTTTCACTCTCTCCTGAAACATAGTGTAAATGTGACTTACGTTAGTCTTGCTTTGAGGTACAGATATTTACTAAAACAAGTCAAATTTGAAGACACTCTCTCTGATAAAAAGGCAATTTGCCCCCATCATACCATGATGGGTTATTTTCTAGTATTTAAATATTCATTATGTACTAGGCTCATCCCAGTGCCATTGGGTATACATTTCTTTCTACATACAAACAAGGAGACTTTACAAACAAAAAACAGTTACTGTTCATTTCCAAAAGCAAAGACTAGCACTCGTGATGGATGCCATTTTAAAAAGGGGCGATAGGTTGAGAATGGACACTTTCTGATCACACTTTCTATCTCTGTCTTTTTCAAAGCTACTTTGGAAGAACTGCTGAACACGTTATTTTGCACCTTTTACTTCCTGGTTTCCCTCCCTATTTTTTTAAAATCAGAGCAGACCTGACGCATGCCGCATGCACAATATGGCACGAGGTCTCAACTAAGGAAGACAGACAGTACATACACATCTGAGGAATAATGCAAGTGAAAGCAGTCATTTAAATCAAATGAATCCTGCAGTAGGAAAAACTAAAGTATAGTAAAACTTACTATGCCAAATAAAGCTTGATTTTTTCATTCATTTGTTTATTTAATTTACAAATTCAAATGAAGTTAATTGAACCAAGATGAAACTAGGGATATTGTAAGAGGATCAAGGGATAGGCTGAAGTTTGCTGATACATTTACTAACTTTACTATTACTTTACTGTAACTTATTAAACTATTGCTTTAGTTAAATTATCTCTTCATGCATACAAAAATTTGATCTTTTGTAATTTTAGAGTTGATCAATATATTTTTAAATAACAGCAGACACAGACTCATTAGCAAGTGAAAAATGTGTCATTTATGATTTTAATTCTTATATTTCAAAACAAACTTCATGTTATCTGTTGTAAATAAAAAGGCAACAAAAAGACTTACTGACGAAGAGCTTCAGGAACTAATACTTTCATATACTCTTCAGAAGAAACACAACTGGATGTCACATCCTGATACATACATGAACAAGAGAGCATTTCATATTCCATCTTAGAGCGAGAAGACTGAAAAAGAATTTTTTTAATTAGAAAAAAAGCAGAGCATCTCACTATGATCGATTTTTAAATAGCAGCATTATCAACACATTGACTGAATTTTAGAATTTAGAACGGTTCCTCGGCAGTTTAATGTATTAAATAGTTGGGTGATATACATCAACAATAAAAGTTGTGTCAAGTGACTCATGTTCAACAATCAGACTTACATAAAAGAGGAAAAAATAGGGAGAAATTTCCCATCAACATGTAGAAAAGAGCATTTTTATGACTTAAAATTCAAATTTACACGTCTTTGTTGGAGTCTTTTTTGATTTAAAAAAAGTCATATTGGCATACACATTCTGTTTCACTGATTATCTGGTGAAAAACTGATTATGCAAACTGATTGTTTAGAATTAAACGTATATTATGGCAGCATTTTACAAAATGAAACACTTTATTAATATCCCATTTCCTAAGAAGCAAATTCTTTCCTACAACTAAAGAAAGCAGATCAAATATAAAAAAGTGATGATCTGAGAAATAGAGTATTTTATGCACATCTGTTCTGCTACAGCTAAAATAAATAAATAAATAAATAAATAAAAAGTTTCAAGAAAAAGAAGTTAGCTTTTTGAGCCTTTTGACCTTGATCTGTTGTTTGTGTTAAAAGGTATGCTTGCAAAAACATTTCTTGAAAATTTGATCATATTTCAGGATAAAAGCCCACACAAAAAAACAAAACCATTTTTCTAAAGCTTAACTTATAATAATCTTTCTCTGCAAATAATATATAAACTGAACATGAGTAAAAAGTAAATATTTTTCAGGGGAATATGAATTTTTACCTACAGTACTTTTATTTCACAAAAATAAGATCTTGATAAAGCAATTTTTAGTATGGAGAAAACTTTGAAAACCTATAAGAGTTAATTGCACAAATCTCTCTGTTCTTGGTGTACCTTTCACAGTGAGACACGCAATCCACTCAGCCCTCTTTTATTCTTCCAATCATGCCTCATTTTAATGCTAAATTACAGCCAATAAAAAAATATTTGAATAGAAGAAAACAAATTCGTGAGAAATAAATATGCAATATTAATTGCATCCAGCTAATATTGAGAAATTTCATGTTTTACTAGAAAATGAAATTAAGTTTTTTTGCACTAATACCATCTAAAAACATTCAACTTACCCCTAAAGGATGGTAATTTACATTAATCCAAGGTTCTGTAGCATTTTTCTGTTGCTGGTATTTAAAAGATTTTTGCCTCATCTGCCTTTCTCTTTCAGCATTAGGTCCTTCAAACCTCACAGTGACGGCAACAGCTTCTTCTTCCTCTTCCTCCTCTTCTAAACAAGAAAATGCATTCTTCATTTTTTAAAAATTAAAATCAAGCAGTAGTAAGCAAAAATTTATCATCACTTTTGAATATTTATCATTGTTTTACTTAAATGTGAGTTGTTAAAAAGGGATGCTATTTATTTAGCATTCATTAGGACGTGGGTTTCTGCAGAGAATGTAAGCTTTTGGCTGCACTAAAAGCTTTGTGGACCAAAAGATTCCTCCCTACTATATTTCGATTTATGAAATGTATGGAATTCTTTACCAACTTCAAGTTGACACAGATTCCCACAGGACATGCAAAATTTAAAAAGTTATATCTTTAAATTTAATTTGTAAAATCACCGTATTTGTTTTTGTGGACAGAAAGCTGAAACTAGAACAGGTTTAATTGTTTCGTAATAATTATTCAGGTCCAAGAGACATGGCCATTTAGTTTATCTTCATTTGTTGAGAGCTTTAATAACCTTAAAATGTTTCGTAATTTTATTTGTCATTTAAATTTGAAAGCTGCGTATTTATCTTGTTTGTTAACTTTCTTGAAAGTTTGTGTTTTCGTTATGTTGTTTTCATATATGCGTGCTGATACTTTGTGGTTTGTCACTGTTGGATCTAGTTTTGAAAACAATAAAAAATTTATTTCCGCAAATATGCTTGCTACTTAAATTTGTAACCTGTATATTTCTTCTTCTGTCATCTTTTTAACTGTTTTTGTTTTTACAATATTGCAAACATTATGTGTGCTGTTTACCACTTACATCGGTAAGACTAATGATATACTGTGTGGAGCATGAGGAGTTGGGGTCAAATGACATCAAGGTACGAAAAGAACTTTTGAAAACTATGGAGAAAGTGGAAAACTGAAAGCTTAAAATAATTTGAACTTATTTAGTTGTTGAGACCCATGAAATGCTCTTATTAACTCCATCCCCAGTAGCAGAAAGAGTATGACTCTGCCCCGTATTTTGCAGATTCTTGAGAAAGTCAACAGACTATTTATCAGTTAGAGCCAGGAGGAAAAAAAAAATAAGATACCAGCAACAAAAATTTGCATCATTTCCAGGAATATAATCTACAGGTAGCATGTACGTATAGTTTTAAGAGTTTAGCGTGTTATTTTTACTCATCTCTCATTGCTGATTTAACTTTTATGAATAATCTAATGTTGGTTACCTTGCAATTTTGGGCTTTTTTTAATCTTTGTCGCTGACTAAAGAAATGAATTCTGCTGCTGGGGCTAAAGCTTTAGACTAAAACTTACACATCAATCATAAACTGTATTTTCCTCAACTACTCGCATGAACAGAATTTAACTTTTTGGGGGAGGGGCAATCGTAATAGTCGTTACATTTCTATGATATACTGTGCGGTCAAGGCTAAGCATAAAAGTAATATTACAAAAATAGCACAACAGTAGCCAAACTTAAAACAAGAAACTGCTTTTTAAAGTATTACACTTCCATATATTTCATTCAGATTCCACTTTTTCAGAAATTTTTATATAATATTTGCCATTCACAAATGACCATAAAACACGTTATAAAGAACCACCAAGTGATTATTTTTATAAAAGGTGCAGATACAACTGAATTGATTATTACAGAAAGGGCATAAATGCCATTTCTTACAAAATTGAGTTAGGTGTGGTTTTACCATATTTTTATGTAGAAACATAGACTAGTATAGACTAGTATAGAAGGGAAGTGAATAGTGAAACAACAAAGCACTAGGGCCACAATTTTTGATTAGTGCAGAAAGGGCATAAAGACCAGGACTTATGCTGTTTCTGTTCTCAAAGCGCAAGCAAGATGCACGCAATGTGAATATGGCATGATCATAGAAGAGCAAGATTTTTCGGCCTTTAGTAAAAGGCGAAAGATTAGCACAAGTTTTAAAAGGAAACTAGAGCATAGATTTTTTTTTCTTTTTTGGCAGTAAAAACATATATAATACCTTTACTCCAGCATTTATTATGGTAGAGGCAGGGTCATTATTTAGGGGGTCAGGTGATTTTAAAGTTAATTATTATTCGTTAAGTGGGCATGGTTTTCATTGCTTTCAAATAAAATTTGCTTTGAGTACACACTTCTTACCTTCTTCCCCTCCCTCTCCCTGAAGAAATTTAAAATTTTGGGCCTGGGTAGAGGTAAAGGAGGAAAGTATTGGAAGAAAATTTGCGGATTTCTCGGGGATTTTATCAACATCACTCTAGCAACTGTAAAAAAATAGTACTTTTTCAGTGAGGTATACGCTGGTAGAACAACACTGTAGGAGACTTTTTCTACAAAAAAACACTGAATAAATTTAACAGGATAGCTCATAACTTTCCTCTGAGAAGACATTTGTTTGCCCTTAGCGACCGGATTTTGTGACAGTAAATACAATGTTCAACAGATATGACAAATTATTGCCATGTGAAATCTCATCTCTTATGAGTAACATTCTGAAATTACATGAAGGTTCACCATCAAATCTGTTGAAATGAATGAAATTTGCAACTGATAAAGTCAAGAGGACTTATCTCTCCAATTGAATTTCAGAAAAATGGTTCTACGGGATGAAAAATTTTCAATTCTCAACATTAATGCTGTTTAAATATTCGATAGAACAACAAAGAAACGGTTTCAGGCTCGCTATTTTATTGACGGTTTTTAAGAGCATACTGCAAAGCAACACTTGCAAAGTAATGCTTGTCAGCTGAACTATGCCAATATTGAGTACAAAGGGAAATTTTTCAATGTAGGAAGAAATAACTGATACCAAGATGACTACTCAGTGCAAATTTGAACACAATCAGATTAATATGTACATCGAACTCGGTCCACAAAACTAGACAAGAGTTAGAATAGTTTTGCACACATATGAAACTTTTGCTTTTTTCTCAGTTTGCTAGTTTTTATTTTTCACTATTATTTTTTCTCCAGATTTCATTACTTTACAAAGACAAGATGAGAGAAAGATAAAAATACAAGATGTATTTTCCTAAAATAATGATTTGATGCTTATGGACTTCACCAATTATTTTTGTCACTTTGTTATATAATTTTCAAATATCATAAATCTGTTTAAACTAAATCTGTTTCACTATATTTACATTTTCATCACTCTAAACTAGACTTTCAGGTTGTTGATTGCAGAAAGGGTATAAGTCAAAATTTAAAAAAAAAATTAATTTCAGTGACAAAATGAAACGTAATAATCATATATTTAGTTAGATCCCAAAAAATCTTGTAAAATTTAGTTCATTTATGAATGAAATAAACACTTTTTATTGAATCCTGAAAAGTTTCATTTTTGGACTTATGCCCTTTCTGAAATAATCGATTCAACTTTTGAGCTTAGCACGTGACTATACTATGATTGGCAAAATGGCTTAAAACCAAGGGTCATGGGAGTTGATCGCTGAAAACCTCTCTCTTGCTGCATCTCTGTTTTCATATTACACCACTATAAATATAAATCTTATCAGAAGGTAGATCTACATACTCCATTGAAATGAATATTGTAAACAGCTTTTGGTTGTTTTTAAGAATCATTTGACAACAAAGAATACATAAAACTTTCACAAATTCTTAGTTTACAAAGATATATGTACCTTGTGCAAAAGATTTCTTAACCAATGCATCTATTTTATCCATGTATGTAAAACCAGACTTTAAATCCACAATTGAATGCACAGGCGTGATATGAAGACCATCTGGAAGGAAAAAAAAACTTAATTATCGCAACAGTAATTTATGTATGAATGCATATACATATAGTGATAACAAAACAAACAAATACTGATGACAGAATAAGTACTAAAAGAGAAAAATGAATAAAGAAATGGAACAAAAGGATAAAACTCGACTCAACAACAGAACAAAACTAGACTCACCAGGAAGATTCCACAAATGGTTGTGAAACAAACTCCTCTCACCCCAAAAGTTTTCTCTGGTTATGTCACTGATACACAGCAGAGAAATTGAATATATCTAATAATAATACAGGATTCCAAAACTTTTTCTTTCCCATTGCTTTTCTTTTTTGAAGTGATATTAAAATATCCTTTTAAGAAAAGACCGTTTTTACATGAAACAGTAATCAATTCAACATATATATAAGCAGTTATCATGCCTTTGAAATTATTGCACTCAAATAGGTAATTTTAAAACTTTTTATACCTGTTCCAACCCCACATTCCTCATAGAAATTGTTCTACTTAATGTTAGTACATGGAAAAGTAGTTTTGTTTAGTTTTAGACAGAACTTTACATAATGTGTTTGTCAATGCATTGCAGGAGTAAATTTATTCCAGAATCCAGATATTCCTGAATGTCTACAGAAAGTACTAACATAGATGTCTACAAAAGAAGTGAGAAAAGCTACAATTTTAGCAGAAATTTTCAACAAATTTAGCCTGAGTAGAAAATTAGGAGATTTTTTTTATGAAAGAAATATTATCTTCAAGAAAACATGCCACCTCCCCCCCCCCCCCTTCCTCACCCTGAAAAAAAAATAACATGAATTAATTTAATTTCCTATGAGCTTGAGTAGGCATAAGAGCATTTAAAATACATTTTTACACAAGACATTAAGTAAGAATTTCACAATTTATCTTAAAAATGATGTGGGTTGGACACATTTTTCACTCCTTCTTTCTCAATCTCCACCATTTGCAAGAAAACTCCTTCAGCTATGAGAAAACTGCATTTTGTTACTGTTATGAATAAACTAACCTTTTCTCAGTAAGCCAACAGCATATCTATCTGCAGGTGAACCAGCTTTTTTGGCAGTAAGAATACATTTATCCATATAGGAACTGAAATTAAAAAGAAAAAATATAAATAAAAATGCAGCAATCATTATATACCATAATGTGAACAAAGAAAATTTTCAAATTAAGCTAACAATAAGATGATATGGACGTGTTTTCTAGAAAGAAATTTGAAACATGGTTTTCAATATATCAAGGGTGATGAATTCAGTTGTAGAGGTTTAGTTTTTGCAACTTTCACGTTTTCAAGAAATACGAAATTGAAATATAGCATATCAAGGTATATTTCAATGCAACAAGTCACAGTAGTTAGCTATGTGACGCTTATGAGAGTTTTACTAGTCATTGGTCATTCATTTGTTTTTAATTCCTCTTTTAAATTCAGTGCCCATGTATGAAGAAGACCCAATTTAATTCTAATATTTAAAAGATGCTAGAAACTTGACCGAATCCTGTCCAAGACGCCGAGATGTATGACATTGAAACATACCATTATACGCTATATTTCAATCACATATGTCTCAAAAATAAGAAAGAAGCAAAAAATAGATCTCTATCATTGGGTTCAGAGCCCTCGATATATATAAAAACCAATTTCCAAATTACTTTTTGGGAAATAAGTTCATGCCATCCCCTTGTAAGTAATTCTTTGTTTTAACAGATACTTATATTTGCTGAAATCTCTTGTAAATCATATGCAAATAAGAGCAAAATTTAATTTGCCTAAGAATTTTTATGTTTGCAAAGTGGAATAAAGGGTTTTTTTAACTGCAAAACCTATTGTTTACATCTAAAAAGTTGTGTGGTTTATAGAGAATTGCATTATATAGGTCGGCATTATAAAGGTATTCTACTGTAATAGTATTTATTTTGTAGTAGCAACTACTCCCTTTTTGCCTCATACCTTAACTCGCCTGAAGATGCCCAGGCAAGAGGTTTCCAAACTTTTCTGATTTACGGCACCGCTTGTGGAATTGGGAGTTTTTTTCACGGCACCTTTATCTATCTCTATTATATACAAATACAAGGTGTATGATTTTGAAATGCTTTAATTTATTTAAACTTCTGGTCCAAGTGACTTCATATTTTACTAAAACAGTTATGACAAAATAGAATTTTGTTTGGAAACAAAAAAAAAGGGGGGATGCGATTGCTGCCGCTGCCTCAGTTTACATTGCAGCTTTGGAGTCATGTAATTATTAAGAAGTTACATATTCATTGCAGACGTAGCTGTGATAGAAAAAAGTAGCAAATAGCTTCTGATTTTTAAATGAAATTTTACTTCAAAAAATAAGTAAAAGATTTGTTCTATTGCTAGTTCGCATTTAATCAAATTTATTATAGCAACATGGCCATCTTGATTGGAACATTTTTTTTTCTTCTTTTGCCAAACCAAATTCCATTGCTGAACTCTTATTCTAGTGAAATATTCATTCTGACCATCATTTTATAAGTTGGAGTGTTTTGAAATCCTAACTTTAAAAGATAACCATTCTGTATATTGCTACTATGGGCCCTTTGCGACAGACACCCTTGCCTTCTTTTGCAGCATTCAGTTAGGAAAAGCCTATCCTAGATCATTATACCATCAGTCAACATTACATGAATAGAAATTACAACATTAAACTCATACCTCTTAAAATAAGTATCACCCGTAGGATTCAAGCCATCAACATTGATTGCCATTTGTTCGCCTCTACTTCTATCATAATTGGATGAATGAGTATTTATGGCTATTTCCATTTCAAGCTAAAAAGAAGAATCAATGATTAATTACATGAAATTGCTTTAAAATATGTTAGCCACTATTACTGCTATTTAGAATGTAATATTCAAGTAAAAACAGTATGTATCATTAGAATGTATTATTCAGTTTCAAATCGTTTTTCTCAGAACCAAATTCCTGAAAAACCATCAATATTTGTAGACATCATTAATTTAAATTACCACAGTTGACTCTCGAAAATGAGTCTCATGTCCATTTAAATCTAGGAGTTTTATTTACATTTTGAAGTAGGGGAAAAGGAGGCACATGTGAACATTTTTTTTTTTCATTTCTTAATTTCTTAGAAAATATTTTGAATTTCTCACAGAAAAAGGGTCTCCATAATTGAATAGTCTTTTCTTTGTGCCATGAAATTTTTCAGATTTTTAAAAATATTATATCTATACTTTATGGAATTTTTAAAAAATGTCCCCAATAGTTCATATGCCCCTATGGGAGGACAGATGTGAACAAGCTTGGGGCACATGTTAACACGAATGAAAAATGAAGGAGGAGCATCATATTTAAACGAAAAACTCGTTATATTGAAGCATATACGTATATACTAATTACATTCAAGAGTTCGTAACCTATACTGTGACAGTTTGAATTGTACAGTAGCTGTCGTTGTGAAAATATTTTTTCCGAATTATAGAACTCTGCTGAATGTCAAATTTTAAAGTTTGATAGCAATGGCTCAACAAGAAAAAATCTTATAAGACTAAACAATACAAAGAATATTTTATTATGCAAAGTATATTCTTGTCTAGTGCATTTAAGATTCATACAGAATATGATGATGAATTTTAAAATTTTTCTAAACTTCAGCTTTTAGTTAAAGGAAAATATTTTGTCTTTATTTTCCTTGCAAATAATATATACCACTAAATTTTTAGCCAACTATTTGTAATTAAACGAATTAAAAAATAATAATAATAAAATAAATAATTAGTAATTATGTAATAATAATTAACAATAAATTTACAAAATGATAGCAGCAAAATAATAATTATAAACTCTTCCTCACTTTTAACACTTATAATAAGCCAAAACTAATATTTATACTTGTGGAGAGGATATGGGAGCTGTTCACATGTGCCCCAACATGTTGCACTCCTAGTAAAACATGCCATGTTCCCATGTGCCCCGTGCTCACATGTGCCCCCTTTTCCCCTATATGTTAAAAAACTAAAAAAAAAAATGTGCATTAAAATTTGAAATATTTTGCTACTGTAACACTTTTTTACCCATATTCAAGAATGTAAGAAACAGGTAATGAGAAGTCGATAACAACAACACTTGCCAAGTAGCATGAAATATTCAATGACAACCGGAAAATTTTTCTGGGAGGGGTTTTCAAAATCGAAAATTGATTGCTTTCTTTTCTGTTCATTTACAATGCGTAATTATTCAATATCAAAGAATTTCTACAGATTAGTAATTATTCATTCAAAGAAATTGCGTAAAAACAATTAATTTGTATTGATATCACTATGAAACGAAGAAAGTGGGAAAATGCACAGAATATTTATTGTTAGTTTTACTTTAATCTTATATCCCCCTTTTTTTTTGTGTTCTTCGCAAGATCATTTAAAACTTCCTCCTCAAATACATTCATGTCTTTATGAATGTCAAATGCTAGCTAATAACGGTTTCAATCTTTCGATGAGAATCGGTTAAGAGCTTCAGAAAATCCGGTGCGGTAGGCATCCTCTCTCTAGATGTCCCTAAAAAGGATTTGTGCAGTGATGGAAGTGCTGAGGGACCATGATACTCTGTAGAGCTTGATTGACACCTTTTTAGCTATCTTATACCAGGGTGGGTTGCTCATCATGAAATACAACTTTCAATAAATTTTGGCCCCCTCTGCAACAAAATGTGTAGGGGCTCTAGAGGCCAACAGTGTATATTTGTAACATTAATAAGAATTAGTGCTATCTTTTTAAAAAATTTTCTTTAAATTCTTGACTTGTTGGGCCCTTTAAGGACCTGGGTCCCACTGCACTGCAGGGTTTGCGGGTACGCAGATCCAGGCCTGTTAACTACTAGAGATAGATTAAGAGATGCTTTGGAGACAGTGGCATAGATAAGGGGAGGGTCGACTGGACCCTCTCTGAAAATACTCTCTGAAAACAAAGAAGTTCATTTCTTCACACATATATTTCCTATTCGTATGCTTGTATGCATAAGAAAACTTGAATTTGAGTACATGCAAATTTCACTGGATCCCCTTTGGAATGAAATCCTGGATACACAACTGTTGGAGACAATAACTTGATGGGCGAGTCTTGAAAAAATGTCCCATGCGTAACGTTAATTTTTTTTCAAGCTAACCAAAGTTTTCAAAAAATAATGCTGTTGGGGAATAATACATGCTTTAATATACTATCAAAGCATAACAGTTAATTCCATATTCAATTAATAGTTACTTGAGTAAAATAAAAAACTTAACATTTTTTCGAGATTGCTATTGAGATTGCGAGATTGAAAAAAAGGGCATAAAATGGACATTGTTCTGCCACAGAAAACAAACAAACAGCATTTTTGTAATTTTAAACTTTTTGTATTATGCTACAGTCTACCACAAAAAGCTGTATTTAAGTACTTACATACATATGCACATATATGCATACAAATGTTATGACGAAACTCATCAAAATAATGGATTCAGGGAGTCAAAAGGTAGTTTTTGGTTCCTCTAGAGATAAAGTGGAAATTTTGGGTTGAAATTCGAGTAGTAGATTTTTTGCAAAGACAATATATCCTTTTCATTTTACAAGGAAATAAAAGGTGCACTTATGCTGTCAGAATGATGCATCATTTTAATCGCTAAATACTTATAAAATTATTCAAGTTTTCGGTAATCTGAGATAGCATGAGCCCTAATTATCTCCGATTTTTGTGACTCTACTGTACTTTTTTTTTTAAATGCAAAAAACATAAGATACTTGTTACATGTTTTGTTTAAAGTATCATCAAATTAAAGCTCAAAACTCGCGGTCGCCAGTCGCCAAATGCGACCAATTTTCAAATTTTGGCGACCATTATTTTCACTTCAGTCGCCAATGTGGCTACCATTCGCCAATGCAACCTTCCTGACCTATAGTCTTGACATATGACCTTTCCCAAATTCTTTTGTCCACTAAAAGTTCGGCTATCGTATCGCCGGGGTGAAGGAGGGAAGGGGGGGGGTGGGAGTATTGTCCAAGTGTGGCTAATTGTGCTATGTGTTCTTGTTCTGAATAGAAAACAAAAATCGCAATCACGACAAATTCGTTACAAAACTTCTATTTCGAAAACTCGGCTTTCTTTACACGCGATCGTAAAAATAGACAAATTTCATACACCAATTTAGTAAATTATGCTTTTTTGATCTTAAATTCATTTTTCAACTTTATTTCTCCTTAAGAAATGGCTATTTCTTCGTTTTGAAGTATTTTTAAACTACGCGTTTTCAAAATGGCGTCGCGTTGTTATTGTTCATTTTTACCAGTTAAGACGAAAATGTCCTTTCCGAAATAAAAAGAATTGAAAAGAATTAATCTTGTACATTTGGTTTACATATGATTAAACAAAAATGGCACCTTTGAGTCAAAATTCACCGAGACAAGGTAAAAACGATATCGCTAAAAAAAATTTTCTTTTCGAAGATTTTTGATTTTTTGTTTTAATCATATTGTTTGTTTTTCCTTTTTTTTTCTTTTTAAAATATAAAACCTACTGGAGGAGAGGATATATCCGTTTATTTACTTTATTTCTCCTTAAAAAAGTTGTTATTTTTAAGTTTCGCGGTAAATTTTCAAAATGGCGTCCCGCGTTTTCAAAATGGCGCGGCGTTGTAGATTGTCCATTTTCACCAGTTAGAAGAGGAAAATGTGTGTTCAAAAATAAATAAAGAGAAGTACAATCGTATTTATTAAACACATAAATAATAATAAAAAAATGGCACCCTTGCGTCTAGAGAAGGTGGAAAGAAGACGGCTGAAACCCTTTTTTTCTTCTGCTGGATCTTTTATTTCATTTTTTGTTTTGTTTTTTTCGTTTTGTTTTATATTGTTTACCTTTTATTTATTCATTTTTTTGACACCCAGGCTTCCATTTTTATAAAATTCTGCATGCATTTGCAAAAACAAAAAAAAAAAATATTTTTGTAGAATCGCAAATGGTTTAGGTTTTACATTCTGTTCAAGTTTTTGGTATTTTGTTGTTTTCTTTATCAAGGAACTAACTCGTGTTTTGGTTGAAAGCTGTGATGTTTCTAGAAGTTTTGAAAGCTGAAAAAAATTAATAATAATAATAATCTTTTTTATTTATTTATTTTTTTATCGTGATGTGTTTTGCTTAAAGATAAATTAATGCAGATTATAGTTTGTAAAAGATGTGTTAAATAATATCTGGGTAGGGGTGCCCGTTCTCCCCAAGTTCAATTCCCCCCTTCCTCCAAAACTTTTCCTCAACCCTCTTTTTCTTTTTTATTTTTAGCTCGCTTTTTATTTTATTTATTTTTTTTAATATTTTTTATTTACTTATTTATTTTTAATTATTATTTTATAAGAAACGTTCTTTGCTACGCCAATGACATATACACTCATACTAAATAAATAAACGGAATAAAATAAATTAAATAATTTAAATTAAAATAAAGTTTGGCTATCATTTTTTGAGATTTGGCTACCATTTTGTGAGGATCTGGTAGCCATTGGCTACCAATTCAAAATTTGAGTTTTGAGGTATACATCAAATATCAATGTATTTATTTGCTGGTTTGACCATAATCAACATCAAAGAACAAAACAAATGCAGACTGCCCAGGCTGCTAGTAACAAAGCCTTTGTATTGCTAGTAACAAAGTCAACAAAATGCTTGGGTTCATCAATAGATCTATTTCAAACAAATCTAAGAAAGTTCTTCTGCCTTTATATAGGAGTTTAGTAAGACCTCATTTGGAATATGCTGTTCAGTTTTGGTCGCCTTATCTGAAGAAAGATATTTTTGTATTGGAAAGGGTTCAAAGAAGGGTAACTAAATTAGTAAGGGGACTCTCAGAGTTAGATTATGATACCAGACTTAATAGGCTTAACATGTATAGCCTGGAGCAAAGGAGAGTCAGAGGGGACATGATTCAGTTATTTAAATTTATCAAAATGAAAGATGTAAATGGGTTAAATTTTTGTGGGGAAAGCAGGACAAGGGATCATTGTTTTAAGCTATTTAAATCTCAGGCTAACTTGGAAATCAGGAAAAACTACTACTTTAGTAGGGTCTAGGGCACTTGGAATAGCTTACCGGAAGAGGCGGTAATGAGCAAGGGAGTGGATAGCTTTAAGAGGGCCATTGATCTTCATTGGGGACTAATTAATTGACTACGACCAGCCTAGCTGGGCCCAGAGCCTGTTGCTGGTCGTCACATTTGTATTTGTATTTTTGGACAAATGCTTCAATTTATAAATACCAGAGCATTTCACAACACTAGGTGGCATGGATCCCTCTCAGTTTAAAGTGGGTTCCTAGAGGTTCATGCATCATTTTGGGAATCATTGTATTAGACCAATAAAGACTGCAACACACATCAACACATTGGTCCCAATGGACTGTCAGTGCACTTAGAGTGTAAACAAAGGCCAAAAAGTATGAGGATAAAACTGATCTATAAATATTCACCTTTTTACAGGTTCCATTATACAAGTTTTATCACCACATGAAGATAATAAATATAACATGAAAAAGTAATTTGTTTGACTTAAAAGAATGAAAGAATTAGCAATAATCTCCTCACTACTTACTTACATATTTTAAACAAATTATCTGACAACAATAGATAAACATCGGAGCACATTATAAAAACATCAAATACCAATAAAATAAGCATCGGATTTTAAAGCCATAACAGTTTGAAAGTGGTATGAATAAAGAAAAGTGAACAAATGAAAAATATGAAACCTTTTGCTGCTTGGGTTTGATTCTAGCTGATAGGCATTCCACATCATCATTTGGAATATTAGAACTTTTATGAGGGTAATGAAACACATAAAGAGTTTCTGCCAAGCGCTTTGAGAGGAACACATCAACCTTTAATTTAAAAAAAAAAAAAAAAAACATGAGTAAAATGTAAACACACAAGCAATCTTACGACGCAAGTAAAATAATCATCTACGTTTTCTGAAACATATCATATCTTGGCTCAAGATTGAAACGAGATTTTATAAAGCTAAATTATTTGCGATCGAAAAAATCAAATTAAAGGACTAATTATAGTACCTCCGAAACGACTTCGTCATCATCTGCATCAGTCTCCATCATTTTACATGTGCTCGAAAGATTTTGTGTACATCAACAACAAACTTAGAGACAAACGGTTAAATACAGCCATGGATATCAGTCGCCGAAAATTGTTCGAAATTCATCATTAATGCTGCCATCTAGTAGATAGTTTTGCAAGTAGTTTAATTATGAAGAAATAAATAAATCATGCACCAAAAATATTATTCCAGTGGAAAAATTCGTAATATAATAGTGAACAAACAATATTTATTATGAAAATGGTTAGCAACATTTTAGGTAGCGCTGAGTCTAAATCTGAGTATAAATGAATAATCTGAGGCTTTGATGCCTGAAATTTTCTGCATATTGACACAGCAGGGGTGCCCATACCCCCTCCCGCCCCATGGATGATGGAAAAACTCTCGAATATGCTACGGATCCCCCCTAAAGGACAAGACCACCACCACCCGCAAAAAAGGAAAAAAAAAAGATACATTTACTCCTCTCACCCCTAAAACAATTTCAATGGCGCTTGGGGTGCCCCTGTTCACAGAGCTATTAGCGATGTAGCGAATGAAAAAAAAAGGTTTTATTATTTTGCTGTTGATGTGGGACGCGTGGTTGAAGGTTTACCGGGCAGGATGCATATTGTGAAGGAAAACATTAACAAAAAAGCATAAACCGGAAACTTTGCATCAGACTGTCCCAGTAAGCAAAATATCTTGCCTCAGTATTGCATAAAGGTTGACATGCAAGAAAAATCATCTTGCATTAATACTGCCTCAATGTTGTTATGTTACTCCCTTTATGCTGTCAGCAGGCTGCCACAATATTGACTGACAAGGTGTATGCAGCATAATATCAGGAAAATATCAAGGTAGGCTGCTTTTGTAACATTGCATACGTATTGATATGACAGGATAATATCAAGATGTTGTCATGACAGCATGAAATCAAGGTCTAGGCAAGATGATCTTGCTTTTGTAATCTTGCATACGTATTGATATGACAGGATAATATCAAGATGTTGTCATGACAGCATGAAATCAAGGTCTAGGCAAGATGATCTTGCTTTTGTAATATTGCATACGTATTGGTATGACAGGAAAATATCAGGATACATTGACATGACAGTATGAAATCAGCACGTTTGCAAGGTGTTTTATCCATTTATTTATTTGTATTATTTTCACTTCAAACTCGAGAATTAAATTTCATTCTTTAATTATTTCTGTTATTCTTCAAGATAGTTTTCTAGTCTGAGAATATTTTCTTAAAGCTGACATCTGATCGGAAATTCATATAAAGATATTAATAGTACTCGCAATTTAATTTAAAAAAATGAAAGTTTCTTCGTTTTGCGTAATACTTGACTTATTTTTTAAATTCTTGCTTCTAATTGTATTATAAAGACATAAAATGCCTATTTAGAAATAATTGCGGAAGTTTTTATAGCACATTTAAGAGTAAAGGTAGCAAAATAATAAATAAATACAATAAAGTACATTTTCAAATGGATGTCAGCATTGAAAATATCCCATGGACAAAACATATGAATTTATCTCAAAGAATAACATAATAACCATTGAATAAAATTAATCTTACTTGTGAGATTGAAGTGATAATACGAAATTCTGGACTTCATGTCCTTTGTTATTTTCGGCCATTTCTAACATTGATCGCACATCGTCTGCGATATGACTTGTTTAGTACTATATTAATAAACAAATGCAAATATCAGTTATTCATAAGTTATTCCTAAAACAATACTATTCCACACTAATAACTAAGCAACCAACTTAACGAAGCCTAAAAAATGCAAAGCCACGTGCAACTCCTCTGAACCGACTGAATCAATGTGCCAGCAATGCGAGGGACGCTGGGTAGAAAGAACTGTGCGCATGCGCAAGTATCAACGAAGGTCCACCTGCTCTATTGTGTACTAATTACCTTGACGGCGACAGCATGAAATCAATATCATCTTGACGGCATCAACATGTATGCAATGTTGTTATTTTAAGGTAATATCAATATTGATATTTTAAGATGAATGCAATGTTGCATACGTGTTGTTATAGTAATATTGCTTTTTAATCTTTATGCAAGCTTTATGCAGTATGAAACACGTCAATATTGACGCCGTCAGTATAATATCAAGATCTGTCAAGGTTGATGCAAGAAATTTTGCTAGTAGGGGTCCCATAGGCAGCTGGTGCACCAAAATGGTGAGAGTCAAGGGAAATTGCAGTTAGCCTCTCTAAACTGACCTTTCTTTTGTTTTTCGAAAAAGAGACAATATTGGACTTTGACTACCTTGATTAAATGATTTTATCAAAAAAAGTTAAAAGACGGCCTCAAAAATAGCGGGATGAGCGGTTACAGAGTAGACTCTCTACAACAAATTCAAAGTTCCATTTTAGTTGAAATGATAGTATAAGAAAAAATATAAACCGCGCTTTTAAGAAGTTCAATTCTTCGTTTTTTAATCACATGGAATCGACCAACTCTACCATTTTTTGATCGAATGTTAATTTTTGAACTTAAAGTGGAGGGACAAAGCCCTTTCTTTTGAAAGTAGGGGGACAGTTGCCCCCCCCCTCCCATGCCCCCATCCAGGTCCTGATTGCCCAAAAGGTTCAGGAAGCTTGAGCCTCACCTCAGAAGTTTTAGGGGGCCAAAATATCACTGCAAAACTGCTCCAGTTTCTGCTTTTAACTGCATTTTTTGAGGCTAAGAGCTAGATTTTCAAATTTAGGATTTGATTTAACTCTGTTACAATGCACTTTCATGACATTTAATTTCCTTTGTAAAGATTCAAATTTAATTCAGCGTATTCTTCCCATATTTGCTGAGAATTCAAATGCAATATATGTAATAAACAAAAGCTCTGACAGTCGATAAGGTGGAATTAACTTAAATATGAATTCTGCTGGGCCACTTTGCATCAGTCAGTGCTGTATCAATATGCATAGAATGTTTCGAAAATTTTCCTCAAACAAAATGTGGGGGGCCCCAAAATGAGACCAACCTTCCCCTAATTTAAAAGTTTAATCGGGTCTGCTCCCATCCCCCGTATGAGTCATTTACGAGACTGAGTATTCAACATGTAGTTAACAAAAAATGTGTTAATATCATAATGTGTGTGTAATATATAATTCCACCATGTGGGACTGTACATATATTTCGAGAAAATGAAAAGTTTAGATATTTCTAAATAATAATCATAAGCATTTTAAAGATTATAGTAAAAAAAATTTTTTTTGCAGCAACGAATGAGAACAACGCAAGCGAAGAGAATGCATAGGAGAAGGATAGGCATACCGAACAAATGCAGATGTACAAATGGATTTTTAACGAACAAAATTTCAAAGTATATGAACACTATAATTTAAAAACAGAAACGTTGAAAATTTTCTGAAATATAAGAAAATGTTTGGAGATGTAATTTTATTTGCATTTATTCAGTGCATAAGAAAAGTACACTCTACATACAAATTAGCACAAATTATGTTAATAAACATAAAAGTGAGAGTTATAAGGAAAGTGGATGAATACGTCCACGACAGTTCTGCATTACTGCATAGGCATGTAATCCCTATAGGGGGTTGTAAGGCCTGTAGGTTGGGTTACATGCCCAGGGTCTACAGTAGATAGGGAAACCCACATTTATAAATTGTAACTGTTGACTTTGCTTTGTTCAAAGAAAACACGTTAAGAAAGACTTGAAACAAAAGAATGTGTCGATCCCAGGAAAAGTTTTTTCTAGATCAACATTTCAGTTTTTTTTTCTTTCCACTTTTTTTTTGAACAAAAAAATATCTTTGAATAGAGTAGAGCGTCGAAATTCAGTGGGACTATAGGCAGTTAGGATTTTCAAATTGTTCTGATTTTCGAAAATAACCAAGAAAATATATACTGTTTAGGAAAATAGTATGTCATTTTATTAAATAATATTTTTATACTTTATGTATTTACATAACATACAATACAGTACATAATGTTACAATATGTAAATACATTTTTAAACTAATTTAAAAAAAAATCTGCTATTATTGTTTACTGAACCTAAAGGCTAAAAGAAAAATATTTACAGAATTGTATGCACTCAGTGAGGAGCTATTACAAATAAATTAAGAAAAGAAAATTGAATGAACTTCTAAAAAAACATTGCGTTTATGTGAGCTTGAGATTCACAGAAAGAAAGTTGAAATAATTTCTGTAAGGAAAATTCGACTTGAACTCATTTTTAAACGAGCTGATGTGTGCCTCACATGACTTCCTTTTACTCCAATTTAATGTCATTTTCCCATTATTGGTAATTTTAATGTGATTCAACATTTTACTCTATAAATCACCAACAAGGGCCAAATTAAAACCAGATTTAAAAAAAAATCGCCAAATTTGTCGCCAAATCGGCAAAAAAAAAACTTGGCGACCAAAAGATTAGCGATATATCGCCAAGTGTCCGCCAAATTGTAACACCACTTGAGTTTATATCGAAATTAACAATGATTTCCCCCCAAAAATGGACAAAAGACCCCCTTAGAAACATCCGAATGCAACCAAAAGAGAAGGTGCACAACTAGACCCCACTAGGAGTCTACGCACCAAATTTCAACTTTCTAGGATATACCGTTCTTGAGTTATGCGACATACATATGCACATACTCACATCCGCAGATACGCACATCTGCACATACGTACATACAGATGTCATGAGAAAACTCGTTGTAACTAACTCGGGAATCGTCAAAATGGGTATTTCGCGTGTCTATACTTTCTTAGGCACTTATCCACGTGTGGTCGAGTTGAAAAACAAACTCAACATTCATTCAGGGGTGAGCAAAATGGAAATTAAGGTCGATTTTTGAGTGAAAATTTTTTCGCGAATACAATACTTCCTTTTTTGTAAAAAGGAAGTAAAAAGCACTGATTTTCGGCTGAGAGAGCTTTGAAATTCTTTTCAACTTCTTGTAAGTGCATTCGGATTTTTGACATTCGGATTCCTCACTTTCTGATTTTTGACATTCTGTTGTAGATAAAAATTAAAATTTGGTTCTCAGTTTGCTGTGTTGTTTTACTATGTACTAGTGCCAGATTTTTGCTCAACATTTTCGCAATATAATTTTGTATATGGGCTTGAATTTTTTTCTCTAGTTATCAAAAGAATGTGTGAGACGGGGAGAGGAGGGCTGGATAAAATGTCTGCCCCATTCCGGATCTCATTTAAACACAAGTTTCGGGGTTGCAAGGAAGCCCTTTTTCAACCCAAAATAAGTGATGGATAAAATGAAGGTATGGATAAAAAGAAGCTTTTGTTGGATGTTTTTTCGTTCCCATGCTCACTTTCTATGACAATATTTCGGGGCTAAATGACCCCCCCCCCCCATTTTTCAATGCATAAGAAGTGAACTTACTGGCGAAAAGATATCTAACAGAAACTTCTTTTTATCCGTAAACTCACTTGTACGTTGAAGAAGATATTCCTCTTAACCACAAAACACGTGTCTGCAGTTCCTTGCAAATTTGTGCAATTTGACATTGTGATGTTACCTTTTACATATTTTGTTTTTTTATTTGCAGGATCGGAAAAGCTAGCAAACTAGCAAAAATAATAAATGGTAAGCGGTGAAAATACATAAGCATGAATGGATAATTTAATGAAGATAAGCAATAAATGTTATGATTTTCAAAATGTTTAATATAAAGTTATAAAATCCAACACGTCTAAATTCAGTACTGATATTAAAAGGTGTTCGAAATTAAATAAAATTACAGTAACACAAACGAGAATCCGGGCATTCAAGGATAACAAGCAATATCAATCAGCTCATTAAGGATTTTTACCCTTATTTGGGATCATCAGTCTGGAATAGTCACAATTGAGCTGGAGACAATTAACCTATACTGTATAAGCTGATATTATCTTTATATCCGAATGAAACTCCAAATTTTACCGAGTGATGAAATATGAACATGAACACATACCTACCTAACATAATGAGAAAACAAGTTAAGCATAAAAAAAAGACAAAATTTGCCGAATAAGGATATTTTTGGCAGGTCACAGTGACCTCCCGTGACTTCTCAATAGGGAACCCCTGTTTATAGTATTTTGATGATTTAAAATGAAATTAAACAAAAAATTACAGCTAAAAAAAGTCTATATTAATTTTTGAGTGTATAGACTTAGACATTGACACATTAAATCACTGAATTAATTTATGATAGCGCAACATATATGCATCTAAAAACTGAACTAGAAACAACTAGTTCCTTAAGTAAGCAAATAAAGCAATTGTTTTAAACCTCAAATAGAACTTCATACATTTTTATTACTTCCTTTTACAAAAAAGGAATTATTTTATTCGCGAAAAAAATTTCACTCAAAATTCGGCCTTAATTTCCATTTTGCTCACCCCCGAATTAATGTTGAGTTTTTTTTTTTTTTTTTCAACCCGACCACACGCGGATAAGTGCCTAAGAACGTATAAACACTCGAAATATCCATTTTGACATTCCCCGAGTTAATTACAACGACTTTTCTCGTGACGTCCGTATGTACGTATGTATGTAATGTATGTATGTGCGGATATGCGGAAGTGCGTATGTACGTATATATGTCGCAAAACTCAAGAACGGTGTGTCTTAGAAAGTTGAAATTTGGTACGTAGACTTCTAGTGGGGTCTAGTTGTGCACCTCCCCTTTTGGTTGCATTCGGGTGTTTCTAAAGGAGTCTTTTGCTCCTTTTTGGGGGGAAATCATTGTTAATTTCGATGTAAACTCAAGTGGTGTTATAATTTGGCGGACACTTGGCGCTACATCGCCAGTCTTTTGGTCGCCAAGTTTTTTCGCCAACTTGGCGACAAATTTGGCGATTTTTTTTATTTTTAAATTGGTTTAAATTTGCCCACTGTTGGTGATATTTAGAGAGTTAACATTTGAATCACATTAAAATTGCCAATAATGGGAAAATGACATAAAATTGGAGTAAAAGGAAATCATATGATGCACACATCAGCTCGTTTTAAAATAAATACTGTAAAATGTTTTTAGTTCAATTTTGCTCATGTGTGGAACAAACTTTCTACGCTACATTGTACTTGAAAATTGTTCAGTAATAATAATGTTTATTGTTTCACTAATTAACAAAAGTGAATGTTTGAAATTGTCAAAACAAATCATTCTTCTCCTAAAGGGAAACTAAATATGAATTCGAGATTCCGAATTTGAGTCATATATTTAACAAGGTGGAACGTTATTTCAGAGAGAATTTTAAAGAAAACATGGTCACTAATTGGTAAGATTTTTCAATTCACCCAGAAACAAATTTGGACGTAGTTCTCAAAACATCTTTTTATCTCTGATTCGGCCCAACTAGTGGGAAAGACACTAAAGAAAAATTTCAGGGTAGTAAGAGTCAAAGGGTTACACTCAATGCATATTTATTATATCGAAAAGTAACAAAACCAACTCCCAAATGTAAGGGAAAACATTGATTTCCCAAATTCAGGGGTGGGAGAGGGGTATTGCCCTTTTCTGACCCCGAAATGACGGGCCTCCTCCAACAGTTCAACATCACCTCTGATTTTATTTTTTATTTATTTCAGCATCTCTCATCTTTTAGCTGCTTACAAGATTTGACGTCAATGAGTAGGAAACGCGGCGGAATTTAACCGTTCGAAGGGTGACCACAACAGCGAAAAATAACACTGCCAATAAATAGTTCAATAATAATGACTATAATAAAGGCTTAACTGGGCAGAAAACATACACAAAATCAAGAGAAAAATGATTCACTGTTCTGGAACACCTTGTGGTGATTTAAGAAACTTACCAAAGAGGTAAAACATTTTAATCTTGCGCCGACAAATTAGATGCGTCATTATGCGGGTGTAAGTGCGGATCAGTTTTTATTTTACCTCTTTCAGAAGCCATTGCCCAGAGATTGCAGGCTTTCTAAAAATTTATTTGAATTGCGAATGAAGGAAACAAAGCAGAACGATTACTTGAATTCGTTTCTGATAACTTTAAGTTTTTTCAATCAAGGATTGTAGCCAGTTGATTACTTTGTGTTTCTATAAGTTATAACTTTACATAAACATCAATTCCTTGACAGATTTTTAAATGTCAAACAAAAGGAACACTAATGAATCATAATATTATAAAAGTTGGCGGAATTGCAGTAACGCGTGTCCGTAACAATATTTTGAAAAACTTGGATATTTTGAAAATCTAGCAAAAAAATTTCATTTAAATATGAAAATTCCACCAAAAATGAATTAAACCGCAAAAATTTCTAGAAATCTTTTAAAAATCAAAATACACCTCCATATTAAAAAGAATCGTTAAATTAAACTATAAATTCCATTAAAATGTAAAACAAATCAGTCAACTCTTTTCCCTACCTCAAATCTGCCAGGACTCCACGTTACTGTAACTCAGTCTCATTCATAATTACCGTATCTAAGCATAGATGTAGTTTTACATAATACTACATCTATGTATCTAAGCGTCTAAAATTACATAAAATTGCATTATTTTAAAAGATTTAAATTTTTTAAGCAACTGAAAAACAAACTGAGACATGTTCGTAAAACTTTCATGTGTTGATAGAACGAAATTATGCAAATTTGTTGAACTATTTTTTATTTTTGAATTGTTAACCGGTGAAAAGATATTATAGGCAACATTTTACCTTTTCCTTATGACGTTACAGGAGTGGCGTTTTTTCTTACGTTAAATGTTGAAAGATAGCTAATTTTTTCAAAATTTTCTTTACAGAATGATTAAGAAAAGTGTTTATGTCAAAAAAATAAAGCTGATTTATCGATGAATTTAAGCAAAGTTGTGCGATTTTTTTTTTTTTTTTTTTTTTGGTGGAAGTTACTGAATGAAAATAAAAAGGATCACTTGGTTAGTATCTATCAAGCACAGAGACGACAGATTAAGTGACATATGTACCGGACGATCAATAAGCAATCTCAAATAAATAAATTTGTTTCTGATGTATTAAAAATTTCGCAATCAATGACTGCAGCAAGTTTACATTTTTTGAAAATTCTCCATCCCCTTTCTTTTCGAATTCCAATGTCTCTAAAACTTATGATTTAGGATAAAAATCTGTCTATCTTTTAGATTTTTTATTCATACTGAACATGATCCAAAAATCTTAATGTTTCAGAAGTTTTACCATAAAACTTTGAGCAAATCATCACAAGATAATTTATCAATGCTGTAAGAAAAGGAAGCTGCTGTAACATAAAAAGTTTTGAAAAATTGTTAAAAAACGGCGATGTTAAATTAAAAAATATTCTAAAGTGGACATAACGAAAATGAAAAGGACAACATTATGTCGTATTCGTATAAATATCCTTAGAGTAATGTGTTTTCATAAAACCGATTCAATTTAAAGAATAATCATTCATAATCACTGTAGGTACCTAATAAGTTAAGTACCTTAAAAGTTAAATTATATTCCAAAACTAAAATCACCTAACAATAAAAAAAAAAGAGTGTAAGAAATAGCCAATCCGAAATAAATTGCGAATTGAAATAAATAAATAAATATAAAAGGGGAGGTTAGATGGGAAGGGGAAATAAAGACGCTTTATTCACGTTCGAAAAAGCAAGCGACTATCTTTTATATGAGAAGTGAATTGTGAAAATATTTTTTCAAGCAATTTCAGTGCACATAGAACGTACAGATGTTGCTTTTTTTGCATTGACACTACGCTAGCGGGGAAACAACTTTTACAGAATTCATTTGGTTTTATGAAGCAAGTACAGGCAAATTTTTAACATTTATCCAAAATGGAAAGTTCGGATGGCAACCAGGGGCGGACTAAGCCGCTGCCCCCTTTTTTTTTTCTCTCCCAAGGTTGGCACCCTCTCGAGGGATTCAGTCCGCCCCTGATGGCAACTGCATAGGGGTGGCAAATTAAGCCCGCAAAAACTTGTACCGATGCTTCGCGATATTTTTCGTTCTTTTAATTTTTACTTCCTTTTACAAAAAAGGAAGTATTGTATTCGCGAAAAAATTTTCACTCAAAAATCGACCTTAATTTCCATTTTGCTCACCCCCAGTTTTTTTTTTTCGACTCAACCACACGCGGATATATGCCTAAGAACGTACAGACACGCGAAATATCCATTTTGACAATTCTCGAGTTAGTTACAACGAGTTTTCTCGGGACGTCTGTATGTACGTATGTATGTGCGGATGTGCGTATGTGCGGATGTGAGTATGTATGTCGCATAACTCAAGAACGGTATGTCCTAGAAAGTTGAAATTTGATACGTAGTTTCCTAGTGGGGTCTAGTTTTGCATCTCGTCTTTTGGTTGCATTCGGATGTTTTTAAGGGGAGGGGGTCTTTTGCACCTTTTGGGGGGAAATCATTGTTAATTTCGATGTATACTCAAGTGGTGTTACAATTTGGCGGACACTTGGCGATCTATCGCCTGTCATTTGGTCGCCAACTTGGAGACAAATTTGGCGATTTTTTTTTAAATCTGGTTTCAATTTGGCCATTGTTGGTGATATTTAGAGAGTAAACTATTGAATCACATTAAAATTACCAATAATGAGAAAATGTCATTAAAATGGAGTAAAAGGAAGTATGTGAGGCAAACATCAGCTCGTTTAAAAATATTTTTCTGCTTCAATATTTCGATAGAATGCTGATCAGTCATTTGGATAAAGGAATGAACGCATTGAAGGAAATGTTGACTCCTAAAGCTGTTGCAGGTTTAGCATTAAAATAGAGACACAAAAATTTTAAAAGGACATAAAATGCGGAACCAATGCAATTTTAGAACTGAAAGAAGAATTGTTATTATGGAAGTAAAATCAATATTGAAGCCAGAATTTCCAATAAGGGATTCAATATCATATAAGTTCGTAGTCATGCAAGCAAATGCAAGTTTTTTTTCTCATATAAGTATCTTCCCTTTTGGGCCCAATAATTATTTACCCTTTTGTCTAACGAGAAGACATAGAATTAAGCGCTCTGTTAAAAAAAAAAAGACCTATATTCAAAGTCTAATGATGGATGGATAGCATTTGTAGATTGTCCAATATGGGTTCATTAACACTTGTGCTGTAGTGAATAGTGACAATGACAAAACAATTCTTTTTTGCGAAAACAGTGCACACGATTGAAGTGCTATGCTTTCTTCGATAGATCCATTAAAGTGTAACGTAACAAAATATTCAACTCCTCAACTAAAACTAGGGAGCTCCACACGCTGTCCTCTTCGCTCGTCAACCCTTTCATCACCAGCTGTGGTTCAATGCCTGCTGCGATGGGTGGCAATTGTTGATTTTAATGCTTTGATCCCTGGATGTTTTGTACCCAACAGTACCAATATTGACGTGGTAGACATTAGTAATCTGGAGGACATATGTATACGGACACACTGTTATGCAGACGCGCACAGGTTTTAATAGCACAGGTAAATTTAAGATATCGTAAACGCGAGCTACTTTGGCCCACATTTCGGAACTTTCTTCATCTTTTCATAATAATTTAGTAACTATTCATATTCCCGAGCTGTGGAAACCTTTTTCTAAACTATAGAGTTATCTTAAGATATTTTTGAGTATTGATCGCTTTGTTTCAAAGTATTATTTGGATGTATCCAATAAATATTTTTTATGTACATGAGTATACTACGTATAAATTTAGCGTTCAATTTTCAATGCTTTTATTTTAAGTGCCTTCTGTTTCATATTTAATTTTTTTTCTGCTTATTGAACATAAAGTATTCCATTCCGCCCCACATTCTCCTATATGTCACGGGTAAATATCATTCAAAAGTATTGGGTGGCTTGAATTGCGTCTTCAGAATGAAAATGTAAGATATTTTGGAAAAAGTAATGATATAATTTTAAAAAAAGATAGTTAAAAACAAAAATTACTAGAAATATTATCAACGGGAGAAACAAAACCCAAGTGTTCCATGCCTCAAAAAATATACAGGTAAGGAATTGGAGCAGCTTAGACAATAGTTGTCTAAGTATAATTATTAGAAAAGTTCATACTACTATTTGCTTACATGTTAAATGCAATTAATTCAAAATGTTATCTTGGGAGAATAAATTATTTATGAGTTTTTAAGGATTAAAATATGAATGGTATCTGTATGGAAGAATAGTGATTTATATTTATTCTGTTGCGTTAGTAATTACATTTTTAATTTTTTGTATATGGTTAGCAAAATTAATCATAAATCTTTTTTTTCACAGGACCGAAAGTTGGGAAAAACGGAGTTTAAATTTTCGCGATAACGAAGGGCTACCGAAAATATTGAAAATTGAAGCCTCGTTAAAATAAGTGCACTTACAGTGTACTATTTTGCAGCGAATATAGGTGTTGTTTTCTTTGCATTGACACTGCGTTTGTCAGAAAACAACTTTTATAGAATTCATTCGTGTAGCTTGCAAAAGTCTTGGCGACAAAGTTGGTCTCCAAGCCAGTGGCATAAAGGGAAAGAAGAGAAGGAGGGAAAGAAGAGAAGGAGAAAGCGAGAAGGAGAAGCGGTATCATTACCTTTATTCCTGGTTTTAAAAATAAAATATGTTTACGAATGCGGGTTTGTTTGTTTTTTTTTTTAGGAAATGATTAATCCCGTGGTTCTTAAACTTTTCCGACTCGGGGCACCCTTTGAAGAATTAGAATTTTTTCACGGCACCCTAGTCCATCTTCATTTTTTTGAAATGAGTGCGTAAGGGTGCCAAATAAGGCTACCCTATGTTTCAAAAACTAATATCTAGCTCCTTTACGATTGAATTGCTGCTGCTTTTGCATATTCATCAAATGACTCATAAAACCTAAGAAAAAACATATAAAACCTAGTGAAAATTTTAGTTTCAAATATGTCTTTTTCAACAGTTTTAGCAAAGAAAAGCGATTTGGCCTTATTAGCAACAATGGTCCTAAAAAAGAAAACTCTGGGCTTCACGCAGAATGGAAGACAAAAATGCCAAATAGTATTATCAAAAACGAATTGAAAGTCTTTAAAACAATATACTATGTATAAAACCACATTTCATAACAAACATTACAAAAAAAATCATGTTTACGTCCCTGAAAAATAGAAAGATCAATCGTCACATTCGGGGCAGCTGATAATTCGTTACTTTTTTAAAATCTTATTTTGTTATTATTTTTTTTTTTTTTTTAATTTTACACATTTTTTATGTTAATTTTACACATGGTATTTTTATTGAATATTTACACCAGGGCTACAAATTTCAAGCACCTGGCTCAGTTAGTTTTTTATTATTTACTTAAAATAAAATCTTTTGCTGAATACTGGTACTGAGGAGATTTTTTTTTTTTTAAATCTGATTCTCCTTCACCTTACCCTTATTTTTATGTTTTAGCCGTAAAGCTTTTAAGGGATTAATAGAGATAGTTTAAACAATTATATATGTCTTGCTGACGTATAAGAATTACATACAAATTTAACAATGTACTCATAAATACTGAAGTAATAAACTGACACTGAGTTTGACTGAAACCCAAGAAATCTCTTAGTGATGTCGAACTTTCCCAGTTCGTGATGAATATGCAAATATAATATAAACACGCTATGTACAGAAATACTTTGGGACTGACTTATGTGGAAGCAAGCACAGGAAAAGGGATTAAGCAAACAGCATCCGCGCATCCCTGGGATGGCAAACCCTCTAAAGGCTGTCATTAGGTTCTCCGGCAGCGCTGTAAGAGAATGTCTGCAATCTTCCCGAAACTATTCAAGATTATCCTTGCCCCCCAGTATTATCCGTTGCCATTCTCTCTCCTCCCCCCCTCTCTCTGTTCGGAATCGAAGGCATTTCAGGCTTAGCAATGGAGCGAAGGGGGTGACCTCGAACAGAAAGGGTCAGTCGCTGCTGCAGAGGAGAGAGACAAAGATTCTGTCCAGTCATCCATCTTCGCGACAAGAGAAAACTATCGATCTGTGCCCGCATGGAACAGGGTTGCCAGCAGAAGGGCAAATGCTGCCAAATTGGCGAGGAATTTGTGGGGCCGATAGTTGAGTTTTGATGTTTACAGGTTGATAGATAGAAATTTGTTTGCAGGGTTCTAATTTGGAAAATTTTCGGTATCGAATATCTTGAAATTTCGCTGATAAGTTTCGAAATAGTTCTGAGTATAACAACTGGAAGAAATACGAAGAAATGAAATAATTTTCATAATAAGACACAGGTATATCTTAAGAAAGAGTAATAAGTGACTGATAACTAAGATGGCAAAAAGAGAAAATCATATAAACCCAGTAGGATTTCCGAAAAAGGAGGGGATAAGTTTTTTTTTCCTTCAAATAAATGTCTTATGCTTCACAAATCTTTTTCCAATTAATTTTTAAGATAATTAACTGAAAATAAATAAATTCATGTAAAAATGTCTAATCTAAGCCATTAATAATAAAATAAAGAAATAGCTTTAATATATTGTTTCAGGTCTTCTATTAAATTATAGTGATGATATTACCGTAAAACAATGTTTTGGAAACATTGCATACAAATAAAATTACTATACTTTTGACTATCTTTCTTCTTCTACAGAATTTGGTACTTTTTCGTCGTTTTCAGATTAAATTATCATACTTATTAATAAATATTTTTTAAAAACCTTGGTAAATAATGTTAACATCTATTTTATTATTAATAGTGCTTCATAAATAACACTAACATCAAAAGAAAATGACTACACTTTCAAAGACCTTTGTCTCTCTACATTATTCGAGGAGAATTCTTTGGATCACTAAAAAAAATGTAAAAAAAATCTGCAACGTTCCAGGAAATAATGGACATTTAATTTGCCTAATTTCTGCCAGTAACATAATAACATAAATCCATAACTAAAATCCATAAACAAAAAAACCCAGGCATGAAACAGGAAAGTTTCCTTTTAAAAGTCAGTAGCCTTCTTGACATAAACCTGGAACCTTTCTTTAAAAAATCAGAAATGTTTCCAATAAAAGTCAGTGATGTTTCAGCAATAATTTGGGAAATTTCAGTGAAAACTTAGAAATGTTTATAGTAATAGCTTGACACTATCTTGAATTACTAGGAAAGTTGCTGAAGCAAATATGGCCAAAGCAAAAGAGGAATTGTACGAAAATACCGAACAGCAAATTTGCTTGCAATTCCTGCAATATTCAGAGACTGACATTTCATCCTAGTTTGCAAAATTTGGGAGGCTTGCATTTTAGCTGAAGGTGAAACATCTTATAAAGAAACTGAACAAATTTTCTAACTGGTAGTTTAAAATGTTTTTCACAGCAATGTGATATTGGCATTCATGAAACTTGTAGCAGTTAAGAAAACAATTCCCTCCAAATATTTGTTTTTCATTTAAAAAAAAAAGAAAAAAAAAAAAAAAAAAAAACTTCCGTAAAACCTATGAAATCCCGGAAAACTAATTAGAAATAATCAGTGACATTTTGGATTTTTTTTTTGAAACTGTGGTGACTCCAGATTATTTAATCAACCTTAATTATGAATGTTTTTAAAGCTCTTGGTAAATACTAATAAATAAACGCAGCTTCGAACGTCTTTGTCAATCTACAAAACTCGATATTACGTTGGAGTGACTTCAGATTAATTTATCAACCTTACTTATTAATATTTTTCAGCTCCTGTTAACTAATGTTAACATATGTGGAATGACTACACTTTCAAATGTCTTTGTGTTTTTTCAGAATTCGATATTTCGTTACATTGACTTCAGATTAAGTTACTTAAAATTAATATAACAAAAATAATTGTATCAGACAATGTTGCAAAATATTCCCCATAAAATTTGAAGAATTTTTCAAATTGCACTGTTAAGGAGAAAAAATGGAAGCGGTTGATTAAGTATAATATTTTCTTGTAAATTCAAAGAACTAGAAAAATGTCATTTTCCGTAAATTGATAGTTAAATATACAGAACATTAATTAATTACTTTTTTTTAAAACTATTTCACACTACAGAAAAATTCATTTACAACAGCATGACTGTACGTAGAAAGAGGAAAAAAAATAAAGTAGCAATTAAAAAGGAAGCATTTAAAAAGTACAAGCATTTAGTTTTAAATTTAATAAAAACCGTATAAAAATTTTCTGACATTTGTTAAAAAATTAATAAAATTCACGTGAACAAAATAAAAATCTTTTTATTTAGGAGGAAAACTAACATCAAAGTACAAAATTTCTGATAAATATTCCAAGTAAAAGAAAAAAAATTAACGTGTTTTCAATAAAAAATGTTAAATGAAACAAATTTGAGATTAACGTCTAATTATTTTTGGAGCAGAAATCTATTTAAAAAGCATTTCAGTGGCGCCGCCTGTTGGGGTAAATATCCTGAAATTGAAAGATGTATTAAAAATATTCCCCTCCCTCCCTTTTTTTTTTTTCTTGCATTCCCAAACATTCTTGAATATCGCTCGTTAAAACAGGGATAGCATTTATTTTTAAAAATATTCCGTAAAGGTAATGAAATCTTAATCAATGCTGGAAAAATGAACTATTGAAATTTAAGTATTCATTTGGAAAAGAAAAATATGGGCTAAATATGCAAACATAGAGAAACTGCTTTTGGGTGCTATTCTCCGAAGGATAAATTGCATTATTTATTTTCATAATATTTTTCAGAAACATATGTAATTCAGTGATAGCAGATCTTAGTAGGAAAGAATAGACTAAGGTTAGTTAGTATCTTCAAATTTTTCTCAATAAAGTTATTTTCAAGTTAAAAACAAGGTGAGTATGGGGAATGGGTTGTGTCAAAATAAACGCAGCTGATTTATTCTTAAAAGAGTGGTTTACTGCAAAATATTACTTACTATATTATTACACTGCATTTTTTAAATTATTTTTACGAAGGCTGCTTTTCTGTGACTTCGTTTAGGTATAGTCATTCAAGGAAACTGTGAGCCGCTCCGGTTGATTTTGTGCGACTTCTTTTCTCCTTTTTTTCCCCAGCTTTATTAAATTGAAAAGAAACGAGTTGATGTGTGCATCACATGACTTCCTTTTACTCCACTTTAATGTCATTTCCCCATTACTGGCAATTTTAATGTGATTCAATAGTTTACTCTCTAAACATCACCAACAATGGTCAAAGTAAAACATTTTTTTTTAAAAAAATCGCCAAATTTGTCGCCGAATTGGCGACCAAAAGACTGGCGATATATCGCCAAATGTCCACCAAATTATAACACCACTTGAGTTTACATCGAAATTAACAATGATTTCCCCCCAAAAAGGAGCAAAAGACCCCTTTAGAAACACCCGAATGCAACCATAAAGGGAGGTGCACAACTAAACTCCACTAGAAGTCTACGTACCAAATTTTAACTTTCTAGGACTTACCGTTCTTGAGTTATGCGACATACATCCGCACATACGCACACCCGCACATACGCACACCCGCACATACGCACATACATACGTACATACAGAGGTCACGAGAAAATTCGTTGTAATTAGCTAGAGAATCATCATAATAGATATTTCACGTGTCTATACGTTCTTAGGCACTTATCCACGTGTGGTCGAGTCGAAAAAAAAACTTAATATTCATTCGTGGGTGAGTAAAATGGAAATTAAAGTCGATTTTTGAGTGAAATTTTTTTTCGCGAATACAACACTTCCTTTTCTGTAAAAGGAAGTAAAAAGATTGAGAAGGCACTGCTGTGTTCTGATTACAAAATTACTAAATCAGTTTTCGTCTCTTTGTTTTAGAAAATAAATTCACAACATTACTCTCAGTAACTTGCAAATTACAGCGAATCTCAAGTTACTATTTGGAAGCTCTGTTGGAAAGCGAATTTGGAGTTTCTGAAATCCTTCAAACCTTTTAAAGTAATTAACATTAGACTCATTTATTAAGCATTTTATTTCCTTCATATGGTGAATTTTTCAGTATTTAGTAAGTTTTTTTTAGAAATATTTAATAAATAAAAGGCCAAAAACGGAGACCTTGTGATTTTACTCCATTTTACAGGGCAACATTGTGCCGGATCTAAGTTAGGCTTAGCTTTGATGTTTACTTATTATGGAGACACTCCACATAAAAATTGAAATGCTAACTTTATTGGCATTTGTTTCTCAAAACGTACTTTCTTTACTTCGTTTTACAGCTGACAAACTCAGTCAAAAGATTTTCAAAACTGCAAATTTAAGTTCACAAAAATTTTTTTTTACCGTTGTCATAGTGTAACATAAGCGATAAATATTCTTAGATAAATAAATACCGTAGAATAGAACTGTCAGGCAATAGGATTCAACATTGAATATGGGACATGCTTATTCTTTTCTTCCCTTTTTTATCAACTTTATCTACATAATTCTGTAAAAAGAGGTGAAATTTTTACTTTAATAATTGAAAATTGTTTTCCTCTGAATTTTTACTTCTTACACAAGTATGAAAAAGTTTTTAAATACTGATGCTTTTTTTCTTCCACTCTTTCTACATGTAATATTTTATGCAGTAAGTTACATTATAAAGAGCTTGTGCGATGCTGAAGAGGAAAATATGGAGGTTTTTTAAATGCCTCTTAGTTTTACATTTATGATTTAAAATCGCACAACTATGATACTTTCTTTGCATAAAAATTTATTTTGCATCGCATTTCTAATGCTACTCAAAGCTATCCTAAGTGTAAGGCTAACTTTGAACTAGGATAATACACTAGTTCATTTTAAATGGAATTAATAATTGGTATTTTATAATTTTCCAAAATTATAGAATATTTTAAGATTTTTTTTTTTTTGTTTAGGCCTCTAAATGCAAGCTGATTATCAAAATAAGAGTGTGGTTGTCAAAAGTAGAGAAATTGTGGCTCAAAGTTCTCCCGATCGACGGTTCGTAATTAAACTTTTTGCATGCCAAAACATCTTATGAAATCACGTGCTAATAAAAACGTAACAAAATATACATTTATAGAATCGATTTTTAATGGGGTTGTTTCCAAAATTTTGAAAGTATTTTTTTCTCAAAGAGCATGCTTAAAAACATAGGATCTGGCCATTTTTTAAATAATTTGTTTAAGTTTAATATTTAAAAAAATACTTAAATCGGTGCAATTTCATTGTTTACATTTCTTGCCGATGACATCACAAATGGTGAAATGCTATTCTGTGTTGCCATTCACAGAGCAAGATATTTAATTTGCATCTTTACTCGCGTGTTTTGGCAACGATAAGGCTGACAGCAAGCGTAGAGTGCAATTTTAATTCGCTTCTAATTATCATAGCGTGGAAACGCAGTAGAAAGAAGCGCCAAAGAGCATCATTTGTGACGTCATCAAGATCACACCTTGTTTGAAATTTCGGACATTTAAAAACTAGTATGTTGTGGCCATCACGAAACTTTCTTCTATATTTTTCTTTTTCTTTTTTTTTTCTGATCCCTCCCCATGCTTGACGAGGAAGCAATATTCCCAACAAAAACAAAATTACACATGCAAAAACTTGACCCAATGTCTGAATTATTGCAAAAGCAAAGCAAAGAGCGAAAATTGAAAGTTATTTTAAAAGCCTTGCTTGAATGAATTACAAATATTTTATTTGTTAACAAACATAAGATGGCAACAGTTCAAAATTTTAAATCATTGAGATAATATTTCCTATCATTTCCATACAATTAAAATCACGAGAAATACGCAGACGACAATCTATTACGATTTATCTTTCTTATTGTTGCATTAATAAAAATATTTTTATTCGCAAAAAAAAACTAGTATGTTGTGGCCATCACGAAACTTTCTTCTATATTTTTCTTTTTCTTTTTTTTTCTGATCCCTCCCCATGCTTGACGAGGAAGCAATATTCCCAACAAAAACAAAATTACACATGCAAAAACTTGACCCAATGTCTGAATTATTGCAAAAGCAAAGCAAAGAGCGAAAATTGAAAGTTATTTTAAAAGCCTTGCTTGAATGAATTACAAATATTTTATTTGTTAACAAACATAAGATGGCAACAGTTCAAAATTTTAAATCATTGAGATAATATTTCCTATCATTTCCATACAATTAAAATCACGAGAAATACGCAGACGACAATCTATTACGATTTATCTTTCTTATTGTTGCATTAATAAAAATATTTTTATTCGCAAAAAAAAAAAAAAAATCAACACCTCTTGGAGCGATCGGCGTCAAAATAGAACCAAAGCCTGTTTACATATGGATTCACATATATTCCAAATTTCAACCAGAACGTAGCATTACTTCTTGAGATAGGGCACTCAAAATGGAAAAAAAGAACGGGTGATTGCGCTACCCCCCTTTTTAGCTGTTGACACAAAAATAAAATCAGTTCTTATACCCACTAAGGGCTACTTGCCGATAAATTTTTCTTTCATTCCGTTCATTATTTCTTGAGATACAGCAGTCACAATTGACGACAAAAAACGTTCTATAGCTCAACCCCCGTTTGAGTTATTCACACCAAAATTGAATCAGCACCTGTTCCTGTTAATACCAACATATGGACCAAATTTTGTTTGATTCCGCCAGTAACTTCCTGAGGAATAGCAAGCACGCGTAACTCGAAAAACGTCCCATTGCTCCACCCCCCTTGGAGGAATTCGCGCCAAAAACTAATGGGCACAAGTTCACATAGGGGCACATATGTGTACTAAATTTCGTTCGATTTCATGCGGTAGTTTTTGTTGTAGAGCGGCCACAAAAAACTGGTCACACACAGACGTGACACACATACATACACACACACATACATACATACACACACACATACATACACACACACACACAGACAGACAGACATTTTCCAAAAATGGTCGAAATGGACTCAGCACACCTCAAAACGTTCGAATCCGTCAAAATTCGAAATTCGAAAATTTGCACGAATCCAATACTTTCTTCTATATATTAGATATAGAAGAAAGTAAAAAAAATCAACACCTCTTGGAGCGATCGGCGTCAAAATAGAACCAAAGCCTGTTTACATATGGATTCACATATATTCCAAATTTCAACCAGAACGTAGCATTACTTCTTGAGATAGGGCACTCAAAATGGAAAAAAAGAACGGGTGATTGCGCTACCCCCCTTTTTAGCTGTTGACACAAAAATAAAATCAGTTCTTATACCCACTAAGGGCTACTTGCCGATAAATTTTTCTTTCATTCCGTTCATTATTTCTTGAGATACAGCAGTCACAATTGACGACAAAAAACGTTCTATAGCTCAACCCCCGTTTGAGTTATTGACACCAAAATTGAATCAGCACCTGTTCCTGTTAATACCAACATATGGACCAAATTTTGTTTGATTCCGCCAGTAACTTCCTGAGGAATAGCAAGCACGCGTAACTCGAAAAACGTCCCATTGCTCCACCCCCCTTGGAGGAATTCGCGCGAAAAACTAATGGGCACAAGTTCACATAGGGGCACATATGTGTACTAAATTTCGTTCGATTTCATGCGGTAGTTTTTGTTGTAGAGCGGCCACAAAAAACTGGTCACACACAGACGTGACACACATACATACACACACACATACATACATACACACACACATACATACACACACACACACAGACAGACAGACATTTTCCAAAAATGGTCGAAATGGACTCAGCACACCTCAAAACGTTCGAATCCGTCAAAATTCGAAATTCGAAAATTTGCACGAATCCAATACTTTCTTCTATATATTAGATATAGAAGAAAGTAAAAAAAATCAACACCTCTTGGAGCGATCGGCGTCAAAATAGAACCAAAGCCTGTTTACATATGGATTCACATATATTCCAAATTTCAACCAGAACGTAGCATTACTTCTTGAGATAGGGCACTCAAAATGGAAAAAAAGAACGGGTGATTGCGCTACCCCCTTTTTAGCTGTTGACACAAAAATAAAATCAGTTCAAACCCACTAAGGGCTACTTGCCGATAAATTTTTCTTTCATTCCGTTCATTATTTCTTGAGATACAGCAGTCACAATTGACGACAAAAAACGTTCTATAGCTCAACCCCCGTTTGAGTTATTGACACCAAAATTGAATCAGCACCTGTTCCTGTTAATACCAACATATGGACCAAATTTTGTTTGATTCCGCCAGTAACTTCCTGAGGAATAGCAAGCACGCGTAACTCGAAAAACGTCCCATTGCTCCACCCCCCTTGGAGGAATTCGCGCCAAAAACTAATGGGCACAAGTTCACATAGGGGCACATATGTGTACTAAATTTCGTTCGATTTCATGCGGTAGTTTTTGTTGTAGAGCGGCCACAAAAAACTGGTCACACACAGACGTGACACACATACATACACACACACATACATACATACACACACACATACATACACAAACACACACAGACAGACAGACATTTTCCAAAAATGGTCGAAATGGACTCAGCACACCTCAAAACGTTCGAATCCGTCAAAATTCGAAATTCGAAAATTTGCACGAATCCAATACTTTCTTCTATATATTAGATATAGAAGAAAGTAAAAATAATTAAAAAACTAGTATGTTGAGGCCATCACGAAACTTTCTTCTATATTTTTCTTTTTTTTTCTGATCCCTCCCCATGCTTGACGAGGAAGCAATATTCCCAACAAAAACGAAATTACACATGCAAAAACTTGACGACCATCCCAATGTCTGAATTATTGCAAAAGCAAAGCAAAGAGCGAAAATTGAAAGTTATTTTAAAAGCCTTGCTTGAATTAATTACAAATATTTTATTTGTTAACAAACATAAGATGGCAACAGTTCAAAATTTTAAATCATTGAGATAATATTTCCTATCATTTCCATACAATTAAAATCACGAGAAATACGCAGACGACAATTATTACGATTTATCTTTCTTATTGTTGCATTAATGAAAATATTTTTATTCGCAAAAAAAAAAAAAAAAAATCAACACCTCTTGGAGCGATTGGCGTCAAAATAGAACCAAAGCCTGTTTACATATGGATTCACATATATTCCAAATTTCAACCAGAACGTAGCATTACTTCTTGAGATAGGACACTCAAAATGGAAAAAAAGAACGGGTGATTGCGCTACCCCCCTTTTAGCTGTTGACACAAAAATAAAATCAGTTCTTATACCCACTAAGGGCTACTTGCCGATAAATTTTTCTTTCATTCCGTTCATTATTTCTTGAGATACAGCAGTCACAATTGACGACAAAAAACGTTCTACAGCTCAACCCCCGTTTGAGTTATTGACACCAAAATTGAATCAGCACCTGTTCCTGTTAATACCAACATATGGACCAAATTTTGTTTGATTCCGCCAGTAACTTCCTGAGGAACAGCAAGCACGCGTAACTCGAAAAACGTCCCATTGCTCCACCCCCCTTAGAGGAATTCGCCCCAAAAACTAATGGGCACAAGTTCACATAGGGGCACATACGTGTACTAAATTTCGTTCGATTTCATGCGGTAGTTTTTGTTGTAGAGCGGCCACAAAAAACTGGTCACACACAGACGTGACACACATACATACACACACACACACACATACATACACACACACAGACAGACAGACATTTTCCAAAAATGGTCGAAATGGACTCAGCACACCTCAAAACGTTCGAATCCGTCAAAATTCGAAATTCGAAAATTTGCACGAATCCAATACTTTCTTCTATATATTAGATATAGAAGAAAGTAATAACTGTTGGGAAAATGAAAGTATTTTCTGAGTCCATGTTTTTTTTTTTTTTGCTTATTCTATCAATTTCAGTGACAAAAGTTACTACTTTTGACTGAAGGAAACAACCTCGTTAACTTTAAAAACATGATGTCCTTTTAGTTTTACTTAATTCCCTTTTAGAAACCACTTAATGTGATCACGTTGTCATTCGCTTAATGTTATCAGAATCACGAAGTCCCGGAATATTTGTAGATACACTAACATGTGTTTAAAAAAAAGCCGGATATTGTAATAAGTGTCTTTGTTTATTGTAATCCCTTTTTCATAAACTTTCAATGGGATTGCCTAAACAGCTGTTTTTATGCTAAAAAACAGTCTTTTTTCTTTTAAAAAGTTAATATTGGTTAAACTATTAAAAAAAACAAAATTGCGTTAAAATTTCACTTCAGTAGATTCTTAGAATTCTCTTGAAAACACTGTGAAGTTTCTACCAATAAAACATTTTGAGAAAAAGATCATAAAGTTTATACACTTCAATAAAGTACAAGTAATACACTTCAATAAAGTAAAACTATTTAAAATAATAAATAATTGCATGAAATAATTTACGAAACCTCTAAAAAGGAATGGTGATATTTCATTGCTAGTAATCATACACAGTAAAATTACTGAGAGAAAAATCATGTTATAAACCTCTCTCCTTTTAAGCCTACTTTCCCAGTAAAAGACAAAGAAAGAAGAAAAAAGCATGAAAGAAGGCTTAATGCATCTTAAAAATATCCCGAGAAACAAAAAAAAAAGTCAAAAACAAATAAAATAGTTAGATAAATATTGAAAAATTAAAAATTGGAAAGTAGGGTATTGCGATGGGGGAAAATGTCTGTCTGTCGGTCTGTCTGTCTGTGTCCCCTAATAACTTTTGAATGAATAGTCCGATTCGAACGAACTTTTTTTTGTTCGAAAGATCTCGGCGAGAAAACCTCGTTCCCACATTTCACTTTTTGATTTGAACTTTTTTTTTGTTCAATTTTGAACAGTTCAAAAGAACTTAACATTAGCGCCTACGGGGAAATTCAAGGCAATTCCGAACTGCGAGGCGAATTTGCTTCAAACAAACTTTGTAGAAAAAAGCTCTTGATGAAAAACTTGTATATAAAATATCTTTTTGATTTGAACAAGTTTTCGTTCAATTTTGAACAGTTCAAATCTCTTAACATTACAGCCTACGGGGAAACTGAAAGTCAATATAGATTCCGAACTTAAAGGCGGATTTACTTCAAACAAACTTTGTTGGAAATAGTTCTTGACGACCTACTCCCGACTCCGACACCGATAATTTTGGCGCTCCTGACTTCGACTCCGACTCCTGAGCCCGAAAATTACTCGGACTCCGACTTCCCGATTTCGATTCTGAGTTCGTAGCTTTGGCAAAAATTTATGCACGGAGGAAAATTGGCTGACTCCGACTCTTGGATATTCGACTCTGACTCCAAATCCTGTATCAAATAATAAGTCCCACTCCGTCTCTGCAAATATTGGCAGACTTGCGGACTTTTTGGGGAAATGACCGATTTCAACTCCGAGTCTTTGAATTTAAAACTTTCGGCTCTCGAATCTAACTCTTATGTCCCAAAATCAGATGGACTCCGACTGCGACTCCACAGCCATGGTTTTTACTGTAAAATAATTGTTTTAAATATGTTTTGATTTTGTTTTCAAGTTAAAGTTTTAATTTATGTAATCAGTTTTTTCGAAAATTCGGAGTCCTTTATGTTTCTAAGATATGTGCAGACGATTTTTTTTTTCAGCAATGAAAATTATTTCTTTAAGTTGACATTTTATTGTTTTTATTTATTTTTGAAAGTACATTAATTCATTCTTAAAAATTGTTTTGGCAACAGGGGAAAAACAAAAGATTTTTTTTTTTTTTTTTTTTTTTTGATATGATTATTTTAATGAGCTTTTAATTTGAATTATTTTTTTTCCCTTTTTGAAAGCGGTTGAAGATTTTTTTTTTTTTAATGAAAAAATGTATTTAGCTGCTTTGTTTAAAAGGTGCTGCTATTTTATTTGTTCTTTTATTTATTTTTTACGTATCTACTTCTTTAGATGAGCGAGGCATATTTTATTTCTCGAAATCAGCTTAAAATATTAAAAAAATATGTTTGAAATAATTTACGACTTTAGCTAATTTTGACAATACTGATCAGATACTAGAAAGTCGATTTTGGTATACGGGAAAGTAGGCTTGGTTAGTTCTAGACAGAACTTCTTGTTTTTATTTCAAGACCTGGAGCCAAGTAAACTTTTGTCTAGAGCCCTCGGAGGTTTTAGCTTGGAATGGGGGATTCGGAGGACTTTGTGGTCATTACATATTTAACGTGCCCCAGTCACCATTAGTGAACATGGAGGACCTTGAGTGGCCAAAATCGAATCCGTGATCTTCCAGTCACGAGTCCAACACCTTACCAATTAAGCCATCACGGCCACCTGTTAGGGGGGCCTATAAAGGGCACTGAGCATCTCGGATAAGAAAACTTATAGAGTCTACTCTCAGTAAATGTAAACAAATATGTACATTGACGTTTGGCGAACTGTTTACTTTCTATCTTGTCGAAAACAGAAAACTATCGTCTACGTTACCTCCATTTTTGCTCCTCGTGCTTTAATTTTACATTTTATTACGGTGCGTTTCATATTTTTAATGACACGATAGATTTATTTCGAGGGTTATTGGAGCTTTTATTGTTATTTACTTTTGGTGGATTATTTTACATTTCAGCGACCATTTTAATGCAATGACTGATTTATCTATTTGGTGAATTATTTCACTATGTATTGAATTTTAACGGCTTAAATTACTTATTTCGCTAGTAATTTTACATTTTAGAGGCACTTTTAATTAAGATTGTAGAATGTCTTGTTTGATTTAAAAGTTGCATGCTAAGGCAAAAATAATGTGTTATATCGCCAAATATGCAGTTTCCATGCAACTCTGACCTAACAAGGCGGAAAATTGGGGTGCCATACAGTGGTAGAATTTTGCCACTTAGAAACTTGTTGGTTTCCAAGAGCGATAAATCTAATATATTGCCCATGATCTTCTTCTATAAAACTTCTATGTTCTTCTTCTAGATGTTTTGTCGTCAGATATCGACAAGGGAGCCCTTTCCATCTTAATTCTTCGAGAGCAAAAAATAACTCTGTAAAACTTGTTTCTTAGTTAACATAATGTTGATGCAGAGAAAACCACTAGCAGCCAAATCTTTTAACTTGTTTCTCATTTTTGAACTGTCGTGGCTAAAACGCACTACATTTTTAAAAATTTGTTCTTCTCATTTTAATTAATTTTTCACGATAATAATAACCCTTTGATAACTACACAGGAATGGAGTCGTTTCGAAAATTTTAAAAATATTTTTTTCTGAAAGTACATGCTTAAAAACATAGGATCTAACAATTTTTTAAATAATTTGTTTAAGTAAATTATTTTTAAAAAATTGCTTAAATCGGTGCGCTTTCATTGTTTACATTTCTTGCCGATGACATCACAAATGATGAAATGCTATTCTGTGTTGCCATTCACAGAGCAAAATATTTAATTTGCATCTTTACTCGCGTGTTTTGGCAACGATAGGGTTGACAGCAAGCGTAGAGCGCAATTTTAATTCGCTTCTAATTATCATAGCGGGGAAACGCGGTAGAAAGAAGCGCCAAAGAGCATCATTTGTGACGTCATCAAGATCACACCTTGTTTGAAAAATCGGACAGTTTAAGAAATTAATTAAAAAAGAACTGTTGGGAAAATGAAAGAATTTTCTGGGTCCATGTTATGTTTTTTGCTTATTCTATCAATTTCAGTGACTAAAAGTATTACTTTTGACTGAAGAAAATAACCCCATTATTAAAACTATAGTTTTTATCTTTTGTTTTTTACTAGAAAGGTCAACTTTGCTGCCAAGAACTGGAGGTAAATTTTTTTTGACCCTATTTGTATTAATATAGCAATTATTCATTCAGGATTCAGGAATTCTCTGATTATCCTCACACTTCGTCGTTATTAACTTATTCATAATTTTAAGAAACTGGTGGATTACGAATCAATCGATTTATTTTCGTTATTTATTTACCGTGGATTGTTAAAGTTTCCCCTTTGATTTATAAACATTTGATTGTAGCTCTACTGCTATTTCTATCAGGAAACTTTTAAAGAGATTTTTTTTTTTTTTATTATCCGTAAGTACGACTTATAAGCTTTAGAAAATGTTGTCATTCGATTGTTACTATTTTGTTGTCTTACTGGATGTGAACAAATAAAATGTTTTTTTTTTAAATAGATTTTTTGTAAGTTTTGCTTTGATACTTTTGAATATATTTTTTATTGTGAAAGCATTTGAAAAAGTATTCATATCATAGAGTAAGGAATTAAAAATAAGAAAATACTTAAATTTACTTACCCTATGATTCAGATACATTCAATTTATATTCAGAAAGCATTGCAATTTAATCAATGCAGTGTTGGTACTTCACACGATAATTCAAATGAACTTTTCATTTGAACGATTTGCAAGTACAGTGACCTCTTACTTATACCCGACCAAAGGGGACAACGAAATTTTCGCGCACAAGTGAGTTTCGCGCATAAGTGAAACACCCCAAAAATAAGCTTAAATACAGTAAGTTGTCAACAGTTATAGTAATACTAATAGTACACTACTGATACTAATGAATAAATACGCACATAATTACCATTTATGCATTGTAATTTAATAAAAATGTAAAATTTGAAGTTGCACGTTTTGTCATTTTTTATACACTGTACAGTATGTAAGCGAATTCCACAAAACCTAAAAACTGTCGCGTGATCAGTGTCATCGTCTGTGAGGATACAAAAGATCCTCGATAGGCTATGTCAATGCTTTCCGCTTCACCATGACTTTTAGGAAGGTCAACCTTTTCGCATGTAACCCGTTCTCCCCTCTCGATGTCAATCACAAGACTAACTGCACCCCCAATCGCACACTTGTGCGAAAAAAACGCGTTCTTGGAAACATTTTCAACATTGGAATAAAGGTGTGTGAAAGCATTCCAAGAAACATCAAGAAGGGTACAAATCTTCCGATAAGCAAAGCGTGAATAGGCGATTTAACTGAAACTTGAAATTTTTTTATCGCGCATAAGTGAAAGGTGCATTTTAGGTTTCGCGTATAAATGAACAAGAGTTAACATTGTTTTCCTATATCGCTGGCCGGGCCCGTGAGAAAAATGCGCATAAGTGAAAAACGCGTACAACAGAGGTCGCGTATAAGCGAGAGATCACTGTATTATGGTTTCACACCAACCATTTTTTTCGAAGACTTTCAGTGCTTCTCATTGGCTATTTATAGTTAAATTCACACGTTCTTCTGCCTACTGATTGGATGTCATTTATTCCATCACTACGAATTACTTTTACTCATAAGACCATGGTTTGTTGATTCCGCTATGAAATAAAATGGAATTTGAAAGCTGTGGGAATAAAGCCACAATAGCAGCATTTGGAAATGGAATGAAAACTATTTTGCGTAGGAGAAGGATGTTTGAAATCGGCCGAAGACAAAAATGGTAAAATCTGTTTTGTGCTTACTTTTATATTCACGGAATTTCAACTTACTAATTGAAAACTAATTGAAAACTAAATATTATATAGAAGGATGTTTGAAATCGGCCGAAGACAAAATTGGTGAAATCTGTTTTGTGCTTACTTTCATTTTCACTGAATTTCAACTTACTAATTGAAAACTAAATATTTTCCAGATTATGTCATTACAGGTTTTTTTTTTTTTTCTTTTTTTTTTACCAACACCATTTAATGAAGAATGTTTTGATAAACCTTTTCTAAAAATATCGACCTAAAAATGATTCACTGATTAATTTGAAGAACAGTTTTAGTATTCAAGAGTTTTTTCTCCTGTACTACGCGGAATTTTATTTTTATGAATCAAATTTAGGATAAAATATGTAGTCTTTTTTTTTTGCCACACTTTAATACTATCTCACAAACAACTAAACCAATTTGTTTGTTGAAACATACGAGTAGATTTTTGAGGTTTTCTTGACCTAGTGAACGCTCTCCATTCCAAAATAGCTATAACAGCAATTACTCATTTTTTACTTCCTTTTACAAAAAAGGAAGTATTGTATTCGCGAAAAAAAATTTCACTCAAAAATCGGCCTTAATTTCCATTTTACTCACCCCGAATGAATGTTGAGTTTTTTTTTTTTTTTTTTTTTCGACTCGCGAGTGACCAGCCACTTAGGATCGGCCCAGCCGTTGAAAAGAATATAATAGGTGCAGAAACTTAATTTTCATGTACATTCTCGTGGCTTATCTGGAAATTTTGCTGGTTGAAAAAAGAAACTCAATGCTAAAAGTAGTGCAAGTGATACGAGTATTCAACTATTTTGCTAACTTCAGGCCATTTTTTTTAATTAAAAAAATTTATAAAAGAAATAAAAATTTTAAAAATAGAAAAAATAAAAGAGATTTGAAAACGTAATTGATTTTTACTTCCTTTTACGAAAATGGAAGTATTGTATTCACAAAAAAAATTTCACTCAAAAATCGACCTTAATTTCCATTTTGCTCACCCCCGAATGAATGTTGAGTTTATTTTTCAACCCAACCACACATGGATATATGCCTAGAAACGTACAGACACCCGAAATATCCATTTTGACGATCCCCGAGTTAATTACAACGAGTTTTCTCGTGACGTCTGTATGTACGTATGTATGTGTGTATGTGTGTCGCATAACTCAAGAATGGAATGTCCTAGAAAGTTGAAATTTGGTACTTAGACTCCTAATGGGATCTAGTTGTGCACCTCCCTTTTTGGTTGCATTCGGATGCTCCAAAGGGTTTTTTTGCCCCTTTTTCCGGGGAAATCATTGTTAATTTCGATGTAAACTCAAGTGGTGTTATAATTTGGCAGACACTTGGCGATAGATTGCCAGTTTTTTGGTCGCCAAGTTTTATCGCCAACTTAGCGACGAATTTGGCGATTTTTTTAATTTATTTTTTTAATTTTTTTAATCTGGTTTCAATTTGGCCACTGTGGGTGATATTTAGAGAGTAAACTATTGATTCACATTAAAACTGCCAATAATGAGAAAAGGACATTAAATTGGAATAAAAGGAAGTCATGTGATGCACACATCAGCTCGTTTCACTTCAGCTTTTAACTTGTTTCATTAAGTAGGTATTCTAGTCTAGAAATTCCAAAAAATAGATTTTTTTTTTCTTTTCACACTTTCAAAGTTTAGACCTTTAAGAATAACTCTCTAAGAACGGGAAATTCGAATCTTTACGGAAATTCGAATTATTTTCGGAGTTATAGGTAATTTTGTTAAGATAAATTCTTTTTTCTCACTATATACCCGACAAACAACCACCAAGACACGTGAATATGTGTCAAAATTGTCTCCGTGTAAGGGTTTCTGTATCTTTCTTTTTTTACTATTTAAAAAAAAAAATACTAAAATTGAAAAAAGGAGCCAAAAATGACCTTCTTTTTTTCTTCCAAATCGGCTACGTCTAGATAACTCTACATCTTTGTTTAGTAAGAATTAACCTTAATTTATGTTTCAGACCACCAGGAAGATTGGAAACTCGTCAACCAGTAGAGACATTTTTTCTGAGACTTTGCTAGCCTCTACTGATTTCAATTTTGAATTTCCCCCCCATTATTATGTATTTTTATACTTCTAAAATATCAATAAAAACTGGTATAAAATTGATAATAAAAATGGATGCTGCTTTTATTTTTTTATTTATTTATTCATTAAAAATCACCTTAAAATCGAGACTATAGACTAGAATACCCCCTTAATAAAAGTTGTTGACAGACTTAAAAATCTTGGAAAAAAATCTTTGTAAAATTATTGTCCGTGTATATATTAGGCACAATGCGCCTTAGCAATAGTGAACTTGAAACGGAAAAAAAAACATGTCATTAGCCTATTGTGAGTTTTGTATTTCCGATAAAGAGTAAAATATCCTGTTTAGCACTTCCCGCAAATTGCGCAGTCAACCTGATGCAGCTTACTATACTTCTTTCCATTCATATTCCCGCGCAAACGTCACGTCGGAGAAGTCATCTGTCATTTCAAAAACAAGCCATTTGATGGCCACCACGTGCTACGAGCTCTTTTTTAAAATCGATTACACTTCAAGCTCAAACGTAACCGTGACTGAAAGAAAGAAAATGAGCTAAATACGTAAAGGCACCAGAAGAAAAATGTTCTAAAAACCTGACGTTTGTCGGAATTTTCTTTTCATTTTATTCCTTTTCAATTTCTTCCTTACTTTATATCAGTTTTCCCTTCGTGTATTTTATTTTTATTATATCGTCTGGAAAGTTCAAAAGAAGACGAGCCTCAGACGAGAATATATAATATACAATTATAAGAAAATGGAAACGTTTGGTGAAATAGGTTGAGAGGATTTTTTTGGTTGAGAGCCAAATAACAATTTAATACGAGAACTCTTTTGATGCACTTATTTTGAGAACAATGTATTTAATTTTAAAGGCACATTAATTTATCTAACGTTTTAGATAACCATTATTTATTTTTCAAATAGAGAATCTTTGAGTTCGTTTTCTCAAGATTTATTTCTACAAAGTTATTTTTATGAAGAAAACGAAAATACTTAAAAGCATTAAACATCACGATAGGGAATTGAACAAATAAAAACATACTTTGTATTCTTATCTTTAGTGTAAAGTTTTTCTTCAAGCGTAAAACAAACATTTATTTCAGGTTTGAAGTAATACTTTAATTTAAACATGAAATAAATATTTATTTCAGTGTAACGTAAGTTACGAAATAAGTACGTGTTTTCTTTCTCTTATTGCAGAAGTATACGTAGCAGTTTACTACTTCTTAAAATATTTGTTTTTATGTGTAATATTCTATATTTATTATATTTATTTATATGAATAAAACAAAAAGAGCGGCAAATCGGTTACAGCATTTTAAATCCAAGACAAAAGTAGGAAACTAATTTTATCACGTTTTCATTGAAAGAGTTTGAAATATAATCTTTTCAAAGATGATTTTTTTTTTATAATTGAGAAATTCAAAAAACGTGTTTACTGTCTTAAAGGACAGAAAATCTGAAGTGCTTTTGCAATTTTTAAATGGGTGACAATACCGATCCAGATGAGCAGTAATTACCATGAGTAACTATTGCTCATAATTCGCTCTGAGAAGATGCAATAGCTTTTCATTAAATAAAAGATTTGAATACGTGTTAAGTTTAAAATAGCCAAAAACAGATGAATGGAAAAATATATTGTTACATGACGGCGTCAATATCTTCTTCGCCAATTCTGATCTACTACTAAACGTGTATTTCATAAAATTAGGGCACAGTCACTCAATACGACGGAATTTCCTGATACTGGATGCCGATGTATATTTTCATTCATACTTTCTGCATTTGCAGAGAACAGCTGTGTAAGAGTTAATGTTTTGTTTTCTGATCAGAAACATAAGTCTGAACTGCAGTTGTTGACGTTATAGGTGTTTGCTTGTGTTACAATTCCGATTTTTTTTATTCTCTAATCAGATTAAACCGTTCTTATACGCTCAAAATTATAACTTTATAAGCTTTAATGTCTTCTTTGTCAATGTTAAGTACGTGGTTTTTTTATGTACATAGTATTTATTTAATTTAAAATAGGGGAACATGGGGCAAAGTGAAATAGCGGGGCAAAGTGAAATGGTGAAATACTTACTCTACTTTTAGTTCCATCTATTTGGTATTATTTTAAACATATAGTACCTTATGTAGTCTACTCCAGTCAGGAAAAAATACCGCCGAAGATTAAAACATTTGGTAATACAGGCAGTTTCAAAAAAGTGATACTCATATTGTAATATTTTGTTTTAAGTCAAAAATTATCTTTGTTACTATAAAATGATAAAGTTCTTGTTATTAATATTTTAAATATTAATTGAAACCTCATAATGTTCAATGCAGTAAAAATTTATTTAATGCTGAGCTTATTTGTATTTTAAATAAATTGTACAATTAGTCAACTACATACGTGGCAAAGTGGTTGGGGCAAAGTGGAATAGTTTGCTTCATTTACACACTCAATCATTTAATATAAATCATTTACGTTTTCATTTAATTATTAATTTATTTACATCCCTTCATTCAGTAATTCACTTGTTTATTCATTCATTTGCTTATTTTCTTATTCATTCATTATTTTATACTCGCTCATTTATTTTTCTTCATGTATTGATTTATTGATTAAATTATTCGTTAGTTGTTTCATTATCTTTTCATTTATTCATTCAACCTTTTATTTACTGATTCTTTTGACCAAAAGTATGTTTTATAATCGAATAGAAAATATTTCATTAGAAAAATATTTTATTTTTCACTTTACCCAATGAAAAAAAAAGAAGTGAAAATTTTCCACTTTTTTTGAAGACTCAAATTTATAGCCAAAAATTTTAAATACTGTTTCAACGCAAGTTTTATTATAAAATGCAATGTTCTTTCGTTATGTACTGTAATTTTGAAAACAAATTTCTATTTGTTCACATTTTAAAAACTCAGTCATCTTAATCATTTCACTTTGTCCCACATTCCCCTACTATTAACGCATGTGATTAAGAATGAAAATCAGGGTGGAGAAGCGCACACTATGGGGTAGGTCACAATATTGAGCAAAATACGCAATATGGAGCGGAGCAAGTTTCTTTTTCGTCTGAATAGGAAAAACGTATAGAAGTGAAATTGACGATGAAGATGTGATGTGTGTGCGTTCATTGTGCAAGTTCATCTTCAAATGATCAAGGGGTGAACAGTAGGCTTAGTATTAAAAACGCCTCATATAGACTCGCTAGTAATCGAAAAAAATATGTTATTTGATTGAACTGCATATAGTTGATTTATGAAATGTAAACATTTGTTTTCTAGTGAACCTTTGCGGTGCCCCAAAGTAGGAGACATCCTCTGTGAACAAACCTTATCCGGATTTTTTTTTATCAAATTTAAAATTCATAGCTAAAATTTTCATTTCAAGTTTTTAAGTAGATATGATCCTAATCCCATAATAATGAATCTTCTTATTCACATATTTATATTAGTATTTTTTTCCTTAAACATCTCAGCTGAAGGTGACAACAGCAAAAGGTATCCCATATTCTGCGCTGTTACCTTATAAGAGATCAGACCTAGATTGTTAAACGCTTTCTGATCGTTTCAAATGTTAATAAACGTAAGCTGGTAAAAAATAAAACATTTGAAGAAGCTTCTACAAATGCGGATATCCGAATCTATTCACTAACCAGGAGTGTAACAATTGAAAATAAAATAAAAAAGCAGGAGTGAGACCTTAAATTTACAATATGCACATTTCGTAGAGTGTTCTGTAAACAAGAGTAGCAATTTACAGCTGTAATAGTTAAATAAATTCGCAATTATTTACAATTATTTGTTTCCGTGGGCTCGAATTTTCACCACTGAGCATTGCTGACTCAGTGAGTCACTCTTCTGGACAAGTTTTTTAGGAAATGGTTCCGAAATCTAACTTGATCACATTTCAAAATTACAACAATTTCGTTTAACATTTTTGAGTGATTATTTTAAACTATGTTCATGTAACAGTATAAATTAAACTTAAATGAATGTTTTTCTTACTTATTTTAATGCTCTTCGCTAAAAAAAACTATTGTATGAAGTTATAAAAATAAAATTATAATTTTATAAGCTACAATTTCTTCTTTGTCAACTTTAAGTACGTGGCTTTTACATACGTAATCTTTATTTGTTTTCAAGTAGTAAGTACTATTAATGCATGTGATAAAGAATGAAAATCAGGTTGGAGAAGAGCACAAGAACGAGACGGTATTCATCATTGCATAATATGGGGTAGAGCACAATATTGAGCAAAATACGCAATATGGAGCGGATAAGTTTCTTTTTCATCTGAATAGGAAAAACGTAGAAGTGAAATTGACGATGAAGATGCGATATGTGTGTGTTCATTGCGCAAGATCATTTTCAAATGATCAGGGGGTATTTATATCTTTACGAATAATAAAGCTGTAAGTCTGTCTCTGGATCTCTGTCTCTCTGGATGTCTGTCACGCGCATAGCGCCTAGACCTTTCGGCCGATTTTCGTGAAATTTTGCACAAAATTTTTTTGTAGCATAGGGGGGAGCACCTCGAAGCGATTTTTTGAAAATTCGAATTTGTTCTTTTTCTATTTCAATTTTAAGAATATTTTATTGAACAAATTATCGTAACTTCGACGAGCAAACTACCATATGCGACCATGGGCGAGCAAATGAACATAGCAAATTGGCGAGAAATTCATCATCCAACATTTGTAAATATTCAGGCGAACGAAATGACCTTTTAATTTTCTACGACAGGCAAAGACGTGCGGCTACCGCTAGTATGATTAAAAATATTGAGAAAAAACTCCGAAATCAGACCTCAGAACATAACAATGCCGTTTAACAGTTTGAAGCGTTGTTTTTGAGCAATATTCATGAAAAACGAATTTAAAATTTTTCTAAAACTGCTAGTAAATAACTTAATGTGCATATAATTGACTGACGTGAATATTGAATGAACGTTTTCTCTTATTTCCTATGTATGTTCTTTTGTCCAATATCTTTAAAAATATATACTATATCTAACGTAGTTTTAGAAATAAAGAGGAAAAATTAGCTTGAATTTTGAAATCTTGAACTCAAACTATGCTTTTAGCTATCACTAATTGCGATAGGAACCTACTCGTTGGGTTTCTTGTTTCTACTAATGGCTTTTATCTCAACCATAATTTGAATTCAAGATGTCAAAATTCAAATGAATGCCAGGGGCTCGATATTGGATGTTATGTGCAGGATGTTGGATGCTTAATACTGTTTTCGCGTAAAAAGGATTGCGTGAAGTCAAGAGGTCGTTTATAAATATTGCGATTCAAAGACACGTGGACGCCTGCAGTATAAGCATAGAAAAATGAAGTTAAAGAACGCGGAAGCCATTCAATGGTCAAGTGAAAACAATAAGCAATTCGTGATGCCTCAAAAAAAAAAAAAAAAAAAAATCTAAATCTATCCTCAGTCTAACATGTCGTTTAACAGTTTGGAACACTAATAATATATCCAAAAATTTACTTATTTACTTTACTTTTTTAAAGTCAATATTTTGTTAATAAAAAATAAGTATACATGAATTATGTGAATATTAAACGAACGTTTCTCTTATTTCGTTGTTGTGGTTTTTTCCTAAAATTTAGAAAGACATTGAAGCTTACCATTTTGTGAACTCGTTGAATCATCACTCCATGAGTTGTACGTGATAAAATGTTGAAAACTACTCTGCCGTGTGCAGGTAAAGGGAAGAAACTGCAAAGTTTTCATTTTTTTTCCTTTTTTGTCATCTTTTGTACGTTATCTTTATTGTAGAAGCTTGCTTATTCGGTTTCCGCTGGAAAAAAGGAGCGAAAACCGTCTAACTCTAACATTTTCCTCTTGTTTTGAATCCACCACACATTTCTTTAAATAGCTCGAAAACTCATTTCTGCAGATACTGCCGTTTACTTGCACACGGCAGTACTCTCTAACCATGGATTGTATGGAATTGGCAACATGTCCAGTTAAGACGAGTCTATCTAAATTAGGGGAAAAAGTAAAAATTTGATGTGATGTTCCGCTCATTTGAATGAGACTCTGGTGAATTTAGAGGCCAACATACATCTGCAAAAGCTGACATCCCTAAAAACTAATAGATGCGTCCATTTCCACCTGTAAACCGGATGTTTGCCTTTCCATACAATCCGTGGTCAGACAGTACTGGTATATTTTCTCGGCAACTTGATGGAAACGTAACCAGCAAAAGCTATAACTAGTGTGTAACTAATAAATCAAAACCACTTTTCTCAGCAAATAAAACATTACGTTACAGCGTATCTTAATTTATTCCAGGATTTTGAAATTGCAAAAATAAATCACGGTTACTCCTGACGAATATTTATTTTCCAATTTATGAGTTAAATTTTTAACATATTTTCCCACACTTGTTTAAAACTAAGAAAAGGAGAATGAATTTTCAAGAGATGAGAAATAAGTGAATTTCATTAGTATAGAAGATTTATTATGGCAGCATTTTTAGGTAGCAATATTTTTTCCGCCCTTGAAAATAAACTGAGAGATAAAAAAGTCCTCAAGGTATCGTATTCACGAACGGCACTTTCACAACGGAACATATTTTATTTCTTTATTCCTTTAAAGAAACTGCATTTCAATTACTCTATTCTTATGAACGCCACTGAGCGTAAGTGGCGTAAGTTTTATTTCTAATCCTTATAGAAATGAATTTATTCTGGGAAAAGTATTTTTTCAGGGAAGTGTAGTACATTTTCTAAACATTTTCTCAGATTAAAGAATTCGTTATATTGTGTGGTGAGTTGATGTATCTCTTTTATTTATTTTTTAAATATTTGAGCATGTTTTGTGCTGGAAATTGTTTTTATTGAAACTTACATTTTAGGTTTTGAATTTCCAACCTGAAGCATTTTTTTTATTCGTATTTTAAACATTTTTCTCCTTGCAGTGTTTTTTAAACTTTCAACTTTTCTTGACATTTCACTACTGAGCAATGCCCTTTTTTTTTTTTTTCAAAATTAATTTACGATATAAAAGGCATGGCTTCATTGTGAACGATGCATGCGATAATAGGGCTATGCAACCAAAAGGGGAAGGAACGCATTGGGTTAATGAGGGCCATCCGCTTTTCTCTTTAAAGAAAAAATTTTTCGCATTTTCTGGAAAAATTTTCGCTCGTTACACGTAAACATATTACACACGCACACACACACACATACAGTGGAGGAACAAGAAAAAATCGACAGGGGGATACCATAAAGTAACGTGCTTTAAGAATTTATTTCTTAACTAATAAATAGTTAAGTTTCAATAATAACAAGAATTAGAGTGATAAATAACTAAAATATATAAACATGTACACGTAACACGGGAAATATTCACTTAAAGAAGGTACCCCCCCCCCCTAGCCGCAATACCATTGTTATTATTATTGTTATTATTTATTTATTTATATTCATTTATTTATTTATTTTATTTATTTATTTATTTATTTCTTTATTTTTTTTGCCAACAAAATTTTAAAAAATCTTCACTTTCTTATGTGAGAATATGCTCGGACCGTTCAACCTCTCTCGTCTCATTGTGGATCTCGCTTTTTTCGAAGAGCTCAAAGCTGTGGCTTTCCGCAGTGGCATAGGGAATAGTAAAAACTGAAGACTTTTTAAAATACGGATGTAAAATAAGAAAGAAAATTTGAAAACTTCAATTTGTCTGTCAATACTTTGTGAGTGTATCCGATGTTCTGCCGTCAAAAATACCTCTCCAGAAACGCGTCGGAACTTGAGAGTAAGTTACATTAATATTTACAAGCAGCATCAGTAATATCTCCATCAGGAAAAAAGTTGGATTCAAAATAAAATTTTGTAATTTCTTTTTGTAAAAACCTCATGATGTGATTCCTTTGCTTATTAAAGCTGACATCCAGCGTAAAAAATATAAAACTGCGAGAGATAAACATGTGTTTTCAAAATAAGTTTCTTAGGATCATGGGAACATTAACACCATTTTGTTAAACAGCAGCGACCGTAGGAATCCTCATTTTAATGTTCGTTCTATCATTATATCGCTCGTTTGGAAAAAGAGTACCACAATACGAAAATTTCAATTTTCTTTTTTTTTTTCGCTTAAAGGCCTTCAAAAGACGTTATCTTCTTTGAAAAATGATGCCAGATTTTTTGTTCTAATATTTACCACTGGAAAGCGACTTACTTTTCTTCATGCGTTCAACTTCAAACGTTTTTCCTGTAAAATTTCATTCCTTGGATAATCAGGGGTACCCACCTAGGGGGGGGGGGGGGGTCATGGCGCAGGACTGCGCCATTGAAATGTTTAGGGGGTGTTTTGATGGATATTTTTCTCATTTGGGGAGGGATCTTGCTTTGCTGGGGGCTTTTTGCAATATTTAAGGGGGTGCGCCCTTGCTCTTAGGGGGGCAATATTTAAGGGGGGCACCCCTTGTATCACAAAGTGTCATGTTGTAGTAGGTTAAACCAGGTTACGCAGTCAGACGCGGGATAAATGCCGCACAATTCATATTTGTTGTAATTATTGATAGAAAGCAGTCAGTCGTTAAGTGCATAATTTTGTTTCCGAAACTTTTAAACACCTTACGCTAAATATTTTCTGTCCTTTTAAATATCGTAACCATGCATTGAAGTCAAAACTAAGTGTGTAATGTGTGTATGAATACGCCATTCTAACTATGGTGTGCGGCTTCTGAACGGTACAACATGGGATACATGCCGCACTATGTTCCGGCATACATGCCGCAATTTCTCTTGGCGGAGTACTGCTATTACTAAAATTGAACTTTATCTAATCATGTCTTATTTTACTATTTTACTGACACTACTTATATTACTGAAGTAGGTTTAGTAGGTTTGAATAATAATATATTAACTTCGTTTCTTATTTTTTCTTAACAATAGCGATGTTTGTGATGTTTTAGACATTGTTGGATAGTTGAATGCTAGTCTATTTTTCAAAATCTTCGGTTTTCGTACCTTTAAGTTAGAGTATAAAAAATTGAATAACATAGTATTTAAATCTCGATTTTGAGAAAAAAAAATGTAACTAGCACCTTTACTTCCTAGGTTACAGAAATAATAAATATAATAATTGCTTGTCTTCAAATTTAAATATTCTTTTAAATATATGATGGTAGAAATTAACTTAAGCAGAAATCTTAAAAACCCCGAAGAGTTTTTTCTTTATTTTTCCTTAATTAACAAAAATCATCAGTTGTCAATTTTTTTTTTTTTTTTTTGAATTTTATTGGTCCGCTTGTCAAAACAGATTGAGAAACACCGGAGTAAGACGTGTGCTGTTTTCAAACTTCCGCAGCAATGTACCAATAGAAGCATCAATCCATTACTTAACTCAAACAAACCGCGAGGTAGTTGAATTAATTCTACGACATAAATCAAACATTAATCACTGCAGCAATTATTTCTTCCTGTTGGTAATTAAATCGTCATGTTCCCAAAAGGGAATTCGTCGGAAATAGTGATGATGCTATTTAAGTACGACCTTTCATTTTCTCGAACATAAAATATCAACACCCATTGTTAAAACGAATTTAACTGGAAAATTACTTTGTTTTATATGATTTGTGAACTTCAAAAACGTTTGTTTTGTTTGTTGAGTTAAAATTCGTTAGAAAAACTCGGTTATAAGTACATGTAACATTTGGTATAATAATATTTAATTAATAATAAATCAAAAGCCTGACAGTAAACTTTATAAACTCTAAACGAAAAAAAAGTAAGCATTTCTTAATGGAATTACCTTAAATTAAAAATGCTTTATTTATCTAAAAGGATATAGTACTATTTTAAATCAGAATTAGTAGTAATAAATCACTATTGTAACTATTAAAGAACTTTCAATTTTGGTTAAAATTTAATTATTATTCATAAGCAGTATAAAAGTAAAATAAAAGAAAAAAAAATAAAATTTTGATACTTAAAAGAAACCAGCGGTAGCCTTAGAAATATTTTTAAAGAGGAAAGGAGTTTCCTTTCCTTGCTGATAATGCAAAATAAGACATTTTCCCAAAATTGAACACTATAAAAGAACGATGTAATCACAATGCTTTAATAGTTTACTGAACATTATTCCATAAAAACTAAGAAAATAAAAGCTTTTTCTTAAAAGTTAAAATATTTCACTTTAAATCCTATTTAATAAAAGAAAAGGGTTCGGATCTCAAAAAAAAAGTAGGGGAATGTGGGGCAAAGTGAAATGGTTAAGATGACTGAGTTTTTTCAAACTGAACAAATCGGAAATTTGTTTTGAAAATTACAGTACATAAAGAAAGAGCATTGTATTTTATGATAAAACTTGCATTGAACAGTATTTTTTATTTTGGCAGTAAATTTGCGTCTTCAAAAAAAAAAAAAAAAAACTGGAAAATTTTAACTTTTTTTTCATGGGGCAAAGCGAAAAATAAAATATTTTTCTCATGAAATATTTTTATTCGATAATAAAACATATTTTTGATCAAAAGAATCAGTAAATAAAAGTTTGAATGAATAAATGAAAAGGTAATGAAACAATAAACGAATAATTAATAGGTAGAGTTTAAAGCAGAGAAGATGTTTCATCATTTCACTTTGCCCCGCTATTTCACTTTGCCCCGTTATTTCACTTTGCCCAATGTTCCCCTACGTTTTTACGTATGTTTTTTTTTCCCAGTAGTGTAAACAATCAAAGCGGCTAAAAGACGTAACAATACTAATGTAAAAAAAGTTAATTTTCGTTACCAAAATAATTCTGATTAACTCTAATTTTTGATTTTATTTTCAAGCTTAATCATTTTGAATCGTTTGGCTTACTTAAGGTTAGCCTTGGTTTCGGATTTTCTTAAAACAATTCTTATAGCTCTTCTAATTTTTGTACACTTCGAAAAAACTTCATCACAGTTTTCAAATAACTTAAAAGCAAAATCATAAGCTTTTAAATGACCGAAAACTTAAAAATGTGAATAAAATATTTCGCGTCCATATTGTTAAATTTATGTGAAAAATGAACTTAAAATTAGAATAAAAGAAGAACAAATCGAATTTTTGATAAATCGCTTCGAGTTGCACAAAATGCACACACTTATACTACAAACTAATTTTGTGCCAAATTGTATGAAAATCGGTCAAACTGTCTAGGCGCTATGCGCGTCACAGAGATCCAGACATAAAAACTTTCAGCTTTATTATTAGTAAAGATAAAGATTCTTGTTCGTGGATTTTTAATGTGAGATGATCGGGAATATTCTTGTTTAACCTATTATCTTTAGAGAATATGAGATAGGGTTAACCTCCGTGAAAGTTTTGAACCACATTGCCAATCCTACTGTGTACTATATAATCTCCGCTTAATGTAATCGCGGTTTATTTTATCAATCTCTTGTAGTTATCAAAATCATTCGGTTTCAATTTTCTCTATTCATTTGAATGTTAAAATTATCACCTTATTTATAATCATTACATTGTTTAATGTTATCAATTTTATAATCAGGAATCAGTGTTCTGCTGAAATGAACATAAACTGATTTAAACAGATTTTGCAATTAGCTGACCTGGAAACTAAGAAATGATAGAAGACATTGATTACGAATAATTTATGAATGAACTTCTGAAAAGTTGTAGACAATCAACAATTGATTTTTATTTTATCTTTTTAATTTTGTATAACTCTTTTTTTTTTTTTTGCTGGAACTGTAGGTATAGTACAGAAATGTTTTTCTTCGTTTTATTTTTGTAAACTTAAATTTGGTGCCTTAAATTGGTAAATTTTTATAATTTCGTGGTCCGTTTGACGTTTTCAATCGGTTTTGGTTATCAAAAGCATTGTCTCCAAAATTATCACATTAAGCGAAGACTCCTGTAAATTGTGGTAAGGGCACTTTTGAACAAAACTCCTTCCCCTAAGAACAAAATTGGGGTTGCCCTGCTGTTAAAAAGTACGTTTGAAGGTCATAGCTAGAAGATTGTGTGTTTTTGCTTTGTCTTCACCTCGAGTTTTTAAAAACTAATCACTCAATCAATTAAAAAGTTAATCAAGTGCAAAAAAAATTTTTCTATGCACATGACCCTCTGTAGATGGAATCGCATTCATATAACATTTCTCATTCTTTCTATGTAAGGTTAAAGGTCAAATCCGGAAGAACTTTTTTCACTCAAACTCTCCCGTCCGTTTTGCTTTTTTTTTTTTTTTTTTCGAAGGAATTCAACAGTTTTTGCTTAGTGGAAAATGGCGGAAAATTCCTTTTCGGTGCTGCAATTCTGCCCTAGTAGCCATCTTGTCCGGAAAAGCGTCATGGAACGTCCAAAGGATGTTAGTACTAGGCAAGTAAGGATAGGAAAGGGGGCTTTAGCCGAGATAGAGCGAATGAGTTGGCCAGTAGATCGATACCATCCATCCACACAGCCATCCATCCGTCTGTCTATCCGTCCACTGTACTATCTGTCCGCTACACGGTGGAGAGAGAGGATATGGGGGGCTGTGGGCTTGACTGCTATCTCCTCGGGCTGTAATTAGCTAGCGTGTGCGAAAGACTGGAGCTGAGCGCGCGTGTATGTGTGTGTGTGCTTCGAATAATAGAGGGCCAAGGCTTCTCCATCCATCGCTCGCTCTCTCTACAGATTCTCTGCAGACAAGGAATTCAGAGCCGCCATCTTTGACCGAATTTCAAAGGCTCTTCTTCTTATAGTTTTATCATTTTTTGCTATTATTTCATCATCTGACGTAAAAAGTAGGTGCAAGGGTGCAAAGAATCGACCCCAAACACAGCTCTAGCTATTTTCCTGACATGAGTGGCTACATTTCGAAAATTATAACAGTAGGAGCAAAATAAGAGTAGCGATTAGTGGGCCAATAACAAAATGTCTCTCCCTGTCCAATGCTATAATGAAGTATTTTTCAATTAATTAAATTTTTTTTTTAAACTTCCAGGCGGGATTCTGTAAATTATTAAAGTTTGGTTTTAAAAGGTGCAAAACATGTATAGTTCTTTTTTAAATACTTGAAATATGCTAAATGTGTTTAAATGATTATTTCGTATTTCATTAAAACTTTGGCAAGTTTAAACAACAGAAAACATAAAATCCTGATGAGAAACAGTGCTTATTTGAAAGCTTCAGTTATTTAATTCCTTAATGGATTCAACGGATGTTAGTAGCTGAACAAGTAGTTTTTGATATAATTTCAGTTAGTGAAACGTTAAAAATATTTTTTTCATAATTATAATTGTTCTGATTAAAGGAAATGTGGCAAACCGCCTGCCTATCGTTGGATAAATGATGCATCTGATAAGTGGTATACCCTCAGGGTGCGACATTTTGAAAATATTCTTTTTCTCCTATTTTGCATGATATCACTGAAGCCTGCCTTGTTGATAAATGTTATCGAGTGTAAATCAAAAGTTTAAAAAAACATCATGATGTAAAATCAGAAGCACAAAGAAAAGGAATGTTGATTCTCTCCTAGAATCCTTGCTTGTAAGCCATATTTTCAATCTTAGTATGGTTATGTACCCCTGAGATCTGTTATGACCTTCATCCCCCTACCCTTCTTTTTATAAGAAAATTTTTGATGTGCAAGTGACTGCAATTATATAGCAATGAAAAGTTTTTTCAAGTGTTTGAAGAACTCTAGAGAATATTCTTCAAACAGCGTTAAAGGCTACAAGACTACACCGAATGCAACAAATTTCAACACTTAAACAAAAGTTTTTCCTGGTACTTACAGAAAATATTTCATAAAATTTGTTTAGGTTTTAAAAAGTCTACATCTGTCCAGCAAACCATAAAGATGTCTGCTCTATGTTCAGCAGGATATTTTATTTAGCCTCCAAGAGATTAGTATATCAATTAAATATACTAATTTTCTTAGAAGGTTTGTGGAGAGTTTGTATTCGAAATTCATATTGCACCTACAATCCTATACAGAATACTAAATTTACAGAAACTTTATGTATCGAGGCACATGGACAATACAGTCTTGCGAAGATAGTGAAAGCGTCATAGCGTACGGAGAATCTCTTTACAGTGTAAAGTGAATGTCAGTTGAAAATTGACTGAGTGTATGATTTTCTTACGGTACCCCACCCTTTAAAAAGCAGACCATCTCTTACGTGCATAAAGATTTTCTGTTAAATTTACAGGGATTACACATAGAGCAAATGGATAATTGTTTAACGAAAGTAACTCACGTCGCCTTTAAAGAATGTCTGTTGTTTAAGACATTGCTCTATTAAACGCGTCTGCAGAGTCTAATAATTATTTTGTAGAATTTCTTACAGATTTGCGAGGGGATTTATGCTTGGACGAAACCTCAATTTTTAAGGTGTTGCACTCAAAGTCCATTACGTTTATGTGTAATTTTTAAATCACCAAATTTATTTAGATGGACTGACTTTCGGCTTTGACGCTACTCTTCTCTTTAAATATTACAAACAGTGTACCTAGCTTTGCCTTCAATCTTTGAGTTGAAACGCACCATTGCTGCGGTCACTCGTCTGGTGTGCTAATTCTACATTAGCTACCAGTTTGTTTGGTTCTCTTGGCTCCTTTAATTGGTTTTCTGCCTCAAGCTCAGTTACTCCCTATTCTGGGCTGATGAGTGCTAAAAAGCACGAAACTGAGATGGAATCACTGAGCTGACGCTGTATTTTATGTATTACCAACTGGATTTCAAATGTTTCACTAAGGGTTCAGTATTGGGTCCAGAAATGGCTCCCGCAGCGGACCGTGATTGTTAGAAGATCTCTCTTCTCTCTCTCTCCCTCTCTCTTTGAGCAGCTTAGCAAAGACTATGCCTGCGAGCAAGTTTGAGAGCGAAGGACTGCTGAATGGGTTGCTGCCGCCTTTTCGCATCGAACTTCTATCACGAAGCGGGCGGACCAAGCCCTAAATTCTATGCTCAAAAGGGGTGAGCTAAAAATAAAGATCAGAATACTACTTGCAGCCCTCCATTAAAGTTGGAAAGTCGTAACCTTTTCAAAATTCTAGTCATTCACAGCAGCTAAGCTTAAATATTTTACTGTATCGTTCTAAGGTTCCGTGATAAATTCCTCCAGCATCGAAATTCACAAAGAGAATACTTTTATTTTTAATTTACTGAATATTCAAAAGCTATTATTAATATTTTTTATAAAATACAATGCCTGAAACAGGGGCGCTATCATGGGAGGTCACTGTAACCACCCAAAAATTCCAAAAGCTCCCTTCCTAAAAGTTTTGTCTGACGATTCGGCAAATTTGGAAACATAATTGCAATGTTGCAATTTTTAAGTGCCCGAATAATCCCTTTTCATTTGATGTACGTATGTGTACATACCTTTTTTTTTAAAATTTTTCAGCAACATTTGGAGTAGTACCCTTTGGCAAATTGAGAATTTCTCCCCTCCCAAATATTTCAGTTTGGGGCACCCCTGCCTTATAACAGGGACATAGCTAAGCTGCGAAGATCCTCTGTGGTGTTTTTTAAGACGAGTGAAGTTCATTTTGTAGGCATGAAATATACGTAAACAGACAATAACAGTAATCAAAATTCATTTTAAAAAAAACTTTGAAAGGATGAAATTGAAGACGTGAGGAAAAGAAGAGATTTTCATTATTTTGATTTTTTACATTTAGAATGTTTGACTTCTTGTGTTAAAAAATAAAATGAAATAATTGAAAGATTTAAAAAATTCTCCTTTTTTCTTTCCGTTTATACGATGCTAAATGTTTAAAAACTAAAATACAGCACAACTTTACTTATCCGGATTAAAGACAATCTGGATGAATGAAAACCTGGACAATTCGGGTAATAAGAAAAACAAATTCTTAAATAAACAGACATCTTTTACTACAGCAAAAAACATAATGCTTGTAACAAAACTACATTTTATTTCCGTTTCTCCCAAATGCTTTATCACTTATAGTTCAACCGCAGTGGTGTCAGACCGACGCTCCGAGTCCGAGTACGCTATATTATTTTTTAAATTAATACAATATACTTTACTGTATTTTCGATTCAAGAGTTGTACGTTGAATCAAAACAAAAAGCGATTATTCGGAGTATTTATAGTTCCGTTCTTGCAATCATAATTTAAAATTACTTAAGTTACAGGTGTGCCCATCCCCCCTCCCTTCAAGTTCAATGGCGTAAATTCCTCCCCCCCCCCACCCGCCATTTTTCTCAACTCGCTTCCATTTTTATTTTTAATTTTTTTAGCTCTCTATTTTATTTTATTTATTTATTTTTAAATATTATTTATTTATTTATTTTTTTAATGTTTTTTATTTATTTATTTAATTACTTTTATTATTATTATTTTATTAGAAAAGTTCTGACTTTTAATAACATGCATACACACGCACAAACTAAATAAATAAATGAAATAAAAAATAAACAGACTAAAATAAAACAAATCATTTAAATTAAAAATAAATCAACAAATAAATTTAAATAAATAAATAAATAAAAAATAATAAAAAAATCCCCCCCCCCAAAAAAAATGATGGCGCAACTTGCGCCATAATCCTCCCCTGTGGGCACCCATGCATAAAGTTAAAATGTATGTTTTTTAAACTCAACAAATTTGATTCGGATAAACGGGGGCCGTATAAATGAGATTCTACTATATACAAAGTAAAAATGCGCTTAACTTTTGAGGTGTAATTTCCGATTATGCGTCAGTAAAATACGCGTACAAAGACTTTAAAAGTATCTCTGCTTTATAGTTAACAAAACACTTTGTTTAAAAGAAGAAGAAAAAAAATAAAGATAAATCGAAATTACGCAATAAGTTCCTCTTTAAAACCGCTTTAAATTATTTCGTTTTATTAATTACTGATCGGGTGCATCAAGTCAGAAGAAAGAGGAAGAATAAATGGAAGACAAATCCATAGTTCATAAGTTAGTTTTTATCTCATAAAAATATTTCGCCGGCCTCTATAAAGTATCGATATTAAAGGAATGAATTGAAGATGATAAAGGATAATTGAAACTATATGAGTTAAGAGTCGCATAAAAATAATTTTCATCACTCTTTAAGGTCTTAATAATAAGAAGAAAGCAAAAATTGGTTCCAGTGACAGGTTTCCTCACCGATTTCATACAAAATTGATGTCTGATGGACTCTGATGTCTGATGGTCTGACGGCCAGATAAATTTTTACATCAGAATATAAAATTGTTTTAATATTGTCTCAACGAAATGTTTTGAAAAAATAAGCTTTTGTATTGCGTAAAAGATGAGAAAATTAAATGGCGGCAAGAAAATACTCTCACTTTGTGTGCGTAGAAACATTTTCTTTGCAGTTAGTAGTCAGTTCGTAGCAAGAAATTGATTTAGATGTCATTCATATTCTAATATTTTATTTTTGAGTGCATTTTCTATTTAACGATTTTTTCATATTAAATATATAGAATACATTCAATTTGTGTTCCTTTTTCATAACGTTATTTTTTGTCAATTATGCTTGATAATAATTCTGCAAGAAAGGGGGCTAGAAACGGGCTAGAAACTTGTAAAGAATGATTTTCAAAATCAGTAATGAAAATTTCATGGAAAAAATGTTAATTTTCCATGTTTTTTAGTTACCTACCCATTAAGAAAAATATATTATTTTCATTTTTGAAAACAAATAAAAAACATAATTCAAATAAACATAAAGAAGAACAGGAATCGATGATTCCTGTTCTCAAGAAAAGTAATACGAAAACTCTATGAACTTATTTTTAATTTCCTATATGGAATTTTTAACTTTCAGTCGAAGTTGCTTCCTAAACTAAGGAACAAGTTGAGATATATTTTTAGTTCTAAATATTTTAAGCAAAACATTATCTATTAACCAGTATTCCTGCATAAAATTTTCTGTGATGTCTTTCGTTCAATGTTCAATGCATTCCTATCCATTAAAAACAGGAGTAAATATAATTATGTTCATCTTCTCCCCTACAGATGGCGCTCTCATATTATTCGATTGAGGGATTTTCTTCTAATATTTTTCCTTAATTTCAAGTTGGACTTGAATGATACTTTTTAGATTTAAATTTAATATTTTAGCTGCAAATTAACTTTTGAACACCCTGAAAAATACAAAAAGAGATGAAGCTTGTTATTCAATGTAAGATTCAAAAATGGAATATTTTGTGTATTCAAAATTAGTGATGAGATAGTGAAGCTGTTAGTTTTGGTTTTTGAATTGTGCGCTCTTCTGCAAAAAAAAAAAAATCTGATGTAGACACTACATCTCATCCTCCCACTCCCACTGCAGACAAGCTACATTTTTTAGTATTTCAGCAAGAATTTCGCAGAACTATCCGTGTTTTACAGGAGGAAAAGCGAAAGATGGTGAACGCGTTTTTTGAAAGAGATGGTGAGGATGAATCTCAAGGCTGCAAAATTTGGAACGATATTGACGAATTGATGACAAAAATATGTTCAAAGGTTGTGTTTCTTTCTTTTTTTCTTTTTCTTTTTTTTTTTTTTTTTTGTCGAAAAACACGCATGTGTTTCTAAACGTATTATGCATCAACAAGGAGTTCTTGTGCAGACTTCGGTGCACCTCCCCCCCACAAGATTTATAAGTGCATCCCCCCATATATATATACCTTTTGTTTATAATTGTAACATAGTGTTATTTTTTCAGAACGGGCGCCCTCACACCTCTTGCGAACCCCCCGCGCCGCGGGGGTAGCGGGGGTTCTATGTACGCCACTAGACGTGACCCTTATCCAAGCATTTGCTTTGACGATCAGGAAGAAGAACTGAAACAGTGTCTTCTTCAAGTGGTCCAGGAACATCGAAAAAGTACCAAGGTTAAATGAAAAACACACTTAAAAATCATTTCAAACCTAAAAGTTTTTTTTGTATTTTCTCTAACATTTCATGTTTTTCTGAACTAGGGTTTTTTTTTTTTTTTGGTCCCTGTACTTGATTTGTTTTCATATATTTTTGTAATTTCGTAATTTCTTTTTCAGAGATGCAAAAAATATATTAAACAACTTTTGTAGTAATGGGGTCGTTTTTAAAATTTTAAAAGCATTTTTTTTCTGAAAGAGCATGCTTAAAAACATAGGATTTGACCATTTTTTGAATAATTTGTTTAAGTTTAATATTTAAAAAAAAAAACTTAAATCGGAGCGCTTTCATTGTTTACGGCTTCTGCCTATGACATCACAAATGATGAAATGCCATTCCGTGTTGCCATTCACAGTACAAAATATTTATTTCATATCTTTACTCGCGTGTATTGGCAACGATATGGTTGACCGCAAGCGTAAAGCTCAATTTTAATTCGCTTGTTGATTATCATAACGGGGAAGCGCGATAAAAAGATGCGCCAAAGAGCATCATTTGTGACGTCACAAGACCACGCCTTGTTTGAAAAATCGGACAATTTAAAAAAATTAATTAAAAAATAACTGTAGGGAAAATGAAAGTATTTTCTGGGTCCATGTTATTTATTTATTTATTTATTTATTTATTTTTGCTCATTCTATCAATTTCAATGACTAAAAGTAGTAATTTTGACTGAAGAAAACCACCCCATTATGCCTGACTGCGCATTTTTGTCAATGTTACGAAGTGTGAATGCAGCTGAGCAACCTCTAAGTATAAATATATTTCCCCAACATTTTGCACAAGTTATCATTGTATATAATGGCACGAAGTTGACGATTCGTGATCATGTTATAAAAACATTCTTCAATGTTTCTTACAAAAATTTTTTGGAAACTAAGTATTTAGTTGCGTATGAATTATTTCCAACCATCAAATCACAAAACTTTGTTCACAACTTATCAATTATTAAATGTCTTCAAATGATTTCAAGATCCGTACAGAGGAAGAAATGGGGCGAAAATTCCATGACTTGTTTGGGAACGACTTTCATAACTCCTTGAAAAAACCAAAAGAGAAAAGCTAAGAAACCAAATATCACAGTTCATCATACGGTTTATTTTGATCATAAACATGTAATAAATGTCCAAAAACTTACTACTAATGAAAAATGGTGCAGCATGTAAAATGTTTTAACTAAATAAGGCAAAAAATATGTTGATAGTTCCTAAAACGTAATTCAAAAACTGTTAAACGTACCGTGCATCATGTTCAAAAAAAAAAAAAAAAAAAGTAAAAATGTAGGGGGTCGGGGCGGTAGAACACGTGTGAACAATGTTTTTCATTTCTTTATTTTTCAAAAACTTTATTAATTTCTCACAGTAAAGATGTACCCATGACTAAATAGATAATCTTGACTTTGTGCCATTAATTTTTTTTTTTTTTTTGAAATTAAAAAACATGTTTACTTCTTTATGGATTTTAAAAATATGTCTACAATTGTTCACATGTGTCCTCATAAGGTGAACATGTGAACAAGCCTGGGGCACATATGATCACGATTGAAAAATTAAGAACAAGCATCATATTTCCACGAAATCTCTTAAACCTGAAACATATACGTATATATCAATTACATTGAAGGGTTTGTAACCAATATTGTGTCAGATTATTGTACAGAAAGATTTGTGTCATTACGAAAATGATTTTTCCGAACTATATAACTCAGCTCACTGTGAAATTTTGAAGTTTCGTATCATGTTCTGATCACACAGAATAAACAAGAAAAAAGCTTATAAGACTACATAGTACAAAGAATACTTTTTTATGTAAAAATTATTGCTATATATTGTTTTTAAGCTTTATACAGAAGGTAATAATGAGTTTTAAACTTATTTTAAACTTCAATTTTTAACTAAATCAAAATATTTTGTCTTTTTATTTAATGTAAGTGTTATATATAACACTAAATTCTTAACCAACTATTAAGTTAAAAATAAATTTTAAAAAAATATATTAATAAAAATAAATAAATGAATATTTAATAATGATAGTAACAACAAACAATAAATTTACAAACTGATTGTAGAAATAATAATTATAAATATTTACACATTTTTTAACACTTATAATACCCTGCACTCAGCGGCGTGCACAGAGAGAGGAAGAGGAGTGACACCTGTTTGCCCGGGCTCGATCCTGAAGAGGGCCCAATATTTTTAAAACTTGGCGTGAAATATAGAGGTAAACAATATGAAAGGGGACCAGGAAAAGTCATTTGTGACGGGCCCCAAAATTTTTGTGCTCGCCCCTGCTCGCACTAATATTTATGTTACGGAGAGGATATGGGAACTATTCACATGTGCCCCTAGATATTTTATCCACAAGTGCCCTATCATCTATTTTAGAACTTAGTTGCAAAAATGAAGAATTCTTGATTAAATTTAAAAGAAAAAAACATTGTCAAAAATTTACCTGAATGTTCTTATAATATAGTACGTCAGCATCTGCAAAAACAAAGAAGCTGTCACCACAGGAGCATAAACTGGCTCCTTGCTCTAAAAGTTTGGCCAAGAAGTAGGTCTGGCGCCGCCATTACTTGAGAATTTTTTAGAGATTTTTTGCTTGACGTTATCCAAGTAAAACAATCCATGTTCACATGTCCCCCCTCCCTCTTTCCCCCAATATTGTATTTTCAACAGTAACTCATTTATCAAATCAAGAATAATTTTATGCCCATGTAAAATTTTAAGCATTAATGCATCAAAATCTACAACTCCACCAATTGTTTGTGCTATCGCTTAGAAAGTCAAAGTGACTTAGAGTAATGATTCTCAATCTGTGGTCCGGGGACCATAGTGGTGCGCGAGCAATTTTCATGTGCTCCACGAACAGCTAGTGAAAGGTAGATTTGGATGTGCGTGGCGAAAATTAATGCACATACTCACAGAAAACTTTTGGATTCATCTCAAACCAAACCCTGTGGCACGAAAGACCATGAGGGCCTAGGCCTACTGTGCCCAACTCAGTTTTCCTGACCAGGGGCTCTGGAGTGCAGGGCAGATGTTCTGGTTAGGTTGTCAGCCTAACGTGGAACCCCCCGTGTTAGGTTCCCAGGCACTCTTGGTACTCATTTGATCGACTCACTGAAGTGGTGAACGGCTGAGTCAACCATGCCCTACCCGCGGATAAAACCCGGGCCTGCAGCGCGTGAGCGCGAAGCACTACCACTGAGTCACTGGGCTTCCATCTCACTTCACCTAATATTAAGTGTTGTGAAAATATTATTTCTATCATACGATCTGCTTAGCATTCGAAAAGATACCCAGTGGTTCTCAATAGTGAAAAGGTGGCCATGGTGGCATGAACGGTATGGCGTCGGATTCGTAACTGGAGGGTCCCGGGTTCGATGCCAGCCGGTCGAAGTGTTCGTTAATGGTGACAGGGACACGTAAAATACATTTGTGGTCACAAAGTCCTCCAAGTTCCCATTTCAAATCAATACTTCTCGGGGTAATGTGTTGGATAAAAAAAAGAGCTGTCTTATGAGGGCCCATCCAAACGTTTAAACAACGTATAGTGGTAGGAACGAGTAACCCTGGAGTGCAAAGTAGTGAAAAGGTTGAGAATCTCTGGCGGACAATAAAAAACGCTGAGAATTATTAGAAACAATTAAAAACTAGTGATGTGGTTTTGAAATTGTTTTATTCATGTAAAAAAATCACGACATCCAATAATACTGATAGAGCAGGGACATTTTAACGTTATGATAGTTTCAAGACGTAACTTTTGCTGAAGGCCCGTACTGAACATAAATCCAGATCAAGAAGTTAAATAAATGTAATTTGTAAGGAACTGACGGATTATTTAAAATCCTTTTTCCATAATTGACGACATCCTATGTCTTTAACACCCGATTTCTGCATTGCAACATAAACTTGATGTTGATGATCAAAACAATGCAGTAACAACAGTCTATTATAAGGTTTTTGCTACTTAATAATTCCAGTTTTAGTGAAAAGTTAAACATTTTTCTTAAAATATAGGCATTAGGAAAAAAATCTAAACAGAAGCAGGAAGATACTAAGATAATCCCAAATAATATGAAACCAAGTTTGAAAAAGTGAACAAAAACGAACTAAATTTATGATTTTATAGAAAGGAAAATGTTTTCTTTATTTTCATAACCAGAGTTCAACAAATTCAAGGCCTTTTACTATCCCTCTGGTAACTTAAAAAAAAAAAAAAAAAAAAAAAAATTGCATTTCCAGAACAAGAATTATTCATAATCCATGTTACACTGAATTTTCGTATTCACTGAGAAATATTTTGTCTGGTGCACAAATATTTTTCTTGACTCCCAAGATTTTACAATGCTTGTCGAACTCGGATCATAATTCAATAACACTAGCTGATGATTGAATTTGGCATTACAGCTAATAAAATTATCTACAGATAGCAGAACTTATTGTTTCAAATTGCAAATGCAAAAATCCAGTTAGCCAAAGGCCTGAATAAGCGTTGGAGGGAAGTTCTTTTCTGTAGTTCTGTAGAAATAGTTCTGTACTTACATACTGAAATAGGTTCGTTCACGAGTGCAGTTGGAATAAACTACGTGATTGCTGAAAAACCTGGAAAGTTTGCTCATTTGGTAAATTTCATACCAGACAATGAAAAATTCCTGACTGCTTATCGGATTTCTTCCGAAGGTTAGTAACAGCTAGGACGGATTTCGTACTTTTGACAGTACCGGAAAACCAATGAAAAATACAGTGAAACCCCGATTTTACGCCCCCCAAATCTACGTTTTTCTTGCGTTTCACGTGGTTTTCATCAGGTCTGTTTTTTTTTTTTTTTTTTTTTTTTTTTTTTTTTTTTTTGTATGCTAATAATGTTAACTTGACCCGGATGGAAAGTTTGTAATTTATGAATTTCCCACGTTTTATGTTTTTCCTGGGAAACAAAAATAAGAAAGAAAAAAAAAATGTTCCAAAATAAGCAATGTGCTTCTTTTTGAGTTTTTTAAAGCTAATCCACGCTGTTGAAAATTTAATCTATGAAAATTAGAAATTAGAAAAAAGGATTTTGAGATGGGGGAAAAATGTTTTTGTCGGTCTGTCTGTCTCCCTCTCCATAATAACTTTTGGATGAATAGTCCAATTGGAACAAATTTTTTTTTGTTCGAAAGATCCCGGCAAGAACACCTCATTTCCATATTCCAGTTTTTTTATTTGAACGATTTTTCGCTCAATTTTGAACTGTTCAAAAAAAAAAAAAAAAAAACAGAGTAAACGGAGAACTTCAAAGCAAACATAGATCTCGACTGAAAGAAGGCTTTGCTTCAAATAAACTTTGTTGGGAAAACTTGTTGTTTCTCTCGATAAAGATTTTTAGTATTTTTTGAACGATTCAAAAATTTTGAGCATTAACTCCTTCAGGAGATTTTCAAGCAGTTTAATAAGAAACCAACAAACTACGTTTTGTAACTAACAAATTGTGCAGAATCTGAATATCTTTTCAACTTTGGTGTCAAGAATAGGAAAGAAGTTATCACTAAAAATTGAAATAACCATGTCTCGCAGACTTAACATTAATGCATGTCAGAGACAAATATGATTGAAGCAAAATGAAACGAATCCAAAGCGCAATTGTTTTTACTAGTGCTGTGGAGTCGAATTAAAAATGACTGACCCTCGACTCCGACAATTTTAAAGCGTTCAACTCTGACTCATATACCACAAAATTCGACCGACCCCCTTCGCCTCCTCCACCACTACAACTCCAACTCCGCAGCCATGGCAGAAATGTATTGAGAGGGAAAATGAAAAACTCTTGACTCCGACTTCTAGAATTTTAGAACCATCGCTTCCGACTCCTACTCTGACTCTTGAAATTTTCAAGCCTTCGACTCCCGACTCCGAATCCTTTACTGCAAAGATATTACGACTTCATCTCCGTAGAATCGGTTTTACTGAGAAATAATGATTAATGAGACGAATTGTTTTATTTTCCTTATAAAGTTTCAATTAATTATTTTTATTTTTTAGCAGCTCGAAGTAAAACGGAATTCGGAGTGCTTTAATTGTAATGGAAATAAGAGCTACGGAGACGATTTTATTTTTGAGGAAAATTACTTATTTATGATGACTTTTTGTTGCTTTATTATTAATTTATTTATTTAATTAAACTTTGGCAATGGGAGAAAAACAGGCGTTTTATTTTTACCCAAAAGAACAAGCTGATTTTTTTTTTTTTTTTGATAAAATGTATTTATTTTGATGTGAATTGTATTTGTATTCTTTTTTTTTTTTTTGCAATTAAAGAATTTGTTATGGAAGAAATATATTAGCTGCATTATTTAAAAGGTGCTACTACTTCATTTGTTCGTTTATATATTTTTTAAAATACTACTTCATCATATGAAAAAGGCATTTTTTAAAAAAAAAGAATCAGCTTTAAATGATAAAAGTGCATGATTGTTATAATTTGCAATCTTAGCTACTTAAGAGAGTATTGATCCGACGCTAGAAAGTCGATGTTGGTATACGGGAACGTAGACTCGTTTAGTTTTGGACGGAACTCTTTTTTAAATCTAAAATTATTCATAGAACTTAAGAGGTTTTTTTTCCCTTCTTTTCTTTTCTTTTCTTTTTTTTTTTATAGTTTTGAGGTGTTGTGCAAGAGGGTTTTTTGAACAACAAATAAAAAAAGAAAAAGAAGAAAAAGGAAATGATGGAGTAGAATAATACTATCGAAAGTCATAGCAAGAACCACCAAGACCAACGTTTTTTTCCTTCGCACAAGCCTACTTCTTTTTTTAATTCATTTATTTACTTTTTTTTTTAATTTTATTGAAATTTCTTTCTTTTATATTTCTACACAAAATTGGCCAAAAAGAGGTATACTATGAAAATTTTCAGCAGCAAGCTTTTCAATGTAATACCTTCTATTACGTGATATGATTTGTTTTTCCACAGACCCTTTTCACCAAAATACTTTATGCACAAATCTTGACATGAACTTTTTTTTGAAGATTGTATTTTTATTTCAGACACCACAAACATAGAAAGAGAGATACTTTAACGCAGGTTCTGATTACCGAACAGGCCAACTAGGCCTTATTCCCTGTCTTCCTAAGGAAAAAAAAATATCCACTTAAAAAAAATATACATAGCATTTTTTCCCATAAATAAACTGATAAATGAAGCTAAAGACTGAAAAATAAATTGTTTTTGGTAAATGGCTTATTTTTTTCTTCTGAATATAGGTCTGTGAGGGGAAAGGGGGGGGGGTATAGCAATATGCTTCTCCCTATTTAGCTGTGCTATAAAATTATTAAGTTGTGAAACATGTATAAAAAAGCAGTGACGCAGCTAGGTCTGTGCAACCAGTGCAACTGCACTGGGCTTCGAGGCCCTATATATAAGGCCCCGCCAGGGTTAACACCAACAGCGAAAAATTTAGAGAGAAGGGGCCTCCAAATTATTGTGGGCTTCGGGCCTTACTTTTAGTTAGTCGGGCCCTGCTTTAACGTCAAAAACAACTCTGTTTTAGTTTGTCTATCTATCCTATTGTCTATCCGTTTGTCTATATATCTCTACTCAGGCACACTTGAGGGATAGACAAACCATTTCTATATCAAACTCTCATATTCTACTTCATAATATACGAACCTTTCAGCGCATGTTTCCTTTCTGGGTGATTACAAGCAAGTTGCAGTTACAATCTATCAAGTACCATTATTTCAAGCGCAATTAATTCTGCCGTCCGATGTCGTTGTTCGGGGCTGCGTCTAAAGGGCGCGCGGCCCCATTGTAGGGCAACAAAGGGCTTCTTCGTTGAGCTGTCAACTGCCGACCAATCCGGAGGAGCGATGGACAGCGTGCTCCGGTCACTTTATCCCTTGACCATTTAGCATGTCGTGGTCTAATGGATTCCGTTCATGGCCTGACAGCAACTGCATGTTTCCAGAGGAAACGAATGTATGAACGGCGTTACGAGATTTAAGCCCTTTCTGGGGTCCGAGATTTGTTTGCTCTAAAAACTTGCATGAACGAGTGTGAGGGGTTTCCGTAAAATGATGTAATAAAATTCGCCATTCATTGATTTATTTTATTTTCTGTGCAGGTTAGAGACTAAGATACAAAATAAAGAGATAGATTATAGTAGATTTCCAATCATCCGAATTAATTGAGACTGAACCTCATTCGAATAACAAAAAATTGGGATGGTTGGTTTTTTGCCAAAAAAAGGGTCGATTAATTAAGTATTGAGTAAATTTTGAAAATAGTAGGCAAAAAAGAGGGTTTTTAATTAATCAAATTAAAAGGCGACACTTTTACTTGTTAAGCGTACTTATAAGTGTTGTACATTAGTGTCATATCATATCACACTCCAGGGTCCTCCGCACCTACAATTTGAGGTTGAGATTTTTGATGAGGCCCTAAAGATAAGTGTATTTTTTGATCCAGACCAGAAGCCAATAAATCTCTGGTTCTGCATCCCTAGAGGTCTTGATTCACTTGGAGATCTTTGCGACCACGAATTATTTAACGTGCCCCAGTCACTATTAACAAACACGGAGGATCTTCGACCGGCTGACATCCAACCCAGAACCCTTCGGTTACGCTTCAGATGCTTTACCGATTAGGCCACCACGGCATTGTTCTACATTAGTACAGTATGTACGTTCCGTACATAAAGGAAAAGTCATTGCTTGCTGAGTATCTCAGTCAAAGTAAATTGTGTGACTATTTTTGAGCAGGGAATAGCGCGTACACAAAATCATTACAAAAGATTCGGATAGTAGGGGTTCGAATAATTGGACTTTTACTATCAGAGACCTTGGTTGCCACATCCGAATCCCGGAGATCAGAAATTCCGGATAATCCGAACATCTTGTGATGTGAACATGTGATAGGAACAGGGGACCCTCGGGTGTGATGTGATGTGATGTGATGTGAAGGCCTAAAATAAAATTTAAAAACAGGGGAAAAAATCAGTAATTGCGATTCAAAAGCAAAGTTAGTTTTTCGACGACAGTTACTTTTAAGAAATGTTTGAAACATTGTAGGGGAATGTAATGCAAAATGGAATGGTGAAATATTTTCTGTCTGAAAATATTTTACCTACGTAGTAATACATGTAGTCAATTCCAGGCAGAAAAACGTTAGCGCTGAAGATCAAAGTAAACGATGATACAAGCGATTTTCAAAATTTTGCAATCGTAATATTTTGTTGTGATACAAAAAATTATATTTGTTATTGTAAAATGATAAAATTCACGTTTAAACATTTTAAATATTAGTTGAATTCTAATAATCTTCGGTGAAGTATACTGAAGTTTTACATGATATTAGGCCTATTTTTATTTTAAATGCTTTCCTCGATTAGGCAAGTGCATGCGGGGCAAAGGGAATGGATCAAAGGGAAATAATTAATTGCATTGCTTATTCAATCATTTATTTGAATCACTTACGGTTTAATTAATTAATCAATTAATTGACATTTCTTCATTTGTTAATTTGCTTATTTATTCATTAGTTCACTTATTTTCTTGTTTATTCAGTTTTTTTTTTCACTCATTTCTTTTTTCTTATTTATGCATTTATTCATTCATTTATTGCTTCATTATCTGTTCATTTATTTATTCATACTTTTATTATATCATTGATTTGAACAAAAATATTCCTTATAATCAAGTAGAAAATATATCATTTTTCACTTTGCCCTATGTATTTTAAAAGTGAAATGTTTCTATCTTTTTTTTTTTTTTTTTTTTTTTTGAAGGTATGAATTTGCTGCTAAAAACGAAAAATGATGTTTCAATTCAAGTTGTATCACAACATAATACTGTTCCCTCTTTTCATAGCAAGGTTTCAATTTGTTCATTTTAAAAAAAGGTACCTTTTCTTAACTATTTCACTTTTCTCCACATGTCCCTATGATGCAACTCTGCACATTATTATGTAGAACGCAATGCGGTTATCTTACTTGGTTGGTAATCAACAGAACGTATCTGTTGAAATACGTGCCTACAATTAACCCATTTCTTAGTATTGTTTAGTCTTCTCGTTATTTATAAGCTATTTTGTTCTTAAAATGTACAATTTTGATGCGAATATGCCCTGAACGTCTTGCCCGGGACTCGATCCGGGGTCCGATGGATTTGAAGCGTAGCGCTCTGCCGATTAGGTCACTGTGTTTTGCAGTCTGATTGCGCTGAGCAGCAATATTAGTATGTGTACGAAAATCACGTTGAGACTAGTGTCTAAACTTCAGACGTGTAATTTGATCTACGTTTTACTGTTTCAGTTAAAGGAGAAGATTTCATTCGTTCTCATTTAAAACAAGTGAATGAAAATTGGGTTCTTAATGGGAATTATTTCCTAAAGTGCTGTTATTTATTTCACGAAATTTGTTACCTTGCTAGATTCGCAGTAAGAGCGTCGCGCTCTTGGAACCAAAATGGAGGACAGGTCGGCCTGTCCGCTGGAGGGGTTCTAAGACGAGTCACTGGTTCATTGAGTTCGTCGAAATAACGGGCAGTACAACATTTCCCTCAATTTAGTGCTATATTGTAAACCAAAAGTTTTACTTCTATAGTGTGCTTTATCTACACTCTGATTTTTTTCGTATAATTTTTACTCTTAGACATACTCCCGCTTGAAATCATATCATTTGTTTTGAATCACCCTGTATAAGAACTACTATTACATTAAACTTAAAACTACTACCGATGTTAGTTTAATTTAAGTTTAAAAAACTACGAAACAGTGATATTAAACATTTATTTGCCTCACAAATCAAATAGACTCAGTGAAATAAAGTTGTGAAAATTTTTGAAATTAGTGAAGTCCGAAGGTTCAAATATGCTTTAAACGTTTTAATAGTGTACTACGTGTATTTGCAGAAGTAAATATTTTTCTAACATATTTTGCGATTAGGAGTTTACGATTTAATTTCTGATAACATTAGCACATTACGCACATATTTCATTCAGTAAAGAACAAAAAGCAAATAAACATTTACGATCTCGTGAAAATCTGACAATTGTTTAATAGATTCAATTTAGTATTAAGTTGAAAGGCGGCAAATTAAAACATCGTATTAGAACCATCTGGAAGATCATTTGTATCACTGCTTCCGCTCTAAAAGTCCATTCATCTTAATTCTGTAAACGTTTCCTTCATAAAGAAATAGCGTTTAGTAAATAAGTATCGATTAGACTTCAAAGCAGTGCATGAATTCATATTTTATACACATCTTTAAAAACAAAGGATGAAAAAATTTGTTCCGCGTCAATTACTTTCCGATGAATTTGAAAATCATTTCCCATTGAAGGCGATATTAACGTCCTCTTATATTCTGAAACGATTACTTGCGAAGAAAACAAATGCCATCGAAGCCATTTTGAAACGCATTTGATGTCTTTAAAGCTTTTAAGTATTTACTTTTGCAATCCTAAAGTTTAATTCGCATTCAAGCTGCGATTGGAACGTATCTTAGACGTTCGTTTTAGATAAAAATATTGAACTGTAAGGCAGCTTGTTTGTTTGATTATTTATCATTTAGAATTTTTATTTAAAGGAAAATAATTTTCTTACACCTAATGAGAAGAAAGTTTACTTAATGGGGTAAAGGCATCAGTAACAGACAAGGGTCCATTAACAGTCAGTCGTAAGTTTCGATTTTACTAATAAGAATTTTAGGCGGGAAAAACTGAAGTTGCTGCAACCAATGAATACGGTGCAACCATCAAGTGTTATCAGAGGGAATTTTTTGAGCCAGTTGATATTTACAAAGCAGTGGCGGAAGGTCATGAACAGCCACAACAAGTTCTGTCGGTGATATTTCATGTTCATTTGAATTTTATATAAGATTTTAGATTTTAAAATAAATAACTTTTGCAAATTTTGAAGAGAAAGAGGGAATTCTGTCCATTACTCATCCTATCTGTTACTGGGTATTATCATAATTGCCGGTGTCTGTTACTGGGGTTCGGACCCTTTTTCGAAATTGAGCAAATAAAAGTAAAATTAACTAATTCAGATTATGCAGAAGCAGCCAAACGTTAGAAGTGATGTAGTTGCATGAGAGAAAAATAGTTTTAAAAGTCTAAATACATTAAAAGGCTCAGAAAATGGAGTTAACCTGAGTGCTATGTTTTAAGCATATCTGTTACTGGTGCCGTTACCTTAATGTCTAAAAATTTACATCTACAAAATAATAAAAGAATACCAATGCGGAAAATGTGTATTTTAATGTGCTTATGATTTCGGAGTGCATGTAGGGCATAACCACAGAGTCAACAATCAACCTCACTTTGCTCTATGACGTCACGAAAAACAGAGCTCAAAGGAGATAAACATTTCTGATTAAACTTGATAGCCATTAAGAATAAATAATCAAATTAAGATCGTTCAGTCTAATTCTTCAAAACAAGGAATAGAAGGTTTCTTTTTTAAACCTTAAAACTTAACTCAGATTTTCTTAAAATCCGTGTCTAAATTGGGCAAGTAAAGAAAACATAATTGCGAAATATGTCTCTTACCGATTAATTTATTCAAAAATAAAATTAAATAGTACGAATCAATCACACGCACACACACACATATAGATACAGTCAATTCGCGATAACTCCAATCTAAAAGGATCGATGAAAAACTTTAACTTATCGAAAGTTCAATTTACCGCACGTTTTGGTTTTCGACATTTTAATATATTAAAAATTATCGAATATTTTAATTCATATGTACATATAACAGACAAAAGTGCAGAACTTAAAAAAGTTTTTAAGAACAATATGCACAGTTTAATCAAAAATATTGAGAGAAAAAAATCAAAAGCGTGGTTTTGATTTCGATACTGCTGGAATCACTTGAATAGAGCTGATTCTACTGCAGGAAAGGGTAACATCTTCATTCGTTTCAAATTTGGATTCATGGATTTTACCGCTTTGAAGTTTATCTTTTTCTTTTAATATCATTGACGGAGTGAAGTTGCGTAGAGATATCTTTAATAGTAAAGAAAACTCACTCTGTTTTTCAGGAATTTATCAACAAATTATCGAGCTAAAGAATGAAGGGGAACGCATCTTAACTTAGGTAAGCCTTTATATAAAGTTACAATCAGTTGACTTGACAACTTGAGAGTTAAAAGCAAATTCGTCGTCCAGCAACATGTCAAACTGTAAGCAGTACAGTACAACAAAAGAAAACAAGCTAACTCATTTTCGCACGTGTAATTCCTTTATCGCACATTGACTCAACGAGGTACTCTTCTTGCTTTAGACGTCTATTGTGCAGGAATTGCCAGTGAAGTTCAATTAATTTTACTCTCATATAGTCACATCTTTCTTTCTTTCTTTTTTTTTTTTTTTTTTTTTCGTTCTTTTGAAATAAATTTCAAGTAATCTTTAAAAAAAACTTCGAGTTAAAGAAAGTTAACTTCGAGATGTGAGAATAATTAGCATGGAATTAAAGACTAAGGGATCGAGACTTGATAAAAACTCCGAGTTATAGCAATTTCCGAGTTATCGCACTTCAAGTTATCACGAATTGACTATATATTTTTATATGATGTTTCTTCTCTATTCTTTATAAACTCAGTTAAAACCTTCAGTAACACAGGAAAATTGAATTCAATAAATCAATGTTTTTTCTCGTCTAATTAACTTTATGTTTCATAAATCCCACATCCACTATACTTTCTTATTCTTTCTCATAATTATAATCTTATACTTTCCTATGCTCTACTATAACGCAAACAAGACACTAAAGATGAACCTTTTCACAAATCGGTTTTAAAGGAATTTAGTATTAGACCAGAATATATTGCATCTGGTTTATTTACAACTCAATTGTCACCTTTTCAATTAAACCTTATACAGAAAGAAAAAGGCATAGGATTTTTCCATCAGCATCAATTTTATTTCATACGAAAAGTGATTTTCAAACGACATTCTTTTTTACCTCGTCGTCGGAATTTGTACCAAGGTTCGAATCTCGTTTTGTGAGATTTCTTATCACTTCACTTGTTTAGCATTAGCAAGTTTTGCTTTATATTTGTTTCAACATCTTCAATTAATGTGCTTAAAAAATAGGATTGAATTGAACGAGTCGATGATAAATTATACTCTCAAGTTACTTTCTCATTATGTTCCCGAAAATAGTGATTTCTTCTACATTGAAGTACTTTTCCGGAAAGTCTTTTCCATTATTCTATTGGTTAAAAGCTAGCTTCATGGTGCACAACTTCTTTCCTGGGCTGAAATTACTCTTATTTTAATTAAAACTTTAATCAAAAAGAAATTTACTTAAAAAATAAGCGTAACTTCTAGCACGATTACATGAACCCGTTTTTGAATTTTAAGGATTTTTCGAAAAGTAGTCAAAAATCTGATCACTAATATAACTGAACCTCAGTCACATTCGCTTTAGTTTCTCCTGAATAACTATTTTATTTCGAAATTCGCAAGCCTTGAATACGCCGCCTAGCGGTGGTTTAAAGAATCATCAAAACGTTTCAATAATACGCGTACAAGGCAAGACAGATGTCTCATAGGAGAGACAGATCATATACTATGTGTGTGACGCGATCTTGATTTTAACTCTTTCAGCTGCAGCTGACCAGAGACAGCACCATAGTTAATTCGAATAGTGAATAAAGGCTAGTTTCCTTTTTTTTTGTAACATAAATTTCGCTACTTCGTGTCGATTTAATCTCGCCAATAATGCCGTGAGCAGATCTACCATTTCGAATTTTCATAAACAGGAGGGGAGGTAGCAAAAGGTATATACTTAATACGAACTTGACCGGAAAAACAACTAACACCACACCCACTTAGATGTAAAAACTCTATTTTCACCCCTCCCCCCCGAATAAAACCCACCCCTCTAAATGACGACTTGGCAACGACGTGCGAATACTGCAGTAGTATAATAAGGACTTGGCGAAGCTATCTACAATTCACAGTAGTAGACGAAAGGAAAATCCCTCATTGTCAATCAAATTTGCGCGAGCTTTCTATTTCGTAGAATTTAATTTTTCCAGTCGAAAACCCGATATGACCATCACCAGAGGGCGTACCATCGATTGTGAAAGGCGAACGATCATTTTCGCCTAACACGAACCAGAATGCTTCTGGCCTTATTATTTTCTATCAAATTAGAATATGCCGTGCAAATTGAATGCCGAGAAAGGAGGTAAAAAATATATTAAACTAATATTCCTAAAAAATAATAATAAACTTGGAGCTAATGCGTAAAATAATTTTTTAATAAAACAAGCTCTTAGTGATTGTAATATCGGACCAAAGATGTATTACAGATATTCAGTATTTTTAAACATTGTACTGGAATATCACTGTAAATACCAGAAAAGGGAACTTTTCTACAAAAGTTACTAGATGAAATTTTTTCTTTGCCATATTTATGGGTTTTATGCAAAAGTACATGAAAATAAAATTAGCTATTTAAAATATATGTAAAAAATTTGCTACTTGTACGCATAAAATAAAGGAACAAATGTGTTGAAATCATATGTTATTGATAAAAACAGTAAAATAAAGATTTGTTTCAATAGAGACAAAAAATAAATAAATAAATAAATAAGATAAATGAATAAATAAATAAAAACAAAAGTGAAGTAAAGATTAACTATTAGATAGAGTATTATCTGGATGTCTGGATCTCTCTCTGTCTGGATCTCTGTGACGCGCACAGCGTCTAAACCTAGAGCCGCTATATAGATAGGCCGACGCATCAGCTTAAGTTTAGCTATTTTGGATCAGATTTTTCATTGTTGCGGAGCTAGGGTTACAGAGCAAAGTTTCGGGTTTTGCCAAATTAGGCAAAAAAAAAAAAAACACTTCATTTAATAAACAATCCATATGCCGCTAATAATTGCTCCCAGTGATAAATCACCAAACGCGATAACTTGCCAAAAAAGACAACCACTCAAACACACGCTCCGATCCAAAATGACTGATCTTAAGCTGATGCGCCGGCTCGTATATATAGGGGCCTTACCTAAACCGTTCGGCCGATTTTCATAAAATTTGACACAAAATTAGTTTGTAGCATGGGGGTGAGCACCTCGAAGCGATTTTTCAAACATTTGATTTTGTTCTTTTTATATTCTAATTTTAAGAACATTTTACCGAGTAAATTATCATAACATGGACGATTAAATTACCAAAATATATCATAAAGTGGAACCGTAACATGGGAGAGCAAATAGCCATATAGCAAATTGGCGAGAAATTCATCATCCATTATTTGTAAATATACAGGCAAAACAAATGGCCTTTTAATTTTCTACTACGGGCAAAGCCGTGCCGGTACCACTAGTAATGAAATAAAGAAGCAAAACGTATAGTTTTATGGAGAAGAGTAAACATCATACTCGAAAAACTTGTGTAGTGTCTTACATAATATCTATTAATAGAGAAAAGCTATTTATAACTGGGCATTTTTGAAGTTGGACCGTAACAAACATAATAAATCTATTGAATGCGGTTGTTTCCTTCAGTCAAAAATGCTACTTTTAGTCACTTAAATTGATAGAATAAGCAAAAAAAGAAAAAAAACATTGACCCAGATAATACTTCAATTTTCCCAACAGTTATTTTTTATTTAATTTTTTTAAATATCCGATTTTTCAAACAAAGCGTGGTCTTTATGACGTCATAAGTGATGTGCTTTTGGTGCATCTGTCTGCTGCGATTCCACGTTATGATAATCACGAAGCGAATTAAATATTGCACTCTACGCTTTTTATCAACCATATCGTTGCCAGTACACGGGAGTAAAGAAGCAAATTAAATATTACGTTCTGCGAATGACAACAGTGAATAGCATTTCATCATTTGTGATGTCATCGGCATAAGTGTAAATAATGAAAGCGCACTGATTAAATTAATTTTTTAAAAATATTAAACTAAGTCAAATTATTTAAACAATGGGCATATCCTATGTTTTTAAGTATGCTCTTTCAGAAAAAAAAAAAAAACTTTTAAAATTTTGGAAATGACCCCATTGCCATAACACATGAATCTTGTTTTTCTTTGCATAAATTACTCGCTGTTGAAATCATTTTTTCTGCTTTCACGCTGTTAATCCATGGATAAAAGGCACATAAGATAAAAGGCATTCTAATAAAGACAAAAAGGTAATAAAATTTGTCTCAGAAAATTATTTTAAAAGTATTTCAGGCTTACCTTCTACACTGCAAATAAAGCGCACCGAATGTGTTTTGAATCTCTATTCAAGCGAAGTTAGGGAATACACTTGAGAACAAAATCACAGCGTTCTTTTGCTATAACAATGATGGCTAAATATAAGGTTAGTTGGTTGTACTATATAATGTATGTATACCCATTAAAATGCTGTACTTTTTGCAGCAACCTTTACTGTATTTTTTCAATCAAAGCAGCTGTTAACTTATCTGAACGCTTTTTGCGCAATTAGTCAGATTTTTTTTAATCACGTGGGCCATGTAACCAGTAGGAAACTCGAACCAATTTCTGCGAAGCTACGCAAAAACAGCAACACGCCTTGTTTGTAGACATCATGGATCTGCCGTAACATCTTCGGCTTGTTTTTGAATGTTTTAAAGGTACGTTACTTACTTATGAGTCATTCCATGTCAAGTGACCTAGGGGTCCCCACTCGACCATCTCCGATTTGGATGAAATTTTATAGAGGAGTAGAGATGCCTTTGAAACTAATCAATGCATATTTTCAGCTTCCTAGATCCAAATCCTGAGGATCTAGGATCGCCGAAAAATGTGATCCAAGATGGCGGATCAGCTTTTTGTGCCGAATTGCCAAGTTTACACCAATTTTACAGGAAATTTTATTACACTGGAAGCCTGAAATTTTAGGCGCTTAAAGTATGGCTGACCGTTAGTATATTCAAGTATTTTTGTGAATTTGAGTTCGTTAGATTTTGTGTAGAATGCGCGTGAACTTGTGAAAAAGCGCGATGCGAGATTGTTTTCCGAGATTTTAGGTTATCATAAAATCTGAAAAAAAAAAATAATTCAAAAGCTCGTACTGCGTGATTCCATTGTAAAAATGCTTGTTTTTAATGGGTTACAGTTACAGAGCTTAAATATGTATTTTCTGGAAGATATTGTGATTCAAAGTGGCTATCAAAACCATTCAAGTGAAAAATAGCCTATTTTCAAAGCGCTATAGCTCAAGTTTGTCACCTCGCATCTTCTTTTCGTTTATACCATTAGAAAGAACACACTTTTTCCTTTCAAAATAAGTTTTTTCTTTGATGGTGTTCTTTCGAATAAGGATAAAAAACGAGCTTGAAATTATGTCAGTCGTAACGAATTGCCATGTTCAATATCTGATTACGGCACATTTTATAGCACTGGAAGCCTGAAATTTTAGGAGCTTAAAGTACTTTTGGTTTTCAACACGTTCTAGTATTTTTGTAAGATTGAGTTCATTAACTTTTGTGTAGCACGTATGCAAAGTCTTGACAAAACGCAGCAGAGAAACTTTTTCCTGGATTTTACGTCATAAATTCTGAACGAAAATTATTCAAATGCTCCAACTTTCTAATTCTATTGTCGATATGCATGTTTTTAATGGGTTATAGTTGCAGAGCGTAAATATTGATTTTCTAAGAGATATTGGCATCCACAAAGTGGCTGTCAAAATAGTTCACATGAAGAATAGCCTGTTTTTAATGCCCTGTAGCTCAAGTTTGTCACCTTGCATCTTCCTTTCGTTGGTACAATGAGAAAGAACATATTTTTTCCTATAAAAATAGGTTTTCTTTTAGATGGTGTTCTTTCAGATAAACGGGAAAAAATGAGCCTGATATACTATTTGTCGTTCGCGAGAAAATCTCGTTCTTAAATAAATAAAGAATGGTGAATGCCGTGACAACCGACTTATAGGGATTTTGCAACTGTTATAAGTCAGAAATAGTTTTTTATTAATCATTTAAAAAGATACTTTGCAAATGAAATATGATGAAAAAAAGAAAATTACCTTGTTCTTTCTGGTGTATCAGTCCGCTTCCTGAACAAAATACTTTTCTGATTCTAACATATTTCATTTACAAAAGAACTTTTTAAATGATTAGTAAAAAACTATTTCTGACTTATAACAGTTGCAAAATTCCTATAAGTCAGTTGTCACGTCATTCACCATTCTTTATTTATTTAAGAACGAGAATTTCTCGCTAACGACAAATAGTATATCAAGCTCATTTTTTTCCGCTTATCTGAAAGAACACCATCGAAAAGAAAACTTATTTTTATAGGAAAAAATATTTTCTTTCTCATGATACCAACGAAAGGAAGATGCAAGGTGACAAACTTGAGCTACAGGGCATTAAAAACAGGCTATTTTTCATGTGAACTATTTTGATAGCCATTTTGGATGCCAATATCTCTTAGAAAATTAATATTTACGCTCTGCAACTATAACCCATTAAAAACATGCATATCGACAATAGAATTACAAAGTTCGAGCATTTGAATCATTTTTGTTCAGAATTTATGGCATTTTAAAATCCAGGAAAAAGTTTCTCTGCTGCGTTTTGTCAAGACTTTGCATACGTGCTACACAAAAGTTAATGAACTCAAACTCACAAAAATACTAGAACGTGTTGACAACCAAAAGTACTTTAAGCTCCTAAAATTTCAGGCTTCCAGTGTTATTAAATGTCCCGTGATCTGAGATTGAACATGGCAATTCGTTACGATTGACAAAATTTCAAGCTCGTTTTTTTATCCTTATTCGAAAGAACACCATCGAAGAAAAAACTTATTTCGAAAGGAAAAAGTGTGTTCTTTCTAATGGTATAAAACGAAAAGAAGATGCGAGGTGACAAACTTGAGCTATAGCGCTTTGAAAATAGGCTATTTTTCACTTGAATGGTTTTAAGAGCCAATTTGAATCACAATATCTTCCAGAAAATACATATTTAAGCTCTGTAACTGTAACCCATTTAAAACAAGCATTTTTTATAATGGAATCACGCAGTACGAGCTTTTGAATTATTTTTGTTTAGATTTTATGACAACTCAAAATCCAGGAAATGTTTTTCCCATCGCGCTTTTTCACAAGTTCACGCGCATGCTACACAAAATCTAAAGAGCTCAAATTCACAAAAATACTTGAATTTACTAACGGTCAACTATACTTTAAGCGCCTAAAATTTCGAGCTTCCAGTGTAATAAAATTTCCTGTAAAATTGGTGTAAACTTGGCACTTTGGCACAAAAAGTTGATCCGCCATCTTGGATCACATTTTTCGGAGATTCTAGATCCTCAGGATTTGGATCTAGGAAGCTGAAAATTTGTATAGATTAGTTTCAAAGGCATCTCTACTCCTCTATAAAATTTCATCCAAATCGGAGATGGTCGAGTGGGGACGATTTGAAAAATTAGGTCAGTTGATGTGGAATGACTCAAATGAGATTCGAACCTAAGTCCAGGGACAAGATTCTTCTGAGTAATGATGTTTGTAAAAAAAAAATATGTTGTTTAAAGTTTTATATCAATTAATTTTATCTCACTTTTGGGAAAAAAATATTTTCTGCCTTCTAGTATCTTATTTATGGATAACTAGCCGCCTGCGGCGACCAGCTGGTCCGTCTTTTTACGCCATTCGCCTTTTTACGCCAGAGGTGCCGCCTTCGGCGACTGCTTAAACAAATTAGCGACGACATTAATCAATGTTTTTATCTATAAATCAGTATTATCATTCGTTTTTTTACGCCAATGTTGCCGCCTTCGGCGGCTGCTTAGATAAATTTCGTGGCGGTGTCAATCAATCTATATCTATCTATATCATTAATAATTTGAATAAAATATTTTCTAGATCTGTCTCCAGTTTCGTCGTTTGAAATATTTTTAAAGGAGGGGGAGGGGAGACACAAACGACGTACTGTTCATGCAAATTTTGTCGAAAAATAACAAAAAGCACTTCCACTTTTATGTGAAAGCATTGTTTTTTCAAAGTCATGGTGTATGTGGAGGAGGGAGGGGGGCATTGACACCCAATGTGCAAGCAGCCACCTACGGCGGCTGTTTGGTTAACTTGTCGTTTACCTTTTTACTTCAAGTTTGCCGCCTTCGGCGGTTGTTTAAATAAATTTGGCAGCAGTATTAATCAATCCATTTCTATCTTTTTTTTTTTGTGCCATTCACATTTTTACGCCAAGATTGGCGCCTTCGGCGGCTATCTACCTTTACAATCTATCTCTACATTTTCTTATCCATCTCTATTTATTTTGACCTCCTCGCTCATTTCCTAATAAAAACAAAGAACACTCAAAAAACCGCTTTCTTTTTAAATTTAAGTAGAGCAAAAAAAAAAAAAAACTCAAACTCCCCGTAGTGTGCAAAAAGTAGCGTTTGACAAAGATAAAAAAAATCTCGCTGTTTTTATTGAATTAATGCGCACAACTATGAAATGTAACGTAATATAGATACAGCGAACGGTCCAGCTTGGGGTGGGGGGATGGAAGAAGAAATAAATGCAATCCCTAAATAAAACAAAAAAAAGGAAAGAAAAAAAAAGCAAGCGTTGCCGAAAAAACACGTGGTCATCACGTCAGAAAATGTAGAAGTAAGCTATATAGAAAAAAAAAAAAAAAAAAAGATTAACATTGCTTGCGATTAAGATTCCATCGTAAATATCGAATCGAAACTCAAGTAGTGACGTCAGAGGCATAAAAGATTGAAGAACGCTTTTTTCGACTGATGCGTGAAAGGACATGATGTGTTCAGCATTAAAAAAATTGTAAAAAAAAAACTATTGCGTATTTTTAAGAACTTTTTTCTTCTGAACAGGGCGAAATGTTTTTACTATTACCAACTTAAATTTCAGAAATGAGGCTTTGATACTTCTCGCAGGATGATATTAGAAAAAAATAAAACCCAGGAAAACATGCAAATTAAAGGTTTTTTCAAAAATTCATAAAAAATACAAAAATTGCTCAATCTTCAAAATTTTTTTGTTCATCATATTTAAAATTAAATTTCCGACACTATAGTACCAAAAATATTTGTCTGGCGCGATTGGTTCGGGGTCTGTGAGGTTAAAAGTACTAAAAAGTGCTAAAAATCACATAAAACATTAAATAACTTTTTTTCTAATTAAAATATCAAAAATCGAAGCCCGAGGTGCAAAACTTCAGCAAAAACTACACCTGTATACCAAATTTCATCTTTCTAGGCCTTACCGTTTTCCCGGGATGCGCGCCACACACACACACACAAACATCTTATTTTATTATATGTATAGATTAATTTTATTATTTTTTGCGTTTCATACGTTTAAAAAATTTTAGTTTCATGATTTATATTTAACACAAATACACAGTAGAAAAGTATTGCTTGGATGAATAATGTGAGCTCGAAATATTAGCTAAAAATGTTATTTAGTAGCTTAGTCTAATTTCTCAAATCATTAAAGCACTTGGTGCAAACGTGGTGCCTAATATAAATGTGTGTTTTATATATGTACAGTATATGTAATTGGGTTCTAAAATGAGTCATGGCACTAAAAATGATAAACCGCTAATTCAGAAGATAGTTCTGAACAGTTTTTTTTTTTTTTTTTTTGCCTTATATTGAAATTCCGCTTTTTAATTTGCTGTTCAACATTTGAATAAAAAGTTTTAAATTTTAAAAATAACCTCGATGTTTTTCAAAAGACAGGTGCAACCTGATAACGTGAAAACAAAAACAAAAATATTTGAAAAAAAAAATCAATGAAAGATTTTGTGAAAACATGTTGAATAAACTAAACGTGACGTCTGTTACAGTTATTAAAACTATTTCAATTACATGGAAGTATTTATATAACCCATTACATTGAAAGATAGATTAAAGGTGAAAATAGACTGAGGAAACTGGAATTTTCAGGACTTTTTTTTTTTTATGAGAAAAAATCAGAATTTAACATTGATAGCGCAAGTTTAGGCCATTCGTAACGTTCAGGAAAGGGCGTTGGGACATCTCCCCGGGAGATTTAACGAATCTAGTCTTAGGAAGTTCTAGTTTGAAGTTTTGGCTGTGTTTGCTGATGTAAAAGCAAAGAAGAGGTGTGGGAGGGGGGGGGGGCGGACTCTTCTGGGAAAAAAATTGAAACTACAGTTTGAAACTGTAAATGCAAGCCACATTTAAAGAATTTTATGGAACTGGTGCGGGGAATCCTTTCAAACGAAAATGTTTTAAAGCTGAAGTTTTAAAGTGTTTTTTTTTTTTTTTTAAATTTTATTTTATTTTATTTATTTATTTTTTTTTGTGAGATAACTTAAAAGTAAGGGGATGCGGGAGAAATCATCCTTCGTTTTTTGAAATTGATTTTATTAAAAGTCTACTTTTAAGTTTTTAAGTGACGTTAGAAGACGGAAACTCTGAGGGGAGGGGGGGGGGAGATTGCCAGAAAATTTTAAAACTGATACCTCCAAACGTTTTAGCTATCTTTGATGATGTAACTGGAAGCGGTGGAGGAGGGGGGAGGTGTCGGGGCTCTTCCTGGAAAAATCATTTTTATTCAGCAAATAGTGTTTGTAAATGATGAGATAATGCTTGTGTTTTTGTAATTAAGTTTGTAACTGTAAAAAGAAATAGTTTTTTCTTATTTAATTTTTCGGGATTTTTTTTATCTGATTGTAAGAAAGCTACAGCGTATAATATACTTTCAAGCATTGTTTTGTAACTTTTTTAACGTGAATGTATAAAGTTAAATAAATTAATTTTTAAAATATTGTGTTTAATGATTAGATATGCTTGATAAACTCAGTTCAATACTATTATGTACGTACGTTTAACCACAGCTTCCACAGCTCACGTTATAATTTAGCGGGGGGTTTTTTCGTTCAAAAAAGAAATAAATAAAACATTTTGAATACATTTTGCTCCGAATGAAAAAAATAAAAATGCGATACTAAACTAAAAGTGAGTACCATCCGCTGACGACTAAGTAAAAGTTTTTATTATTTATTTATTTTTTCATGAACCCATTACTTCCTTCGCACATAATAATAATATTTTTTATTATAAATTATAATTCCTTCTCTGTCAGTGCCGCATCTACCATTTTTCCGAGCCGGGACAAAATCCTGCTGACAATTCCCAACTTTCTTCAAATTGAGTTTCAACGAAAAAAAACCCCACGGAAATAGAATGAATTCGTCAGCCCCAGGAGAACTTTTGGATTTTAAATTTTCATAACAATTATGCTGATTAATGAGATTCAGATAAAGCCTAAACCATCATCAGCCTGCAGTCTAAACATAGGCGAATTTAGTGCATATTTATTTTTTTTAAAAGCTTCCTTTATACGTATGTAGCCGGTATTCTGGGAATATATTAGTGCTAAGTAATTGTTCTTAAACGTATCCTAAAAACTGTACCTTAACGTATACCACAAAATGTTTAGTGTAAATCTTCAAAACGTTTCTTTAACGCTATCCTATAAGTGTGCAAAAAGTAAGCGAAAATATGTGCTGAATTAAATGTATGTTCCGAACAGTGTTTTTAGAACGACTTTGAAGACTATTCCAAAAAAGTGTTCAAAAATAATGGGGAAAATGTGGGGGGGGGGGGGGGAGGCACGCTTTCAAAAAATGTTTTGAAAGGTGTTCTCACAACGGTACTAATAAATACTCCTAAAAAAAGTGTTCTCAAAAAGGGGACAAGTGTCCGTGTGAAAAAAAGTGTTTGATTATTTACAGGGTAGTCAAGAATATAGAATTGCAAGGTTTATCACAGTATGGTATAAAAATTTGATTGCAGCTACATTTTACTGGTTTTCCATGAGCCATATCAATCACATGAACAAACAGGGGTGATTGTGAGTTCATCAAAAAATACCTGAAAGTTTTAAAGCGAGAACGGGGGGGGGGGTAATCTTTGGCCCCTATTACTTAAGTGCACCTTTGCCATAGTATTAAATAGTTCTGAGTCAAAATATTGTGTGTACATTTGGTTAAATTTTTAATGGGTTACAAAGTTACTTTGAGCTGGTGTTATACAAATTATCTTTACATTTGTTCATCTTAAGGGATAGGTGTCCATCTTAAGGCTCTTGCAGGTATATTTGATGAGTATTATATAATTTTAAAAGATTGCGGAGGTAGGGAGATAAAAGCATAACAAAAAAAACACATAATTCCGGTATTTTCGGACATAAAAATACCGGAAATACGTTCGAAAATACCGGAAATTCGGTAAAATACCGGAACACAATCACCCCTGGTAACAAAGTATATACCAATGAGAAAAACGTATTAAAATTGGTCTCAGGAAGTAGTTTTAGAAGCGTTTCAGGCCTAGTTTTGTCAAAAACACAGAATTACAAGATTTATCATTGCATATTGTCAAAATGTAATTATATTTATACTTTACTGGGTTTTAGAAGCCATATCAATAAAAGAGAATAAAAACACCTACCTAGAAATGAAGTATAAGTGGTCCCCAATAAACAAAATGTGTGAAAAACGTCAAAATGCAACTTATGTCAGATTTGACAAACTGAAATACTTCTTTTCCAGTATCGTTGCTACTTTTTGAAACTAATTTTCAAAGAGTAAAAAAATAATTTCTTTCCACCTGGATGGCTGATAATCTTTGAGACGATCTTTACATTCGTTTTTTGAGATGTTTTCACATTGTTTTGATATTTTTTACGATAAATGTTCTTAAGACATATAGGTTAAATTCAAACTTGCTTTAACGATTTAAATTTTTTATTTTTGCTTCAGTATTTTCCTCTGAAGTGACGTATTAAAAAATGCTTTTTGCTATTTTTCTCGTTTTTTGAAACAATTTATGATACAAAAATTAAAGAGAAGAAAAGCATTCATAACTCTTTATTTTTTTTAAATAAACTTTTGGTAGATTTTTTTCCTCCTTTCAAAAAAATAAATAAATATCTTTATTCCTCAGACACATATATTATTTTTTTATGTATTTTTTCATCGATTTTTTGATTTTATAAGAATGGCCTCAATATCATCGAATCAAAAATTCTTCAATTTTTATTTGCTACATAAAATATTTTCTGCTGATAAATTTGATCAAATCAAATCGATTTTTTTTGAACATCTGGAGCTGCAAAGGTTTACATTTGAGTATAGCTTATGGTGTTGAATTTAACCAGAAACGGAAACTATGTAGCAACTAAATCATGTATTTGAAATATTCCAGTAAGGAGGCCTTTTTTTAACAAAGAGTGTTCTTTATGAATCAGGTACTTCCTAGAAAGTTATTAAGGTGTACAGAAAGACAGACCAATCGATTCCTATTTTCTCCATATGAACCTAACTTCAATAGTTCACTTCTTAATTTTGGTTTATGATTGAATAATTAGTTAATTGCTGGGAGGAAGGTAGAGGAAATAACTACTTTTATATTTCCAATTAATTTTGTATTTTATTTAATTCCCTTTTCTTAGTTTTACATTAACATTTTTTTATTCAAAATAAAATGTGGTCTCTTCTATTTTATCACTTAGCAAACATAGGAGTCGATGTACAGTAGAACTTTGATTAATCAAAGCACTGCCGGACTTTATTTTTCAGAGCCGGAGCAAATCTTAAAATGCCCTCCTTACCGATCTGCATCCAATTTTTCATATCGAGTTTGAAAGAAACAAGCCCATTAATAGAGTGAATTCCCCAACCCCCCTCCTCCCGAAGCTGCTACCGAAAACAAAGACCCCGGATTGCTCCTTTCTCAAGATCCAGCACTGAACCGAAATGATTCAGACCGAATCATATGTGGAAAATCGAAAATTCCGGTAAGAAAAAGCACTAAAAAACAAATGTCAGCAGACCGAGGACATGTTTACTCTGGAATTAAATATGTAAACACGTACAAAATATCTACTCAGTGTGATGTTTTTAATTTCGTTGCACAATTACAATAAGTAACAAATTTACTCTATAAAAGTTACACAATTCGGAGAATGTAACAAACATTTATTAAGACATAGTATAATAAACGTGGATTTACATTTTGATACTAATGCTGCAAACCAATATCGTTCTGGTTAAAAGAGTTTCAAATAACTGACTTTCAATTGTATGGGATTCGAAGCCAATTTGAAGCTATCCAGACGTTGTGAATGTCACCATCTTCACTTATTTTTCAATTTCAACAGGAAAACGGGCAAAAAACTATTCGTGGTGCCGCACTTTCTTTTTCTGAATATTGCATTTACCAACAACGATACAAAGTGCCAATGCATCGAGCACGTGGTGCTGCTTTCCCATTTCAGGGGGACTTTTTTTTTGTCCCCACTTGTTAAAAATGGCGAAAATGCATAATTTGTAACCAGAAAACGAGACCTTTTTTAGAACTCGAATACTAGCTGGTTTGCGGAAAAACTCTTCTAGGGGAAAACGACTAATACCACCACAATATGTGACTGTGACGTAGCTTCACTGCAGAGACACTATCAACGAAGAAAAAAATCATTTAGAGGTACGCTTCCTTGCAAGGGTATCACTACATTAGAGATAATGAATTTGACTTGGGATCCCAAAAAAACAATTTATACAGGGAAATAGTTTGACTCAGTGACACATTACAGTCCAAATAAGTTCTGAAATAGCTATTTTTCTCAGAATTTTAAAGTGATTGTCACCTCCAGCAAACCCCGATAAGGAGTTCTTTCTACCTTAATGTCGTCTAAATGTCTGTTTTAGACTACTACTTAGAGCTGTCTTATAGATATTCAGTCAATTTTATTTATAACGAACCTGAAAGGACAGCGATATTTGCTTGTAATAACCAAGTACTAGCAAAATACGAGTTCCTAAAAACATCATAGAAATTCATACATACGTTCTTTATTTTATTTATTTAATTTTTTTTTTTTTAATTTATTCACAATACCAAATAAGTTGTTTCATTTTCTTTAGACTGTTTCATTGTCTCTTTCTTGCGTTATTGGTTTCCAAGAAGCACTCATGACGCGGAATAAGACATCGTCATTTGCATCTCTTTCTCCGAAAAAATTTGGGAAGGTATTCTGCATATTAAAAGCCAGTGACGAGGATGGTTCAGCTACAAACTCTTCGCGCTTGTCATTATCGTCATTGTTTTTACTATTTCATTCTGCTTTAACTAAAACTTGAGTTAGAATATCCAAAGTAAGCGTTATAATAATAACGAAAACGTGCGAAATAAATATATGTTGTATGATGGCAACAGGTGTAGATTAGGGAATTAAATCAGGCCCATCATTTGAGCAATCAGGGGAGCCCCTTGATTTTTGAAATATAATGAAATTAGGCATTCTTGTACGCATTTTGTTGTTTTCCCAACATAAAATGTACTGAACACAAACCCTTTGCTCCTCCCCTCCCTTTGTAAAATTGTGAAAATACGAGCCCGAATTAAATTATATTCAAACGATTAGTTATATAAATTGCATATTCAGAATAAAGATCCATTACTCCTTATAGTTGAGTGCATTTCTAAATATTAATTTATTGTGCATACAGTACAGTAACTGTCTCAAAAGCAATAACATTGGTGTCAACACATAATTTAACATTTTAAAATATTTCTCTACTTTACAAATATTAATAAAAAAATTCCAAAAGAAGCCGTCATCTCTTGTTCTCAGATTTTCTGGCTCATGATCAACTCTAGATTAACTTCAAACCATTGAATGACTTTTTCCAAGAAAGGCTATATATATATATATATATATATATATATATATATATATATATATATATATCTATATATATATATATATATATATATATATATATATATATATATATCACAGTATTGCTGGCTTTACAAGGGTGTGCATAGATTTAACAAGATACTAATCTTAAATCTTTCGATTTCCTCGTCAATCTCGTTATAAGCGAGATTGACTGTATAATTTATTGCTAAACACATTGCAATCTAATTTACGCATTAACGGATGAAGACAATTATGAGTTAAGAAAATGGTATTCTGAGTTTGACTGGAACGGTCTTAATTAGAACATGGTTAAACAATAAAGAACTTACAATCAGGGCTGCGGGACTCCGGCTCCAACTCCGACTACGGGTATGTTATGACCCTTGACTCTGACTCCCATCCCGGGAATTTCAGAGCCTACGACTCTGACTCCTTTACCCCAAGTCAGTACTCCGCAAACGCTTTCAGAGTTGCGAACTTAGATGAAAAATGACCGACTCCGACTCTTGCAATTAAACCTTCGACATTCGACTCCGACTACTTTAAGCAAAAAATCAGTCCGACTCCGCAGCCCTGCTTATAATGAACTTATGTATGTTTTTTTTTTTTTTTCTTTTCTTTTTCGGGGCTATTTCGGTCAAAGCTTCAAGTGAGGTGAAAATTAATTTACGATCCGTAACGCTTGTCTTGATTACAATAAATCAATTGGTTCGTTGATCATTTAAACTACAGTGAAACTGTTATAAAGTCATTCAAGGACCAGAATATTTATAATGATATACGAGGGCAAATCAAAAAGTCTTTGCGCCTATTTTTTATTTGCCACAAAAAGATACCCACATGTATTTACAAATATACGTAGTAAACTATGTCACTTACACTATTTCTCCACATAGTCACCACACCGGTTCAGACATTTGTCCCATCTGCCTGTGGAATCATGCACCGTCGGACCACGTTCTTGGCTTCTTCGTCACATGTGAATCTCTGTCCTGCAAGAAACTTCTTCAGTTGAGTGAAAATCACTAGGACAAGGTCTGAACTGTAGGTGCATTTCCCTGTGATTGCTATGGGCTTTTGTCCCTTGCTCCGTACAAAACGAATAGTACTTCGCTGCTCATAAGCTGCTTACGTCTGAAGAGCAACCATCATCATAAATGACTGATAGCAGCTCCACTCCTCCGAGCAAAAAGCAGATACGGCTGGTACGGTTCAAGGAACTGTCACTGTTGGGAATGTATATGTTTGCTTTGTATTCGCAGCCGTATTTTGGTTTAAAAAAAGCGCAAAGACTTTTTGATTTGCTCTCGTAGTTAAGTAACATGACAGTTGCTCATCGTTACTGTTCATGAGTAAATGAATGAAGTATAATTTCCTGTCGTTGTAACAGAGTTGTCACTATAAACAATGTCATTATAACAAAGTTCAAATATATTACTTTTATTAGAAAAAGTAAAAAATAATAAAATGTATACATACTTTATTTTTGAATGTAAGAAGGCCTCGTTGCAAAAATGTGACTAGCCACAAGAAGTGACTTTTCAATCAAAATTTTTGTTTCTCATAACTATAATTGAAGTAATCATGAGAATGGTTTATGTCATTTGGGGAGAAAAACTTACTTGGTATTAGTTTTGCAGAATATGGATTGTATAATACCTTTGAAGAACTCTATAAATACTTTTTTTAAGTTGGAAATTGGCCTACTGAAGAATTCACATCACGTGGCACGTGGCACGTCACATTCCTAGCCCCGATCCCTTCATTTATTTTGACTACAATATTATTAATTTTTTATATTCTGATAATTATGGGGTCGATTCCGAAATTTTAAAAGCATTTTCTTTCTGAAAGAGAGCATGCTTAAAGACATAGGATCTGACGATTTTTTAAATAAATTTAAGATTAAAAAAATATATTTTAATCGGTGCACTTTTATTGTTTACGCTTCTGCCGATGACATCACAAATGATGAAATGCCATTCACTGATGCCATTCACAGAGCACAATATTTAATTCGCTTCTTTACTCGCATGTGTTGGCAACGATTTGGTTAACAGCAAGCGAAGAGCACAATATTTAATTCGCTTCTTGATTATAATAACGTGGAAACGCGGTAGACAGATGCGCCAAAGTACATCGCATTTATGAAATCATAAAGACCACGCCTTATTTTCAAAATCGGACATTTTGAAAAATAATTTAAAATTAAGCTATGGTAAAATTAAAGTTTTTTTCTCGCTCCATGCTTTTTTTTTTTTTTGCGTATTGTATCAATTTCAGTGACTAAAAGTAGTACTTTTGACTTTAAACAACCCCTGTACGGATACTAAAGATTAGCAGTTGTGACACTTTTACTGCATTTCGAGAACATTTGATGTCCCATAAACAAAAAAAAAACCTCCTAAATTTTACAATAAAAAGGACGTTTTATTTAATTTAAAATGCTGAATTCCAAGAAAAAATATTTTTTCTTACTTGAAAATTCCTTTTTCCAACTATATCTGCGAAAGAAAACATTCCAATCCGCACTAAAATGTTTTCACGCAAACTGAAATGTTTACATTAAATGCTTTGCTCGTAAATTAAATATTGTTCAAAGAATTTATACGGATGTGTCTAAAATTCCGTCCTTTAATGCGTGTTTTATTGCATTGCTACGATTAAAACAAATCATCGAAATATTGTGAAGAATTCATTTTATTTCTTCGGAGTATTCTTAACTGAAACCTGCACTTAAAAAATAAATAAAAAGCTTTAAAGAAACAAATTGCTGTATCAAAACTTCCTTTTTTTGCTTTTGTTTTCCTTTGTCATTTTTGAAACATCGCGAAATTTAACGACCGTGACTAAAGATTATTTGAATATTTTAAATTCTTATTTCTGGATAAAATCATTCGACAATTCGCGACAACAAAGATTTTTCCTTTCTTCAATTTGCATCAATTGATTCGAATTTCACTATTCATTTAGAAAATACTGTAGTATAGGAGATACTATTTTAAATTTTCCATAGCGTTTTATGCATTACTAGCGCGGTAGCTGCACGGCTTTGCCCGTAGTAGAAAATTAAAAGGTCATTTGATTCGTCTGTATATTTACAAATAATGGATGAATTTCTCGCCAATATACTGTGTTAATTTGCTTGTCCATGTTATGGTAATTTACTCGTCCATGTTATAGTAATTCGCTCGGTATTGCTGCACAGGAGTTAAATCCACCAATAGTGACTTAAAATTGGAATAAAAACGAACGAAATCGTATTTTTGAAATATTGCTTCGAGGTGCGCCCCCCCCCTCCAACTCTTCCCATGCTATCAACTAATTTTCTGCCAAATTTCATGAAAATCGGCAGAACGGTCAAGGCGCTATGTGCGTCACAGAGATACAGACTTTCAGCTTTATTATTAGTAAAGATTGCAGTTCAATGAAAATTCGGTAATTTGTTTGCATTCTGGTTGCTTAAAACTATTTTTCCTTATATATATATATATATATATATATATATATATATATATATATATATATATATATATATATATATATATATATATATATATATATATATAAAGCCGAACCCTAAAATTTAAAATTAATTTAGCTTTTAAAAACAGCATCTATAAATCTGTGAGTTTATTTTTTCGCTGCTGATTGCTGAATAAGCATACGATATCTAAATGTTAAAAATATTTAAAAAATAATAATAATTCATTTGACAGAGTCTTCAACGATGAAATGAAATAAATTTTACAAAGTCACTTCACTTCACTGTTATAACAGAATTTTTTCTGTTATTTTTTGATCTTAAAAATATTATTTCTTTTTAGCTCTGTAGCTTTTATTATTTTTTCTTTTTTGTGGTATGTGAGATAATAAAAGGAAAAACGTGTACAAAAAATACTTCATGTGTACTTTCGAATGAAATAAACTCTTTGACACCTTTGAACTAAACTACCTTCCCTTGTAGATTTAAACGCAACTTTTAACACTTTTTCTTAACTATAGTTCCTCTCAATTGACACATAGTTAGAGCTTCTTAAAATGCTTGGCAGGAGTGCAATGCCGATTAAGTGCCCAGGCCAGGGTTGAAACTGGTACACAAGGTGCGGGAGTAACATGTTTTCTTTACATGATGCTACCATAAAGCATGGCGACTGATATGTCATTTCCTGGTCGGTTTAATGATTGAATTTTATAGTTGGAACGCATAATTTTTTTGGTGATAGATAGTAATAGTAGTGTTTGGGTTGGTGTTATAAATGTGATTAAAAAAGAAAAAAAAGATTTAATTGTCTTGATGAGGGTTTTTTTTTTTTTTTTTTGTGAGGGTAAGCCGAAGTAGTTAGACAGATTATTTCTTGAAAGAAAAATATTGGAGCAAAAATTGTGTGGCTTGCGACTTTATTTCGGTTATTGACAGGCCATGATATCCTGGGGGAGTATCTTTAGCAAATAAGCATACTTTATCAACCTTTTTGTCCACATTGTGCTCTTACGGAAGAAGTGACTCTTTCCCATCTCTGTCTTTATGGAATACTTATTGGACACGACTCCTAGACAGTCTACTACAGGAGTTCCCAACCTGTGAGTCGAGACCCCAAATAGGGTCGTGAAGCATTTCCTATAGAGACGCGACATTATTCCTGCTTTTAAAGCGTATAGTGTTAAATAGTTTTAAATTTTTATTATATAAGAAAGGAAAATAGCAGAGGCTTTATTTTCCTTTGGGGATGTGTTGAAATTGCGCTAACTTTTAGTAATGAAAATAGTGTTGTTTCAAATTTTGCTTAGAAAGTTGTCATTGAGTTTCTATTTTATTAAGTAATAATTACATTTATTAAGTGACATTTTTCGTTAATGAACTTACGCCTCGTATATACCACAGATGTATGTTAAATCGGAATACCAGTATTTAAACTGGATGTATTGAAATTTTGGAAATAACTTTGGAAGTATTGAAATGTATGTTGTAAAATATAGTAGTAGGTATCTTTTTCTGATTTTTAAAATCTTTTTTGCACGCAATATTACGCATGAATAAAATGTTTCAAGCGATGTATACATGTATAATATACTCCTTATACACGTAGAAGGTACACATGTGGGGTCGCAAGTTGTTTAGTTGGCGAAAATCGGGTCGGAATGTGCTAAGCGTTGAAAATCACTGATCTACCAATACTGGTGGTTTAGAGACTTAGAAATAATTGAAGATGTTACCTGGGAGTTGTGTGTGTGGATGCTTTCCTTGTCTTTGTTTGTTTGTTTTTTGTCATTTGTAGCATTTTGTATTCTTCCCTTGCCGTTAGGTTTTTTTTTCAAACTGTGGTTTAGTGTCGATACATCTGGCAACAAAAGTTGCAGAATTTTCCAACCCCAGTAGAGCTATCAAGAATCTTCAATTTCAAGTCTCAGTTAAATAGACTATATACTACATCAGGCACAATGATGTACCCAATTTTAAGCACTGTAATAGTAGGCGATATGCGCGAGTCGTGTAGTACTTGAGATATCACAAACTTTGTCATCGCACGTTTCAGCATTAGCTGGAGTGGTGAGCATCGTTCACCTGTTCTGAGGATCTTCATCAAACATGACGAGTTCTAGGTTGCTGCTCAGTGCCACTCTTCAACACTTTTGTATAGGGACCTCAGCATCTGGTCAAGATTGAACTCTTTCGTGTCGAAAAGTTCAATCTTATAAGAGAATGCCATGGAAATTTGAGTGCTGAAATGGCACCAGAAATGGCATTCAAATGGCTGATATGTCAACTCTTGGGGCCGTGGTAGCCTGATCGGTAGAGTGTCGGATTCGGGGCCGGAGGGTCCTGAGTTCGAACCTCGATGGTCGAAGACCCACCGTCGTCATTAAAGGGGAATGGGAGACGTTAAATATGCTCGTGGTCTCAATGTCCTCCAAGTGAAACGATATCTCTGGGGGTGCTAGCACCAGGTAGCTATTAGCTCCTGGACTAGTTCTAAATTCTCATTAACTGTTCGATCCGGTGATGGTGCTGCCATCTATCGGTATATAAAATAATGGAGGCAAGGCACTTAGTATGCAGTCCTCGACATAAATACAGTTGTAGTCAGTTGTGACTCTGAATAGGAATAGGAATGTCAACTCTTATTTGTTGGAACCTTAAAACTACACTAAGACTCACCCTGTTAGAACACCAGATCGTTCTCTCGACCGGCATATTAGACACCAATGGATGAAAAAGAACCTATCATTATGCACAGCATACATTATGGTTGATTTGACTGCAAATGCAAAATGCTCATCCCTCAAAATGAAAACTGGCCACTTTAAGACTACGTACAAATTGGCATGCTTGCATTCAAAATCGGGACGCTTGGAGCAGTTATCTATTCACCAACATTTCAAACTTAAAATGGCTCTTTTGATGATAATTTAATGTATGGTTTTGAAACTTAAACCAAATAAATATGTTTACCCACAGAGATGTTTACCTGAATTTTCTGCCTTTAAATATACTTACTTCAAACACTAAAATTCAAACAATATTTAATAAAGACGAATCATAAACAGCATTTCTAGTTGCAACACATAATTCAACAAAGCATTTGCTTTACTATTTTTCCTATTATTTTCCAGCGCATAAGATACATAAGGAATTTCGTTGGATAAAATAATCACTCCCATTCGATTTTAACTCACTTCTCTTGCTTTTTTTTCTCTTTCAAGCAACAATTTTTACTTCGTTTTTTCTTTTGCTTTAAGAACTTCTTTCTTCTTTTTCTTCTTCTTCTTTTTTTTTTAATCACCTGCTTCTCGAAACACAAGCGTTTGAATTTATTCCAAATTCCATTTTGAGTCATGCTATAGCGTCTTTGTGTGTGTGCGCGTTAATTACTACATTCCAATTCGACTGAATTTAGTGCTTGCTTAAGTAACAGAAAATCGGAGATATTGCGTGATTTTTGGAATCACAAAAATAACTTAAGAAAAGCAACGTAAAAAAGCATTACTCATAGTTTTAATTAGAACTCAAGAAGAAAAACTGCAGCGTTTTTTAAAGCTGTTTTTGCGGAATTCGTATTTAATCAACAGTTACGATTTCGGCGAATTTGGTAGAGCATTAATATAATTGGATTTTTCTTAATTCTTCGCCGATAATTTAGGACCTCTCGCGATTTAAATTAACGAGTTTCGTTCTGTGTCGTGCGCATTCAAATATAAAGTTAGAAACGAAAGTCATTTTCAATTACGTATTTTTTTACTTTATTGATGTTTTTCTGTTTCAGAGGAAAAATCAATATGTGATGGCATTCTTCACAGCGATGATGCTAAACTAGCGGATAAAAAACGATTTTTTTTTTCGCTATTCCAAATACGAACACATTTCTGATGCAGGGCTGAAACGTAAAAATTCTTGATTTTTTTTCCTTCGTTTTTTTTCTCTCTTCGTTTCTCCTTCCTTGTCAAAACTATGCAAGGTACAAATGGAACAAATTCAATCTGGCGCAAAGGCTTAATCAATAGCGTTAGCAGTTTTTTTTTCTTTCCTTCTCCTCTTCTTGAGATGTGACCGTTAGGTGGTTAGGAAATCTTTGTAACCGTAGCCTTGTCAGGGGCTGGTTGTGCTGAGATATGGGCCAAGAGTTCTATGGGTGGGAGCTATGGCTCTGGACTAGATCGATGGTATTGATCAAGACTTCTCCGTTCGTTCCTTGTCAACAGTGCGGCAGAAAGGTCCTGAGGGACGTTAGTCTGAAAACACCTTCCAAAGATGGAAGGGGATTGGAACAAAGTGCGCAGCTTTACTCAAATGCAGAGGTTGTCAAAAATTAAATTCCGTATTTGAAAAATGCATAAATTTATACATGCACCCTTACATACATGCATGAATTTTCTGTAAAAGCACTTATTTACGCGAGCTGTAATTTTCGCGAAAATGAAGATATCGGTGATTTCACAAGCTAAAAATTTTGCGAGTTTCTTATGACCAGAACCAAAATTTGATACGTTTAAATTTTCACGATGGCAACTAGTTCGCGAAAATTAAAACCTTGCGAAAATAAGTGCTTTTACAATATATATTTGTGAATTTATGTGTATAAATACACGTATGTATAAATACACGTATCAAAGGTGTATACACGAATTTTTCAGTATTGAAAAACCAGTGGGAAGTAGTTGAGTTTCGATAGGAGCACAACTGGGAAGGAGGAGGGGATAAACCTTCTACAACGGAACCTTTAGTTTTGTATCATACTGAGTATCTTTACCTGTTAATATGTGTAAATGTTAACGACTGTTATGAATCACCCCTCCCACTCTTAACCGGGACCCCAGGAGAAAATTCTTGTTGAGCCCTCAATTTTGAGTCGCAGAAACTTGGACAAGTTGTCCTTTCTCCAAGGTTTTTTCCTCCGACATAAGACTATCATTCGCAGAGTTCTCTTTGTTTCTTTAAAAAAAAAAAAAAAAAAAAAAAAAAAAAAAAATCCTTCAAATTGTTTCTACTATTCAGTGTTTGGTAGTGCTATTACACAATATCAAAGGCTGCAAAATGCCCAAGAACGGCTTCAGACGGCCTTGAGAGAAATATTTTCTTTTCTTTTCTTTTTACTTTTCGTAGGTTACGGAAACGAAAATTTTTCATTACCATTTCTGTATGCGTGTTTGTGTGTTGAAAAACTTCAGATACTTCTACCTTTCCAAATTTAGTGCAGAAAATATCGTATCTACTTTTGGTTTGTTCTTTTCCCAAAATTGATTTAAAACGTCAATAGATGTTTTTCCTGAAAATGTTTCTAAGTATGCGTGTTATATTAACAATTAAAAGCTATATATAGATTTTGAGATATATTTATTGCAACATGGAGCCTAATGCACCCCCTAACATTTAGATCTATCAATTTAGCTCCAATAACTATGTATGATAAAAATTATAACTTGGAAGAAAAATTAATTTCTTAGCTTTGAATTTCTTTTTTTTTTCTTTCTTTCTTTCTTTTTCTTTTTTTTTAAATTAAATTATTTAGATTTTAATGCAAAAAAGTTTAAAAACTGTACGAATCTCTGTTGAAGTTTTTTTTAAAACTACTTTGTTTCCTTTTGTATGAGTCATTAATAAGACTGGATTTTTAAATTGTCCTTTTCACCTTAATATTCTAGATAGTGCGCTATACATACTTGTAAATATCTTGTGAGGCGGCGACTTAGTACATTGTACGGAATTCACCTCTGTTATAAGTTATATCCTTTTTGGTGTGATTTGTGGCCCCTCTCAACGATAACATTATCAACGATGCAAATGTTTTGTTTGACAGAAGATATTAATAGAGTTTATTTCATGCTAAAAAATTAACCCTAAATATTTAAATTATTGAATACAACCAGCTTTCAAAACCTTTCTTGTGTAGAGATGATTTGGATAAAATGGCGGTTTGTTAGAAAAGGGAGAAAAAATGAGGGGATGTTCTACACATAACAAGAGTGTATCCACACACGTTTCTTTGATTCAGTATCCGAAATATTCTTCTTCATTAATAACAGAGATTTGTTTTTTGTATTTAAAAAACAATAAGAAGAGAATTAATATTATGAATAAGTTGAGCGACATTTCTACTGCAGGCAAATTAATTAAAACTTGTCTTATTTAAACCCAAGGTTTTAACTATCTGGTCCAATATTTAGGGTTTGGAAAGTATTTTTAAGGAGGAAAGAGAAGCACATTTGATCCCAACAGCGCATTTTTCCCGCTGGGTATGTTTTTGCTGTTGCAAAACCAGATGAATTGAACACACTTTTGATAATCCCAGTGCCCATCTTTCACAGGATTGATAGGCTGTTATCAGGTGTTGCTGGAAGCAATCAGGAGTCACCATCTCCGTACGAAGCACACAGCCCCCCATTTCACTTCTCTTCGTTTTCATTCTTTGCCTTGCTATCTCGTAAGAGAGGAGTGTCATCCTTCTAGATCTCGTCGTCCTGGAGCGCACGTTTTCTTTTCCCTAAAGTCCTTTTTCTTCTTACATATCCCGCTGTCCAAGTATTTTCACGAAAAAAAGGTTTCCTCTAGAGTTCCCGTCGACTCCTAGCAGCGACAAACGGCCCCTGGTGGTCACAATCTACTTTGGGAAAAATTCTTTTTACTTCTACTTCTATCCAGGAATCTGGCAACAAGGAAGGATAAAGCTTCTTTCCTCTTCTGTCTTACTCAGAAAGAAAGTGGGTCAGAAAGAAAAGTTCTTTTGATTCTTTCTCAGGCTGAGACAAAGATACTGAAGTGAAATGATAAAATTTCAAAGGTTTTGATGAAATAAATAAGTAGGAAGAAGAAAGCTTTGAATTCCGCAACTTAATTTATGTACTTTTTTACTCGCTTGTTTTTAAAGCTTTCCCTGGACAGTAAACATTCCGATGCCTCTTTTTTTGCTCCTACTTCTCTAAGTAAACATCAGTAGTTGCTTTTAAAAATGCCGCTGTGTTTGAAAGAACGAATTTCAGAAAGCTTCCTGAATCTTAATTCAGTTTGCAAATGTTGAATTCTCTGTGATTCACTTTTACTTCATTTGCATTCTTTTAAAACAGTTACTGACAAAACTCGAACTGTTTACTACATTTTTTCTAGTTTTTACAAGAAAATTATTTTAAAAAGCTTTATCCTATTTTTTCAGCTTTTCGCTTTAAACTTAATACTTGCCAGTGGTACCAAATCTTTTTTAAAAATATGTTTTAATATATCGCTCGCAGAACGGTATAAAAATGCATGTGTGCTTTAATCTGATATTAATTAATGCTTCTTAGAAGCACTGCTTATTATTTATTAACATGAGTTTTTAAATAAAAAGCGCATCTTTTGGCGATTATTGCAATACTAGGGTACAGTTTCTGATGTATTCCTCCCCAAGCAAAAATTTAAGTGACGAAAATAAAGTAAAGTTTAAAAAAAAAAAATTAAAAAATCGATTTGAGTTACGCCTAAATATTCACCTAGTACCTGTAATGGCGCGGTGTGAAAATAACACATTTTTACCTCGAAGAAGAAAAAAGCAAAACAAAACCTTCGTCTTTTTTTTTTTCGACAGAGTATTTTGATTTCTCCTCTTAAGTTTAGCTAGTTTTATTCATTCATTTAATGGGAAATGCAATAGAAACAACACAAGTAGCTGGAATGCTAAACTATGAATAATATTTTTGAGCAAAAAAAAATAGCCAAGATATTTTTTCCCGACAAAGGATTGACCGACCGGTGAACGAACTTCCCAGAGTGAATGCACAGCGCGTAAGAAATAAACAATAAATAAATACTTTTGCGCAGAGAAGTAAAAAGAAATAACCAGCGTTATGTATCTGTAATTTTGTGCTTCAAAACATTGATTATTTCCCTTTATTGCACAAAAGTATTTTTTAATAATGTTTTTAAAAAAATTTCTTTGTTGAATTGCCAATAGTAACTTCTTTATACACATTTCCAGAAAGTAAGCGTCTAGTAAATGCTGCGGTTATCTACTGGATGGAGTGTTCATTTATTGGGCAGAGGTGCTTTTGTTCATTTAACCTCCCGCCCCCCCCAAAAAAAAATAAACAACTGATGCAGAATAGCAAAAGTTTGCCCACATTTTTTAAAATAATCTACGTATATCATCTAAAATGTTTTTACTACCATATGCAAAATGCTACAATTTATAAAAATGCAATGAATTTTTGAAAATGAAATTGCGCTTGAGTGTTCATTCCCTGTCGGTCTATTCTAAACCACAGGGTAGTCTTTAAAAAAACTGTAATCTATCAGAAAAAGAAATTATAAATAAATTATGTTTTTTATAGAAGAATACATTGCATGGCAAAATTTGAATAACTTCAAGCACTGTGCCTATTGATCTCCTCGTTAGAAAAACTCTTTACACAATCATGAAATGTAACACCCTCTTTATCATCATCATCTTCAGTAGCAACAAATAGAATTTGTATTTCAACCACAAAGCCTTTTGAATTATTGACGTTATCATTATTAATTTCGGGGCTGCCCCCCCCCAGGGGTTTAGTACCTCCGGGGGGGGGGGTAGTTTATTTTTAAATACCTACAATTGTTAGGATTCAACGATGAGACATTTCTTGGCTTTCAATTCGAGTAAATTTTTCGTCCACTCATAAACCATCTTCCGTTTATCAGTGGATGTTTTCCGGGGGAGTTTAAACAGGAGACCATGTAATGGCGTAGAAGACGTGAAAGGCTAGATTATTATGACTGGCAAGATATGTCTTAGAATGATTACTTTTCGTGAATTTTAATTATTGTTCTCTGCACTGTCAGGCTGCTCTTCCTTTTAGAATCAATATTTCATCAGTTCTTGAAACAGATCTGAATCAAATGAACGAATCTCAGTTTTCCGAAGACAAAAAAATTACCTGGTTATAAGAATAAAAATACGTCATAAAATTAAGGAAATCTGTACCGGTCATAAGGTAATGCTGTGAATGTTTTGAAAAGTTAAAAGAAATGATTTATCTAATAAATTTACTGAAAAAAAATTAATAAAAGTTTCTCAAAAAGAGTCATTTCACTGTGCTCGTATACCTTCAAGCCCGTCATTTCAAACTTTCCATGCGGGTCAAGGGGATAGAATCAATGGGTTTTTATATCATATAGAAAAATAACAAAAACTACGTTCACATATATGTAAATACGTTAATTTCTCCTAACCAGGAGGTGGCAATTACCTCCTCTTGACCACCTAAATGATGTGTTTAATACCCTAGAAGCGTTTTAGGTTTTTTTTTCTTTTTTTTTGTATCACATTTAAGTTACATATTACACACTGAAATAAAAGTGGTTTTTAAGAAAAAACGAACTTGTAAACAATTATAACAATTTCTACGGTCGAATAAATTAACTAAAAAAATAATTAAGAGTAGAGATTTTTCATGATATGTTCAGCTTCGAATCTTTTAATCTTTTTATTCATAACATTTTAATAAATACTGTATCCATCCAACACCCTTTCGTTAAGGTCATGCTTTTTTTTTTTTTTTAATGTCATTTGTTTCACAGACGATGTTTTTGATCTAATTTTTTTAAAACTAGTTTTTAATTGTAGCAGTGTTATTTTTCAATGACTCTCGTTTTATGATTAAAGAAAATAATAATAACAAAATGCGAGAAAACATTAAATGTGTTTCTAAAAAAACTAAATGGGATGAGTTTTGTCTGTACATTTATATAAAAGGTTATAAAGACAGATCTTTACTCCTCATGGACATAATGCTAAAGTTTTCTTTCTTCAAAAATAGAAATCAGAAAAATTTCATCCATTTATGTATGGTACTCAATGTATTATTCAAGTGCACTTCCTTTCCTTAAGTTGGAATCTAAAGAGAGGAAATGAATTGAGGGTTGCCCCAGGGAACGGGGGATTTAGGAAACGAAAAGAAATTGAAGATCGCGGTTTTTTTTTTCTCTTTTTTTTCAAGCACGATGACTGAGAATTAAGGTTAAAATTTATTTCCAAGATTGAAAATCAGTTTGAGTGATTCCTTAATGTGCTGGTTGACTGGCTACATGATTACATTTAACTGTCCAGTAAGGATGAAATTAGAGGGTGGTATTGACCAGGCCCGGATCTGCGTATCCGCAGACTCCGCAGTGCGGGGAGGCTCACGTCCTTAAAAAGCCCAATGGCACAAGAAATTGAAAAAAAAAAAAAAAAAAAACCCTAACATTAAGACTTATTAAGGATGCAAATATAAAGTGCTGGCCTCTGAGGAAGGGCTCTACAGATTTTGTTGCAAGGCGTCCCAAAATTTATAGATCCGGGCCTGGTATTGGCTCTGTTACACCAGGGCCTAAGGGGTGTAAGTACATCATGCACAAGAGCGATAGCGCACCCCCTGAAATGCTAGGGGGTTAGTTTGCGCCACGATCCTTCCTCGTGGTCACGGTAGAAGAAAAAGCGCGATACTGTGACGTCAGTGGCAGATTCTTGAGAGAGTCTGTAGACTATTTTATGGTTGGGAAGAAAAACCTAAAATTTATGAAAGAAAAGAAAATATAAAATTTTTTAGCTGATGAAGGTTTGTTCCGTTTCTTCTGGGCTATAATCCACAAATATCTTTACTTGTTATTAGCATCTTGTTTTTAATCATTTCTCGGTGCCAACTTAGATTTTACGATTAAGCTTATTCCGGTTTATCTTCCCGACTATTTTTTAATTTTTTATCTGCGTTCAATCAAGACTTCTGCCACACAATGAGGTGCCACATGATAATCCTTTGGCTCCATGCTAAAATGCAACAAATTGAAGAAAACGAAGGTCGACGTTGAATTCATTTGAGACGATCGATAAATGCACTGTTTCAGGTTGATATTTGGGACTGTTAACCTTAATGCAATTTAAAATTTTAGGGACTGTTTTACCAACCCTGATAAGGATTTTAGCGCTCTGTCTATTTTCTAACAGAGAGTTTTAGAAAATTTTCCTCGCGCTAAATCTTCGCAAATTTTTTTCGGCAGCCGAAATTCGGAAACAGAAAATTTGGCAACTGATCCAGATTCAGGCGAGATGTGATTCATGCAGGACGGATAGCAACAGACATCCGATTAATAGTGTTTTAATGTCTGGAAAGGGGAGGGGGTCCATGACAGATATGGGACCTCCAGAGTCTGCTGAAATGGTTTAGCCGCCCTGACTCTCCCGGTCTGAACTTGGTGGCTTATTTTGGTGAGAAGAAAAAATTAACGGAAGGTAACTCAAAAAGCATCGCTGAGCTCTAAACTGCCACTCCGGATTTCATCATTCTGCATAGGCGCCTCGACATTTAGCGAGTTTTGCTGGATTTTGACATTATCTGCATCTTACCAAAGCCATCAATGGCTAGCATATCGAACGTGTCATGAACTAAATCTGAATATCTATAGTGACTTTCAACATTTACATAACATTTTTGAACTCATTAGGTTTTGAAAAAAATAATTTTTACTTCATACACCTCAATAATTATCTTCCTGTACATGTATATACGCAGAGGCGTCTCGATGGGAGTTCACGGGAGGTCACTTTGACCACCCAAGAATTTTCCTTATTCAGCAGATTTTGTCTAATGATTTGGAAAATTTGGAGACATGATTACAATATTGCTACTCTTAAATGTATCTTTTCATTAGATGTACTGATGTGTGCATGCTCATATTTTATTATTCAACAAAATTTGGAACTCTATTCGGTAAATTGAGAATTTCCACCTTCCCAGAAATGTAAGATTGGGGCGCCCCTGTATATACAGGGTGCTCCGTTTTAACCTGCAAGACCTCTATTTTCGCAACCGTTTGTCCTAGATGCATACTTCCAATCGCAAAAAAAATGTTCAAAATCAGATGCAGGGTTAAGATAATGAAAGTTTGAAATGAAAATAAAAATGAGTGAAAAATACGAAACGTAACTTTTTATACGGGCCAGAGGTCCCCTAACTTATATTTAAAGAAATAATCTCCATTGAAAAGCATTTCCAACGCAAAAAATTCGAAAGTAGTACGACCAATATTCATCGAGATATGAAACACAGCGTTTTGTGACTTACACCACCTTACACTTGCCGTCAATAACACCTTTTGGGGGGAAAATATACAGTGGCTCCCAAAAGTGTTCGTACACCTTGAAATTTTGTAGTAAAACCAAAATAACGCAAAACTGAATTCGAATATTAAGTCCAATTTTTTTTCACACCATTGCTATGCCATTCTGAATAAAACCCAGTAGTTTTTCTCAAAATATTGACATATTTTATTTTTGAAATTTGTCAAAAAACGAAGAGACAGAAAAAATACGCCACAAAAGTCATCGTACACTGAAATAGATTCGAATAAAATCATGATTAAAATTATCATATGCGGTTTTTTTATTGTTTTTGCATTGTAATGACACTGTATTTTGCCTTTAATTTTTGCCTTTAATTTTTTATTTATTTATTCCCTAATATTCTGCTTATTATTTTTAAATGGCAGGTATGCGTAGAAAACAACAAACACGATTCGAAATTTGATTTTTCTTCCTCACAGTACCCATAAATTGGTTTGAAATGTCTCTAAATTAGTTAATTTATACCAACCTATAGTGAAGTGCTAGACAAAATGCTTTAAAGACAAGAATCGGATCGAAAACAAGGTCAGAAAAGGTCAACTGGCAAAGTTAATAAAGCGTGATTGGAGGTTTACAGTTCAAATAATTATGAAAAATACACATTTGAGTGCTGAAAATGTTTCTGCAGAATTGAATGAAACATTTTGCGTTTAATTTTCACTTAAAATTGTTCGCCAAGTTCTCTGATTAGCTGGATTAAATGGGACCTCTTCCCATAGAAATTTTCTTGTTCGTGCAAAAAACAGAAAGCTTACGCTTTCCGTCGTAAAATGAATGATAAATAAGCTCAAAACGTTTCGGAACAACGTCTTACTTATAGATGAAAATAAATTCAATATTTCGGGTTAAATTGTTGTATAATTGTCAATAGAGGAAAAAAAATGAGGAATTCAATTTTAAGAACTTAGTTGGATCAATTAATCAGAACGGTGAAGGTGTTCTGCATAACAGCATCAGAACTTGGAAATTTGGAATTTTTTTTATAAAATAATGAATCATGCTGTTCATTTAAACATTTTAAAAAACAATTTTAAACCATTAGCCCAAAATTTGGTAATTGGAAACAACTTTGTTTTTTTTTTATCATAGTAACGATAAGAAATACACGTTTGCGTTTGGTGTCTCAAAAATTGTCCTTAAACTTAGAAATATCTCTTCAATCGTCAGATTTAAACTTAATGGAACATATTTGGAGATATCTGGTGGCTAGATTACGAAAATACACCATTGAAACGAAAAGCGAACTTGAAACAGTAAGACTCGAAGTGCGGCTGAACACTTACTCAGAAATTGCATTAAAAAAAGGAAGAAAAAACAGTGAAATCTATTCCCAGACGTTTAAAAGCTATTGTTGATACTGCATGATATTCTACTAAGTAATAATTTTGTAAAAAGTTAGATTATTTACTAATTTTTTGACATTTTTTCAAAGTGTACGAAAACTTTTGTGAGATAAAATTTCCTGCACTTTTTGGTTTTTGATTTTTAAAAAATTAAGTTTTAATGTTATATATAAAATTTTCATGTAGTTTTGTTAAAAATAGATCATAGATCTTATAATTAAATACCTATTCCGAAATATTGATTCTAACCAGCGCATAGGGGCTTATTTCATTTCAAGTCATAGGTGTACGAACACTTTTGGGAGCCATTGTAGCAGTTAACAAGTGTTTAAAATTATATGTGCACAGATTGTGGTTTTTCAAATTGTTCGAGGTTTTGCAGTGTGTTTTTGCGTACAACGGCATAACATTTGCATGAATTTTTGAATAGCAATGCAAAATATAAATACCTTGGGTTTTTTTTTTCTTTGACAAATTGACATTCTTCTGAAAGGGCGATAGGTTCCAATCTTATCTTCTGAATGGTCCCTTAAAACTTTGAACTGAAATATCTCCTTGATTTTTTGTCGCACAAATGTTAAAAGTCTTTTGTGTCAGTAATAGTTTTCAATGGAGATTATTTCTCTAAATATAGGTTAGGGGACCTAAGGCCCGTATAAAAATTTAAATTTTGTATTTTATGACTCATTTTTATTTTTGCTTCAAACTTTCAATATCTTAACTCCGCATCTGATTTTGAACATTTTTGCAATCGGAAGTATGAATCTAGGACTAACGGTTGCAAAAATAGAGGTTTTTGCAGGTTAAAACAGAACACCCTATATATGTAATTTAGGGTTTTGCTCAGAAAACTTATTTAAATTTAGTGCTATACGTAGAACTGTTTAATATTCGATCCTAAAGTTCCTAATTCAAGGCACTGATGTAACAATTTAATTTAGATAGTTCAGTTTTATGAACACATACTCTTGAACATACATCAATCAGTTGGGACTTCGTTTTAGTAGCCGATCATTTATACGTATTCCCCGGAGAATGTTGAAACGAATATGCGTCTACTCGTAAGTAAGATACTTTCTTTAGCTGATATTGTAGTTTTGATAACAATTATTCTAAATGTATAAAAAGACAATGTTAAAATATGAAATATTATCGCTACGTGTTCTAGTATTCAAACTATTGTCTTTGAATTCTCTAAATACAGTCTTGTAGAGTAATTATTTATTTTGTTTTATTTAAAATTAATAAAGTGAAAAGTTTCACTATTTATGCAAAATCTTCTTTGGTGCAATCGCGCTCAAAGTTTTATTTTATAAATTATCTCATTTCCGTTGCAGGTTTTAATTAAATGAACTTGATACGTGTACTATCAAAAATAACGTAAAAAAAAAATAAGCAAGCAAATCAGAAAAGTCAGTGTCATATTGCACTCAATATTAAGTTTAAAATGTCAAACCAGGTTGGGGTTGAACCAAATTTTGAGCTAAAAAAGTTCGAGCGAACATGAATCAGTTTTTGAACAAACAACTTATTTTATCACAATACACTGATTAAATAAATTCAAGAAAATTTTTCACAAAATTTGAAACCATTCCATACCCTCACCTTCCGTCCCCCCAAAAGGGGGCTTTATGTTCATCGAAATTCACAAGCGCCTACTTATACTCCATATGAACAGAGTACTTGTGGAATAAGGGTTTGAGAGAGAATGCACGTATTCGAGAGAAATTGCAGGCAGAAAAAAAAAAAAAAAAAAGATGTTTGTGCGAATATTGAGCAATGAGATATTTTTCATGCCTATCGAAGGGGGTGGAACATAAATTCCAGAAGAAAAAAAGAAGGAATGTTGGAAAGCGTATAGATGTGAGAGATGAGCTGTTCACCTGTCTCAGCAAAAAGCAGACGATCTAAACCGGTTTATCGAAGGAGAAAATTGGGATATGCTCCGTGTATGTGGACAAGAGTGGGCGTAACTCTGAGGGGGGGGGGAGCTGAGGGGACGCTTTTAATTAACCGGAGACGGTTTTGCGGTGTATCAGGTTCTATCCGAAACTCCATCTTTCGGAAGAGGAAAAAATGTGGGGATGCTGAATTTAATGAGGGAACGGAAAATTGATCAAACAGCGGCTACAGCGGATTTTTTTTTCCTTCTTTGCGCGTTTCGCGCAATATTGTCGTGTTCGTTCTGAATTTTTTCGCGGGAATTTAAGGGGAAATATTATCAGGCATTTGTTATTTATTTCCCTCGCTTCCATTTTCTAAAAATAGTGCATTATTGATGCGGTATGAATGAGACAAACGTGTAGCCTTTTGAACTTGTACACAATGCTCGAATCTTGTTTGTTTTTTCATCTTTTAGTAATGAATTTAAGGCTTTCATTCGTCATTCTGTTGCAAGCTTTTTCATTCTAGACGAAATATAGCGTAAAATTCAAAGCTTGCTCTGAAAAGTAGGATAAAAATAATGATCAACAACGTTAAGAAAGCACAGAAATTAAAAACAAAAATTGCACATACGTGTTTCAAGTTTATAAGGGACTCCTTTTTCCATTCGAAAGATCTTAGTGACTAATTATAATTAGCAATTTTAAGTTGCATCTTTACACATGGAAAAATGCTCAAAAGTCGTCCGCCTATATTTTGCATATAATACAGTACTTAAATATACGTGTCCTCATTAAAGCAGCAGAAGCACGTTGAAAGAAAAGAAAATGCTTTATTAATAAGTCTTTAGGGCACTTTCGGCTGTACCAGAATCCACCAAAAGGGCCGGATTTCGACTTCTGATGAACCAGGGCAAAAAACGTTGGGAACCCCCGCATAATTTTAAATTGTAATATTACTCTCTCCCCCCAACCACCGCTACCGTGACAGTTCACAAAACAATGCAAAATGAATATTTTTTAACGTGATAAGAAAAATTAGGTATATTATACTGAGACCGATTGCACAATTGACAATTTAAAATATTTTTCACCCAATTTTTTTTTTTTTTTTTTTTTTAATTCTACATTACAAGAAGAACCGATTTTTGTCCTGAGACGACAATTTTTCTTTTTTATGCAATTTTTCACAATGCCCTTCAAAACAAACCATTACTTAATTTGAGTTTTCTATAGCGGAATCTTTTTTTTTCAATCGCAAAATATCAAAGTCCCTTTCTTACCTTCCTCCTTCTCAACAGAACTTTATTTGTAGTCAAAACTTTTTCATTGAGACATTTCTTCTTTTTTCAATGCATTTTTCTGTTGTTGAGATCTCCTTATAAATTTTTCCGCCAATGATATGTACAGATTCTGTAATTTAGAGATAAAAAGCAACTTACATACGCTGCTTTTATGTAGCAGATTGTGTGAAAAACTCAGTACTACATACATCTTTCACCTTTTTATCTTTTTCATATGCAGTGCATTTTTCCATTGCATACGATTTTGTAGTTTTCCTATAACTAACCGGTGCAGTGTATAAAAATAACAATTCTATTCGCTATCTCTTATAATGTCTAAATCACGAAAGCGTTTCGGTTCAGGAGGGAAAAAATGGTATTTGTAAATCCCATGACTTCATATTATGTGGAAACAATTCGGAGAAAACACTCCAATTGCGAAAGGAATTATTGCTAATGAAGCTAATTGAACGCTGTGACTGCTAAAGTGCGGGTACAATTCTACCTCGGAAATTTCTGCAGTAAATCTCATTGCTAACTTAGAACGAAAAACCTTTGCACGGATTAAAAGTCAGTTCGGTAATAACTTAGCGCAATAAAAATTTATATCTATCATTTGAGATATTTACCGAGTTCCCATCTGAAAATTCCAGATTTGACGAATGAAATGCGATCAAAGAGCGAACGGCAATAAGCATCGGCAGTTCTGCAGACGATATTTATACCTCGGCAGGAATTTTTAACAAGCGCAACTTTCGTTCTATTTCTTGACATATTCTTTATTTGCTATGTGTTTTCTTTTTTTTTTAGATATTTTGCCGAGAAATATCTAAGTAATTTGATATGTATGTTTCTTCGCTCTTGTGATCGGATGTAATTTGAAACGTCGCATTCTAGCATAATTATATTTCTACTCCACTTCGCTCGGAGGCTAAAATCTTTTGGCACGATATCCAAAACCTTCCTCCGATTTGGAGCTTTACTCCAAGCTTTAGGTAAACATCCGTACCCGGTGTTATTTCCTACTTTTTAATTTCATTTATTTGTTCAGTCGGTGCGTGGCGTACTATTTCGCTTCGAAAAAAGGAAGCGGAACGTTTACTACTCACGCTGTCTTCCTAAAGTGCTTGTTAGAAAGTTTTATTTCGTAAATTGGAGACACTGAAATTTTTACGGATGCAATAAACCAGGATGAAAAGGCATTTATGAGCGTAAAATCGTCGCAACTTACTTTGACAGTTTTCAAAATTAATCGAAACGTTGCCATTCAGGGTACAAAAATTACTATCTTTAAAATGATAGAACAGTTGAAGAATTTTCAGAAGAAAGGTCGTGCGAACAGAATATTTTTTTTTATGAAGGTTATACCATCAAACACAGCGATTTAGCTCTCATTTGCTGTTTTCTTTTATCAAAGTTTCATAATTAAATAAATGAAATTTGCACTTAGGAAGGAAAATTCAAACGAACTTAATATATGTTACTGATAAATTTAGGTATAGTCTGATTTCTATCCGTAGCCAAAGAGGTAGTTTTGGTAATCATGTCGTAAAATATGAATCATGTGGAACTGAATCATCTTTTTATTCTTTATTTAAGAATACAAAAAAATAATAATGTTTTTCTGTGAAAATAATGTAGGGTCACTTCTAGAACGCTTGGTTTTTAATTTTAAGTTTGCTGAATCTGTTCTACCAAAAGTTGTCGCTGCAATAAGTCCTTTAAAATGCCTCTGGTATAATGAATGTTATAAAAACACCGGAAACCGAACTACAGCAGTATTTTGACCTTGCAAGTAGATTAGTAGAGTACTTTATTCAGGCTAGTCATTTGATAGTTTTCCTGGGCGGGTGGGGGGTCAAGGGGTACACACTCACTGCATATATTGAAAAACAGCAAAAACCACTCCTGCATACATAGAAATGCATTGATTTTTCAAAGCCAGGGGGGTCGATTGCTACCTTCTGCTCCCTAAATGACGGGATTGACTATTGACTTTATAATGTGCATTTTTTAGGTAAGGTGAGTTAGGGTAAGTACGTCCACTGAGAATTTAGTGAATGTTGACCTGAAGAGACTTCTGCCATATATTGAATATAATGGGATTATGTCTAGTAATAATTCCTATTAGTAAAGACTGACACTGGCTTGCATAAATAAAACACAGTCAGTGATAACTTACATGTCCTGCACTGAGCTCTAATGTGAAGATTGAGAAGGATAGAATTTAGTTTATTTTGTTGTCATATCAAACAGCTGAAGTCATCAAGTGTAAGTTGTATTTTTTAATAATAAGTTACTACTAATATACCATTGCGTGTTTCGATTGATTACTGTAACCATACTTCGATTATAAGAGGGGTCGCACTTTCCCTTTCTTTAAAGTAAGATGGAAAAAGTGCGTACCATATTGTGGGGTAAGTGCGATCCATGTAATTTGTTTTTAATTTTGCTTATACTCGTAATTCTTGTTTTCAGTCTACACTTTATTTACCCTTTTCATTAACTTCTATACTAAATTCTAATTGTGGTTTGCTTTGGAAAATGGTGAGAATCTATGATCGAAAGAATGGATCAAGAAAAATCGATTTCGAAAGATAACTTCCAAGCAGCGTTTGTCTTTGAAAAAACTGAAAAATGAGGTGTCAACGCAGCAGTAAGGTATTACCCCGACAATTAGGGCAAGTGCGACCCTTGGCCATTTTCATCACTTATTTATTATTTGCATTGAATAGGCATGAATGTCAAACTATAAATGGACTTTAAATTTTCCTTTAGAAACTAACTTACTTTTGCATACAATTATGATTTTAAGTTACTTTAAAAGAGAAAAACAAATAAAATAAGGAAGTTAACTGAAACACTAAGGTAAAAAGCAGGCACTCACCTGACAAGTGGGGCAAGTTCGGCCTTTAGAAGAAGTGCCCTAAAAGAGATCTCAAAACTTCTGTTTGTGGTTTGTTCCACATAGTATATCTTGAAAACCTTAAGAAAGGACTTGAAAATGAACCTTAAAATTTGGTAAATGTACAAGATTTTTCAATGAAGCACCATCCTTCAGAAACAGATCTTTGAAGATTACGGTGCGTACTTACCCGAACTCAACTTATGCGTAAATTGCTTTAATGATAAGCATCATTATCTCCATAAACAATAGTCTTTAAATGATGTACCCGAAGTACTTTAAAAATGTTAATATCTAATATTAAAGTGTCTAATATCATCTAATAATAGGTAATAGGAACATTTATTCCAATCACGCTTTAATAAATAACTTGAAATTCAAGCATTATTTAAGTTTAAAAAAAAAAGAGACCATAAAAAGTAGCTTTGTCCGAGTTGAGTTGCTACGAAATATACCCAACTCACAGCTCTTGTCTGTTACACCAAAAAGAGGGAAATAATGTCACGGTCATGGCTCAACTTATCGGAGCCCCACTATACTTCAAGGATTCAAACCCGGAATATTACGGTCATTCATAAGACGGTAACTTTTTTTTCTTTTTTTTTTTAAAGTTTATCTCAAGAGAGAGTAAACGTGATATTCACGTGCTTTATGTTCGCAGACTTGTGTAAAAGGCTTATAGGAATTGTTCATAGAATTCGTCAGAGCGTGCATTGATTTGCTTGTTTTTGACGGAAGAAAAAGGGTGAAGAATGAGGTAGAGTGAAGAATATTCGCTGTCACTATTCCGGGATGCTGCTTCTCTCCCGGTCGCAGTTATGAAGACACTTTATAACAGGAAGGATATTTGATATTGATCCCATCCTCGCTGCAGGATATCTCAATGGTGTCCTGGTGGTCATTTCCACTGGCGCCTGCTCGCTATTTTGCCTATCGCAGCATTAAACACGAGTGGGGGAATTTCACCAGTCTACTGGAAGGGATTTCCCTACATCGAGATGATAATCCCTCTCGCTTTTCCCCACTTCTCCTTCCTGTCCACCTGAAACGAGAGAATGGAACGTTAGAGAGATAAACCTAAAGGCTTGCGTTCGACCCTCCACGAATAGAACGAACGTCAGGGGAGCCTTAATCACCAGTGCGTTGTGGAAGGCCCAGAGATTCCTTTACTGCAGGCCAGTGTCAGGGGCCCATTATTTTGCCTTTATCTGGCATCGCGAGAGAACTGCATCTCTACCCTCCTCTCTCTCTTTTCCTATCTAGAAGTGTATCCGGGATGGGGGGGGGGGGAGATTCCTTCTCTCTCTTTCCAAGTCCGAACGCTGTTTGGAGAAAATTTTGTTCTTAGAGCGGAGAAAAGTTCCTGTATACTGTGTTTCGTTCCTTTTGGCCCCGAAGCACCCCTAAGGCTAGAGAAGAGCGAGCCTCGACTGATGATGATGATGATGGCGCGTTCTGCACTGGTGTTCCACCACCCTCCGCTCCATCCCTCGGCTTGTATGTGTGATGGTGAAAGGGGTAGACAGAGAAATTGGAGGGGGAGTATTTGGAGGTCGGCTACGCGATGAGTTACGCACCCGAGATGATGATACGCAATGCGGTAGAGAGAGTCCCTTTGGAATGCTGCAGATTCCCGAAATCTTGCACCCCATTCGATCTCATCCCGATGAAGGCGAAAAAGTATCATAGTTAAAATTCCAAAGCATCGCGCTGAGGTTTTCCGGACATCTATGACAGTTTAGAGCAGTCAGTGATATCTTTTACAAAAATATCGAATTTGTTGAGAAAAGAAATTCTACCCAATTAATAAAAATGAACAGAATGTTTTTTTTTTTTAGAGAATAAAAATAGCATTATGCTACACAACGATTTTTCTCTCATTTGCTGTTATTACCGCTGTATGAAAGCTGTCCCTTGATGCTCTTAGTGCCATAGATTTCAAGATAACTTCAGCACGATATTTTTTCGCCTTCATCGGGATGAGATTGAATGAAGTTATTGATTTTGTGTGAAAGTTTGCAACACGGAATATATGACACCGAAAATGTTGCATTACTTGTTTTTAAAGTCTGAAATACTTAATTTCTATTTTGCGTAAAGTTTTAAACTCTAATAAATATTTTAAAATGTATGCAAAATCAAACTGCTAACTGTATGAAAAAACATGTGAAAAATTTAAAAAAAAATGTATGGCATTTAATTATATTCAAATATAATTTTAATTTTATGCTTTTTTTTAAGAATTAAGCTTTTACGATTTCAATCTGTTGTATCGTTTCACACAATAAATCATAAAATGTGTTACTTGCAGTCTATTCAAACTTGGTTGACAAACGGAATTTGTTTTCATTGTTAGGATCCATTTTCGTTGAAAAAGACATCTATGTCGCTTTTGAAAAATAGTGGAAAAAAAATGTTCAAATTCCCCCCCCCCCCATTTCTTTTTTTTTTTTATTGTTTTTTTTTTTTTTTTCATTGACACTATAATATTTTCATTTTCTGCAGCTAGTCAAAGAAGAAATCGCAATCATAGCAAAGTTCCACACACAAATTTCAATCGATCAAGCAAAAGTCAACTATCGATTACAAACCAAGCTGATCGCTAGATTTTGACTAAGGATAAAATTACATGCTGAAAATAAATAAATAATTTTAATAATCACAGTAATGAGTTAGAACAAATAAGGTAATTAGTTGTGTGGATGATTTTGACGTTGATAATTCCGAATTAAATCATCGGTATTGATTGTATGCATCCTCTTCGTTCAGAGCGAACAACTGATGCGGCAAGACGAATAAAGCGATAAAGATAAAAATATTAAAAACGGCATACACGTCCCCCCCCCCTGCCTAAAATTTACATATTTGTTTTTGAATAAACTCGTTCCGGCTTATTTTAATTTGTATATGTTTACTCAAGACAATTATTTGAAACGGAAAATTTTCATTTCTTCCTTTTTGGCGCTTAAAAATTTGTTATTTTGACTATTTAAACAACAAATAAACTAAAAATTACTCATAGAATAAGTTTAATTTTGGTTTGTCATCCGAAAATCTTAGAATAATTAGATATTTAAATCTTGGAGGAATTTTGCCTACTTTCAATCAATAAAAACAAATCACTCACTTATACGCTTCTGAAAAATCATTTTGATTTTTCAAGCAATAAAAATGTAAATACTTTTCGAGATTCCTTAAGTTTTCTCCTCCTTAAAAATGATGCCCACTAGCTTTTACTTAAAAATATTGTCCATATATTCGGCAAGTTAAAAGCTTCACTAATGCAATATGACTGCATTTTCAGATTTAGCCTTTGAAATCCTGAGACTAATAATCACTAATCTGATGATTAAATTGCAGTGTAGACGTAGTTTTGTCCTAAAAAATATCAGAAATTAAGGAATACATTTTGGTTTGATTATTAATACATTTTTCGATTTTCAGCAGATATACTAAACAAAATACACAAATACATGAAATACTGTTAGGACAATCCTTATGCACTTTATAAAATTGATTCACACAAAAAGTCATCAGTTAATTTTTTTTTTAAATTGTTATTTTTAAAATATTTCAAAAAATAATTAAAACAAGAAAACGTAAGTGTTAGAGTTGTAAAGCTAATTTTAAATAAAACTTAAATATATCTTTGTTATATATATTTCCAAGGAAATAATATTTAAAATTAAAATCTCAAAAATTTTTCATGACGTTTTAAATATATAAAACACAAATACTAATTTATGTTTTAATGTAACATTCAAATAAAATAAGAAAGATACTTTTCGTTCTTGTACGAGCTAAAATCACGATTTCAAAAGTATTTTTGTTTTACATATTTCGACATAAAACAATATTTAAAAATAAAAACTCAAAAATTTCCCTTTCTTCAATAGTAAATAAAATACAAATAAGGATGTATGTGTAAAAACATTCAAACAAAATAAAGAGTCAGACAATTTTCGTTTGTGTACAACAAAAGGCGCTAAAATAACTGTAAAAATACTTTTATTCTACATATTTCAACTTAAAACAATATTTAAAATTAAAAACTCAAAAATGTTCATTATTTCACAAGTATATTAAATACAACTTCTTATTTACATATAAATGCAACATTCAAACAAAAAAGCGTGAGGTATTTTTCGTTCTTGCACAGCATAAGAGCTTAAATCATATTATAAAAAATACTTTTGTTTTACATATTTTTCCACTTTTTCTTTACATATTTTTCCACGTAGAGTATTAAAAATCTAAAAACTCAAAGATTTGTATTCCTCCCTGTTCACATACAATACAAATTCTAATTTACGTATAAATGTAACACTCAAACAAAAAAAGCGTGAGATATTTTTTGTTCTTGTACAACACAAGGAGCTAATACCATAACTGCAAAAGTGTTTTAGTTATTCATATTTTTAAATAAAACGTAAACATATCTTTGCTATATATGTTTCCAAAGAAATAATATTTAAAATTAAAATCTCAAATACTTACATTACTTCCTAAATATATAAAACACAAATACTAATTTATGCTTTAATGTAACATTCAAATAAAAAAAGCATGATAAATTTTTCGTTCTTGTACAAGCTAAAATCATGATTTCAAAAGTATTTTTGTTCCACATATTTATACATAAAACAATATTTAAAAATAAAAACTCAAAAATTTCCCTTCCTTCACTAGTAAATAAACGACAAATAAGGACTTATGTGTAAATGTAACATTCAAACAAAATAACGGGTCAGATAATTTTCGTTTGTGTACAACATAAGGCACTAAAATAACTGTAAAAATACTTTTATTCTACATATTTCTATTTAAAACAATATTTAAAATTAAAAACCCGAAACTGTTAATTATTTCACAAGTATATTAAATACAACTTCTAATTTACATATAGATGCAACATTCAAACAAAAAAGCGTGAGGTATTTTTCGTTCTTGCACAGCATAACGAGCTTAAATCATATTACAAAAAAATACTTTTGTTCTACATATTTTTCCACATAGAGTATTAAAAATCTAAAAACTCAAAGATTTGTATTCCTCTCTATTCACATACAAAGCAAATTCTAATTTATGTATAAATGTAACATTCAAACAAAAAAAGCGTGAGATGTTTTTTGTTCTTGCACAAAACAAGGAGCTAATGTCATAACTGCAAAAGTATTTTTATTCTTCATATTTCTACATAAAACAATATATAAAAATATAAAAAAATCAGAAATGTTCATTCCTTCACTATCAAACAAAATACAAAAAAGTACTTTTGTGTAAATGTAACATTCAAACAAAATACAGGGTCAACTATTTTTCGCTCGTGTACAACATAAGGCTCTAAAATAACTGTAAAAACGTTTTTATTTTACATATTTCTTCATAAAATAATAATTAAAATTACATATTCAATAATTTTCATTTCTTCACAAGTGTATAAAATACAACTTCTCTAATTTACCTATAAAAACAATACTAAAAAAAAGAGAGAAAAAGATGAGATATTTTTCGTTCTTGCGCAACATAAGGATCTAAAATCATAATTTAAAAAATACTTTTGTTCTACATATTTTTACACACAAAATATTTAAAACCTAAAAGCTGAAACGTTTATATTGCTTCCTAATTATGCAAAATACAAATACTAATTTATATATGAATGTAACATTTAAACGAAAAAGCGTTCTTGCCCAACATAAGAGGCTAAATCATATTTTCAAAAATACTCTTAGTCTACATATTTCGACATAAAATTATACTAAAAAATTAAAACACAAAAAATTTCATTAGCTCACAAGCATATAAAATACAACTTCTAACTTACATAAAAATAAAGCATTCAAAAAAAAAAAAAAAAAAAAAGTGCGAGACTTTCTCGTGTTTTAGCACCAAATAAGGAGCTAAAATCATAATTAAAATAATACTTTTGCTCTACCTATTTTTACACACATAATTTTTAAAAACAAGAAGCTGAAGGATTTATGTTACTTCTTTATTTTATAAAATATAAATAGTAATTTATTTTTAAATGACACATTCAAGGAAAAAAAGCGTGAGATATTTTTGTTCTTGCACAGGACATGGAGGTAAAATCATAATTGCAAAAGTATATTTTTGTTCTACACAGGGGCGTAGCTAAGGGGGGGGGGTTTTGGGGACAACCCCCCCCCCCCGAAAAGTTAGTCTCAAAAAAAAGAGAAAAAGAAGAGAGAAGAGAAAGAAAAAAAAAAGAAAAGGAAAAAAATTCCAAGCGATTATACATATATATATATATATATATATATATATATATATATATTATGTATATGTATATATATATATATTATGTATATGTATATATATATATATATATTATGTATAAATATATATATATATATATATATACATATATATATATATATTATGTATATGTATATATATATATATTATGTATATATATATATATATATATATATATATATATAAAAGAAGTAACCCCCCTCCCCCCCCCCGAAAGTCGGGTCTAGCTACGCCACTGGTTCTACATATTTCTACACAAAACAATATTTAAAAATAAAAAAATTAAAAATTTTCATTTCTTCATTAGCAAATAAAATACAAAACAGAACTTATGTGCAAATGTAACATTCAAACAAAATACAATGTCAGATATTTTTCGTTCGTGTACTACATAAGGCGCTAAAATAACAAAAAATACTTTTATTCAACATATGTATACGTGAACTAATATTTAAAATCACAAACTCAAAATTTTTCATTTATTCACAAGTATTTAAAATACAACTTCTAATTTAAATATAAATGCAACATTCAAACAAAATAACCATGAGATAAATTTCGTTCTGCACAACATAAGGAAAATCATTCTTTAAAAAATGATTTTGTTCTACATATTTTTATACACAAAATATTTAAAAACTAAAAGCTGTAAGATTTATATTTCTTCCAAATAATATTAAGTACAAATACTAATTTATGTATGAATACAGCATTCAAACAAAAAAGCGTGAGATATTTTTTCGTTCTTGGAGGAACATAAGGAGCTAAAATCATAACTATTTTTTTTTCCTTTTGCAAATAATGAATTAATATTTATAAATTAAAAAACTTTATCACATTACAAGCATATAGAAATCAAATAGTAATTTATGTATAAATGTAACATTCAAACAAAAAAAGCATGAAATATTTTTCATTTTTGCACAACATAAGGGGGCTAAAATCATAATTTAAAAATACTCTTATTCAACATATTTCGACACATTATATTAAAAAATTAAAACTCAAAATTTTTCATTGCTTCACAAGTACATAAAATACAACTTCTAACTTATATAAAAATTCAGCATTCAAAAAAAGGGGGGGGGGGGAGCGTGAGACTTTGTCTTGTTTCAGCACCATATAAAGAACAAAAATCATCATATTTTAAATAATACTTTTGTTCTACATATTTTTACACACAAAATTTTTAAAAACAAAAAGCTGAAAGATTTATATTACTTCCTAATTACATGAAATACAAATACTAATTTCTTTTTAAATGCAACATTCAAGCAAAAAAGCGTGAGGTATTTTTTGTTCGTGCCCAACATTAGGAGATAAAATTCTTATTAAAAAATACTTTTGCTCTTCATATTAGTCCACTTAAAATATTTAAAACTAAAAACTGAACGATTTCGATTACCTTCTAATTACATAATTATGTATTACTTCCTAAATATTTAATTGTACTACATTACTTCCACATTAATACTAATTTTTGTCTAAATGTAACATTCAAACAAAGAAAGCGTGAGAAATTTTTCGTTCTTGCACAACATAAGAAGTTAAAATCAAAGGTGCAAAAATACTTTCATTCTACATATTTCTGCATGAAATAATATTAAAGTTTAAAAACTCAAAGATTTTCATTACCTTGCAAGTATGTAAAATATAACTTCTAATTTACAATAAGCGCAACGTCTTGGGCCTCCGCCAGCAAGGATTGGAGCACTATTCGAAAGTAAAAATATTGTGCGGGAAATGGTATTTTTCATTTGTATGATAAATATGCAATGAAAAAAGAACGCAATTATAACAGCAACTTACGACTGAGTTGTTAAAAGGGAAGCTATTAAAACAATTCTATTACTCGAGCGTAACTGAAAATATTTAAAAAATCCAATTATTCAGTGAACTTTTAACTCATGTTTTTATATAGAATGCTCAAATTAAGATGAAACATCATACATCTACAAACGAGGAAAGACCAATTCATTATCTATTATCCCATTTAATCCAACATCTCAGGCTTCTATTTTAAACCTAACTGTATTTTACGGTTCGTACTATTAAAACCAGCCGTAAATGCATTTAAAAATCAGTTACTAAAGAATTGAATTTTATAATCAGAATAATATATTATTAATAATCAGAATAATTTCAGATTAGGGAATGGTATTTTATCAATGGGTGTTTAAGTTAAAAATAGAAAATTAATTTTTAAGAAGTTTTCTTGTATTTAGGTTTCCGATGCCCGAAGAAACTAGCTGAAAGCAAAATAACAATAATAACAAAATAAGAAAAAAAAAACTTTTTTTGTTTCCTGTATCAGCTTCATCTACTGATGCCAAAATGAAATATTTTATTGAAATCTAATTTCACGTTCAAAACAAAAAACATTTCTAATAATAGTTCTGATTTATTTTTAACTTAATTTAATTTTCCTTCTGTTCATTTTCACTCTTGTGAATTTCTTTCCGTTTCTCTTCTAAACAAATAGAAAAATGTTTTTTTTAAATGCTGAAAAACAGACTGTCTGTAGCTAACTAAGGAATATTTAACTTCATTTTCGATTCATTTAGCTGAAAAGCTAATGATGAAATCTTGACGCGTATTAGTATCAAACGCTATGAAGAAACACTACCGCTAAAGTCCAGGAATTTGCAAACGCGAAAGCAAGATGCGCCAAATAGCATTTTTTGTGACGTCATCAAGACCACGCCTTGTTTGAAAAATTGGGCATTTTAAAAAAATAATTAAAAAACTTAACTTTTCATTTTCCTGTTGGGAAAATGAAAGTATTTTCTGGGTCCATGTTATTTTATTATTATTATTTTCTTTCTTACTTTTTTTTTTTTGCTTATTCTATCAATTTCAGAAACTAAAGATACTACTTTTGACTGAAGGAAACAACCCCATTTAGAATTTCTTCGAGTGTTGCTTGTGACGTTTCACAGTACTTATCCCTCAGAGGAATTTTTCAACTGAGCATTTTCAGTTTTAAAGTACGAAAAACCATTTGTGCAGGATCGTTCAAATTCCATATTCTGTGACATTTAAATGCGGATTTGTCTAATGCAACGAAATTTGTTCCATGAAATCCAACTGACCTGGAAGAGAATAATGCTGCAGAAATGAAGTAAAATAAAATATGATTGCAGAGCTTAAAAATGCTGCAAATGAATATGTTATTAATTCCAATTTCAAAATACCCTGTTTCCTCTTTATTTTGGAGCATTTTATAGCATCAAAAACTTACCCTTTTGCGATGGTTTTCATACACACATTTATGATTATACATTTCAAAGTATACGAACATTTTAACGCCTATAGGTATATCTCTTTTGTCCATGCAAATACATTTTTAAAAAATGAATAATATTCAAATGATTATTGAAAATATGAATTTGCGTCATTCTAAGCAAGAAATTTGGAAATTTTATATCTATTGAGGTTATTTTGAGCAGTTAGTACAGTGAATTGTTACTTTTCAATCACACATTTTCAACGACAATCTCCAAACGACAAAAGTTCAGGAGATGAATTTCAATGGTTTCCTAAAGATTTTACTGTAATTTTAATCATTTAGTTTAAAAAAGAAGCGTCTTTTCTTTTTTAGAAATTGATATTTTGATGGAAATATATTTCTTTCTACTAGGGTCGCTGCTTTATGTTTTAAAGGACACATTTCTAACTTTTTCCCTTCATTGCTGTGAATGTTTTTAAAAAAAAGTTTATTTGAGAAATAACATATCATCTGGGTATGCGTTCTTTCTTCTCCAAACAACTTTTTGTAAACAGTCGCACATGAGAAACTTGTTTTTCAAAACGAGAAAACTACTATTGAATGTTTCCCAACTCAAATTTTTCATTACATTAAGAAATCGAGTACGTATTTGTACCAAATAAACGAGTAAAAGAAAAAGACTTTTAAAAAAGGATGGTATCAAAAAAGTTCTGAAATTTCTTAGTAAAGAGGTTAAGTGCGGGTACATTTACCTCATATCTGAATTATTTTTTTAAAATATGTCCATAGTTTGCACGTGAAAAGCAAAATTTTAAACCTGTCTATAGTTGAGGCAAACCTAATCTGAAAGCGCCGAAATGCTGGATTCGAATCTGCGTAACGTTCACAATGTTGCTAGGTTAGGTTTCCCCAATTGTAGTTTTTCTTATTTTTACATCAAACGGCGAGCATATTGCAGTAAAATTAATAAAATACATTCGGCAAACCGAAATCACTTATTGAATATGATAAAACTCATCTCAAATATGTTATTGACAATTGAATTAGAACTTCGAAATGATGTGGTCTTCTTGATCAACTTTTAATTCATGAATTTTGGTGCCAGAGCAATGATTAGTGAATCTCTATTTACCAAGAGCTCCAATATTCTCAAAGGGTTGCATGGAACTTAAACTACAATCCAGTTCGCCATGTATTTGTTGTAGTAGCTCGTAGCTTTGCATTTTGCATTAATCATGTAGGTGTATCCCCAATTAGTTGATTGTGCAATGAAATAGTTCAATTAACATTGTTTAGTAAAAAAATCTTCTCTTTGCAGGAATATCGCAACAATAATGAAATCAAATATTTCATGTACTGGACTGAAGATAACCTCTCGTTATTTGGTACCAAGAAATATTTTAATACAAATTTTTGATAATGTCTCCTACCATTCTGTAATGATTATGCATTTTTTTCCTATTTTGAATGAGCCGTGATCAAACGGCTGTAAAATCTGCAAATAATCCCCTAATGCGCCCGAGGTAACACCTGTAGCGAACTTTCGCAAATTCTATCCTTGATTTGTGTGTAAGAGAGAAGACATAGTTAACGCATCAGAAAGCCAATGAATGATTGCGAAAAAAAGTGAGAGAGGGGAGGAAGAAATGAAGAAAAATAATTAATAAAAATTATTTGGTTAATAGAACTAAAGCATGATCTGGACATACTTTGTGAGTTTATGAATTTATGTTTAGAAGATTTGACTAAAGATTTTGCTAAAGAAAAATTTAGTTGTTGTTCTGAAACTTTCATCAATTAAATTTCTTTAAACTGCCCTCATCATTAAACTGTAAGAGCTGTTCTCACTAACTGCGAAAGTTCATTATTAAAATTAATAAAAAGATAATTCTGCTGATTTTTGTTTGTTTGAACTGCATTGAAATTCTAATGTTACTTACGCTACAGGTGCAGCAGCAGGAGGGGTTTGAGATCAACCCCGCCCTTAGAAAATTTTGAATCAAAGAAATGTTGTCGATCCTAAACGTAAATATGTGCCCAGTAAAGATTACTTTATAAACTCCTCCCCCCCCCAGGAGAAAATTCTAGCTTTGTTAGTCAATTTCTTTCACATTCATTTAAAAAAAAAAAAAGTCTCGCTATTGCTTCTGAGTAGCATTTTGAAGTTAAAGTTACTGTAATTTAAGTTTTAAATGTACTTAAACTATAAAAAAATACTTAATAATTTAAACACCCAAACTATTCGATCATTTATATTTTGATATTATGAAACAAACCTGGAACTTTTTGCAAAAACTCTACTTAGTAAGAGTAGTTGGCATTTAACAATTTGATGAACATATTCTTATTTTATCCTTTTTTTTACTTAACACCACTGACAAAAATTTTTGTTGTTAGTACAAAATGCTAAGTTCTGTACCGCAAGTATGCATATCATTTCTGTCATAAAATTTACGATATTTAATACTTGATAGGAAAAAATCACTTTAACTGCAATTCTTCTCTCTTTGATTCAAAGTGAGCTGTAAACTTTTGTACAACAATGTAGGTTGCACAAAGCATAAAACGTTTTTTTTTTTTTCAAGTCCAAGGCTCTTCCTTAATATGATCCAGTATCCTTAAGAATTCCTTCAGAGAGATAGTTTTTCCTCATAGTGTCCGACATTTAACAAATAAATGAAAACAAACTTCATCTGAGAGCCCTTGTACGTGCTTTGTTGTTCACCAAAAACAAATTTTCGTTTGTGGGAAGTTTAGTTTCGAAATGTAAGTTGGACATGCTTCCCGTTTTGGGCGACGATCAGAAGCATTTTCATATTTTAACAATTTACGTAATTGTTGATTTATGCTTTCACTGCCTGATGCACCTGCAAAAGGATATTTTTGCAATGAATAATTTGTGGCCGGAAGTCGAGTTGCAAATCGGAGTTCTAAAAGTCAATGTTTGAAAAATAATCCCCCCCCCCCCGCCAAGTATTCCATTCTTATTTTAAAACAGCTTCAAATATTCTTAAGCAAATTTGTGCCCTGAGGCCAATGAGGCAACACGCATTCACATGAGGCATATTAGTTGAATCAACTTTCGAATAGGTGGTTATCAGGATGTGTAACCACGTAGAAAAGAGATGGAATCATTCAACATTCTTCACTAGACAGTCAATTCATCTGGCGCACCAGGCGGATGTGTCGCTACCATTTTCATCCCGATGAGTTGAGTAAAATTTTTAGTGGATTCAACCAATCGGGAATTTGCCAAGCGTTCGCTGTAACACGAGTTAACTAGTCGAGGTCACTCTGTTCAGTTTTAATAGCGTTGTGGAACAGCAATTGAAGAAAAGTTGATTCAACTTAGTTTCCTCGTGTGAAGACAACGGAAAACGCCAGTCAACTACTTAACAACCAACTTCTTTGAAAAGTTGATTCAATTAACCCCCTTGAGTTTAAGAGGCCTAAAAGTGTAATACTGCTCAAAGTCTTCTTTTTTACTTCCTTTTACAAAAAAGGAAGTATTGTATTCGCGAAAAAAAAATTCAGTCAAAAATCAGCCTTAATTTCCATTTTTCTCACCCCCAAATGAATGTTGAGTTTTTTTTTTTTTTTTTTTTTGAGCAATCACGATTGCTTATTGCTTTCATTTGACTGTCCTTGACGTTACGGTTCCTTTTTCAGCTTGGACCAGGGCTGCAGCACCACCGTCCACCGGCGGCGGCGCGGCTGGTCCTGACCACTGTCCACCGGAATCCACTTTTGCTGGGAGGTGGCGTCCATGTCCTACACACGCATGGTCATATACACTCCCCTACCACCCAGGAGGAGGGACATGCTTGGGGGGGGGAGCCGTTTCTAGAAACAATAATGCTAATCAGTAGGGTCTTGTCGCAACTCGTGATTGCGAAAAACATAATTTGAATTCAAAGTTTCGGAATTCAAATTAGAATCAATTGGGGGAAGTAGGTCACAGATTTTACTTTTTTTTTTTTTTTTCGACCTGACCACGCGTAGATATATGCCTAGGAACTACAGATACCCGAAATATCCATTTTGATAACCCCCGAGTTAATTACAACGAATTTTCTCGTGACGTCCGTATGTGCGTATGTGTGTGTGTGCGCATGTGTGTTTGCGTGTATGTGCGTATGTATCTCGCATAACTCAAAATCGGTATGTTCTAGAAAGTTGAAATTTGGTACGTAGACTCCTAATGGGGTTTAGTTGTGCACCTTCCTTTTTGGTTGCATTCGGATGTTCTTAAAGGGGTCTTTTGCCCCTTTTCGTAAGGAAATCATTGTTAATTTCGATGTAAACTCAAGTTGTGTTATAATTTGTCGGACACTTACACATCAGCTCGTTTTTTAAAGAGTTCATTTCAGCTCCTGTAATAAGCACAAACGGCAGCGAATATGAAACTTTTCTTTAAAATACACATGCAGGTGCCTAAGTTTTTTAAATATCCTTTTTGAAGCAAACATTAATGGTCACCTCAGGACTGAGGCATCTATTTAATGAGTTACTTTGTAATCACGCATGTATATTCTTAGGATACAAAAATTAACACATTTCATTTTATACTATTTAATTAGTTAGTCAAGAAAGATAAGTTTATTCCCAGCATTTTTAACAAAAATAACACGGCAATTAGCTTTCATTTTCCTTTTGCGAAGTTACTTAATTGTTGAACTCATTTTATCAAGATGACCTACCCATTCGAAATTCTCTTTTTTTTTTAGGTGGAGTAGGGATACGTTTCTCGTGATAAATGGTGTATCCAATTCCACTGCGGCTTCAAAAAAAAAGTTCTTTGTAGACTCGCAGCACAATTTATTAATTTTAAAATCTAAATAATTAAAAAAAAAAACGCGTGCACATTGCTATGCACTAGCACAGCCAGAATCACCTTAAAACACTTCTTATATGTGTATAAAATACTATATAAGGATTGGGAATAGTGTTTAAAACAACGCATACCACTGCTAAGAGTAAATTAAACTTTTTTTTAATAATAAGCTAAGTATTAAACTCGAAATAACAGAACAAAATTGATAGAATTAATAGTTAAACAAACATATTTGTTTTAAAGCTTAAATCATGGAAGTAGTGGAAATAAGATGTAATGGAACGGAAGAAATAAATAAAAAAGAAAGAAAGATAAATAATGAAAAAAAAATCGTTGTTGAAAATTTGCATGAAAGTTAAAAGTTGGCGGTAAAGGGCTTCACTTACCTCTAATCCAGAAGATTTAGATAAAATGGAACCACATCTACAAACCCGAGATTAAGTAAGTCGAATGTAAAATATGCTAGAAATAACTTTTCGCTAGTTCGCTAGTGCAAGCGCAGTAAATAGTTCACAACATTTTTTCATCTGTTTCTTATGAAATGCTGCATATGATGTCGACAAATGATTTTTTTTTTTAATTTCTTTTCTTTTTTGAAGTATTATGCAATTTGGCAAATTAAGCACAAAATTTAGAATTAGAATTGTGTTATTTGAAAAGCAGACGATATTTTTGTTACTTATTTTTTTTACTCCTGCGAAGAAGTTTTTCATTCATTTTAGCAGACGATACATTTCAAATTAGGTTGATTGTTATTCAACGCTCTACTGGTGAAAAAATTGAAATTTTTAATCTGATAATATTGAACATCAACTTCTTTTCGATGTACCCTTATTTCGATGCATTTTTGATCCGTAAGTACATATGTTAACATTTTTTCTTATAGGTAAATGCATATTTAGGAATATTGAGTGGCATATTTATGGTTTTGAAATTCCTTTGGAACACCTTTTGTAAACCTTATTAGATTTTTTAAAAATAAAAAAACTGCTTTTTGCATAAATATTCTAATTAGCTTGCTAATTTCAAAATGAGTGTGTAGTAATTCAATTAAAAATATTTTCAAGACGACATTGCATTATTCATAACTTCGGTACTTTGCTATCACGTTCTTACTTTGTTCCATAATTTTTACGGTTTGAGAATTTCGCACTACAACGAACGCTGACGCGCCACTAATATTTAAAGAACAATGAACACACGTAATGGTAAAGGAAAAAAGTTTTACGCCAGGGAGTGCTTAATGTTTCCAGAGTTTTTTTCTCATTGTTATCTAATGTTCTCAAACATTGAATATAGTGTTACACAACGTTTCACTCGAAACTACGGTTTATGCCGCCATTTTAAGCCACAAAGCTGAATTTAATATTAATTTCCTAATGGGGTCGTTTCCAAAATTTTAAAAGTATTTTTTTCGGAAAGAGCATGTTTAAAAACATAGAATCTAACATTTTTTTAAATAATTTCTTTAAGTTTAATTTTTTTAAAAAATTACTTTAATTTAAAAAAATTATCTCTTTTCTCGTTTAACGCTTCTGCCGATGACATCACAAATGATGAAATGCCATTCAGTGTTGCCATTCATGGTCCAAAATATTTAATTCGCATCTTTACTCACGTGTATTGGCAACGATATGGTTGGTAGCAAGCGTAGAGCGCAATTTTAATTCGCTGCTTGATTATCATAACGTGGAAACGTAGTAGAAAGATGCGGTAAAGTGCATCATTTGTGACGTCATAAAGACCACGCCTTGTTTGAATAATCGGACATTTAAAAAAATTAATTAAAAAAAATAACTGTTGTGAAAATGAAAGTATTTTCTGGGTCCATGTTATTTTTTTTCTTTTTTTTTTTTTTTTTGAGCAATCACGATTGCTTATTGTTCTCACTTGACTGTTTTGATGTCCTATCATTTTATTTTCTCGCCAGCACCCTCTGCCAGCACCGTCGACCGGATCCTCACGATGCTGCTCCTATAGCGAAAGCCGTCTCCAGGACCTACCTACACACACGCGAATACATACACAACTAGACACACACGCACGCACACAAAGACATACACACACATACACCTACACACACATACACACAACTACCCACACATTCATGCCTGCACACAGACACAAACACATATGCCTACACATACATACACATACCCCCCCCCCACACACACATTCATATACACAACTACCCACACACTTATGCCAGCACAGAGATACAAACACACATGCCTACACACATATACACATACCCCTAGACACAAACACACATACCCCCCCCCACACACACAAACAAACACGCCTACATACACACACTCGTGATTGCGAAAAACATAATTTGAATTCAAGATGTCAAAATTCAAATTAATTTTTCTTTCGTTTTTTTTTTTTTTTTTTTTTACTCATTCTATCCATTTTAATGACTAAAAGTAGTACTTTTGACTGAAGGAAGCAATCCCATTATAGCTTTTTTTATCCGGAGTTCTATGGTATATTTTGTGATTCAATACATATATTCCGATTATTCGGAAGTAGTTTTAAATATTGTGTTCAAAATTTTCGAATCAAATTACTGTGAGCATTTATAAGATATTTTTTTCTTACATCTACTATTTTTTGTTTTTGATGCATTAATACTTGTGTATAATGAAAACATTTTTAAAAACTTGAAATTAATTTTTGATATTTAGACAACTTCGCGTGTCAAGTTTGTCTTCTATTTTTTTTTTAATTATTTTTCCTTCTTTCCTTCTTCTTTTTTTTTTTTTTTTTTTTTTTTTTTTGTTTGTTTGTTTGTTTGTCCTTGATCGTATGCATTCATATGCGCACAGAACACGACGATCATGTTCTTTTTATATACATTATTTATTCACAACGAACTCAGTTTCTTTGTTATAATTTCTTTAGCAATTTCATGTCCAATTTTTATATTGGTAGAAAGCAGTTAAAAACTTGGGACAGCTAAAGTCACAGTTTAAAGATGACTTAATTCTATTAAATAGTATCTGGGTGAGTTATAATTGGATATTAATGGGTGAGTTTTATTGGATATACTAACGCGAATTCCTCGCCCGCAACGCGAAAATTTTCGGAAGGGAATCGTAGTGTCTAAGTATCGGCTTTGTTATTGGCTTCTTTCTTTCTTTTTTTTTTCCAAAATAAAGCTATTTTATTAGTTCATGTAACATGTATTATTGTTATTGTTACTATTTATAATTATTAGTCTTATATTTTATGCTTGTTATTATTATTTATTATTATTATTGTTATAAATCATCATCATCATCATATTCCTTGCACTAATATTAGCATTTATACTTATTTTTATTTATTCAATGTTTTTCAATCGTTTTATTGTTATTGTTGCTGCTACAATTATTATCATTTTATTATTGTAATTATTACTATTATTATAAATAATCATCATATTTGCTACACTATGATTATTTTTTTTTACTTAATTTTATTTATTCAATATTTTTCAATCGTTTTATTATTATTGTTGCTATTACAATAATAACTATTATTATTACTATTATTATTGCTATCCTCATTTCCGTCGTCACCATCACATTATTAGTGTCGCTCTTACACTATCATTATTGTTATACGTCATCATCATCATAAGTGTTCTACTATTGCTACCTATTTATTTATTTATATTTATTATCATTTCTTCCTATTATTATTGTTAATGCATATTTATCATCATCTCAACAGTTTTATTATTCTTATGATAAATTTATCATCATCCCAATCGTTGTATTATTGTTGTTGTTGTTGTTGATCTTTATCACCTTCATCGTCGTCATCATCATTGTTAGTGTCATTATTGATATCCTCATTATTATTACACATGATTATCCTAACTGTTTTACCATAATTATTGCTCATTTATTTATTTTTGTTTATTAATTTACCATTACTGTTTATTCTTCTCTTCTTATTATCTTTATTAACATCATCATCATCATTATCGATTTTTTCTTATTATTATTCATTAATTTTTAAATTTATTAATATTACCATTATTGCTTATTCTTCTTCTTATTATTATTATTATTGTTATTATTACTATTATTATTATTATTATTTTTGTTATTATTATTATTATTATTATTATTATTATCATCAATATTATTATTATTATTGTTATAACTATTTTCTTATTACTCCTCTTCTTTTTATTGCTCTCATCCTCGTCATTATCGCTTCATTCTTTTTATTATTCATTTATTTTTTAATTTATTATTATTATTATTGCTACTTTTATGATATTCATCATCAGAGGTTCATCATTATTGCTTTATTCATCTTCCTATTCATTCACATTGTTAGGTAGGTGGCTGTTAACAGTGAAAATATTTTACCATCTCACTTTGCCCCACATTCCCCTACTTGTTTCGTGCAGTCCTCAAAAATTCGTTGTAACGAGGTTCCACAAACTCAAGAAACTTTCTCAACAAGATTCGACTTAGCGTGGCGTGGAAGAATGTGGCACATCACGGAGAAAAAAAAAGGATAGGTTTTTTCCGAGGCACGCACGCGGCTGATTGATTTCTTGCCGCAGGCCCGCATGAGAGGCATTGAAGTTGGAAAAGCCTCACCTCTGCAAGCAGCCCCAATCGAAGAACCGTGTCGTGTGCCATGGTCCAAAATGTCGCCTGGATGAAAAAGAAAAGAGAGTGAACCATCCTTCCTTCTCTCTCTCTCTCTTCAGATAAGCTGTGCGCACTGGGGATAAGCATCGATCAGGGGTAGGTCGTAATTGCGAAGTTGGCCCGCTGCGACTCGCCCCGCTTTTAATGACGGCCCGAAATTTTTCTCTTTTTCGCTCTACCTCCTGGAAATTGCTTCCTTCTGCAGTTTTTTCCACCCTCCCCCAGCCCGTTTCCTTTTTTTTTTGCTTTGTTGTTTTTATTCCCTCTCCTTCTTCCCTTTCGCCGAAGGGGTCCCTGGGCTTTGCTGACCCAACGCCGCCGTTGCAGATGAATTAAAAGGAGGAGGGGAGGGCAGCCACGCAAAATGTGAAGCTGGGTACTTTCAGCCACCGAGGAGAGCAGTTCCGCCGAGGATATTGTTTAGAAACTTCCCCTCCACCCTGTCTCTCTCTCTCTCTTACACACACCCTTATCAAGCTGCTTCGGCGTGACACATAACGAATGAGTCATTTGCTTCGCCGACCAAAAGTCAGATTGACCAGAGCGAGGAGAAAGTGCTTTCAAAGCAGCTGACGAGAATGTGCTCCTTTATTTTGCAAGCCGTACGTTTGCTCCAATCCCTGGTTGTTAGATCAAGAGAAAGTTGGATGCTGAAGAAGAGGAAATCTCATTTTCGTACATCAGTTTCAGCCCTATTTATACCAAATACTTATTTTTATCTCAGGGCTGTGGAGTTGGAGGAAAAACGACCGACTCCAACTTCAGGAATTTTAGAACCGTCAACTCCGACTCTTTCATTTCAAAATAAGTTCGACTCCGACTTCGATTGCGCAAGCACTAGCACAGTTGCGAACTTTAGGGGGAAATGACCGACTCCGGTTCTTGAAATTTTAAACCTTCGACTCTCTACTCCGACTCCTTTCCCCTAAATTCAGTTCGACTCCGACTCCTCAGCCCTGGTTTTATCAAAAAGTAGTCAGAGATTCAGATTTTTATTTCGTGGATTATTCAGGTTGTCAGGTTTAGTCTAAATTTTTATTATTGTTACTCTACAGCGTATTTATTAGTGATGCAAGAATGTTTCCATAATTTAAATATAATACCTTCAATCCTTCTACCATCTACGATTGCCGCTTCAACGAAAACTTCGGTAAGGTTGCTTTCTGCCATACTTGTGTTTGATGACACTGGGATATTTGAACAAGATCATAGGTCAGCAAAGTCTTATTGTTGTGGTGCGTGCTTATCAGGAGCAAGATTTTTTTAAATGTGTATTTCACTGTAGTGGAGTGGAAAAAAATCTGGTCTCATCTATTGCTCTCACCTGAGCCCCAAAAATTTTGAGCTCCAAATTTTTTTGAAAAAAGAGAATTCATTCTGTTTCTCAAACACATCATTACAGTTGCTAGTGCATTTACTCGTCACTCGTCAGCGTATTCCTTGCCTGTGATTCACGAGTCGATTCACGATCATTTCGATCTCACTCACGCAGCAGTCCTCTCTAATCTCCATCCCGTGGTGGCTCCCCCTGTCGGATTCCAGTGGAGGTTGAAAGGTCACTGTGTGTGTCGTCCCGCAATCTCTCTCTCTCTCGCCATCCCTGTGGGAGTTCGAATCCCTCCTTTCCCTTGGCAGGTTGATTTCCAAGCTTAGAAAAGGGGGGAAGGCATCTTGAGGGAAGAAGGACCCCCCCCCCCCCCTCCTGAGTGCGGCGACACCTGACATTTCTCCTGCACGCATCACTTGGAAAACGCGCGCCTCTCCAGCAGGGGAAGGGTCAGTTTATCTGGCTCTGGAGAGAAAAGGGGGTGATGCACAAACTGCAGAGCCGCGAATCGAATCTTCACACAAAAACATTATGGCTGAAACTCAGAATTTGAGTGTTTTTTTAATACTAAGCTACTTTGGGATCAATTTAATGAGTGCTCTGTTTGGAAGCTCAAAGAAATGGGAGGAATGATACACAATTTGCTGTGTTTGAAACTATGCAAAGTAAAGTATAGTCTCCTAAAGCTAGCAGCCAAAACACAGTTCGATATTTTTATATAAAGCAAATATTAAAAGCATTTAAAATTTTCTGAAATAACTTAGAATGAGTGGTTTCTTTTTTAGAAGAAAGAAAAACTCATTCTAAATCATTTTTTTAAACTATTAATCCTTTAAATATTAGTAAGTTTAAAGATGCCAAGCTGAAGGAACTGTTTTAAGATGTGAGCTTTGAGTCTTATATGCATAGCAAACTGACAAAAACTTGCATCACAATTCGTAACAGAGTTTATGTATTAAGAAAAGTCAATGATTCTTAGCTAGAGAGAAGTTTATCGAGTATTGATTTGTTTTGCCCTTTATTAAAAACTGATTCTTACCATTGTTTTACCGATATTAACAACATTAATTTACCATTAAGCAAAAGTACATGCACGCGTTTCAGGGTTACAACAAACCCGTCTTTTTAATGCATGGAAGCTGAGATACTCACGCAAAGATTTGTGATTCATGCGAGGGTTTTTCTTCATCCCATCAACATTAATGAAAAGAAACTGAAAACAACAGCCAGGATTCTTTTGATTAACTATGGCTAGGTTAAGAGAATGGAGAATTTGAGAATAACTATGTGTAAGATAGTGAGAGGGTCTGAAAAACTTCATTATCTCTTTATTTAACATTTTGTAATGCATAGTTGTATTTGGTGTTCAGTGTGCTTTAGGTGTCGTAGAACTTGGAAATATCAAAGTTTTGCTCGTTTACAAAATCTGAACCAACATCTCGCTAACAATTCTGTTCCTTTAAGTTTTTTGTTGTTAGAAATCAGGTGCGGATTTCCATGTTGTCTTTTTTGTTGTATCATTAAAACCTTACGCGCTAAAAGAAAAGAAAAAGAACTCAGCTAATATGTTATTTCTCGCAAAAAGCCAACACAGAGCATCTTTCATCTCTCATCCCACCCCTAGTTCGATGAAATCGAAACAGACCTGACGCATGCGCAAAAGTTCAAGCGGTTTCTGGTTTTCGCAAACGAAAACAGATATTATGCTCAAATATTAGTATTTCTCTTACCTTATTATAGTAGAAGAGAATCCTGAGATGTTTATAAAGCTGTAGATGACTTACTAATTTATTGACATAGAATTCTTTTTCAAGCGTTCAGATGAATTTTGAAAAAAGTGAAGACTGATGCATGTTATTTTCTGACGTGGGAAAATTATAAAATATATTATATAGAAAAAAAAACACCTTTACTTACTTCAAAGTATTCTAGCCATTAAAATTTAAATAATCCATTCACCATTGGTACTAATGGTAATTAATTAGCAGTGATAAAGCTAAATCGAGAAGATTTGCTTTATTTACTGTTATTATTATTTTTCATTTTCCTCATATTTGTCTTTCTCTCTCTCTCTCTCTCTCTGATATTTTTGTCATTTTACTCTTGCACAAAACATTTTTCGTTTATTTTCATTTAACTATCATTAAAATCTGAACAATCAAACTACCAAATTTTGTTGTCAAAAATCAGCGCAAGATTGCTGAAATTAAATAATAAGTGCTAGTTTTGTGGGGGGGGGGGAATCGCTAAAATTTCATTAAAACTTACCAAAATTTTATATATTTTTTAAATAACAGGAAAAAAAATCTTTATAAGCATAAAGCCGTAAAAGGTAACTAATTTTGGTAATTCTTACTAAAAAGAAAAATAGTTGGTAGCATGCAATAGTGTAAAAGGCATTGGTTGCTTTCTTTTTCTTTTAAAATAGCTTTGTTCATGTTAAAATTGTGTATCATAAAAACATTAGAGAACTATTAATAAAATTTATCTTGTTAACACTGGAGGTAGTTTTTCTTGAAAGTGTAAATACACAGTGGCGTAGCTAGACCCGACTTTCGGGGGGGGGGGGGTGTTACTTCTTTTATATATATATATATATATATATATATATATATATATATATATATAATTTTTTCCTTTTCTTCTTTTTTTTTTCTTTCTCATCTCTCTTCTTTTCCTCTTTTTTTTTGAGACTAACGTTTCGGGGGGGTTTTGTCCCCAAACCCCCCCCCCCCCTAGCTACGCCCCTGTAAATACACAAGATAAACTTGTAATATTGAATGCAATACTGACAGAATATTGTAAAAGATACTGACATCTTCAATCCTTTAATATATCAATCCCTTAAAAACGAGGTTTTTTTTAAAAGTAGATTTTACAATTTGATTAACAACTATAAAAGGATCAGATTCGGAACGAGTTTTCCAAAAATAATATATACACAGTGGCAACACTTACAAAAATTAACGTTTTAAAGAATTTCTAAGGGAATAAGATCAATTGTTCTGTAACTTTTGGCACATAAAAGATATACTTCAGCTCACATATTTCAATAAAAATTGAAGCACCCATGTATTTAGGCGACAAGAAACAAAATGAAGAAACCGAAAATGTGTTTTGATCATCCTTAATCGTAAAAAGCTGGGAATAGGGAATAAGCTGTTAATTCCAGAAATTTGTTTACTCACTATGTACAATCTGTATGTGAAAACTTATAAACAATTCCAGTTTAGAACCATAAAACTTTTAAAAGTATCAGTGACCTGATAAGCCTACTTTAACTAATTTTCAGATAGGCGACGAATTTTAAGGGATTGTAAAGGATCGTAAGATTATTTTCCAAATTAAGTTCTTTTTTTTCTCTGTTTAAAAGAAAAAAAAAGTAGAGAAATTTTTTAAATACCGTGAGCGTAACATGTCTAAAATTGTTTTTTTAAATATTGATAGTTAAGCTATTCTTCTTGTAACGGTTTTACTAAGATGGCCTAATGCGTGAACTCTATATAAAGCAAGCAGATATGAAGAAAAAAGAGAGGGGTGGTGAAAATATTTTATTAGGCAACGTTCGGAACATCATTAGCGCGACTGATTCCTTAAGTTTTGAAAACAGAATTTCCCTTCGCACCCTGTCTACTCCAGAAATCCTCCTAAAAGACAGCTTTTCCTCAAAGTTGCACTGCACTGAAATCAACTTCACTGGTGCAAAATAACTTGTTGTGAGACTCCTGAAATATGCAAGGCGAAAACGAACGCACCGGCACTACCCGTGGCTTTAGAATCAGCAGATGTTCAAATTACAAGAGTACGGAGCGACGACTCCAAAACTTGTTTCTGAAATGGAGATTTAAAAAAATCTGAAATTCAATACGCAGCTGTAAAATGCATTGATTGCAACACATTAAACAAAATGTGATCTCTTTTATAAATAGGAAAGAAAAAAAAGAGGTCATAGACACAGGTTTGAGTGTAATGCAGAGCCGCCAACTGCTATGAAAAAATCGTAGTTTCTACGAATTACAGCTTTAAACTACGACGCTACGAAAGCGGGTCCAAATATTAACGATTTCCTGTTTTTTTTTTTTTAATTTATTATTCCAATTAAGAAAAAAAAATGAATTGCATGAAAACTAAACCGGTAAGTTCAGCAAATCAAACTTCTGTACGAGTGCTGACGGTCCTGCGCAACAAAAATTGCTCTGCAAAAGATGCATGGTGTAAAGATGGATCGGTTTCTAGATAGCGACGCTAATCCAGTCATTGAATGTTCGGCAAAAAGCGGAAAAACTGCCAAAAATTCCGTGGCAAATATAAATTTTTTTATTGAGTATTAATATTTTCTGTATCATATTTGAAATTTGTTAAGTGTCCTTGTTTTTGTTCTTTATACTGTTGACAATTCATCAGTGTGTTTAAATCTGCAGCAGCGGCAATGCTCTCTCTCCCCCCCCCCCCTTAACTGCGAAATGCTGCTACGATTTTGGATTTTCAAAAGTTGGCAGCTCTGGTGTAATGTCAAACCTCTTTTGCGGACATATATCATCAACTACCGTGATTGACACTACAGTGAAACCTGTGTAAGTTGACCACTTGCGGTACACTACTTTACTGGTCAACTTAAGCAGGTGGTCAACTTATAGAGGTTGATTTATACGATAAAGGCTAATTCCATGCCTGAAAAAGACAGTTAACTTAGACAGGTGGTCAACTTACAAGGGTGGTCAACTTCACAGGTTTTACTATCGTGAAAATATATTGCTTTTATATGGAATTCCGTTGATGTGGATAACAATCTAAATTTCAAGAGAGCAATAATCTTAGCTCTTTCTAACAGCAGTGCTTTCTTAGGAAAACCCAGTCTCAAATTTAAAAGACGTAAGCCTTTTGAATTTAATCCTTTGGTTCTGGGTTATCGATTAGTAGGAAGTATTGGGTTCAAACGATTTGTTGGTAAAAAATTGGAACTCGTTGTACTGCTCTGAACAGTTGCTAAATCTTCAAAATACTACATACGAGATGGGGAAAAAGATGGAATAGAAGAGAAAAAAAGTGGGAACGAAAAAAAGGGGACAATTGTAGTAAAAAATATATACCTTCCAGAATTTAGATTTGTACTTGCCGAAAGACAAATAAGAACGCAGTTCAATTTTCGAACGAAATACAGCATTTATGAGGGTTCAGGCTAGTGATGGAGCTAATGGATCTGAAGAATTTTGAATGACATTAAAATTAAAACACAACAAAGCTGGAAACAGAAAAAAAAACTGGAAATGGAGCTCACAAAAATGAGCACATTTAAGAAGATTTTATTCGAAAACTATTTGAATTCAAACTATCCTAGTGGAATTCGTAGCTCTTATAAAATTTGAATGTTTAATTTTCCTTTTGGGAGGTATAAATATTTTGTATTAACATTCAAAAATGCTGAGAAAAGAGATTCATTAAAAGAATTTCTTACCAAAATCGCTCAAAATTTCTCGTTTCTCTGAAAATTAAAGAAAAGGGTTGTTTTTCCTGTTAATATAATTTTCCTAAACTAAAATAATCATTTGTTCAATTAAAAGAATACAAAAGTAAGGTATGCAGTGAATACTTAATTATCCGAAACTCTTTTAACCGGGACTTAGTTTAACACCAACGTCCATTTCCTTGAACTTTAATTTTTTGGCAAATATGCAATCATTTTAAGGTTTAAAGATCAAAGGAAGCAGGCGTTCCTTTGATCAGTCTGAAATTGCAATTAATTTTTAAAATAAAGTTTTTTTTTAATAATTAATTCTCAAATACCTTTTTAGGGTTAAAGTTTTTTTTTTTTGTAGCGTATGAAAATTTACATTGCATTTTGTGATTTGTATGTCATTTTTCGGACAACTTTGTAATTTATACTTCTTTCCATACAATTAAAAACATCACATATAGTAGTTATTTTGTAAATGTGCACATGTCGGAAATCCATCGTTAAAGTGGCTGAGGTCTCCAGAGAAACTCTCAAATACTCTATTTTTTTCGGAATTTTAGATTTAAACCCCTCACGTCGGTTAATCGGGGTTCTACTGTATTTTGAAAAAAAAAAGAAAGAAAAGGCTGTACATGCAGAACAGATGCCAAAAAACCTTTTCTGATTTTGTGAATGTGTTCAGCAGTGGCGCAGCGAAGGGGGGTTTTGGGGGTAAAACATTCCCCAAAGGCATTGGTTTTAACATAAATGCAAGTTCTAATGAAGTATGTGCACATGAAAGAGCTGTTTTGATCGAAAAAAACCCTGCAGAAGGTATTTCCGATCAAAAACCCCATTCAGACGGTATTTTTGATTAAAAAAAAAACCTTCAGGAGATATTTCTGATTAAAAAACCGCCTCCGGTACTTTTGATCAAAAAACCAAATCCAGAAGGTATTATAGATCAAGAAACCCCCTCCAGAAGGTATTTTTGATTTAAAAAAAAAAACCTTCAGAAGGTATTTCTGACTGCGCTAGTGGTGTTCAGAGATGTTTCGCAGTATTTTATAGGCTGGTAGAATTTTTCAAAAAGATAAAAAAAAAAAGATATCCAGCAGAATTTAGCTCTGAAGACGCTTATCTCTCTTGTCATTAGGTATTATTGATTGACTTCCAAAACCAGGAAAGATCAGAACAATCTTAGCATCTAGTTTTGTTTTCCAGCTGTCACTCCCATGTCACTCTTTGCTCGGAAAACACCTCCGTCTCGTTAAACCGTCGTCCTTGCTGAGAGTCTTTAGCTGGCACTGAGGGCAAGCATCCGCATTTTTGGCCCGTTGCCCTGAAAGGGGCGCTGTCACGGTCAGGAAAAGGGGTAGGCGTGGCCTCTATACTTTGTTTCACAGTAAGTTGGCACTGAAGGGAAAGCTAGGCGAGCCGAATTGCAGCCGTTGTCAAGGAAACGAGGTTACTCTGCGTAGGGCGCGTGCCAGTCAGCGGCGCGACTTGCCGAATTTGGCGAGGGAAAAAAAATAATTTAAAATACCAAGAACGAAACAACTATCCTTCAAGTTTTCAAAGAAATGACATTTGTCTCAAATATATTTCATCCTATTTTTATCACAAATGCAAGGCTGTGAATGGGATTTCATTTTGCAGCGGTCGGTCACAAAGTAATTAACAAATAATTCTGAATGATTAAAAAATTAGCAGGAAAACAAATAAAAAGTAATAATTAAAAGAAGAGAATATGCTCTGAAAGACGCATACTCTGTCTCTGGTGATTTCTTCGTTCGCTGATAAAAAGCATGTGCCCTCTCGTCAAAATACGGACCATCCAGTATGTATATATCATCTATTTCAAAAGAAAAGATAAGACGACCGAAGTTGATGTATGTAAAGAGAACGTTAGCAGACAGCTGTGAACATTTATCCATGGTAATAATGGATACCAAAGGCATAGAAAAGAACCGCGTTCTTTTCAGAAGTGTAAAAAATGAAAAACTATCAGGCATGTTCTCCAAAGCGCATCTTCGTTTTAATACTGCAGATTAAAGTTCATCAACAAGCCTTTAGCGAAAAAAAAATGTAAATTTTCAGTCCTTGCCTGCAATTTTATTAGTTTGTTAAGAAGAAGATCTTTTACCCTGCCTCTGACATGGAAATGGTATTCCATATGTGCCTCCTCTTATCCATATCTTATGTATATATAAATCTATAGCTTCTTTACAACTTGTGCTTTCAGAAAAAATGACTAAATTAAACTGAAATTGCCATTTAAAAATAAAACTTAGCTTTCGGGACAAAATTGATTGCATATTTGAAATAATCTGCAACCTTTGTTACCCCCCACATTCTTTACCTCTGTTTTGAATAACTTCTCTTCAATTTTTCACATGCACTCGACTTGCTCTCTGGAGTTGAGAAATGCATCCTAAGTTCGTTTAAATCTTTGCAACAAAAAAAGAACTCTTAATGTTTATAGTTTATTTTCCATAATCCCTCTGATTTAAAAATCCAACTGTGCCAATGCCAACCATTTCTTCGGAATTTGGAAAATGTGCCATTGTGTCTTTTTATACATATGTATATAAATCAAAGAAGTACCTTTGTGCAGAAAAGTAAAAGAAAATGTAACAATGATAAATCGTTACAGACACCTGTTTTGAGGTTTCAAGGAGCCCATTTTTCATCGAGAAAAAAAAAAGATTGTGCTCACTTTTTTGCATTAAAACTGGGTGTTCCTTGAAACCCCGAAACACGTGTATGCAATTCTCGGCAAATTTGTGTAACTCAGCGTTGTTTTATTATCTAAAATAACATACTTCATCCCTGTACACGCGTTTTCCTTTTATACACTCTAGTAATAACGGTGAAGATCCAAGATTAAATAACCAGTTTTGGAAAAAAAGAAAGATTGCCCTTTTTAAAAAATTTTATTCAAATAAAAAAATTTAGAAACTTCATGGGAACAATTAGCTATTACTGCATTTCGGAGCTTAGGGAAGATATTAATTTTGAATTTTTCAAAAAAAAAAAAGGTCAATTTTAAGCTCAACTTATTTATGAAAAAAGTTAAAAATAATAAACGAAAATGCATCGAGGTTTGTGCAAATAGAAAAGTTATAGCTCTCAATTTTGCGTGACTGTGAAAGTATATGATTAACCCCGAAACTCAAGTTATTAAAAATTATTTTACTTACCTTAGCGTAGTTTTAATGTAGCCTACTTTATAGGTATATTTTGGGAGTAAGTAAATTTACTTAATATAAAAAAATAATTTAAGGCAGGGGTTCTAAACCTGGGGAGGGTGTGGCGAATTAATTTCGTATTTCAAGGGAGATGTGTATGTTTCAAATTTAAACTGAAAAAGTAAAACTTCTTCATCCAGCAGTTCATCGGTGTAAATTTGTAATAGTGAAGCTATAGCTTTATATTTTTTCCTCCATAAACTTTTCAAACAATCCAAAAAAAAAAAAAGGAAAAGAAAAGAAGAAAAAAACGACTTTTGCCGTAGCAAGGATTTGTACACAACAAGTATTCGTTACATTCAAACAAAATTCGGGTTTCTTTCATTTTTTCACAATAATTTTCTTGAAGTTTGGGCTCATTATGTAAGAAACGAAAGCTATTTAAAACTACCAAGTAAAATAAATCTCGAATTCAAAGAAAAAAAAAAATCCCGGTGTATTTGTAATTGCAGCAAGTAAATATTTGAAAATTAATATTTTCATTTCATTTTTTATTTCTTACCCACGAAAACTGTTTTTAAAATTGTATTCAATTGTTTGGAAATAACGATGGAAAGCATAAATAAGAAAACAGACCAGGCGGAAATGCTTTGACCACAATAAAGAGAGTTCTTTCAAGAGTCATAATGACAATCAGATGTTTTTCCTTGGGCGATGCGAAGTGGGGAGAAACGAGTTCTGGGGGGTTTGCCGTTCCACAGGAAGCCCGCCAAGGTTAACCTTGAAAACTCAAGTCTTCGCCAAGACAAAGTCGAGTTACGGCGCTTTGATTTTCCTTTCGTAATCAAATTCTTACAAATTAAGTATATTTAACACACAATAACTTCAACTATATGTCTCAACCACATACATTCTCTATTTTTTTCACATCATTTGGGAATTTACACCCGTTTAAAACTCCAAATTTACTAGAACTACTTCTCATCGCGGAGTAACACATCTCGTACCTTTCCCTTCAGTGCCAACTTAGATTGGAATATACTATAACAGCATGACGAAGGGTTTGTCTGTCCGTCAAACCAGGCCTGACTCTGACATGTCCCCCAGGCAGCCTCAGAGTCCGAAGCGTTCCAGCCGTGCATGCATACACCGCTGAAGGGAGGAAAGAAAAAAAAACTTTTTTTTCTCTCTTTTTCTCCCTCTTTCAGCTTCTCTCACTTTCTTTCTCCGATCGATGCTGTTAGGGCAGACCTCTGTCGAATTAAAGGTGGAAAGCTTATTCTGTCATCAATATTTTTCGCAGAAAAATGCTCTTTCTGACATCAGCAGAAGGGGTGACATGCTGAGGAATAGTTAAGTTTCAAGTAAAAGTGATTCGATTTGAACTTGCTGCAATTTAAATTGTGTGGACATGGAATTACATGGTCAAAAAACTTTGCAAGAATTAACCGGAAAGTTTGAGAAAATTCATTATGGGACCAATTTTTGATGGAATGACTGTCGCGAAGTCATATTCGTTGAAATTAGAAAAAAGGAGGGCTAACGATACTACTTCGTCAGTATTTTCATCATTCTTCAAGAGCAGAAAAATATCGGAACGATTAACAATAACTATTTGGCGCCTTTTATTTGATTTAATGGAGTGTTGTATTTCCGCGAGTAAAATTATTTTTTCTTTGAAGCAGCCTCCAAATAAAAGTTTTTCTTCATAAAAGAAACGTTTAGAATGTACTGCAGCAGAATAAGAGATTTCATCAGCTAATAAATGCATTTCATTTGTATGGCTTTATTTAATGCAATATTAACTCCTAATCTCTTGTAGTCTTTATTCTCAGCAAACTATGTTCTTAATAATGTAGACTACAACAAGTTAAACCACAAAGGTTCAATGTCCAGTACATAGCAAAAAGTTCTCGCTTTCAGAAAATCGATCTTGGACAATTCCAGCTGCACGAACAGAACTTAATTCGTCTAAGAAGACACCATCAGCATTTGAGGACTGACTTTGTACTATGGGAGGGAATGGACTTGATCATCTAAGACCTCCTCATACTCCTAGATATCAATTAGTCCGTGCAAGAAAAATCATGGGGCCCACATAGAACCACTAAATGATTACCCAAACCATAACAGAACCCCCGTGGCAGAATCCCTCTTTTTATAAACAGGCCTGTCGCATAATTTTTGGAAGGCGTTCGCCAGACGAAAACTCGACCAGAGGTACGATACAGTCAGGCAATTACTGTCTTCTTTGCTCAATAGTCTTTCTGCCTCGAACGTCTTTTTTTCCCCCCTATTACAAGCACTAACTGCTGAAAGACAGTTTTCGTATTGTTTCTCAACCAGAAATATATTTATCTCTGCAATGACTTTTGCAGCTGTGATCTTATTTTTCGTCAATGTCTCACAATCATCCCAAATGATCGTCCGCCATGATCACTCAGCACAGATTTTGTTTTGCAAATGATTTAGCGGATGGTGTATTTCCTTTTTTTAAGTATTTAAGTGGACTAAATCTTGAAAATTAACCACGTTAGCTTTCTTGCATACAGAAGCACCCCACTAGACGAGTGAAAAAGTTTGCCCACGTTCGTTCGAAGTCTCAGTTTTGACGTGCTTCTATTACACCTTCATGGAATTGAGTCCGAAAACGACTATCATGCACAGCTTATTTACGACTTTGTACAGATGGCGTTGAGAGGTGAAAATATCCAAATTTCACGTTTTTCCAGAAGCTTAGATTAGAATAGACATTTCTTTTCATGTAGCAATCAGCTAGATTTTTCGATGTTTTAGTATGGCCACCGCTGTATATGTACCAAACTTCTGAGTTATATCTGGTACAGTTACACACTATTGCCTCAATAGTAATAAATATGTAATAAGTGTAGTCAAAATAAGTCATTTCTGTTATGAAGATTTTTTTTTTTTTACATCGAGTGGACTAGACTAGAACAAAATTCAGAGCTTCATTGCACATTCTGCGTGAAATTTCGTTTTTTATCAGACCAAAAATTAAAAACCACTTCTTCATGCACAAAATACAGCTCCATTAATTGTGGCTACTCGGCAGCAATTTTCCCCCGCTTAAATTAAACGCTAGGTGTCCAGAACTGAAAAAACAAATTCCAACAGCAAGCTTTCGTGCACTCAACTCAGCTCAGCCAAGACACAACTTTCAGCGAAAATGTCGGTGTCTGCATTTCTAGAGGATCACAGGCAGGCTGCAAGTGGGGGTGGTTTCCGGAATATCTTATTGAACGCGTGACCTCGGATTTTGTTCCTGCTGACTCAGCCCTCTCGCATGTTCTTTTTCGCGGCACACACTTCATTCTCGAGCTCTGTTGGCGTGGGGGGACCCATTGATGCATTGCAGTAGCCTTCACGTCAGGTTTACCGAGTTGGGCGGTTTTTGTATTTTTTTTCCTTTTGTTTTTTTCCAGTTCCTTCAACCTGAAATGTGTTTCATTCTACGTATATATACATTTTTTTGTTTTTAGTCTTCAGAACCAGACAATCCAATCACTCAACATGGAAACGGCTGAGAAGGTTTTAATTTGATCGGTAGAATTTAGGACTTTCTGCGCAGAACCTTACTTATACTGTAGAAGGTTTGTTACACATAAAAAATGCTGAACAATTTTTTTGTTTTGTTCTGAAAAGAAAGGTAACATGGCATCTGAAATTTCTTGTGCTGAAAAAAACTAGTCGTCAAAGTATTTCTTTTAGTCACCAGGGCTGTATCGGGCCCTAGTTATATTCATTCGTTTGGGTCATTGCCAGGGTGTCTACTCGTGTGATCATCTGGAAAAAAATATTCAAGAAAAAAAAGAAAGAGAAGAAGAAAAAAAAATTCTTCATTCTAATATTTAAATATCATTAAAAATGCACTTTAAAGAAGAAACTGGAGTTTTAAAGCCCTCCCCCTTTAAAATTCTGACGGGAAGCTCAAGATTCCCGAGCTGTTTGGGCAATCAGGTCATGTACAGGGGAAGGTGGCCAACCTATACATGATAGCGGATAGGTCTTCAAATCCCCCCCCCCCCGAATGGGGTAAAAGCGACGATGCATACGTATGTCGTGTTTACATGAACACCCACGAGTTTTAATAAGTCCCAGTAAAGCGACATGACGCAACCAGACTCAAAATAAAAAATATATATAAATACAAATACAAATACAAATGTGGCGACCAGCAACAGGATCTTGGCCCAGCTAGGCTGATCGTAGTCATTTTATTAGTCCCCAATGAAGATCAATAGCCCTCTTAAAGCTATCCACCCCCTTGCTCATTACCACCTCTTCCGGTAAGCTATTACAAGTGCCCACAACCCTACTGAAGTAGCAGTTTTTCCTTATTTCCAGGTTAGCCTGAGATTTGAATAGCTTTAAACAATGCCCCTCGTCCTGTTTTCGGTACAAAAGTTTAATCCATTAACATCATTCATTTTGATAAATTTAAACAACTGAATCATGTCCCCCCTGATCCTCCTTTGCTTCAGGCTATACATATTACGCCTATTAAGTCTAGTATTATAATCTAAATCTGAAAGTCCCTTGCTAGTCCACTTACCCTTCTTTGAACCCTTTCCAATACACAAATGATACATTTCTAAAAAAAAAAAAAGTTTTGTAACTTGTGAATAATCGAAGACCAGCTTATTATTTTTATTGTCACTAATATTTATTACTTTATTCTGACACCATCCACCTACAAATTACGGTAGTCATTTCATTTGTTTCTTTTTTAAATTTAATATTATAATTATTGAAATAAAAAACGGGCCTTCGGGCAAAGTGGATATAGGATTTAATCTTATATTTATTCATAATTTCTTGATTCGTGTGCTAACTTAGATTTTCTATTTCAATCGGATAAGTATAACTTTAAAAGGTTATTTTTCGGATGGCAATTAACTAGTCTATTAATTTAATCAGTTATTTCTTTATGTTTTATAAACAAACGCGTTGACTTTAAATTGAATAATTACAACTTTTTTTTTTTATTTTTAGGATTGTTATTTTTTAATAATGGCACGTAGCTAGTCAACTATGTATTTTGTACCAAATCACAATGAGTTAAGCTTTACCCGCTTTGGGCTCCCTGGTAGGGCAAAGCGGGTTTTTCAAATATTTGTAAAGTTTGTTCGTAAATAAATATTGGGTTTGAAATAATACAAAAATCACTTTTTATCTTGAAGTTCAAGAACCCTGCTAAAACCGAAACGGTTGCGGTAAAAATCCAAAAACTACTATTTTCGAGCTTTCTTTGAAAACCTACCTGCTTTGGGCCACACTCCCCTAGGGGGGACATGTGAAGCCTGGAGCACACATGATTCCAGCACGTAGCTAGAGCTTTGTCAGGGGGGGGGAGTCCAATGTTACATGAACTTCAAAAAAGAAGGAATGCTAAATCAGCAGTATTAGCTGTTATTTACATTTATTAAGAAAAATCCAATTAAAAATGGTTATTAAAATATGATAATTAGCTTTAAAATTATTCAAAGAATTAAAATTGATAGATCCATTAGTTAAAGTTAATCAACAAAAATTTTATTTCAAGTAGTAAATTATTGTCTGTTTATAAACCTAACATTAAATCAAAAACAATTATCGTATACAAAGATTCCAAATACGGAAAAAAATATTGCGTCACGTAAGCGTCCTCTCGAATATTATGCTTCGAAAATAATTTGTTATACATAACCTGTGAGTAAAAAGTTCACAATAAAAGAAAAATCGGAAAATTTTGTCTGTTCTAGGAATTGTACTTGAAAAATTCAGATGATAATTTGATAAAATATTTAATTAAATCTATATCAATGTAATCGAATATATCTATGTTGAATCCTAATATAATGTAATTCCACTACCCTCTAAGATTCAAACAATTTTTCAGGCAAAATTAAACTACCCTCTAAGCAAAAATATTTGCAAAGTTTCAATAAAAAAAGCTTGAATTAATTCTTTATTTACTTACGTTTATACAATTCTTTTTATAATACAAAATACGATAAAATGTCTAATCTTATGCATTTTCTAGTTATCATTTAAAAGTTTGAACAAATACTATCAACCCTTTGAGGCCCGGTGGCTTTCTTTGACCAATTTTTGTACTTTCTTCTTCAGCCAACTGACACAGTGACTTCAGTTGCCTGGGGAAAAAAAGAAAAGAAGAAAGAAAAAAGATTGTAGCTTCACGTAAAGCCCCGTTCCTCTAATTGTAATAGCTGTTTGAAAAACTTTAAATTATTTAATAAAAGGCATAATTTTTCAGTTTTTTTTTTTTTTTTTGTAATATATTGCTAAAATAGATCACTTAGGATCACTAATCATATTTATGAGTAATAATATTTTAAGGCGATGTTTACAAGTGTCTAAAATGATTGGTTATGTTTATAAAACTTTTTACACATACCCTTTTCAACAACGCGAAATTTCGACTTACGCGAGGGGTCTTGGAACGCATCCCTCGCGTAAGTCGGGACTAGACTGTACATCTGTTAGTTCTTTTAATGCCATCTTCCCAATTTACTAAGGATGGATGCATTGATGATTATTGAATAATTCCTCAGTACAAATAGGGAAGTAAATAACAGCCAGAAAATTCATTCGAATAAAGCAACTGCAAATATGTTTTACTTGAAAAACAGAACGAAATTGAAGAGGGGATTTTTTTCTTCAATTAAGACTGATTATCAGCTTTTCTCTTGGGGCCACATGATCACAGTATTTAAATAAACTGCTTTTAAAGTACATGCGTGAATAAAATGCCGAATTCGCAATTTCAAAAACTGAACAAAGTGAAATATTCAAGTAATTTTCAGTTTGATTCTTCACTTAAAAAAAAAATTAATACAGCGAAAAATAATTTCGGTACATCAACTTCTTTATTTATTTATTTATTCATTAATTTTACCTAAAAATACTTTTTAAGCATTTATATGTTCCATGGTCATGTCTTAATATTAGGAGGGGAAATATCTGTAAAAAAAAATTTAGTGTTTTTTACATTTTAGTTTAGAAAGAGAGAGAAATCTCTCGATGTTATTTTGTGCTGCAGAAAGGACCATTAGTATCCAATAGTTTAAAACACAAATTTTCAAAAAAAAAAAAAAAAGAAAGAAAGAAAAGAAAAATCCGTACAAGTTTTGGTATTACAAACAACCGTTTTGTCAATCCCAAAAGTTGCGAGCTTTCGGGAACATAAGTAATCTATTATTGTTAAATATAAAAATTATATTTCAATATATATAAAGTTATAAAACCAAATAAAACGATTATTAAAAAGCAATTCTTTTACTTGGCACCGCGGCTGTTTAATGAACTAACGGAAGATGTTAGGAATGAGAAGAACTTTAAAAAATATAAACAAGGGGTCAATGAATATATACAAAATAATGACATTCTATCAACAATTAACTTTTAGCTGATAAAATATACTGACTTGCCAACCGGGGGGGGATTTTGTATTGTAATTTTTATACTATTGAATGTTTCAATGCGAGTTATTGTGTTTTTTTTTTTCTGGAGTCAAACAGTCTAATAATTGTTCTGTGTAAAATTTTTACTACTTGTGTAAAATTAATTTGTAAATATTTCTGTTAATACATATTTGTGTTTGTACTCCATACTAAGCCAATTAAAAAACACTGCGGACAGTGCCTTTGGCGCTCTTTAGTGTGAATTTAATACTAACTCGTGTTGAACTATAGTCAAGATTTTCTTAATATTTTGTTATGAAGTTTGTAATTTATGTTTTATAATTTGTAAGTTTTCTAACTTTACTTTTTAATTTTGCTTACTGTTATGTATGTGTATTTTGTATGTTAATAAATTTTATCTTATCTTATCTTATCTTATAGTGAAATCAAAATAAAAGTTTAAACGAAGTTATATTAATCCAAATATAAATTGAATCTGGAATGAATCATGCCGAAAATATAATAAATAACTGTGGTAGCCCTGTGGTCAGTAGTGGATTTACAGGTTTGGAGGCCCATCACAATGAAGTCTTTTTTCTTTTTTTTTGGGGGGGGGCAGGAAGGGGGTTCCATGCACATGTACTACGTGCATTTTGTTACCCCTTTGGGGCCCTCATGGTAATGGGGACACTTTGAGATTGCGACAAATTAAATCTGCTCTTGCCTGTGGTTGGAATCTCAGTATTTTCTGTCAAGTAAAGGATGAGGAATAATCTTATTGAACTGTAGTTGTCATTCACTGGCATCAAATATATTTATTAACTAATTTAATGACACTGAACATGACACATGTGCAAAATTTGCAAACGGTCAAATAGAAATAAAATCAAAAGACGCGCGTTTCACCACTGCAATGAGAAACAACGGTAGAGGGCGGGAAATATACCTGACGAATCATAACATGATCCATTTAAGTTTTGTTGATTTTTCCAAAATATCAACAGATGGCGCTGTAGGAAGAGTTGAATTGAGCGAATGAAAAGAAATGGATTCTTATTAATGGCGATCAGAGTGTGTGAAAACATCGGAGAGAAAAGAACGTTAGTAGTTTTATCAAGATGCCAAGTTTACGCGTGGAAAAATGCATTTTTGCGGCTCCGAATCGGAATTATTTCTCCACACTTTAGCTGCCGTTTTCGTTTGCTGCGCTCTGATTGTCTTTATTATTACTGGGTAGTTTCGTTAAAGTAACGTTTTTCGAGTTTAAGTTGTTTGAGAGAACAGATCTATTGAAGTGGTATTTTTGTCGTGCTTCATTTCGTTTTTGAAAAGTTTACTTATTCAGCACACGATAGTTTCCTCGATTGTTCGTTCTTTTTTTGTTCTTTTCTTTTATTTTATTAACGGGCTTAACCAGTACTTGACTACGTGTAATTTAATTCACAGAATTTTCTCATTTTTGATTAAATATTTTTTTCTTTTTTAATTTCCTTATATGATACCAGGTGAAGAGACCTGCATTTCCACTGCCTGCAACATTCGAAGAATACAAAAGTTATTTTTCCGTATTGTTAACTAAGATTTCATTGGATTCTGATTTGCATTTTCTCTTACTATCTTCATCTCTTTTTAAAATCTTTCCCATGCACTGTTTTCTTCTTTTTTGTGTAGCTGATGTTTTCTCTACTTTGCTTCGTCGATATGTTTTTCAAAACGTAAAAATAGAGGTTAAGCTCAGTTTTTTTAATTATAAATTAAATTTATATATTTATATTTCAAAACAAAGTTTTAAAAGAAATATTTTGATTGTTCGTGTTATAAATTATAAAAAAGATGTTGATCAATATTCCATTCACATGCAGTTCTTTATATTCGTATATCTAAATGACTGCTTAATTTCGAACATTTTAAAGAATTCGAACATTTTAAAGAATTTAAACATTTTAATGTAAAAAAGGGTCAAATCAGAGGAGTTTCTTCACATAATTTTACACATGAGATATGAGGTATGATTTAATTTCAATTTATGAAAGCTTTAACTTTAAGATTGATTTTTAAAAATTTGTTACGAAACAGTTAGTTTTTAAGTGCAGGCTTTTTCGCGTTCAAAGCGACTTTATTATCCAAACCGCTTTTTTTTCCCCGTTTAACATTGAAATATTATGTCAGTTTACGTTATGTGCAGATCAACTAGGCAAAGCATAAAATGAATGATTTTTTATGCAGTAGTATAGTACAGATTAGCTGGTTTCTCTTTACAACTTACATAATAATTGAAAGAAATGTTGCGGAAATTTGAAGCACTTGATTTCTAAAAGCACGGAACCAAAATAATAGAATATTTTTTGTAAAGAAGTTTTTTAAACAATTTTCTGCATTGAAAAGAGAAAAAAAATATCTGTGGAATGAGCTGAAACTTGAGAGTCGCACGTTTTATTGACTCAGTTTTTAAAGGCAAACATTTTTTGCTTCTCTGATGATCTTTTTTGTATGAAGAAATATTACTCTGTTTTTTTTTCTTCCCTAAGTCAAGGGTTTAGTTTTACTTTTTTTTTCTTAAAAAGTTGAAGTTTGCTGTTGAAAAAAATATTGATTTTTTTTTCTCGTTTAACAGCGTTTCTCATTCCTTTTGGTCGTACAACAAACTTTGGACCGAAGAGTAAATGCTAGGAAACGTTATCATCACTGTCAGGGTTTGATTTGCATGGAGAGCTCCTGTAGCTTTTTTAAAACTCATGTCAATGCAAACTCTTTTTACATACTAGACATAATTCAGGCTATTCATGTCTGAAAATATGTTTTGACTATATAAGGCACCAGTCTTTTATTAGATACTAAGTCCTGGCCATTTTGCTGATAGTTTTTTACTGTAACTCCTTATAAAGAATCAAAAAATTTTCTTACTGACGATGAAAATGAAACATTAGTTTTCTTTACTACTTCTTAGAAATATGATAAGATGAATCGATAGTCGAAAGTAGAGCATAACCGAATCGTTAACAAGTTACGAAGTGTAATGAAGAGTCACTTAAAGAGATTCTGGGGGGAAAAATATAAATATATGCGCTGAAAAGTTAATAAGGATAACATTGTGGGAAACTTATGTTTTTTTTTTCCTCGCAGCCATTTCAAAAACAAATCTTCATTTTTGTAATGCAATCCAGAAAAAATACTCTGCGAGATTGAAATTTTTGTTGAACAATTATGCAAAAACCTTGTGGTACGTTTGGTTACAAAGATTCTGCATTTAAAATTACTTTTTTGTTTATTGCTGGGTGTACCGCGAGAAGGGGGGGGGATTCGAGAGAAGTTTTTTTTTTTTATCTCATTGAGGGAAATGGGTTCTCCTTAGCATTTGAGGGGGGAGGCACCCCTGGTTTATTATTTCCTTGAACGAAGAAAATGAAGCATTGCAAAATGCAATCATAAAGATTTTCCCCAATCAAACATCAAGAAAAATGTCCATTCCAATCTTCCTTAAATAAATTTCGACTACTTTTTTTTTCGCCACGTTTTTGCCTAAGCATATAATGTACGCTCAAAAAATATGAGGGAAGCAGGGGAGGTCGATTTTCGCACCCATGGGTCCCTTTTAGTGATTTTTTGCTCTGACGTCGCTGCAACGCATCTCTCATTCCATCCCACTGTTAAGTGAATATGTCAAATTTGGCGATTGAAAAGAGGCAGAAATGTCTCTATGTTTTTTTACTACTTTTATTCGTGATTATAAAGAATTTTATAATCACGAAATATTTCGGCCTTCAAATTTAAACGGAAATAATTTTAATAATTAAAATTATATACAGGGTCGTATACCCCCCCCCCCCTTTTCTTACAAGAGCAATAGTGCACCCACTTCAAAGCTGTTTTGGAGTACCCTTCCTTGCAAGAACGAAACATCCTAAGAAAAATAGACTAAACCCCAAAGACAAAACCCATTAAAAATTTCAGTTGCACAGTCTGCCCCCTGACCTCCCCCCTCCCCTCCTTTCATGGGCAGACCTGTTATTTATTACACGCACAAAGAAATAATGTAGTGTCTGTACCATTTTTTTAATCTTATTTTTTATTAAAAGGGAGTTTCCTTTTCGTTGCTTTCACCTCGTTCTTTTTTGTATTCCACCTGTTTCTCCTTTTTCCCTTTGCTTTTTTTTCCCTTCCATTTCTTCTTCTGCGGCTTCAACTTAGAGGCAATAATAAAGAGTGGAAGTTAAAATTACAGTCCAACCCCAACCCCTTCTGCCACCGGTCTTCTTTTTAAACCGTTCAACTTCCTGTGGTCCAAAGCGCCGATACAAATTTTAAATGCGAACGTTTTTTTTTTTTTTAATCTGAAAGGGCTTTCTTCTTTATGATTCTTCAGATTCATCGAATATAATTTCGGAGTAAGTGATAAACTTTGCCTGTGTTCCAAATGCCATTTTCTGTAATAAAAGTTAGGAGAGATTATGTAGCACGTTCACTCATATACAGTGGCGGATACAAGGGAAGGGTCATGAGGGTCATCACCCGTTCCAAACTGTCGACAATAACATGCACCCGCATTGTGTTCCAACTTCAAACATTTTTTTTTTTTTTTTGTAAAATGTAAACGATTCCATAATATTTTAAATTTATTAATTATTTTTAAAAAGTAAACCTTTGAAATACTACTTTTCATTGCTAATGAAATTAATTAGTGACCTCTACGTCGTATTAGAGGGACCTTATTCATGGCCAATATGGTGCTTTTTATTCACACCCAAGCAGTTTCAGAAACTTTTCGCACCCAAAAACCGTAGCTTTGCTAATGGGGGGAGGGGGGGGGGGAGGGTATTCCTCGATATAACCTTTCCTAAAATGATAGTTTGTATCCGCATTGAAAACATAGCTCCATCTACCACTCACATCCCCCTCCCACACAGTTGCGTTCTATGTATCCAGGTAGTGACCGAAAAAATATCAAATAGTTAGATGTTTACAAACAAATAAGTAAATCGGTTGGAAAACAATTTTTTAAAACTTTGGAGATACCTAAAGTACAAAACTTTGTGCTGCTTTTATGTTAAAAATGCAGAAATTTTAATTTTCTTGTTTTCATTGATTGAAAAAGCAGTGGAGAAAACTACCAGATTTTGAGAGAAACAAATTTGTTTGGCGATTTTATGGCTATGAAACAAAACATGAAATTTTGATTTTATTGCATTATGATTAAAATACGCTACTGAACCGAAGTGGGCTGATAGCTTAGATCAACAGATTCGAATTGATATGTCGTGGGTGCAGTATTGGCCGGTCGAAGAATTTTCCATTTTTATGGATATACCTCGTATTACCTAATACAAAAAATCATCAGTCGTAATATGAAGGGTGCAAATTTCTTCGCCATTTCCAATCTGTTCTATTTGTAGAAACAAGAAACTCAATGAGCAGGGTCCTATTGCAACTCGTGAGGGCAAAAAACATAATTTGTGTTCAATACTTCAAAATTCATATGTTTGGAGCGGGGTAGATGCAGGATTTTTTTTTTTTTTTTTAATCGATTCAACTGGATTTTTTAAGTAAATCGGTTACATTCATAAATGGACAGATATGAGCATCTTATTGAACAAAAATAATGATTCGTATTTGTAAAAAATAGCATTAAAATATTCAAGTTATCAGAAATTGGAATCAATTTTGGTTACTGAGGGAAAAAAATGAATTGGAGAAACAATTTCAATTTCTACTGAGTAGAAAAAGTAATAAATGAGCGTGATTGAACCGAAAAGCCTTTAATATGTTCTACTGCCGGTTCATGTCTCTGACAGCAGCACTCTTTTACTTATGGAATCTACAAGTTTTTGCTTCACTTCTTTCGGTATTTTTTCGGCAGTCTAAATTTAACTTGTTGGTTCCTTAAATTCCTCCACCATGTTTAGACATTAAAATATCAGCTTAGTTAAAAATTACTTTTTCTTTGAAAATTTAACTTGAAAAAGAAAAAGGCTTGATTTCTGAAACTTGTTTTCACCAGTAGCGTCTTTGTTATCAGTCAGTTGAAAACGAAGCTTAAACATTGAAAACATAATTTAGGTTAGCCTTTCTGTTGTTGTTTTCTTTCTTTTTTACTTCCTTTTGCAAAAAAAAAAAAAAAAAAAGAAAAAGAAGTATTGTATTCGCGAAAAAAATTTCAACCGAAAATCGGCTTTAATTTCCATTTTGCTCACCCCCGAATAAATGTTGAGTTTTTTTTTTTTTTTCGACTCGACCACACGTGGATAAGGGCTGAGAACGTATAGACACGCGAAATATCCATTTTGACGATTCCCGAGTTAATTACAACGAATTTTCTTGTGACGTCTGTATGTACGTATATATGTGCGTATGTGCGTATGTATGTCGCATAACTCAAGAACGGTATGTCCTAGAAAGTTGAAATTTAGCACGTAAACTCCTAGGGGAGTCTAGTTGTGCACCTCCCCTTTTGTTTGCATTCGGGTGTTTCTGAAGGGGTCTTTTGCCCTTTTTTAGGGGAAAATCATTGTTAATTTCGATGTAAGTTCAAGTGGTGTTATAATTTGGCGGACACTTGGCGATATATCGCCAGTCTTTTGGTCACCAAGTTTTTTCGTTAACTTGGAAACAAATTTGGCAATTTTTTTTAAAATCTGGTTTCAATTTGGCCACTGTTGGTGATATTTAGAGAGTAAACTATTGAATCACATAAAAATTGCCAATAATGGGGAAATGACATTAAACTGGAGTAAAAGGAGGTCATGTGATGCACACATCCGCTCGTTAGAAATGCTTTGTAGAGGTTCTTGAAAAGCATTAGTAGCTGAAAAACATAAGCTAAAACTATCTCTAGTAGTAAGAAAAAAAAACTAAGCGTTAGAAATTTGCTCCACTTGATCTTTGCTGGAGTTATATTCCTTCAGTGCTTCTTCTTTGTGACATAATTTCTGTCTGACACCAGTGCAATCAGAAATTTACCTCTTGAGATTTGTTTAAAACAGTCCTTGCATAAAATACAAACAAACTAGAATTGGCAATTTGGACTAAATCTCAAGGTTCGATAGAGGGCAGAGGGAATCGCTGCGCCCTTGATGTCAGATGGATTTGAGCACAGGGCGGATCGTTGAACTAAGTAGTAATCGTGCATTGATTTAGTTGCATTCATTAAAAAATATACATTCTTTATCTGTCATCTTATGTTCAGTATATCGCACATCCATTTAAGTACCGCCATAAGTGCTCATTTTTATTTTCTCATTTTATGGCGGAATTAAACTGATGACATGTTGGATTTTCAAATCAAATAGAATTAAATTTAATAATCATATATATTATACCGCGTGTCCGAAAAGTCTTTGACATATTTTAAAAATTCACAAAAAAACCCCGGCACACATCGATATTGCACATCGATATGGCACATCGCATGAAGATGCGGTTTGTGCCATAATACTTAACAGGTTTTAGAACTTTTTATGACATTGTAAAAAAAAAGAAGAGGGGGAAAAAAGAAAAAGAAAAAATTATACTTATAAGTATTAGCTGTATCGTCAAAGAACGAATTTGTTTTTCTTACTGTTATAATACAACCGTCAATGTAAAATATCTACACTTTTTTTCTCCTCCCCCCCCCCCCCTTTTTTTTACAATGTCATAAATATTTTTGAACCTGTGAAGAAATATGGCTCAAACCGCACATTGATACGACAATTAATTGCGTAATTTTTTTTAATGCGTCAAGGACTTTTCGGACACCCAGTATTTATGTAATAAACTTGATTAATTTTATTTCCTTTCAAAGTCCAACATGTTAACACTGCAGTACCATCAGAAAATCAAAAATTAAAAATTCGCAATTATGGCGGTATTGAATCGTATGTATACGATGCATCGCGGGGTGAACGACACAAGTAAATAACTAGAATTCAGGTTTTTATTCGAGGAAAAACTCAAGAAATTAATATGTTACCACTATGTTTCGGAAAGATGAAGATTTGATTTAAATGCTATCAAACTACCATTTCAAAGTTTGAAAGACTTTAAAATTAGGATCGCCAGAACGAAACTATAAGTACGCCAAATGTTCACTTTTTATTTTGATTCTATGAACAACCCCCGCATAAGTCGTACTATAAATTATAGTACTAATTTAAGAAACCATATGGCTTACTCGAACTGTCAGTACGACACCACTGCATATGAACTTAAAATGAGGAAGTGTTTGCGAGAAACGATCCTACATAACTTTGTTACAAAGAGACGTTTTATGCCTTTAGCTTTACTAATAATAAAGCTGAAAGTCTCTCTGTCTGGATCTCTCTCTGTCTGTCTTTCAGGATCTCTGTGACGCGCATAGCGCTTAGACTGTTCGACTGATTTTCATGTTATTTGGTACAGAGTTAGTTTGTTGCATGGAGGTGTGCACCTCGAAGCGATTTTTCGAAAATTCGATTTTGATCTTTTTCTATTCCAATTTTAAGAACATTTTCCCGAGCAAAATTATCATAAGATGGACGAGTAGATTTACCAAGTTATCATAACGTGGAACCGTAACATGGGCAAGCCAATTGGCGAGAAATTCATCATACATTATTTATAAATATACAGGCGAACCAAAAGACCTTTTAATTTTCTACTGCGGGCAAAGCCGTGCGGGTGCCACTAGTAAAAGATAAGTCTATTTATTTAAGAATTTCTTTTTCTTAGTATTCATATTATCCGGTCGTTTTATCCGTCGTTTTATGCGTTTATAAAAGATAAGTCTGCTTATTTAAGAAATTGTTTTTCTTAGTATTCATATTACTCGGATTATCGGGATTGCCTTTGGTCCCAGTTAGCAGGCCCGACGAAAGGCCATGTCCACTTAGTCGGAAACTAGGTGCCCGGGCTTTGGGGGGCCCGTCGACACTGACGCCAAAAAAGAAAAGAAGAAAAGAAAAGAAAGAAATGAAAAAAGAAAAGAGGGAAAAACCTCCGAATAAGAGAAAACATAAGGATCAAGTAAAAATTACTCTTTTGGTATTTACTGTTGTGGCACTTAAAATAGAGTTTAATTGCTCTCTAGTAAGCAGTTTTTGATTTTTTTCCCTTTTTTAACCCCTTATTTTCGTCTCCCCCTTTTTTTTCTTCTTTTCACCATTTTCTTTTCTTTTTCCCTCTTTTTTTTTATCCTTTCCCCCCGTTTCTTAAATTTCTTTTTAGAGAGCGGGAGGGGTCCGGCAACATCTGAGAAGGGGCTCGCCTTAACTCTCTGCGGCCCTGCCAGTGCCAGTTAGTCCAGATAAATGTGGTTGTACTGCTTAGCAGTTTATATTATCGGTTTATTATACATAAAGACAATAAAATCTTATTGATTTAATGCTCTCAGAGTATGACAAACGCATTTTTCGGGGCACTTATTTAAAAAGCTACGTATTTGTTCATTGTTTTCAAAACTGATCTCAGTTTGCTTCAATTGAACAGTGATTTAAACGGTAAGTCTAAGCAAATAAGTCTTAGTAAATTTTAATTCAGGAAATCTAAAAATTAAACATTTGGTACTTCTCACTGATAACTTTCGCTTTAACGAACGCTTCATTATAGCGTATTTCGCATTCAGTCCTTAGATTGTTGTGTTTTTTTAACGAGATTCGATTCCGCTATTTCTAATTTCAAATCTTATAGCTTTATGTTTGTTCACAGCTTTTATCCGAACTTAATTTATTTCAAATGAAAAAGAACATGAAAATATCTGTCTAAAACCTTTCTCTCATTAACCAATCTATCACCAAATTCCAAAGATTCAATGAAATTTCATTTTTTCAAATTGCGAAACGTAGTTAAAGTATAAAACAGTTTTAAACAACAAAACACAACGATGCCCAAAAATTTGGTTTCAACTATAGTAATAATAATAGTTTAAAATAATAATAATAATAATAATAATAATAATAGTTTAAAATAATTGCAATAATAAAAAATATTTAAAATAATAGCAGCAATAATATTGATAATAATAGTATCAATAGTAACAATATTAATAATAATATCAATAATAATAATAATAATAATAATAGTTTAAAATAATAGAAACAATGAAATTAATAATAATAATATCAATAATAATAGTAATAATAATAATAATAGCAACAACAGCAATAACAACAACAACAATAATAATAATAATACATTCATTGTTTTTATACAGCTCTTGAGCTGCCTTTGTTTTTGACTTTCATCATTAATGAAATACTAAGAAATAGCAAAATACAAAGCTTATACCTTAGCTCTGGCTATAGGGCGGTAACTTACTGAATACAAAGCTTATATTTTAGTACTGAATTAAGATTTACGAAAACTGAAACAAAATACATTTATTTCTTAAAACCACGCTCACGGTTCTCCATCTCAGACATATTTTCAAAAATACTTCTAAAACTATTTTCAGATGCAGAACAATGACCAAAATTCTGCAGTAATGCGTTTTGTAAAGAAAATAAAGATAAGCAACAGGTGGAAGTGATGCAAAGAAAATTTAGAGTCGAATAAGTAAATTTGGTTTCTATTTTTGCGGACAGTAATCTTTTGTAAGAGTACGAAAGTCTGAATGATCCTGAGTCAAAATAGCCAGTTCTGAAAAAATATCAAACCTTGACTTTTGTATATGAACGGGGATTTGTACTTTGATCTGAATTTAATTGTGTCTTGATTTTTCTTTCTTCTTCTTCTTCTTTTTCTTCTTCTTCTTCTTTTTTTTTTTTGATCCAGTAGAGAAATCTTCATAGTAATATGCTAGAAATATCAAATAAGCTTTATATCTAGACATAAATGGATGTTTATTTGTGTTTATGTGTGTGTATGCTCCCTTACAAATCCCCAATTTACGTTAGATCTTTGCCAAATTTGCCACATAGACCTTTGATGCTTAAGAATTCAAACGGGTTATTCCCTCCCCACCGCTCCCCATAGGGTTTTCCTCAGACAAATCCACATTTTACGTCGGACCTTTGTCAAATTTGTCATAGAGATCCTTTGATGGTTAGGAATTGTGGGGTTTTGTGCTTGTGGGTTTTGAACAGGATATCCACGAAGCAGAATAAATACGCCTATCAATAACAATGACAAAATTTTGGAAATTTTGGAAAAAGTCCGAAGAGGTCTAAATTTAAACTTTGAGTCATAAAATTGCTCTTTCCTACACGTTGGCCAGACATTTTACATTAAAAAAATGCTCTTTTTAAGCCTGATTGTAGAACATTGGTCACTAGACAAAACTTTTATTTTCGAGGTAGACTGAGTAATGCTGGGAAGCTATGAAACTGTGGACAATGATAATTTTAATAAAAAAGATTCAGACTCTGAGAAAAAAAACTAGTCGTAATTTATGAAGACATATTATAAGAGAAAACTAATCACAGATTAATAACAATTTTCAATGATGAACATAAATACAAGTTTACTTGAAAACCAAATCTTGATAAAAGAATCTTTGTTGTTGTGGCATTAAATACAAGGAATTACAAGACACTAAATTCAAAGAATATTCAGCAGACCAACCACTTGACATCAAATCGTAAGAAACTTGATCAGTAAAAAGGAAGAAATAAAGAAAGAAAATCTCAAGCTAATGAAATAAAGAGAAAATAACTCAGTAACAAAAAAGAAGCAGAAATGAAGTTAAGATAAACTGAGAAAATTACTTTGTTTACTAAATAATTTAACAAAATTCTCAATGAAGAAAAAATGTATAAAACGAATTGGTAACTCAGTCACGAATTCAATAAATATTTCAAGGTGTTAAACAAGTTCATCTATCGATCTTACTATGAGAAAACTTGAAGAATCTTAGATTATTATAATTAACCAAGAAATATGATGAATGTATTCATGATAGTCAAACGTAACGGATCATTCCCCAAGAAAATTGATCGGTGGATGGCACTTATCACTGTATGAGTGACGAGTAAGATAGCAGGAATTATACGCCTTGGACTAGTGGACAAAATACAGGTGAAAAAGTAAAAAAAAAAAGTCAATCTAAAAAATCTGATGAAATGACTTTTAACCATTACGGAGAATCACTTGAGAAGTGAAATTCATCAGTGACAGCATTGATCAATGGAGCAATTGAAGCAAAGTAATGATAAAATTAATGAGTGTCTGAGGCCGTTGGTGTTTTGCTAGTAAAATAAAGATGATGTGTCGGTCAAATAGAAGAAAAAGAAAAAAGTTAAGTAGCGATTTAAAAATGGCAGCTATTATTACACAGTTTTCGAAGGATTCAATTTTAACGTGATTCAAGTAAACAGCATGTTGACTAGTTAGTTACCTTGCGAAAGGTGCTAACAAAATTGATTTTCTCATAAATCATGTTTGAAGGTGTCAAATTCATTTGGGTAAAATTTTAAAATATAGCTACTTCTCTCGGTTTTGTTTCTTCTTCTTTTTCTCTTCTTCTGCACATTTTTCTCTTTCTTTTGTTTTTTGATGAAGAATCTTTAGAATCATAATTTTTCTTTTTTTAAACGAATTTATTGTGTTGATGAAAATGAATTCAAGCTTTAAAATAGGTTCCTGAACTCAACGCAATATCATTTCTGAAGCTAGATTTCAATTTAAATGAACAAAGCTCGGTCAAGCTAATGATAAACGCATATGCTTTGTAGTGTAGTGTAGTGAAGTGACAAAGATCAATAGTGTAGCGTCACTCACTATTGATCGTTGTGAAAAGTGTACGAAAATACTGTTTTTAAATATCATCCAAACTTTTATCATTTGCGTGTGTAGTGTACATGCGTTTACACTACGTTCATGCACGTTCTCACACATTGCATTTCTTTTTTCCCCCCATCTTTATTATTTCTGTATTTTCTTTCTTTTAAAAGGTTTATTTTTACTTAATTATTTATTTATTTATTTATTTTATTTGTTTTCAGAAATAAAAAATAGTGTGTAAATTAAAAAGTAGATCGAGTTAATTATAAATTTTATCTTGACGTCTGTACGTACGTATGTATTTATTTAAGGGAGAACCAGTATGAATGGAATGGTAGGAGGAATGGGAGAGCTACATTTATTTGCCGAAAAAAAAAGGTAAAAAAATATTACTTGCTTTCCCAGTATGTATAGCAGATTAAGAATTAAGCAATAGTCTAAAACTGCTACATCTACAAGAAAAGCTAGAAGTAATTTTTCATTTTATTTTGGCATATTCATGCACTTGTCCCATTCCTCCCGGTTCTTTCATAAATCAAAAACGCCAAAGTCGTAGAAAGATGAAAATTAGTAGGACATTGTGTCTTACTATTACGTAAGTCATTACATAAGCCTTTGTACAGTATTGTGGCAATTAATTGGGAAATGTCATTTTTTTCGTTTTGTCACACGTAAGCGAACGAATAAGCACTCAAATTCAGTTCAGAGTTCAAATGGCAGTTATTGCCAAACTAGTAGCTGTTTGTACGCATCAGGTAAGTAGCTGGCATACAAATTCTTTCGCCAAGTGGCTAGAAGTTGGCAGTGTTAGTTGCTCGCTTGTTGTGGGAGTAATTAGAGTCATGGATATCAGCTCTGAAACATGTGCTAAAGTGATTGCACTTAGAGAACACACTTCTAAAACGTTAGAAGAAATAGCCAAAATATGTAGATTGAGTAAATCAAATGCCGGGAGGATATGACAGTGGTTTAAGACAACAGGAAATGCTGGAACCAACTGTATTGGAGAGTATGGCCGAAAAAGATCAACTTCGGCTCTTGACGACAAAAGTTTACATCGAATGAGTGTTACGAATCCTTGATTAACTAGTTTTGATCTGTCCAAGTCCATGGTGGCAGCTGATATTGACATTGCACCTTCAATAGTGAGATACAGGCTTTTAGAAAGTGGGCTGAAAGCGCGTCTACCGTACAAGAAGCAGCTTCTCACGCCTCGTATGAGAAAAAAAAGGTTAGAATGGGCACGGAAGTATAAAACATGGACTAAGGAGAAGTGGGGAAAAGTTTTATTTTCTGTGGTTCAGGGATTTAGACCCAGGTTCGTGAGAAGGAGCAAAGGAGAACCTCTTCGTCCGCACCGCATTAATCAAGCACCCAAGTATCCACATAAAATGATGTTTTGGGGTTGTTTCTGCGGTTCAGGAACATAATCCCTTGTTCCCGCAGAAGGAATGATAAACAATGCCAGCTAAGAATCGATATTGACCCAAAATGTGCTTGCAACCATGTCTAAACTTTGGCCGAACGGAGATTACGTTTTTCAGCAAGACGGCGCGATATCACACATCGAAGCAAATTTGTAATTTCTGCTCTAAAAACAAACTTACTGTACTGGATTGGCCCAGAAACTCACCGGACTTAAATCTGAATGAAAATTTGTGGGTTATTGTTAAAAATCGTCTTTATAAGTTTGACAGTACTACGATGGAAAACTAATTTTGTCTGTTATTGACATATGATATAAAGAGGCTGAAATTAAAAATATATGTGCCAGTCTAGTACATTCCATGCCAAAACGTATCTATGATGTTATTAAGTTTTGAGGAGATTATATCAATTATTAGTTTCAAATGTATTCATGAAAAACTTGAATAAAATCAATTTTTTGGAAAAAAAATGCATTTCCGAATTAATTGCCACAATACTGTATAAGATCTAGTTGTGTACCTCCCGTTTTTGTTGCAATCGGATGTTCCAAAAGGGCTGTTTACTTTTTTTTTTTTTTTTTTTTGTGAAAAAACAATGCTAATTTCGATGCAAACTGAAATAACATCAAAAATTGGTGAAATATATCCAAGTTTTATGTTGCTACTCGTTTGTCTTCAAGTGTGTAATAGATCGCCAATTTTTTGCGCCAAAACTGAAATTCCGAATCAAGTGTCAATTTATTGGTATTTAGCGAGATTCCCACGGAACCAATAGCAAACATTGTCGATAGCCCTGATCTCTATAAAACTGTCTTTCCTGCATCTGTTTGCAGAAACCCAGGGAGTATATGTACAAAGGTTCTTCTGCTCGCTCTTAGTCACTTTTACTCGTATATTGTAATTCAGTTACTTTTTAACCGACTTCAAAAAGGAGGCGGTTATCAATTCATACCGTATGTATGTTTTTTTTTTGTTTGTCCACTCATTGCGTCTCACCTAGTGAACCGATTTCGATGATTCTTTTTTTAATGGATAGGGGATGGCTCAACTTAGGTCCCATTACTTTGTTTGACCATATTTGTTCTTTCGAAAAAAAGTTATGGGCAAAAAACAGTAAATTTTATGCACTTTCCGTATTAAATGATTAAAATGATATTGTAGCGAAGTTCGCACTTGTCATCCGTGGATAACGGTGGTTCAGTGGCAGAATTCTCGCCTCCCACTCGAGCAACCCGGGTTCAAATCCCGACTAGGACAAAGTGAATTTTACTAAAATTTCTTTTCTACTGTTTCCCGTATTTTCTCGAATCTTCTATTAATTTCTGTATCTTTCCAAGCCTGGAAAATTCCAGCACTTTCTCAAGTTGTATATAAGGAGATGTAACGTTCATTCGTGGTTCTGAATAAAGATCTCGAGTTGAGACTAACGAGTATTCGCTTCATTTGGCTGCCATATAACAGTAACATTAATAGTAATTGTAATGATAATTTTGAATGAAGGCTTCTCTGAAGCAAGCATCAAATTTCTTCAAGGGATATTTCGATAATGGGGAATCTGGCGCTGTCGTCTCATTTTTGGCGTAAATAATTTTATTTTAGTAACCCTGCTGATTTATAGTAACCTTATGTGAATTATCAAAATCTTCCTTTCTTCAGTGCTATTGCTCCATAGTAGGGGTAAACCTAACCTGTAAGCGAGGTGATGCAGTGATTAGGATCTGCTTAGCCTTCACAATGCTACCATTAGGTTTGACTCAACTACTCTGTAGTATTTTTATCGTTATCATCTATGCCGATAACAGATGATCAGGGCTAAGTAAGAAAATACAGGATTGCATCATGAGCAACTTAGATGCTGTGGAATGTAAATTAGTTAGGAAAAACGTAATACTTAAATGGTTATAATTAAATTAAGTACGCATGATTTCCAGAAAGGAACAAAGATAAGTTTTTAGTGCCAATCGCTTAAAGTTTGACGCGTGTCAATAGTTTTTTTTTTTTAGTATGGAGCATTTTTAAGAAAAAAATGTGAAGTTTCGTGATGGTAACTTCATATTATTTCTGAAATACCAACATTTACACTAAAAAGAATGAAATAAAAAAATTTTGAAAAAAAATAGAACCGACTTCAAAATTGCTCTAAAAAGTGAAAAATAATTTTATTCTTTAAACACCATCGATAATGCTTTTAAACATAATTTTTGAAGTTGGCGCAAAAACAATAGATAAAATCATTCACATCCATAACTCAAATACAACTATAAATTTAACCAGGACCAGTTTCTTCACTATCATATACATTATGCATTGATGACAATATATTTGAATAGCGATATAAATGTTTCGTTCGTAACTTTGGATGCTTTTCTGAAAAAAAATATGAACGAAGCGTGGTTACACTGGATTTTACGTTTTGTTTTTGCGCCAACTTCAAAAATTATGTTTAAAAGCATTATCGATGGTGTTTAAAGAATAAAATTATTTTTCACTTTTTAGAGCAATTTTGAAGTCGGTTCTATTTTTTTTCAAAATTTTTTTATTTATTTCATCTAGTTTTTGTAGTTCAAATTTTAGGTCTCACATACCCACAAAAACTTCAAAGTTCTTTAAATTTAAAATACCGGTTTTCTCTATTAACCATACTTTATTAGTGTAGGAAAGTACCTAAAAATTCACAAAAAAGAAGTAAGCATTGAAGAAGTTTTATTTCTCACTGCGTACATCAATACACAAACTTTTTTTTTTTTAGTTAATAAAAAGCATCGAGCATTTTTTAATGCGTGTAAGAAAGTTATTGGTGTTCACATTAGATTTTTCATATCATTTTATCATTTTTCCTTATGGGATTTTGATGAAAAAAATGATTTTTTTGATGGTCTGTTTTGATCCAAGTTACGCTTCATATATGCGGGGACAATATGATTCATGATCCTTCCTCCGACTCACGAAAAATTTGGCACTGTTCGGAAAGGATTTCCTGACTGTGGTAGTGAGAAGCAAAGGGATGTAAGTGGACATTTTCAAGTTTTGAGTAAAGCACGTTTAAAATTGCGGTCCTGGGAAGGTTTCCATTGAAAGGTTTCTCTAGATCATGATTTACGGCAGCACCTACCAGGGCAAGTAGCACTAACTCTGGCACCAAGGCAGAGAGAGGATAGGTTTAACTAGCATTTGTACTGGCTATCTCCGAATTTTTAATCTTGGCACTTACATCCTTTTGCTTCTCACTACCTCAATTGGTCTTCCTTTAAGCATAGGCAAACATTCCCATCCATTACACATCACCTATGAACTCACTGTGTCATAACCTTTATAACTCATTAATCATTCATTCTTTTGATATCGTAATTAGCAATTCAATGAGACGAAATGCATCATATGCCGTAACTAGATTTTATATGCTTAGCTAAAAAAAAGACATTAAATTGAAATTTAAAAAGTTAAAAATAATAAAGATATTAAGCACTCATCTTTGAAAAAATGTTTTATCCAAATAATTTTGGCTAGAATATCATTTCTTCTCCAGGTGCTGCAACATTTTTTTTTTCAAAATTCATCTGCTTACTAAATAATAATAATAAAGTCGAACTTCACTTCTATTATACTCTTGTACAGAAGATTGGTGTTTTTTTTTTTTCCAGAAGAGGTGGTTTATTTTCTGATGAAGGATCGTAACACTTACATAGAACTTAGTTCATGCCTGGTGCATGTTATATGTTTGTAACATAAGGCAGAAATTCAAACAGGGACTTAACAAATTAGGCATGCTGCGCTTAATCTATAAAATTATGGAAAATAAACAAGAAGATGTAAAACTGAAGTTTTAACTTCGATAAACCATAATAGGGTCGTTTCCAAAATTTTAAAAGTATTTTTTTCTGAAAGAGCATGCTTAAAAACATAGGATCTAACCATTTTTTTGAATAATTTGTTTAAGTTTAATATTTTCAAAAAATAATTTAAATCGTTGCGCTTTCATTGTTTACATTTCTTGCCGATGACATCACAAATGATGAAATGCCATTCTGTGTTGCCATTCACAGAACAAAATATTTAATTCGCATCTTTACTCATGGCAACGATATGGTTGATAGCAAGCGTAGAGCGCAATTGATTATCATAACGTGGAAACGCGGTACAAAATGCGCCAAAGAGCATCATTTGTGACGTCATCAAGACCATGCCTTGTTTGAAAAATCGGACAGTTAAAAAAATTAATTAAAAAATAACTGTTTGAAAAATGAAAGAATTTTCTGGGTTCATGTTATTTTTTTTACTTGTTCTATCAATATCAGTGACTAAAAGTAGTACTTTTGACTGAAGGAAACAACCCCATTTAGAATTCTATAGGGCATTTGACACTAAAAATAGCTGCCGATTGAACTCCGTTGTTAAAAAAAAATTCTAATGTTATAAACGGTTCAACCCCCACCAAAAGTTATATCTTAAATGAAAAGAAAACGTGAGAAATGGAGCATGACGCAATATTTTATAAATTAGTTTAGAATCAATTCTCGGTCTGCGTGTGTTCAAGTAATAGTAAATGAAAAAACAGCAGAGAAAGAAAAGTTTAATGCACGTATAAAAAACGTTAAATTACATTGCGAATGTACGCAATGAAATTTATTAATTGTTTCTATCTTTTGATGTAAGAAAGTGATATTTAAAAAAAACCTAGAATATTATTTTTTATTAAAAAGTGAGATAATAGAAAGTAAGATATGGATGAGGAAAAAAATTCAATAAGTGATGACAAATTTCCTCTCATCCAAAAATATAATGTTTTAGGATATAAAAAAGCAGTTAGTAAATTATAAATAAATGAACAATAACTGTTCAAACTATCTAAACATAGCCTGAATGAGAAGTTGTGAGTTTTAAAAGAATTACATCGTAGTAAATGCAACTTAAATGCTATAACTTTAGGATAGTGTAATTATTGAGAACGAAAAAAAAAAACTAACATCAGTTTAGGAAAATTACTAAAAAAGTTCAATTCGTAACGAAATTAAAAATGGGAGAAAAATAAAATCAAAAAAAAAAAAAAAAAATCTTACTACCTAATGGCACGACCTTGAGGGTCACGGATTTGGACAACATCCTAAATATAGGTCAATTCGCACAAGGTATGAGCCCAGGTAAAGCGGTTCGACTGCCAAGGTCTTAGTTGGTGCAACGGGGGTTCAAAGTTGATAATTTGGACCCAGAAATGCAATGGAGTTACCTTTAAAATTACAAATTTTATCACTTTTTCTACTATTGTACTGCAGTATGAGCTGTTTGCATGCTTACCTTCGAATTAATTACGTTGAATACTAATTTTTAATAAACGGTTCTCAAATTCAAATTGGCTACTACTACTTCTAATTTCACTAACTCGAAAGCCAAAATAACATTTACAGGATATTTCTCGTTTGCAAATGGAACTAGTTAATTTCGTTTTATATTAATCGTCTGCCCGTAAAAAGTATTTAGCGTTTGTTAATTTGCCACTCCAATAAACTATAGGAGGCGCTGCAGCTAATGCATAATGGCGGATGAAAAAGGTAAAACAAACAAATGCGGTAACTTATAACTTGCTTTGACGCTTCGTGAATGGCAGTAATTTTTCATCGTGTTTGTGGGAAACTGTCTTTTCAATTCTTCTGAAATTACATTACAACACAAACTGTCTGAAGCCTGCAATTTAATCCCAAACAAAACACGTGGAATGGAATGTTTTACCTTTTTCGGTAGTAGTGTTAATCACTACTACCGAAGCGTAGGTAGCGTGTTCGAGCTCTGGAGTTGCGAATAAAAACATTTACTTTAACTGGATATTTATCGTCTGCTATCAAAGGTATCCCACATTGATAAGAAAAAAATGGGAGAAGAGAAAAAGCTCGGTGATTTACTGCTCATGGCACACTAAAGTACAAAAATACAAGATTGTTCGACTTTTCAAATAAATTAGATAATGCCCCTAAATAAATCCGGGTTCTCCCTTATACTCAATTTACTAACAAAAGATGCGAAAGGTGTTGGGAAATCGAACATAGTGTCGAATTCTGAATTTCCAATGGAAACGTCATTGCATTTCTGGGACTAAACTAGCAATTTGGACCCTCGTTGCAGAGAAACTAGGGTCTATGCAATCAAACCGCTTTACCTGCGCTCATATCTTGTGGGACTGGACCTATAGCTAGAATTTTGTCCAAATCCGTGACTCTCAAGGTCGTGCCGTTTAGTCGTTGTTCCACACAATTTTTCGATTTTTTTTAAACGTTTTAAAAACATTTAATACAATAGCATAAAAATGTCTTGAAGAAAAAAGATGTATAGAGGTGGGGCAAACCTGACCTGGCTGCATTGTGAAGGATATTCAGATCCTAATCACATCACTGCGACGCTGCCAGGTTAGGTTCGCCCCAACTGCAGAGAAAGAAAAAAAAGGGGGAATTTTGAGCATTAAATGAAAAGAACAATTTTTCTTTCCTACGCTATACTCGAAAATAAGTGAATTTGAAATTTGATATTCTTGGGAAAATAGTAACAAATGCATTAAATAATTTTTTTGCACATTTCATTAGATATGCGAAACATGACATTAAATTAAGACTCTTATGTGTAGCACAAAATTATAATACTTAGTGATACCTCAATTCTTTCAATTATGTTGTGCAAGCAATTTTATTTCGTTGTTTTCCTCAAATTAATTATCAGTTGTATACAACTTAATTTTTTATCCCTTGTTTCACCAGCAGCATACCAAGACACTGCTCATTACAGGCTTCAGTGCTGTAAATCCTGCAGAACTAAAACAAAAGCACCCCGTCAGCAGCTCTTCCTGACATGCATTTCGAAATTCTATGAGGACACCGTCCCGCAGCCCACACCGCCCACTCCTGATCCCCCTCTCTCTGGCAGAGAGAGCTCTCGCATGATTGCGCGGATGTGTGCGCGCACATTCCATCCACGGCAAGAGCAGCCAGAACAGTGAGCAACCAGTCCGCCGAGCCGACGGTCAATACTCGATAGAACAGAACTCCCGCCGCTGTCGTGGGAGCCGATTTTTATCCGTACACCCTTGCTCGTGCCAGTGCAGTGGTAGTTTCCCACATAGAATATCTCATCGTCTGCAATTTCAGTGTTCTCTCAACAGTTCCTAATTGCCAACTGGGCACACACACACCGGGATCGTCCCGCAGTGATTGCATGATTTGTTCCATGAAGGACAGGAAGAACTGCAGGAATAGAACATCCTACACATGAAAGGGACCGAACAGACACATTCCATCAACTGATACTGTGTTCCGCTGACTGACCGTCTCAGTGATGTTGAGACAGTATGGAATTTTCCATCCTCTCTGAAACTGAGTAGATTCGATCATCGCGCCACTTGCAACAGTTCCTTGGGATTGCTGCTTCGATGTCGCTCATTCCGCATAACTTCGTTAAAATCTCTTTTCTCTGGATGAACATGTAACTTAAAAAAGACGGAGACATAATAAATAGTGCACGTAAACCAAAAACCAAAACTTTTTGGACTGCGGGAAGTATTGGCATTCCTTCTTGTCGAACCTAGTGTTCTACGGACTATAGCTACCTGATGCTGGCCTGGTACGGTAAGTACAAAAGATATTAATTTATTACTACGCTTTTTAGTATTTATTATACCAGCAAAAACTAATAAACTAATTGAAATCGTATTAACTTTAGAAATAGTAAAATTCCATGAACTAGTTAAATCCAAATTGAGTAAAATTAGAAAAGAATAACTTATTGATTGAAATTTTTTTGCTAATTTATGAAGGAATGAAAATCGGAACATTTTCCAAACGCATGGTAAAATATTTGATGTAGATTCTGTTCTGCTTCGAACGATTTTTATCTGTGGGTGACATTAATATTGATTTCTGCTATCAGAATACGTTTCATGACTGTTCAAATATTCTTCCCTAACAGAATGCTGAAATTTGACAAAAATTATCGCTATTAACTTTCTATGAAGACCTAGTATTTTTCAATATTACTTCATTTTGTGTATCCATAAATGCTAAGGAAAAAAAATGAAATGTAAAGAAAATACAGAATTTGTTATTTCAACACTTAAGCGGGAAAAAGGAAGAACGGTATGAAAAAAAAACTTCTAATAAAATTGAAAAAAGAAAAAGAAAGGAAAAAGTCAGAGGTAAAAAAAAAAAAAAAAAAAAAATCAGAGCAAAATCTTATCAGCACAACAGTTTTCATTCTTGGCAAGCTTCAAAACTGCCGTGGGAGGTAAACAGCAGCATCTGCAACAATGAGGTTTCGAGAAATTTGGAGAAATGTGTGTTGGATTCAATACTAACAGTAGAGAAATGATGGAATTAGACGTTTTATTTTGGCGCCTTTTTTTTTCAACGGAAACCAAATAAGCAAGCTTGTACAATAAAGCTAGCGTACAACATATAACAAAAATGCAATAAAAAGAAAAATGAAAAATTTGCAGTTTCTGCCCTTTACCTGATCCCGGCAGAATAGTTAAAGATGCTAAAACATTGGAGCAAATAGAATCTTTTGCTTCTGTTGCAACTGGTATTGAAATATCAAGCAATAACTTTTGTGCTTTTAATTAATTACAGCATTAATTCATCTATGAATTGCAAAAAATGTACAAAATTATACAGTAGGCTAATGAGATTGAGTAACGTTCCTTATGTGAAGATTTTTATTATTATTGTAATTAATTTACAAAAGTAAAAAAAATTAGGTTTGTTTTAGTTTTATTTAGTTAAGTTACGAGTTTAACTTTTTTTTTTTTGCTTTTATTAATTTTCTCTCATTTTATTTATCACGGATTCCTTTTTTTTACTGATAAATTTCTTAATGTATTCTTTTTTAATCTATAAACATTAGAACTGAGTGTAACTAATGTCTGTCTAAAGTATGCCAAACGAACTATCAATTGATATACTATCCCAAAAATATTAGTTAATACTAAGTAATTGAAATTAAAACTAAATCAGTGCAATATGTATACCATTGGTGTGACAGCTCTATAATAGTAGTCAGAAGTGTTTTTCTTGTCTAAATAATCTGAATTCAGTCTAATGTGTAAAAAATCTCATTAAATTAAAAAGGTGCAGCAGTTCAGCTCCCGTGAACCCCTATTCAAATTTATTTCATTGGAAGTTTTAAGTTAAAACTTACATGTGTTATTAAGTTTATAAAAATAATTACCAAAAATGTAGCACACACTTTTAGTTTTTAAATTTAGAATACGTGAAATCGTATATTTAATCATTTCAAAATTCTCCAGGGTGAGTGGGGTGGGGGGGGGGGGGGCAAAAGGAAAGCATTCAATGTATATTCTGTCAGAAAACGAATAAAACCACGCCCACATGTATGTAAATACATTATTTTCTCAAAGGCAGGGAAGTCAATCAACTCCTCTGACAACCTAAAATAACGGATTTGTATTCATTAAAAGACTAATTTTAAAAACAATATAAAAAGTACAATTGAATTATTTGATACTATATTCAAGAGTATTATAGTGAACCGCCTGAATTGTATGTATTTAAATCAAATTTAATCAAGCTGAATTGATCTTCAAAATAATTAATTTTTCTCCCGTAGATTATTATCAGGGTTATTCCCTTTGACAATCAACATAAACAATTGATCGCATTAACAAAGATATGCCGTCAATGTTGTTTTATAATGTACATGCTGTAAGATTTTCAAAGTTACCTCGTACGTCGTACCAGTGGCGTCCATAGCATACCCGCAAACCCCGTGGCGCGGGTTCAGAAGGGCGCACGCTCTAAAAAGAATTTTTTTTTGTTGAAAAAAAAATCTCTTATGGGGTTCTTTTACTTTTAAATCGTTCGAGGGGAGGGAGGAGGTCGCAACACCGAAGTCTATGTGTGCTACTGCCTCATACAGCGTTAAAAATAATTGTATAAGTTCTTCAGTTCTTCTCAAATAGTGGGGGGGGGGGGGGTTAGAAGAATTTCAAACGGGAGTGTATTTCAAAAACGAAGTAAAAAAATAAAGCTAACTATAGGTTACTCAATTTTGAAGTCACATATAAATATCTTTGAACTTTATCGTCGTTTTTTGAAGTTTTTAATGCAGTTTTTATCCACATATTCCCGCGAATCTGTATTTATATCGAACAAATGATTTACATTGAAAGCGACCCGAGGTTACCCCTTTTCAGAACTTACAATCTAATACTCAAAAATTTGTCGAGACCAAACATTAGTATCTCATAACAGTTATAATCTTTCTATTGATACAGTAAAACCTGTGAAGTTGACCACCCTTGTAAGTTGGCTACCTGTCTAAGTTGACAGCTTTTTTTCAGGCACGGAATTAACTCTTATCATATAAATCAACATCTGTAAGTTGACCACATGTTTAAGTTGACCATTAAAGTAGTGCACCGCAAGTGGTCAACTTATACAGTATCCTGTATCGTGAAAGTGACTGGTATAATAAGTCAACCTCACATAGGTCCTAGATTGCTTCCGATTTTGTTGCATTTAGTTCTTTAGTTTCATGTGTTTCAGTCAGAATATGTTCAAAACAAATTTTGTGTAATGATATCAAATTTTGTTTTATGAAATTATTAACATTATATTTTAATAACTAGTTTCAGTTATCCCAACTAGCTATTGTACTCTTGTATTGACCACTTCTGTTGGTCTGGGAGGAGGAGGCGTGAACTCAAATCAGTGTTCGAAGAGGGATGCAGGACTTGAAAGGTTGAGAACCCCTGGTATAAGAGATGATTCGTAGAAAATTATGATCATTCTTTAATGTTTCCCCTAGATCTAAAACGGGTCAGGGCGTTTCCTGCTTAAAAAAGGGGGGGGGGGGAGGTAGTAAAAAAAAAGTAAATGTTTGTAATATAATCTTCCCATGCCTATTCTAGTAGACAAGAGGAACGATAGAGTTTCACTAACAAGCCATGCTGGAGTGAACCAGCATGGCCAGCATGGCCAATTTTTACCTTTCGAGATTGAAAATTTGCTTTTGCGATTAAGTGTTGATAAGTTTTGAAGGAGTAAGAAGTGTGCATTGAGAAATGCAAAAAAGAGAGCAGGGCGCATCAAATGTTGCCTGAAAAGAGAGAGGCAGGACGCAGTGTCCTCCCGAAATCGCCTGGGGGAAACACTATCCGAGCAAAAATGTCACTCTTGCTTGAAATCACCGCCAAAAGTACACAAGCACTGGTGCACTAAAAAAAAAGATAGAAACATTGCATCAGTGCTTTTTAAAGTGTTTAATTCTGTTGATAGGCACAATTTGGTGTAGTGCTCTTTTTTCTGTTTATAATGTTTAGTGTATTAAGCACAAAATGTAAAAATATGCGATTATTTTCTACGACTCTTGCAGTTACCTAAAAATTGTTAAGAGTATCCTATTTTCTTTACTAATAATAAAGCTGAAAGTCTGTGTCTCTGAATATCTGTCTCTGGATGTTTGGATGTCTGTTATGCGCATACCGCCTAGACCGTTCGACTGATTTTCATGAAACTTGGCACAGAATTAGTTCGTATCAAAGAGGTGAGCACCTCGAAGTGATTTTTCGAAAATTCAATTTTGTTCTTTTTCTATTTCCATTTTAAGAACATTTTACCGAGGAAATTATCATAACGTGGACGAACAAATTACCACAACGTGAACTAGCAAAATACTATAACGTGGACGAACTAACTACCATATGCCACCATGGGCGAGTAAACTAACATTGTGAATTGGCGGGAAACTCATCATTTATTATTTGTAAATATACAGGCGAACCAAATGACCTTTTGATTTTCTACTATGGGCAAAGCCGGGCGGGTACCTCTAGTGAAGAATAAAATAAATGGTTACCTTACTTATAAATCATGTGGAAAAAGAATGTCAGTGATCTAGAACTTAATTATAACATTTTCTTATATTATTAATATTATTATTTTGTTACTCGATATTTATTTATTTACTTTTACTTTTTAACCTTGATTTTTCAACCGAAACATTTTAAATTAATTCAGATGCAATTGTTTACAACTGGCAGTTTTTCGTAGCTTAACTTTTGAGCCTTTCTTCGTCGAATATCAGTTCCTTCATTGTTTATAGCGTGAAATTGGTTTTCTGTTCCAGGACATTTAAACAATATTTTACAGTCAAACACGCAATTTATCAATTTCAGGATGTATACCATTTTAAAATAAATGTTTTTTTCCTAATTACAGATGTAGGACATTCAACTTAACAGAAAGATAAACATCCTGTCATAAGAAAAGAGTTTTACTTCAGAATGCATTCATTTTGAAATATATTCTGCTATAATATTACATCAAGCATTTTTACACAAATATTAAGAAAAAAATTTTTATCTGTAGTTTTAAAATGCGAATAAATGTTCGAAAGAAGCATTTAATTATAAGTAAATAAGCATTTTCAAAATCTTTCTCAGTTTTATTCTAAACTAGTGGCAACCGCATGGCTTTGCCCGTAGTATAAAATTTAAAGGTCATTTGGTTCATCTGTATATTTATAAATAATTGATAATAAATTTCTCGCCAATTTACTATGTTAATTTGCTCTCCCGAGTTATGGTAATTTGCTCGTCCACGTTATGGTAATTGCTCAGATTTTCGAAAAATTGCTTCTAGGTGCACACCCCTATCTTACCAACTAAGTTTGTGCCAAATTTCATAAAAATCGGTCCAACGGTCTAGGCAGTATGCGCGTCACAGAGATCCAGGCAGAAAGGCTTTCAGTTTTGTTATTAGTAAAGAAATTAAAGTTCACCCTTTAAGATATTTTCAGTTAGTTAATCCAAGTTAAGTTGGTATTTCGTTTTCAGTAGGTGCATTTATTATTAGATGCATAAAGAATTTGTTGTAGAAATACTTAAATCAAATTGAATTCCGACTGAAATTTCGTAGTGCTGTTTTATCTGACGAATTTTTTGCATAAATAATATTCGGAATAAAATTGGATTCTGTAAAAAAAAAGAAAAAGAAAGAAAAAATTAAAGGAGGAAACGAAGAAAGAGAGAGAGAGAAAAAAAAAAAGAGTGTCTTCCGGGAATGACAGTCAATTTTTTAATATTTATTTTAAGTTCTTGATTAAGTTGTTACTTTTGTGTGTCTACTATAAAGAAAATAAAATCTTACATGAATACATTTTTAAAATTTAAAAATATAAATTTTAAATGTATCACATCTTAATAAGGAAGTAAGTATCAGTATCACGTAGCTGAAACATTTTTATTACTCCTGCTTTAAAAGAGCAGATGAGATGCATATCAATAAAATCAGAAATAAAAATCTCATCTTTTCAACCTCTTAGTAGACATCGCCTATTATTTATGACGAAGGAGAGGGAGGAGAAAAATGCATTGCCACAGTCATAATCTTTTTAAGATTTATGTCCATAAAAAACTTTATACATTGTTTCGTGTTTGCAAAAAATAAATAAATGAAAGTTAAGAAGTAAATAAAAAATAAATTCGATCACGGCATCATTGTCAATACCAATCGATTTTTTTTTCGTTGCTTATTGTTTTCTTAAAAAATGAGTTTGTCATTGAATATAAAAAGTTTTTTTTTCACATCTTTAAAAAAATTCTGATGTGTTTCGTTTGCCTTATTTTTTTAAAATTAAAATCACTCATCCGGAAGAAAGTTTATAGAATTTGTGTGCGTAATGATCATGTTTTAATAATCCGCTACTGTTGTCAGATTTATTTGAAAGAAAATCAACCAGTGGGGGAATATTACTTTCTTTTTATTGTGTACTAGTGGTACCCGCACGGCTTTGCCCGTAATAGAAAATTAAAAGGTCTTTTGGTTCGCCTGTATATTTACAAATAATGTATGGTGAATTTTCTCGCCAATTGGCTTGTACCCATGTTACGGTTCCACGTTATGATGATTTCGTAATTTACTCGTCCATCTTATGATATTTTTGTTCTTAAAATTGGATTGGAAAAAGAACCACATCGAATTTTCGAAAAATCGCTTCGAGGTGCACACCCCCATGGTACAAACTAACTTTGTGCCAAATTTCATGAAAAGCGGCCGAACGGTCTAGGCGCTATGCGCGTCACAGAGATCCTGACAGACAGAGGGACATTCAGCTTTATTATTAGTAAAGATTACTTTAAAGTGACTAGATTCTTTCGTATACTGTGTTAGTACTTTTCTTAATTCAATGTACTTATTTTACAATTACGTAGAAAACAACCTGTTGCATTTTACTTATTTTGTTTCATCCATGCAAGATGAGTTTTACTAAAATCGTGAAGGTGCTTCTTTAGAGACCTTTTCGGTATGATTCCCTAATTTATGCTCAATGTAAATGAGCTGTTAAGCTAAAATCTAATTCAGTGGAATATTATCTTTGTTTGCGGTTAGATTAGGTGTTGCACGTGTCTACTGGAAAAAAAATAGCTCGTTATCAAAACAAAATAGTACGTTTCCGCCAACTGCCTATCTGACGTTCCTGATGTTATCTTAGCTCTATTTTAAGGTTACTGCTATTACGCGTTTTGTTTATTTACTAGAAAAAGCCCGCATGCAGGTTGGTTCTTCCCAATAAAAGCAAAGTTTACAAAGCAGCTGCCTCTGAAAGATATGCAAGAGGATCTACTGCCTCTTTTCATCGCATTCTAGATGCGAAAAACTGCTAAATTATTAACAAAGAATCTACACGAAATCAATAAAAAATCGTCTAAAACTTTGGTGTGTACTGATAAAAGACAAAAACAAAATGTCGGCATGCCAAAAATTTTGTTTTAATAAATAACTGTAGCAACTTTACAACAAGTAACTTTTCATTTAAATCTCATGAACTTAATACAGTAAAACCTGTAAAGTTGACCACCTTTGTAAGTTGACCACCTGTCAATGTTGACCGCTTTTGTTAGGAACGGAATTAGTCCTATCTTATATAATGAAGGAAAACCTCTGTAACTTGACCACCTCTCTATCTTGACCACCTGTCTATCTTGCCCACTAATGAACACCAAATTTGATTTGGAGCATTGTAAAATACCCTTTGTAAGTTGACCACTTGATTCATTTTTTAAAATTTTATTTAGCAAATTATTATTTATTATTATTTTTTTATAGCTTTACAAGAATATTTTTGATACCAGACCAGCATTTAACCAACTAAATGAAACAGCAGCATAACTAAACCTCCTTTTGAGTTTAACCACATGTAAAAACTACTAAGAACCCTTTTTTTCTCCAAACTTGTTTTTCTTTTGTTGCTTTATTTGAGACTGACTTTTGTACTCTATGTTCAATGAAAACATGTGTCAATAGAAAAACACAAAGTATTTTTTTCTAGTTGCAATATTTTGGCAACAATGGAATTGTGCTAAAGAGTAAAGTTACTTGCATTGCAGTATTTTTGGTGCAAGGGATTAAGAGATAGGACATTTTCATTTTCAACTGCCTTTTTGAACTATGAGAGTCCAACTTGTTGCTCTTTGTGTTACAGTTTTACATAAAATGGATTCAAAAAGAAAGTTAGTTGAACTTGAGATTGATAAAAAGTATGAAATATTAAAATTAATTGAAAAGAGAGAAATCCAGAGAAAATTAGCTGGGAGACATATGGAATTTCCAAAACTGGTCTAATAAGTGCGCCAAACTTGAATAAGGAGTTATTTTGTTGAAAATCATATCATCATGGGGTTATAAATGTATATGAGAAAAAAATAAAGCGAAAAATTTGTTAATTTTTGATTAGCTATGAATTTTTAGGAACTATTAATATCAAATGAGTAACTTTTCATAAACAATAAGATTTTTTTTTTTGATCAATTTACTGAAATTTTAAATTTGCGTGACACATTATACGTCATTCTGGGAAAATAATCTTTAAAAATATTTGAATAACATTTTTAATTATTGTTTCAAAGTAATACTAAACAATGAAAGTGAGTTAAACAGAAATAGTAAGTGTCAATTAGTCAAAAAATGAATACATGGTGCAAAAAATGACAAAAAAAAAATCATTACCCCCTTTATAAGTTGACCACCTGTCTAAGTTGACCACCAAATTACTGCACCGCAAGTGGTCAACTTACACAGGTTTCACTGTACTAATTTTACAGCACTCTCTCACTCATACCTAAGTATATTTCATAGTATACTGTTTGTGCAACAATTTCCTTCAGTAATGTATTTATGCAGCAACATTAGTTTTCGCGTATATTCGCGCCATACTTACACAAACATATTATTTTCTTTTAAAACTATTCTAGGAAAAAATCGTTTACATTTAAATTTTCAATAAAAATAAATAAAATATCACTGTTTTTGGTGTTTTCCTAATAAGTCATGTAAAGCGTTGAAACATTTTAATTCATGTCAAAAATAAGGAAAAGTATTCAAACTAGGTGTAGGGAGTGTAGACCGGGGTACGTTTACCCAGCGCCCTTTTTTCAAAATGAATTATAACTGGAGAGACAACAGTCATAACAGATTGGTGCTACTCCCTAGCAAATATTCTCACAAGTTTTTGAGCATTAGTCGAGCTTCGGTCCAGCATGCAGAAAGGATAATCTGTTTTCTACCAAGTTGAGTAAATTTTGTGTTGAACGTTTTGAAACTTTTTGTGAATAAAAAATACATAGTTAAAAAAATGAATGAAAATTAGCAGAATTTTATCCTTTTTTGAGAATTGCATTTGTATGAACTGAAATATTATTAAATAGTTTTGCACGTTAAAAATAAATCCAAACTTGGCGACGGGGCAAGTTTACACGTTGAACGTCGGAGCACCTTTACGATCGTACTTACTGTGTCTTACTTAAACCTGCTTGACACTTTTTTCGCTCCAAACTGTCTCAAACATTTTTAGTATTTTCCGGCTATTTAGTTTTGAAAATTACCATTTATTTCTTAATTGTTACACATTCGTATCTTATAACTTACAATCACATAGTGCTGTCTTCATGCCCCTTCAACTTCAACTTTAAACACCATTCAGTCTGCAAAAAATATGCTTTATTTTAGCGATTGTAACACTTTATGTTCAAAGCACTAAAGTGTCAAAATAAATATGCGTAAACGTGCCCCGTGTCGGCGGCAAGTGTACGGTGGCTGTTGTACGACTGTTGCATTATCTCTACGTTTGCTATTTTTAGAAACATGAAATCCAAACAAAACAAGTCAACTATTAGTTGATAATTAGTAATACGCAAATCAGGTCATTTACGAGTGGCATCATTTTTTTTTTTTTTTTGGAATGGCTTATTAGGCAATTTTTACTGTATATTTAGTCTATACAAACATCATCTCTAAGTTATTGAATAATTCTTTAAAAAAATACAATTACACTTATTAGGGGCTAAAAAATATCACACAAACTTAAGTGTACGAAAAGTGTATTTAGTTCACTGTCATGAATTGCAGGACTACCACTCCGAAATTAAATTATTTTGCAGCTTGCATTATCAAAGTTAGTGTTTTCACGTGGAATACTGATCATAAAAATAACTCAAAAAGAAAAAGCATTGGATTTTAAGTATTATAAATTTCTGAACGCATACATTTTGCTAGAAATTTCAAAATTACCAATTTTTCCCGCGAAAAAATTTATCCTTGCGGAAAAAACTAAAACGAAAAACTTGGATTTCCCCCAACAATTTTCGTTGTTTTGCCAGCATTTCCATCTCTAACCATACCTGTGGTAACTACTTCCCAAAACTCGCGAACGCCCCCTCAATTTTTTTTCACCCTTTTCTCGTGCTGCTCCCAGCAAGTGACACACACAAACGCGTTCGAGATAGGATGGAAGCTCTGGTCTCTTTCCATCGTCCTCTCTGCATCGCCTTTTTATTTATTTTTTCCCCATCCTTTGGTCCTTCTCTCTATCTCCATCCGAACATCCTCGTCTCTCTCTCTCTTCCTCCGCATCTCTCTCTGTGCTTCCTCTTCCTTCGCAGCATCCGTCAGGTCCGGATGCCACGCAGGGGACACCACACAACGACATTTCGGGAGGGGGGAGGACACGTCCGTTCTTCTCTTGGACGCTCGAAGAGGGGGAGGGAAGCAAAGATTCTGGAAAGGAGAGGAGAAAGAAGAAAAGGATCGGGATATTTTTTTTCTTCTCTGCCTCTCTTTTTCTTTTCGTCTAGAAAAGGGAAAGAAAAAAAATAGTGGGTAAAGACTGAAAAAAAAAAGAAAGAAAAAATGGATCTCTAAGACTTATCTGCGTTGGCGCGAGAAACGTCTCTGGGCGAAATGAAAATAAGAGCGGAATTGGGGGGTGCCTAGGGAAATGCATGGAGGGGAAGGCTTTACCGAACCCAGCGAGGATGAAGATGAAGGCTGCAGCGTTTATCTTAGTATTTTAGTGGGCTTCTTCCTTTTTTTCTGTCTTTTTTCGGCCATACACCTACATGCATGCCGATGCGCAGGCGCCGGATCGTGGGCAGTGTCTAACGAGAAGTAACGCCACGGTTGCTGTCTGTCTGTCCTGTCGCGAAGAACGAGACTTTCAAAAATGACGCAATAGACCCGCCGGTGAAGTTGTTCAGGTGTACAATTTCCCCACTTGACGTAGAGATTAAGTGACAGCGAAATCATATATTTGTATAGATATCCACTGCGCAGGACTATCAACTACTCCCCTTTTCCCCAAAGTTCTTTTTTTAGTTTCAAGTTCCCCAAAGTCCATTTTATTCAAAATATGGTCCATTTTCCCCCTTTCCTTTTAAAATTTCAGTTTCTTTTTGAATTTTATCGTTTATGCTACACTTAGTGCCTTATTTCTAGCGGATTTGGTGCTTTTTATTGACACCCTAGCAGTTTCAGCAATTGTTCGCACCCAAAACCCTAAGTTCTTCATGGATGGATGGGGGGGGCATTCTTCAGTATTGTCCTCCCTAAAAGGGTAGTCTGTATGCACCCCTGTTGTTAGTACACAATATTCTGAAATGTACAGCATTATTAAACGGCACATTCTACCAGGGGCGGATACAGAATACCAGTTTAGGGGGGGGGTCATGCTATAGTATGACTCCCACCCTCCCCCCATGAACGAACCAACGGCTTTGGGTACGAACACTTTCTGAAATTGCTTGGGTGTCGATAAAAAGTACAACTCGGACAGGAATAAAAGACGTAGTAGAATATAAACGACATATTAATTTCAGAAGCAAATGAAAATATGTAGTAATTCAAATATTTACTTTCAAAAATAATTAATGAATTTGAAAAGACTACAGTGAAAGTGAAACCTGTGTAAGTTGACCACACGCGGTGCAGTACTTTGTCGGTCAACTTAGACAGGTGGTCAACTTATAAAGGGCGGTAATGGTTTTTTTTTTTTTTGTCATTTCTTGCACCATATATTTATTTTTTGAGTAATTCACCCTTACTCTTTCTGTTCAACTCACTTTCATTGTTTAACATCATTGAAAGTGAAACAATAATTAAAAATACTATTCAAGTATTTTTGTTATTTTTTACTTGCTTTTAACTATATTAGACACTGTAGTTTTAGAAATTCCATGCGTGCCCGCTAATTTTCTCTCGCTTTCTCCACTTTCAATTAATTTTAATATTTCATACTTTTTAGTAATCTCAAGTTCAAATGACTTTCTTTTTGAAGCCTTTTTATGTGAAACTTATAGCACAAAGAGCAACGAGCTCGATTCTCCCAGTTCATAAAGGCAAAATTAAAATATCCTATCTCTTAATCCCTTGCACCAGAAGTATGTAACTTTACTCATTAGCAGGGCCAGATCTGCGTATCCGCAGTGCAAGGGGCCCGTGTCCTTAAAGGGGCTAACGGCCCTAGAAATTGAAGAAAAAATAGAAAAAAAAACTAGCACTAAGACTTATTCACTTTACAAATAGACACTGCTGGCCACTAGGGAGGGGCCTTACATATTTTGTTGCAGGGGGGCCCAAAATGTATAAATCCGGGCCTGCTCTTTATAGCACAATTCCTGTGTTGTCACAACATATTGCAACTGAAAGAACAGACTTTGAACTTTTCTACTGACACCTATTTTCATTGAACAGATTACAAAAAGCTATCTCAAATAGAAAAGCAAATGAAAAACAAGTTTGGAGAATAAAGAGCAGCATAAGCTTTATGCTGCTGTTTAGTTATTAAAATGCTAGTCTGTCATCAAAGCATTAAAAACATTCTTGGAAAGCTATTAAAAAGAAAATAATAATAATAATAATAATAATAATAATAATAATAATAATAATAATTAATAAATCGATAATAAAATAAAATAATTTGCTGAAGAAATTTTAAGAAATTAAACCAAGTGGTCAACTTGCAAAGGGTTTTTTACAGTACTCCAAACCAAATTTGGCATACATTAGTGGTCAAGATAGAGAGGTGGTTAAGTTACAGAGGTTTTCCTTCATTATATGAGATAGGACTAATTCCGTCCCTGACAAAAGCGGTCAACATAGACAGGTGGTCAACTTACAAGGGTGGTCAACTTAACAGGTTTTACTGTACTGAAATAGTTTACATTTGATTCATAAGGTATACGCCCAAAATGTCGCGGCCAAAATGTCGCGGGACAAAATGTCGCGGCCAAAATGTCGCCGGTCCAAAATGTCGCCGTCCCGAAATGTCGCCGGTCCAAAATGTCGCCGGTCCAAAATGTCGCCAGTACAAAATGTCGCCGGTCCAAAATGTCGCCGGTCCACAATGTCGCCGGCCCAAAATGTCGCCGGTCCAAAATGTCGCCGGTCCAAAATGTCGCCGGTCCAAAATGTTGCCGGCCTAAAATTCGCTAGTTCAATTTGTACGAAAAATTTAAATGTATGTCGATGCTTTCCAGCATAAAAGTTGCGAAAGAATATTAATTGCCTTTCAAAGTAAGTTCCTTCAAAAATTCCAAACGTTTTCTCCTGTCTTAATTCGTAAACATCAGATTAATTCCAGAAAATTAATAGTTTTCAGAAAAACATACGTTTTTCTGTATACTATTACAAACGTAAACATGTGAAAGGCTGCTGCAACGAAATTCTCTTTCTCGTTTAATCTGATTAATAATAATACTCAAGATGTAACATAAAGGATCAAGATGTAACGCAAGGATTCAGACAAAAAATTGGTATGGAAGTAAAACTAAACTGTTCTAAACGCGAATGAAAGAATAGTGAGGCGCAATTTGAATATGGCAAGAGAATAGGCGGTTTGTATTTTTTGGCGTAATGAAGTAAAAACAAATAACTCCTTCACTCTAGCATATTATTACGGTAGCGACAGGTCAGTCATTTAGGGGATCAGGCGGAATGGCACTCGACTTTGAATTTTTTTTTATATACAAGTGAGAGTGGTTTTTATAGCAATCCTATGAAATTTGCATTGGTTATACATACGCCCGTTATCCTCCCTCTCCCCTTTCACTGGAAAAATTCGAAATCACGGGCCAGAGTGGAAATAAAGTAGAAAAGTATCTTAATGAAATTTAATTTTCTCTTAGATTTATCAACATTACCCTAAGAACTGTAAAAAAAACAAAAAAAAAAAAACTACGTTTTCAGTGAGATATACGTTGGTTAAAGTAAGATCAAAACTGCCGTGGGAACTCCCATCTCTTATGAGTAAAATTCTGAAATTACGTCGAAATGTTCACCGTCAAATCTTTTGAAATCAATGAAACCCGTAACTGCTAAAACAGGTGTCTTTCACTCAGATTTTTGAAAAACGACTCTACGCGATGACAAATATTTTCAATTCTCAACATTCATGAAATTTATATATTCGATAGAACATCAAGGGACAATTTCAGAACAGCTATTTTATTGAAGGTTTTCAAGAGGATACTTTCATGCATGCGAAGTAGCGCTTGTCAGCCAATCACATTTTCCAATTTTAAATAGAAAAGAAAAAATTTCATAATGTAGGGTGAAATAACTGATATCAATGAGATTATTCAGATCAATTTTGACCTAGACTTATTTTTAAAATGAGTTTCAAAAAGTAATAGTTCCAGCTCAATATAGCTTGATAATTCAGAAAGAAAAGATAATTGATAATAATAATAATAAACAAATAAGTTTTTCTCTCTCAGAAAAAATTGCTGTTTTAATTAGTGAATTTTTACTGCGCAAATTATATAAGAATGCAAACTCAGTTTTTATTTAACACTCACGCTAGTTAAAGTGCTACAAAAATGAGAGGAATACACGGCTAATTTAGATTTTATTGATATCATGCTCAACCTCTCATATATAAATTCAGTATATTTTTCATTGTTTATTTAATTACACTGACTCACGTAAACGATTACGAAACTCAACTTAGAACGAAAATAAGGCTTGTTTTCGTTTAATTTCACTTGTATACTACATTTTTGTATCAATCCTCGCATTACTTCTTGAGATATAGCAGTCACATAAAACGATAAAAATTATTCTGTGATCCATCCTTTTGGGATGACTGAAGCCAAAAATAAATGAGCAACTCGCCCTTTAAGATATACCTGTAGACCAAATTTTGTCTTAACCCTTGTACAGTAGACCCTCGTTTTACGCGGGGGTTATGTTCCACGGAAATGCTGCGTAAATCGAAACCGCGTAAATTGAGACCTAATATTAGTGTCAAAATAGGAATTAGGTTCCGTAGATTAAAAAAAATACTTCATTCTAGTGATGACTAATTGTATAATAAGTTTAATGTGTACCTATATCAATTTTTATGCACAATATGCATAAAGAAAACAAACTAATTTCGTGTTCTGTTTATGAAGAAGAGCTGACTATGATAGTTTTTTGGTAGTCATTAAGAATTTTTCCTCCAATTCTTTGCTTAGCATTAACTCATCCATGATCACTTGCGTCATTTCCATGATAGAATCTTCTTTCACTAACAAATCAGAAAGATCATTCCTATTGTCTACGGATGGTTCGAAAATTTTCAATGTGAGCGTTTTTGGTTGTGTGTCACCGGAGTCGGTATCCGCGTTGGTTTTGACCTCCTTTGTCACTCCTAAAAGCTCTTCTTCCAGTGAGTTCTGAACTGTGTGAGTTTAATCACTTTACTTCTGATGGAAAAAGCTCTGGAACCAATCGCATAAAATGTCTCCAAGGACCCAAGTTTGATTATTAGCACGCTAAAATGCAGTTAGTTACGTGTAATCTGCAATCTTTAGGAGCTTGGGTTTTGAAAAAGAGGAAAATGTTACCTGTTTGCATTGCCGCATCTGCGTAAAACCGAAACTCATCTGCGTAAATAAAAAAAAAGGTGTCAAATCTTCAACCGCGTATAATCGAAACCGCGTAAAATAAACCCGCTGAAAACGAGGGTCTACTGTATTACTTTTTGAGATATATCAATCACAGATAATAAAAAAGAAAGGAAAAAACATTCGATTGCTCCACCCTCTGGTGTTATTGAGCCCAAAATCTGTCCCCCGGCTGCTTCCTAACATTTTATTTGATTCCGTTCATCATTTTTTGAGCAATGACAGTCACGCATATCGATGAAAACGTTCAGTTACTCCACTATCTTGAACGAATTGACGCAAAAAACCACGCAGCCCTAAATCATATATGGGTACTTGCGGGTATCGTTCGAATTCTTACTACAGGTTTTGACGTAGAATGTCCCTAAAACATCGGTCACATACAAACGCACACTATTCTTGAAGAAAAGTTTAAAATAATTTAGCGAACGTCAGAACTGAACGCCGTCAAAACGTTTTACAGTTGGTAGATAGCGAATCACAAGAAATAAGATAACGTAACGCTTGTATTCTATTTGTTTGCTGAAAAACAGCCGAGAGTTGCGAATCAAAACGGAATAATCTTTTTAGAATTTATCATGAAACTCAGTTAGTCCAGTCCCATTTTTAACGGAGACATTCATTAAAGGCAGTAACCATTTATTCTGCAAATTTGGTGTTAAACATCATTTTTGGACATTTAAATTTTTCTTACCAACTGAATAAACGAATTTTGGATCTACAACATTTTGGACAGGCGACATTTTGGCCCGACGACATTTTGGACAGGCGACGTTTTAGCCCGGCGACATTTTGGATCGGCAATATTTTGGCCCGGTGACATTTTGGACCGGCGACATTTTGGGCCGGCGACATTTTGGACCGACGACATTTTGGACCGGCGACATTTTGGACAGGCGACATTTTGTCCCGGCGACATTTTGGATTGGCAATATTTTGGCCCGGCGACATTTTGGACCAGCGACATTTTGGACCGGCGACATTTTGGACCGGCGACATTTCGGCCCGGCGACATTTTGGGCCGGCGACATTTTGGACAGGCGACATTTTGGACAGGCGACATTTTGGACAGGCGACATTTTGGCCGCGACATTTTGTCCCGCGACATTTCGGTGGCGACATTTTGACCCCAAACCGATTCATAAAGTGTTTGAACTACAATGTGAACGGATACTATTGTCGGTACTTTTGGAGGTCATGACCCTCCCCTTGTATCTGCCACTGCATCCTATGCAACTTCAACACAGTAATTTGAAATAGCTTTTGCTTATTTCCAACCAGAGTTTCGCGATAAACAACTATTATTTACTTTTTTATTAAATAAAAGTGTAATTTCCCATTTCTTTAGCCACCAACTCTTCCCCCTTCGTTATTTCAAGACAGCAGTAGCCGTTCCACTCCGTTACCCAGCTTGAAGACAGGAATCATTTCCTCCCCTTCGCGCAGTTCTGATAGGAAAAATAAAAAACACCTACTACATTCTCGCTTAGGGAAAGAAAAAAAAAACAAAACAAATTGCCTGGTAATTGTAGTATTTATATCTCTGGAAAGCTTTCTTGAACAAAATGTTTTGAAAAGCAGTTTTTTAGTTCTATTGCCTGTTTATCTGTTTACTATTACGAAATAGAAAATTTCTTTTTGTAATTTATTTTCGTTCCTTTTTTTTTTTTTTTTGTTATCCTTCGCAGTTTGGCTCTATTCTCATCCACGTGAAAATGGTATAGATTGTGGTTTAATTCGTTCAAGTTTATTTTAACATAATTGTTATGTGTACAAATTTTGAAAATACTATGAGCTTGTTTAAAAGTCAATTTATCTCCTTATATGAGGTTTATTTATTCGTCTATTTTTGAGCTCGTTTTAGAACTGAATGTAAAAATAATACAATACGAATTAGTGCATGAATAACAATATCAGTAAATGTTTATTTACTCTTTTAAGGAAGTAAACAAAAACGTTTAAAAGTTTTCTCGCTATATAGTATGGCATAATTTCTTTTCTTATTTTGCACTTATAAGCACACTATTATATTCGTTCGGGAAAACAAAGAAAATTTTTGGAATTAATAGTAAAAAGTATAAATTTCCGCAATGCAAGTTTTCGGGTGCGATCAAAAGAATTATGTTTTGAATTATCTCTTTCAATAGCTTAAAATATCTGAGAATGCGTGTAAACGTTTCAGAATACTGCCAATTTTTTTAAACAGTTGGTTTGCTAGTTTTAAGTATAAACAGTATTTTCAAAGCAAAGTTATTTTTAAATTGAAAAATGTATTTTTTACAGATAAATTAAGAAAGGACATTTTGAAAATAAAAAATGTCGATATCGTACTCACAAAAGATTCAAATTTATTTTGGTTAAAATATGTCTTAAAATAATGAGTGATAACAATTTAGTGAAAGAGTCTTCGTTTCCATATTTTTAAGTAACTAACTTTTAATTATATTAACTGTTTTCGCTTGAAGGTGAACAGAATCGCATGTGCAGTTTTTTTTTTTTTCTGCTTGAGCATCCTCGTTGGTCCTATCTACCTACGAGTACTACAAAATGAAGTGGTCCGCTTCCAGTTCACCCGCTTGTTCTCCGTGGTCAAGCTATATCGGTATCGTCTTCAACGTGAGATAAAATATTGTGCAACTATTTAGACACTTTATTTAAAAAAAAATCACTAGTTCAAGAGAGAGAGAAGAAAGAAAAGAACAAATCAGAGAAAGAAATGTGATGTTGGTTTTAAGTTGAATAGCTTTGTTTGCGGAGGGTCTTAAACAGAGTAAAACAGTATTTGGAAATTCATGACTGGAAGATATAACATTGATTAATATTTTTCTGAATTTTAATCGTTAATGGTTTTCTATCTAAATTAGAATTTTTAATTAAAAAAAACATTGAAAAATGTTTTAAATTACAGTGCGAATGATGATTGATCAGAAACTTTATAGCAAACTTCTCGTTTCGTGCGAAAGACTTCTTGCTAACTTTTAAATCCATCCAATTACATTTCAAGAATTTTTTCATAAAGTATTAAATTTTACCTGTGGATTTGCAGGAGAATGTGTCACTCAGTCTGAAATATTTTTGAAGTTCTTACCAATTTGATGGAAAACAAAAAATTCTCTTGCACTGTACACAAATTCCCTAAATGCATTTTCTCCCATGCACACTATGAAAATATTTGAACCAAAATCCACAAGTTATGGAAACTTTATTGAAAAGCTTAAATTCTTCAATTGTGTAGAATTAAATTTTTGTTAGCATCACTAGTTGCAGCGATAGGGGGCAATGGAGATAATCGCCGCTAGATGGCAGCAGTAATCTTTTTAGGAAGCCGAAAAATCGGTTTTTTGAAATCTTGGCTTTGAGTTTTAAGTTCATTCACTTTTGTTTACATTTCAATTTGTTCACCACGTTGAAAAGATTGCGTCACTTTTTGTTGGTAAACTCGCTTCAGGATTTTTTTTTCTTCTTTTTTTTTCGAACTTTGAAAAATGAAATTGCGAATTATTTTGTTTATGAATGATTACTTACAAATTAAAATTACCTGTTTTTAAAATTATTATTCCCCATTTTTTAAAAACATTTCTATCACTTAAATATAGATTTAAGTAACGATCATCTTTGAGCACTGTAACAATTTTTGTTTCTTTTCTTTTCTTTTTTTTTTTTTTTAACTATCATTTTAAGAAAGAAAATCGGGTAAGGAAATCCATACCTTTTTTTTTTATGGAGGTGTAATAAAATATGCATTTTCACTCTTTCAATGAGCTTAGAATGTAAATTAAATGTGATAAAACTTCCATTTTGTTTCTCGTACTCATTCGCACATTTGAGGGCACTGAATAGTGTGGTCAGACTCACTAAAAAATAAAATTAAATAACTTACTTGCTTTTTCAATAGGTTTTAGTTTGCTAATTTGAATGGCAGATTTTAAATATGTTTTCTGTGCATTTGTATTGAATGTGGGTAGGTATTTGTTTTCAATTATTTGTTTACGTTAGTTTATTGGTTTAGTTTTACTATTAAAAAAATAAATAAATAAAATAACTTTCTTGCTTTTCAATTGGTTTAAGTTGACTAATTTGAATGGCAGATTTTAAATAACTTTTCTGTTCATAAGTATTGAATGTGGATAGGTATTTGTTTTGAATGATTTATTTGCGTTAGTTTATTGGTTTAGTTTTGAAACTTTTATTTGAATTAAATCTTTTTAAACGACTTCTGATTGTTAGATTTTGCTATAATTTACCAAAATTTGTGAAGAACGCATTCAAATTCAAATATTCTAAATTTAAACTATTTACTATTTTCCAAGTCATAATTTAAACTTTGAATCTATTGAAAATCACAGACTTTTGTTATTATTATTATTACTGTTATTTAGTTTTTTTTTTATTAGGACTATTATTGTTAGAGTGATAACTTAAACAGAAAATATACACTTATAAATCAATAAAAAAATTGGGTCGTAAATTTAACGAAAGTTTTTCATTAAGTATAAAGTTACATTCTTGAAAACGTTATGTAATGTTGGTGATCTTATTTGAATCTAAAAAAACGAACAATTTTATACTAATAATATAATAATAATAATAATAATAATAATAATAATAAATAATAAATAATAACAAATGAATATGCAAGATTTGAGGAAGGAAAAAAGAAAGTCATGTTCTTAGTAAGTACAAAGTACTCATAAGAAATATCAAAATGCTTTTTAGCTGAAAATTTTTATCTCAAAATCTTATTTTAGTTACATACTCTTTTGTTGATATACATTGACGATAAAATTTTGCAATGAATTCTGAATTTGATAAATGAATAGATAATAGACCCCTTTTTTCCTCTTCTAAATTTAACTATTGTTTTCTCTTCGAAATATCAAATAATCAACAAATAATAAATTTTCAAAAATGTTATCCTTATATATTATTTCTGTAGCCTGTTTTTGGTTTCTACGCGAGATCTTCCTCAATTCTTGATCGATTTCTTTGATTTACCCCTCATTTTAGAGCTTATCGTTTAGGCTACTGACGAAAATGGACCCAAAGTCTAAAAAATATTTTTTCTGCTAAAAAAAACCTGTTTTAAAGCACCGGATTGAGGTTTTCGGTTAAATTTATAAGTTTAATTTGCTCCGTGATCGGCAGAGCAAAATAGCTCGATTGGCAGAGCGTTCGACTGGTAACGAGAAGAACGAGTGTTCGGGCCCCGTCCCGGATAATCTGCATCGAAAAATTAGACAAATATCATGCATTACATGGATAATTATAAATAATAAATAACACAACGGAGGGAATAAAATAAATGTGATAGGAACGCTCCTTGATATTACGAAAAGTTGATGCAACCTGTAGCTCACTGGATACTTAATAACGAGGATTTTGTTTTGTTTTTGAAGCTTTGGCTCTGGTCAGAAAAATAAAACATGATATAAGCGAAAATATAAGTATCAGGTTTAAGATTTCAGACCACAATGGAATAATTTTTGTTCAGATAAAAAATCGTATACTAAAATGTAGATCTTCTAATGACAGTTTTTGACTCTTTGGACAAAAAAAAAAAAAAAAAAATACTACCCCAAATTGAAATTACGCTTTTCATTTAGTTAACTTATAAATATGTATTAGAATACGAAGTAAAACATTAAAATTACTAACAACTTGACGGGTAAAATATCATTTTTTTTTCCCTTCTTTCGGCAAAAAACAAATAGCCAGTCACATTTTTACTACATTCGAAAAGCTGCGACTAAAAAACGAACATAGTTCAACTGATTTTTTATTTTATCCGATCGTTTAAATGATGAGCACGTGCTACCATCTAAGCCATAACGGTTCAAGCAGCCTGCGATAACAAATTGTAAAAAAATTTAAAAACAAAACCTACGGTCGTAAAATCAATTTTTCGGAAACGCCCCTTGCTCTTGCATATAAACTTGATGCAGCCTTTAGTTCTTATGCAAATTTTTTTTTTTTAATTCAAAATTCTAATACAATTTCAAATTTTTTGCACCGATAGCGGCGAAAAAGAAATTCACAATTAAACCTGTTAATTGGCTGAACTTCGGGTCCACCATTATAGCTAATTTAGATTAATATTACCGCATTACAGATTAATGTTATGCATTACTTGTATAGTGCAGCTCTGGTTAATTGAGCCGTGACCTTGACTATGTTTACCTGTTTTAGGGGAGTTTAGTGAAAAATAGACGTGTTATTGGGCTCGGATTTTAGTGGGAATATTTTGGAAAAACTATTAAGAAAGTTTCTCAGCTCAATTTAGCACCAATTACCGCTCCTTATTTACCGAAACAGGGGTAAACATTGTCAGAGTCGGAGCTCAACTTTTCAGAGCCTCACAATACTCATTACAACAGATAACACACGTAGGGCAATAACATAAACGCGGCGGGAATGCTCCTTGGCATTTCAACTGTTTTATGCAGGCTGCAGTTATTATTCAGATAAATTGACTATTAATCAAAGGGTGTTCTTTCTTTTTTTAAAGCTTTAACTCCGTTCAGATTATTAAGCATAATGTAAGCATAAAAAATAGTAGATTAAAAAATTCAGACCTCAACGGAATCCTTTTTGCGCAGAAAAACCCTTCATTGTATGCTGAAATGTAGATTTTGCTGTTAGCAGTGTTCGACCTTTCGTATAAATAAAAAACTACTATGCCGAATTGAAATTACGAGTCTCACCCATTAAACCTTTAATTATTTATTCGAATACGATGTAAAACATTAAATTTATTATCAACTTCAAAAATAAGAAATCCTTTTCTTATCCTCTGTTTTCTGCGGAAAAAAAATAAATTTTTCTACGTTCGAAAAATTGCACTTAAAAAACGGATTCAGTTCAACTGGTTTTGGTTTTGCATTTTAAGTGTTCGATTAAAAGAAAAACATGTGCTGGCATTCAAGCCGTAACGGTTGAAGCAGTCTGCTATGGAAAATTGTATCAACTTTCAAAAATAAAAACATTTATTTTTAATGTAATATATTATTTCTCTAGAATGTTTGTTTCAATAGCTACACGAGATCTTCCTCAAATAATTTTAAAGCGTATCAGCTGGTTAATTACAAAACATAGATGCATGGTCTTTTTTTTTCTGGCAAAAAGCTTTTTGGCTGTTTTTTATTACACATTGCTTCAATGAACAGCACTCGAAAACGAAGGCAAAGTTACTCGGTTGGTTGGACTGTCATTCTGACAGTCAGAATGGCGCCAAATCGAATCCGTGCCAATACATATCACTTTCAAGCCTTTTTTTTTCCGTCACAGCTAACGTAGGCAGGATTGTATTTGTTGCAATCCGTTTTTTTCACATGCACAACTACTGCTTTTTCACGGGTCACTCAATCACACTTTTAATGATATTTATGTTTGTATTGAAAATACGTATAACCAAAAAGTGAGCAAAAATTACATCATAACAACGTTGTATTTAACGAGGTTTTGTCGCTGATGTCTTTAAACTACATGCCTTCTTTTGTGCCTTTACTTTTTTCCGCTTACTTAAATGCGTTTACTTTTTTCGATTCTTCTTCATAATGTTCTTCCTTGGAATTTTTAAAGAGAGAAACGCCACATGTGAAACGATTCGAAGCAAAGTGCGGAGTTCCGCACGGATCAACTAGTCATTTATGTAATGAGATTGGTCAACTAAAAGTTATTCGTAAATTAAGGTATAGATTGATTTGTCGTAAAAATTTAAACTTGAGCAGAAAAAAGTAGTCGACCACTATTTTTGTAAGATGCCTTCATTTTTAAACCCTTCATAATTCAATTTGTCATGTAACGTCTACTATTGCATTAATGTACGCCTGCACTACGAATTGACATCCAAATTCGATAAATAATGCTTAATAATGTAGCTTTAAACTTACTATACCAAAACATTACCAATCAAATATATATACTAAATCATTACTAAATCAACTACAACATAGAACATAAAAATTCGAAAAATAAAAAGGAAAAAAAGTTCCAAAATGCTATAACTCCTCGTTAATCCGTATCCTAATTTCCCCCTCCGGGATTTCGTTTAATCCGGACAGCCATTTAAATGTACACACTGTACAAATATCATGTTCAAAGTAGTTTTTCATTTGATGTTTATTGTAAGTAAAATAATGTAATAAATACTGTGTACTTAACCTTCTCTTATGCAATTTTATATTTCATTTTCTTGAATGCATACAATTTTTACTGTGAACAATAGTTTGTTCAAGCACATTAAATTAAATTTATAGGACATTTTGTTTAATCCGTATTTCCATTAATTCGGACTTCCTGAATCCGGTCGCTTTTAATCCGGGTTGCATGTAAAAAATCTTTACTCTGCTAGAGACCGTGCACAAATTTAAAGACTACTTATTGGCCAACAAGTAAAAGCGTCATCCATCTCGTTTATAGCCTATTTTGCATGCTCTAATTTATTGCTTCAATTCGAAACAAGATCTTCTAGACATTATTCGAAGGGGAGGGGGAATTAAAAACATTCAAACGTAAGTTCAGTATACTTCTGAGGAGAAAATTTGTTCACTTGCATTTGATGATTAAAAAAAAAAAAACATGGCTGACGCATTTGTGTCAGCTGTCCAATCATTAGCCCCAAAACTGTTACAAGGTCCCTAGCTGAGTAAAGTCTGTTTATATGCATCCGTATTAATTAGGTTGTACTGTAAATAAATAATGATGTTTCGAAACATCAATTCTTGATTTTAAAAACTTTAATGTGTCAGAAAAAAATTTAATTAAAAACATATTAGTATTTAGCTTGTTTTGCGCAATCACTGTTTTCCAAGACGTAACCACTAAATTAATTTAAAAATCCCTCTAACTTCGAAGTTTTGAGTTGATTCAACCCTATTGCGGAACATTTTTATTTTGTTAGAAGACGCTACATTAATAATTTTAAAAGCGCTGCACAATCAGCGCGATAACATATTTATTGGTTAGTACGACGGAGCATCATTTGCATCCACTACCGAGATAGAAATGGCTGCCTTAATTTACATTGCACGGGACAATTTGTATTTCATCCTACGGATATCATTTGTTTCCTGAAGACATTTCATCAATATCTTGTTCAAAAGCATAATCATTTGTCACTTCATTCATTTCCGCTAAAAGTATTCATCAATATTACACACTTTACTACGTTTAACCCGGCGTCGTTTGATTTCTCAATTCTATCTATTGTATCATTTTTTGTTTATGATTTGTTTTTTTTTCTTTTGCAGGGGCGAAATTTCTTTCGCTGGCAAATGTGATGGTTTAATAGGAATAGTAACTAGTTTAATGTTCGATGTCGTTTCAATTATGATAGGATGTGGGTTAAATTCATATGCTGTATTAATTAATTTTCAAATCTTTTTAGTTATGCACTAAATATTAGAGTTAAAGCACCGAATACCGGGAACATTTTGTTTTTGTCACCTACTAGTGACATTATTAAAAAAAACATAATTAAATAAAAATTAATTGATTTTCAAATCTTTTTAGTTATGCACTAAATGTTAGGGTTAAAACACCGAATTATGGGATAACTTTTGTTTTGGTCACCTATAGCTGATATAATTTTTAAAATATAGCATAATTAAGCGAAAAAATAAATTTATTTGCACATCTTATTAGTTATGCACTAAGTGTTAAAACACTGACCTTTTGTTTTTGACACCTACAACTGAATGATTAAAGAAAAAAAAGCATAATTAAGCGAAAAAGAAAATTCAGTATTCAGGGATTTGGATCCTAACAGTTTAAAAGCTTAAAATTAAAAAAAGGATATAAATTTTAATTTTTTATAAAAAAAAAAAATTCGGAAAAGGCTTGTTTAATTAGGATGCCTCCTGTTATGAGATACCACGAAAATCACATTAGATTGCAACTGTTTCCATTTCATGAATCAACTAATGCATATCAGAGTAATAATACTCTTTTTTTCCGATTACCGGCGAATCTATACAAACCTATGTGAGGCATTTTTGACACTAATCTTATTGTTCCCTTCTTGCTGATTTGAAGATGACCTTGCGCAATGAATTCACGTCCCACTATTTTCATTTTCACTTATACTTCTCCATTCTTCCTTTTCTGAAAAAAAAAAAAAGAGAGAAGCTTTTCTTCGCCCCATATTGCGTATTTTGCTCGATATTGTACCCTACCCCAAATTGCTCCCTTCTCCAACCTGTTTTGAAATTGTGCATCCCCAACTCTTAAGAACAAAAGATGATTCTTAAAATATTACATCGAGTAATTCAAAAATGAATGTTCAAGCAATGTTCAAGTTAATTAGTTCGATTTCAAATAAAACCTACTATGAGATGAATTGATTAATTACATAAAACGTCCTTTCAATTGAAACTGCGCATCACTGCTTTCTGAATTTCATAATAAAAAGAAAGCGCAGAAAATAATACATTAAATGTATGGATTTTTGTATCAGCTCTCATATGAATTAAATATTCCAGGTGTCTGATAAATTAATTACATAATGATTTTAATTAAATTATCATGTGCATCAAAACTTTCACTTAAATGATAAATTAATTCAATAAAGTACTATTTATTGAAATTGTGTACTGTTACTTCAATTTCTTGTCACGACAAAAAAAGAAAAAAATATACATCGCTTAAAATATTGTGACGAGAAGCTTCACTGATTAGCTGTGCATCAAATCTTTCTTTCAGCATTTCATGAAAATATCTTTAAAAAATACTGTTTAATGTTTTTTATTAGGAAAATAATCACTTAGAATGTCTTAAATAAATTAATATTTCAGTAATTTGTTTCATATATCAAATCTTTTATTTGCATGAGAAATAAATGTGTAAGAAAAAATGTCCTATAAATCAAGGTTGCGCATTCATATTATTGAGTAAAAAATGGCTTAAAATATTGCGCAGAATAGTATGCTTAAGTAACTAATTATTCGGCAAATGTTTGGAAGGTTTAAGTTTATGAGAATGTCGTAATAATAGGAGTCGTGTGTACATTTTAAACATTTACGTTTGATTATAAGTATGGAACAAATTAACAAGCTTTATGTGCAAAAGTGGTATTTATTATAAGCGATATTTAATATATTTAAATATTTATTCTTTAAAACTTTAATTTTTTGTTTACTTAAAACTGATATACGGGAATGCGGAGTAAAGTAAAATAGTTAAGAAGTAGAATTTTTTTTTTAAATAACCAAACTGGAAATTTATTTTGAAAATTACAGCACATAAAGAGAGAACGATGCCTTTTCCCATGGTTATGTAAAAATTATCTTCAAAGTAATGTTATTTTTTATTTTTACCAGTAAACTTGTACCTACAGATAAAAGTGGAATATTGTCATTTTGAACCACACACGAAGCAAAGTGATAACTAAAATATTTTTGCAATGAAATATTTTTTGTTTGGTTATTTCTCTTTAAAAGAATAAATAAATGAATGGATAAATGAATACTTTAAAAAGAGAATGGATTCATAAAACGAATTATAAAAAATAATGAGTAAATCAATTAATGAATGACGAACAAGTAAGCGAATGCAAAAACAGATGACTAAACTTGTGAAAAAAAAACTTAAATGGAAAAAAAAAAGTTTTTGGATGATTAAATAAATGGAAGATTTCATCAATGAATGATAAATAAATAAATGAATTAGTAAACAACAGATTGTGTGCAAATGATTTAATTTATTCATAAAAAATGAACAAAGAAGTAAACAAATTTAAAAATGAAATTATTTAAAAATGAAATAAAGGATTATTGAGTGATTATATAAATGCGTGAATAAATTAGTGAACGATGAATATATAAGGGAATCCACTAACGACTGACTGTGTGTAAATTAATTTGGTAATGAATGAATAAGTAAATGAATAAATAAATAAATAACTGAAATATATAAAGGGTGTCTCAAAATTAATGCAAGATTTGAATTTGCGGCCATTTTTGCAATAAATGGTTGGCAACCCTGAAAAAAGAACAGTTTGACAGCTGAAAGTTTAGGGTAATCAAAAATGGAGCGTCATACGATACAATAACGCGCTTTCATTACAGAACAATTGTTTAAAAAATAATGAAAGTTGAGGCTGGTCAAGCAGTTACTGTTATTGGCGCTCGGTATCGCAACACGGTAATGCACGGGTGGTTGTGGGCTTGTTGACATAGACCTATGAATTCAAATAACCCCATAAGAAGAAATTAAAAAATGTTAAATCACACGATCTAGGGTGCCAATTCTGATCACCGAAATGAGAGAGTACGCGACCAGGAAATGCCTTATGCAGTAATTGAAATGTTTCACTCTCTCTAGCTGTATGGTACAATAACACCCAATTTTTACTAACCCTAAACTCTCAACTGTCAAATTGTTCTTTTTTCATGGCTGCCAACAATTTATGGAAAAAATGGTGGCAAATTCAAATCTTGCGTTAATTTTGGGACACCCTTTATATCGAATGATGAAATAAATGAGTGAAGAAACAACTAGTTAATGAGAAAGAAATCGGTGGATTATTAAACAACTTATGGTGTGTAAATGAATAAATTATTGAATGCGTAAATAAATGAATAAATAAATGAAAAGGTGAAAAAATGAAACTATTTAATGAATTAATAGATAAGTAAATGAATTGTTGAAAGATTAAATGAATGAATGAATAAGTTAGTGAATGAAGAATAAATAAGTGAATTTGTGAAGCATTGAATATGTGAAAATGAATTGATTAATGAATAAATAAATTAATGGATAAATGAACAAGCTAATAAAATGAAATCATAAATGAATTAGTGCACAAATAGATGAATTATTGAATGACGAAATAAATGAGTGAATAAATTAGTGAATGATGAATGAATAAATGTGAAATAAGTGAATAAAAAAAGTTGATGAATAAGTGAAAAAAAAATTAATTAATAAATAAATAAATGGAGTTATTGAATGATTAAATAAATGAGAGCATAAATTAGTGACTGATGAATAAATTAACGAAGCAGTATGAAGGTGTACTGGAGAATTGATTAATGAGTAAATAAGTGAATAAATAAATAAATGAATATGTACAACAATAAATGAATGAATTAATCATTGGAATAAATTATTTTACTTTGTTGCACATACATTTGACAATTTGTATTACGCAAAAAAATTAAAATTCAAACTTACCGAATATTAAATTAATATATATTGCACTGGAGATTAACAGGTCTCAATTGATATAAAGACGTTAAAATCAGAACTCAATCATGTATTACAACAAAACTTATTTTTGGTAAATTGCAAAATATTATAATATCAGTATCAAATTTTGAAAGCGGCTTTTATTAGCACGCATCTTTGTCTTTACAGGTAACTATTTTCATGCTAGAATCAACTACATGTGTAATTACATGGTTAAAATGTTTCCAAATAGGTAGCGCGCTACAGTCAAGAGTAAAGTTTATTACTTTACTCTCTTTCCACTTAGCTCCACAATATTTCACTTTGCCTCACGTTTTCTTGCTCATAAAATACAGCATACCGATAAATAGGAAAGATAATTATGAATTATTGAAAAGTATTAAATGAAAAGTATTGTATCGCCAATTATTTTTTATTCATTCCAATCGGCTTAAAATTTACGGTAAACCCATATAAATCATTAACGTCTGATTATTTTTTCATCAAAACAATTAGGTTCTGTTAAAACATCAATTAAAATAAGGAAAAATATGAAAAACGTTCATACGAATATTAATAAAATGGTTACATTTTATTTTGTTATTTTTTTTTTCATTTAAATGAACTATAAAATACAGCATTACTATATAATTAAATTATTTACTTTATTCGAAAATATATCCATTTACTTCAATTAAAAATCATAAAAATAACAAAGACCTTCTCATTTAAGAATCTGAATTTATAATTGAATTAAAACTAACGAGAGGAAAAATATTCTCTCTCGGGATTCATACATCGATAAGAGGAATGTGGAATGAAAATTCATTCGTGAAATTAATGTATTCCACACCCTTAAATAAAACGACAAAAAAAAGTGTTCTATAGACGAACTTCATTATTTGGGATTTTATATTTTAAATTACTTTAATTTCATAATTAAAAGCTTCTTCTAATTATTCTTGAAAAATGAGCTATGCACAGAAAAATATTTAAAGAAGTTGGAATTTAAACTTTGCAATAATTATAGTCTAGTTTTGCTGCCACATTTTTAGTTAATCAATTCTTTTCTTTATAATTTTTCTATTGATGGAGTCACTAGATCGTATTAACAGAAAACTTAAAAAATACTCATAGCGCAGGTTATAAAATGGTAACTTAAAAAAAAAAAATTGCCGTTGCCGATCAATTAGCTTCTACAGAGATTGAATGCGCCACCTTGCGGCAATTTGAGAAATTAGCCAAAGAAGTAAAAATTTTCAATTTCATGCAGGTTTTCTTGCTATGCAACTCATATCCAACGTCAGTGGATGGGTTTGGGTTTTTACTGCTTTGAGTCGATATTAGTCATAGAATGCAGGGCATCTAATGGTTTACTATTAGTTAGTGGTTAATTGTTAGTGATTAATAGAAGATTATTTTCAGTGTTTCTCATATAAGCGAACAATTTACGCTTTAGTTTATTGCTTAAGTTCAGGTTTTCATTTGAAAAAAAAAATAACTCAGAAGTTATCAATTTCAGAATAAAAACAAAGTTTTGTAAGTATGATGCATATAGTATAATATACTGTTGCACTTATTCCAAAAATTCTGTTCTTTCTTATTTTACTTCAAAGTAAATAGCTATAATTATATTTTTCTGCATCGAATGATGTACAGTACTTGCTTTAAAGTTCAAATTTTGCCTTTAAAAGTGAGTTATGTCAAATTATTATTATTTTTTTTAATTTACATTTCTTTTTTTGCCTTTGCAATGTGTTTTTCTCCATGACTAATATTTCAAATTAATTTCATTTCTGTCGAATAAATAAAAAAATAAAAGGGCCTGAATGAAGTTTTTCATTTTTTTTCTTTTCTTTTTGTTCAAATTGATGGCCACGTGAATTTTAGAAAGTGCCGTGTTGTAGATTGTTCATAGTTGTGGTTTATAGTTAAAATTTCTAACTTTTAAACAATAAGCATCTCTCACAGTAGGAATTCCAGGAACTGATATTGCGATGGATTGTGGATTCTATTTATAAGTGTGGTTTATAACTGAAATTTCTCATGTTTGAACTGAACGCATCTCAGATTATAAATTCCAGGAACATACATATGAGAGGATCGTGGATTGTGTTTAAAGTAGTGGTTTTTGTTAAAATTTCTCATTTAAATTAAGCACATCTCTCAGAGTATAAGCTCCAGGAAGTGATATTGGGCAGGATTGTGGATTATATTTATAAGTATGGTTTAAGTTAAAAATGCTAACTTTTAAACTTAACTCATCTCTCAACATATAAACTCCAGAATCAGATATTTGAAAGGATTTTGGATTGTATTAGTAGTTACGGCGTATGATAAAAATTTCTAACTTTCAAACTGAACTCAAATCTCAGCATATGCATTCTAGGAACGGACATCCGAGAGGATTGTGGATTGTGTTTGTACTAGTGGTTTATAATTAAAATTTCTAACTTTTAAACTGAGCCTATCTCTCAGAGTATAAATTCCAGGAACAGATATCTGGAGGATTGTGGTGCCCAAGCCAGGCGTAGCTAACAGCTGCCTGCATGCTTAGCCGCAGCTGTGATCGAGACATTGAAAAGTACGACGTCGTCTTTGCAGGCCATCCCTTGAGCACACACACGGAGAGAGGGGGCTAATTTAGCGAAGTTGCGTGAGGTTCGGCTCTTACACACACTCCCTCCCCCCTCTCGGGAACAGCGGTCCTTAAATTTGTGCCAGTTGCCTGCCTCCCTCCTTTTTTCTCTAATCCCCACCCACTCCCTCTCTCTCTGCAAGAGCCGGAGAAGAAGGGAAAAAAAGAAAAAAAAGTGTTCAACTGCACAAAAAACGGGAACGAAAAAGAAAAGTTCATGCGTGTATTCGCAAGACTCGGATGCAAGCCGACCGTGGCTGCAGGGAAAAAAGGGAACAGAGAAAAGGAGAGAACGGTCGGAAAAAAAAGTTCTGTTGGGTGGGTGGAATCAGCAATGGCCGGTAGGCTAAAGTAGGAAGTAAAAAAAAAAAAAGTGAGGTGAAGGAGGGTCTTTTGGCAAAAGCAGCAGAGCCCACTGCTTTCCTCCCATCGCCGCCATCCTTAATTCTTTCCTTCCTTTTTTGTTATTCTTTTTTTCTCTCCTGTTCGTTTCCTCGCACATCTCCGTATACTGGCTGCCCTCCAGCCTCATGGTGCTCTGCTGTTAGGCCAGTAAAGCCCTGCTGGCAGTACCGGCATCGACTGGCCGAGCGTAAATAAACCGTCTTTTTCTTTTAAAGTATTACCAGCGCACCGTTAGGTCAATATGGCGGCGGAGCGAGGTTTAAGAGAAGAAGAGAAAAAAAAATGTAGCAGAAATGGGCTTATTTTGCCCTTCCTTGGTGTGCGAGGGCTAAGAACGTTTTGTGTAGCCCTCCAGCACACACGCACTCCGAGCGAAATGTTATCGAGTGCGGCTTGCTTCTTGTTTAAGTTCGTATGCGGGCGGAAAAGACATTCCACGAAGGAAGATTTCTGTTTATATGCCGACTGTGTCTGAGAAGTGAAGCGCCCCGGTGCATTATAGAAGAAGAAATGGCTGCAGGTCGATGCAGCTGAAACTGCTGCATCGTCATCGCATGCTTGCAGCCGAAAGGGGACAGATAAAGAGATTTTGCCGATTGTGTGTTAAAACGCAGGGAACGGAAAATGCAATTTCGTCCCTGAAGTTGCCAGGACGAGGAGCAGCCGAGTTAAAACGAATAAGCCAGATCAAATAGTAAATGATTCTGGTACGTGGAGTTATCTGGTGGATATTTGTAAGCTGAGGCCCTGAAGTGTGCTGTACTAGTTCGATATAATATCTCCAAAATGTTGAAAACCTGAAATAATTTCATTCAGTTTAAATTCCACGTTTTACTACAAAATGTCGTCCCAGTTTTTACCATTTTGCCTCAGATTTAAAAATAAAAGAAAATGAAACACGTTTTTATCAATTATGGGAATACAAACATGATTTTCAAAAAAAAAAAAAAAAGTGCATTATATTGTACATGATAGAAGTTTTTAATAAAAGGCAAACTCATGTGTAAAATCATATCAACGAGCAATTAGCGTTGATTCTAGAGCGAAATAATGGGAGGTTTTTCCAAAAAAAAGTGCACCTCTCCAAAAAAAAGCCCCTACAGTCAGCGAAAAGGTTTGCATTTAAACCTTTTGCATTTTTCTTCATTTTGACTTGATTTTAATGCTAATAGTGAATTGGTTTGATACGGTTTGAAAAAATTCCTATTAAGTTAGTGAATTTGTAAAAAAAAAAAAAAGTCTGCTATACATTTTACATGAATGCTACGCATTACCTCCATAGGAGCCATTGGCCCTAAAGTCTAATCAGCATTAGTTTTGTTTCCAATTCATGTCTCGGATTCAGTTCTTCTTTAATGCTTTGCGCTACTTTTTCAGGAAGTAGTCAGGTTTAACATGAAAACTCTTTGATAGCACCACGCACTATAAAGCAATGGTTTCCAAAAGTTAATCTGCCCCAGTATAAGTCAGGGATTATTTGATAACATATTTTTATTGGAATTCTTGCATTACTTCTTGACATATAAGAGCTCAAATAAAATGTGAAAGACGTTCGAACGTGCCTGGTGTCACCCTTTGGAGTAATTCATTTTGCGCCAAAACTAACCAGCACCAGTTCCCATCAGAGACGCTTTTTTGCACTTATATATATTTTTTTGAATCCTTGCATTGTATGAAAAATAGAAGTCACGCTTAACGAGTGTTTAATTGAGTCCTCCAAGAAAAAATTAGGGCCAAAATCTTATCAACCCGTTAAGTTCCACCCGTATTCCGTTTTTTGTTTCAGTCTTTGCATCTCTTCCTCAGATGTTGCGAGTAGGAGCTTGGAGCAATTTGAACAAAAAAGGAATCAGCACTAGTTCCCATTGATGTCTTCTTATGTACAAATTGTGTGTTATAACTTTCTCGAAAATTGTTCCTACATGCAGACACACTTGGTGACAGACATTATTCAAAAATGGTCGAAATATGTTCAGCACCCTATAACGTGCAATTTTATCAAAATAGGAAAATTTCAACTATTCAGTATTACTTCTTTTTGTGTACAATATATTGAAAAATGTTAAAATAAATCTGCTTTATTGTGTATATTACAAATAAATGCATAATGAAGTTAGTAACCGTAATATTAGGATAGAATAGAAAATTATAATGAGCAAATATCTGGCTTTGAACTTTCGTTCAGGGCACGACAATGCATAAGTTTAAAGAATTCTCCCGAACGATCGACAAAAGTTGAATGCATTTTAATTAAAAAAATCAAAACCTTTTAAATGAACAACAAACCGGGAAAAGTTGTAATTGTTGAAAAATACAAAATATAATTTTTCGTGATAAACTTTATAAATGCACACACACTTTCTGTTGAAAGTATGAGTATAAGTAACGATTTACAATTTTTTTAAATAAAAGACTTATTTGAAACACTTTCTTGGAGTTTTAAATGGATTTTTTTTTTAATATTGGGGCATTTTTGATCATTTAAAAAAAAATTACTTTGCACTTTTAAGGGCATTTTTAAAGAAATTTTTGATCACCTTAGCCTTGATCGTTACACATCAATATAGGCAATATATCCGTTGCCAAACAAAAGAAAGAAACGAAGAATATTTCGGATAAGGAAATACTGCTTTAGACGAAATATTCAATGGGTGTAAACTGTTTTTTTATTAGCAAAATAATAAGAAAATAATAATAATGGAAATTAGCAATGCCGATTTATTTAAAACAAGCTGTTTCCTTATGTTGTTCTCATTATTATTGAGCTGAAAAGAAGTAAATAAGTGAATTTCTTCCTTCAACTTCCAGTAAATTTGCTTTTGTGCTGGATACCATTTCAGCTTTTGAATTGAGAGATGCGGGGATATGTTGATGAAATTTAGCAACCGTTCTCTCAACATGAAACATCTGTTAGTGAGAATTCTGCTGCTGAGTCGGCGGTATTTCTCGTTCCGGGTTCCAATCGTACGTTGGTGACTCAACACTTCGGTGCATCTGTTTCGAAGAAAGTCCAGGTTTCAAAACCTCTACATTGTTGGTTTCGATTCTGCAACATATGAATTGTACTGTTTTCGGCTAGAGCACAAATCAGTTGTATTTCGAAAGGAAAAAAAAAGAAAAATCTGGATGATTATTATGTCCACAACAGCTGCTAACTACAACAAATGTAATGAGGAATATTGTGTAAGGGGAAAATTTTAACTTACATTTTTCGAAAAAAAAAATAGAAATTTGTTTTGAAAATTACAGTACATTAAGAGAAAAAGAATGTATTTTGTAATAAAACGTGTATTGAAATGTTTTTTTTTTTTTAATTTTCGGAACTAAATTTGTACTTTCAAAGGAGGAAAAAATTAAAACTTTGCCCATGATCAAAGAGAATTAAAATATTACTCCAATAAAATATTTTCCATTTGATTATTATTATTTTTTTAAAGGAATGAAAAAATAAATACGTAAATAAAATAATAAGTAAATAAAGTAGAAGTAAATAAAAAAATAAGTGGAGGAATGAATGAAGAAGTAAATGAGTAAATTCTTAAACGTACAAATGAATTACTTATTAAATGAATACGCTAATTCTTTAATAAATGAATGAATAAATTATATCACTTTGTTCCGCATGGCGCTTGATAAATTGTATTAAGCATCTAAAAATAAAACTGAGCCTAATATTAAAAAACTAACTACTGCGCCACCATTGTTACCACCAATAGAGCTCAATTAATGTTTGAAATGTTAATAACTAGAACTAAATTATTTTATGATGACAAAAATATTTTTATTGAATAAAATACTACAACATGAACATCAAATTTTAAAAATGACTTCTTTTATCACACACCTTGATTTTTATAGGGTGGTTTTTTTTTTTTTTTTTGACTGGTATGAGCTACGTGTTTAATAACATAATTAAAAAAATTCCTGATAGGTGGCGCTTCAAAGCTATGTGAAATATTTTACCATTTCACTTAACCCCGATATTTCACATAGCTTCACATTCCTCTACATGAATAAATATTAATAAATAATTGCTAACAGCATTAAATTACAAAAGTGAAAACTTATATTAACTAAACATGTTCATTTCGCACTTGGCAAGTATCCGACTTCAATTTTAAGGCATATATTAATTCAGAAAAATATAAAAAACCGAAGTTTTTGTATTTCTATTTTAGTTTATTTTATGCAAATTTAGAATTTGGTCATTACAGTCCTTACACGCAAAATTTTCCGTACTAGGATTGGCAATATGTGTTGAAACTAACACCTCTGAGGGTTAAGAGAAACTTGTATTTGTTTTTTATCTCTTTGTATTATCTTAAATTATCTTTTCCCATCATGTGCAATGGTTAGCAAGTGCCACTCTGTTTTAATGTTAAGATCATCTTTATGGAAAAACAAGTGAGTGAAGTTCTTGTTTTCGCCATAAACTGCTGAAATATCTGAAAAGTTAAAAAAATATTTTAAATCATTTAATATTCTTTTTTTCTTCAATGGGGTTGTTTCCTTCAGCCAAAAGTAGTACTTTTTGTCATGAAATTCATAGAATAAGCAAATAAATAAACAAATATATAAATAAATAAATAACATGGATACAGAAAATACTTTCATTTTCCCAACAGTTATTTTTTTAATTAATTTTTTTTAAATGTCCGATTTTTCAAACAAGGCGTGGTCTTGATGACATCATAAATGATGTACTTTGCTGCATCTTTTCACCGCGTTTCCATGTTATGATAATCAAGAAGCAAATTAAAATTGCGCTCTACGCTTGCTATCAACCCTATCGTTGTCAATACACGTGAGTAAAGATGCGAATTAAATATTTTGTTCTGTGAATGGTAACACTGAATGGGATTTCATCATTTGTGATGTCATCGGCAGAAGTATAAACAATGAAAGTATACCGATTTAAGTAATTTCTTTGAAATATTAAATTTAAACAAATTATTTAAAAAATGGTCAGATCCTATGTTTTTAAGCATGCTCTTTCAGAAAAAAAAACACTTTTAAAATTTTGGAAACGACCCCATTGTTTGCATATTTTACTGCATACTAAGCAGTTTACACCCATTTATTTAGACCAGCAAATATTCATTCGAACAAAACTGGTTTGAATTCACTTCAACTTTTTAAATGAGTATATAATAACGTACTAAAATTAACTTCATGAACTTTTTTTCTTCTTCATTAGCTGTACAGCTCTCTGCCAAGGCTGTAGTAATTAGCCTACACCATCTAGATCAAATTAACACCAAAATGTTTACGTATTTTTCTGTACGAAATAAAGAATAATAGAAGTTAGTTAAAATAAATGTTTATTGCACGTATTTTTCTTTTTAAAAATTTACTATAATTGCTTAAACAAAATTTATTATAGATATAAAATACATTTCTATTTTCGCCCACATTTTTTATTAATAAGTTAAAAGATAAAAAGTTAAATTGTATAAATAAAAAACATGCAAAGACCTCAAAGAACAAAACACTCTTGCAATAAGTTACTTGTAACTATACAAGACCAACAGAATTAGTTTTATGCCTTACATAAATGTTTTCCTAGTTGTCCTTAAATAATGTTGTGTTTTAGGGTCAACGAATTTCGTTCACTGTACTATTTTAGCATGAATTAATCCCACTCTAAAACTTGTGTAATGATTTCAGTACAGTGTTAGTTTCACATAAATTTATTTGGCAATTTTTAAAACTGAGTGTCTTGAAGCTTTTTAAATTTTAATGTAATTTAAAATAAGGTAAAATAGATCATATTCAGCCCAAATTATATTTCATATCATTGAATATGTTATTAAAATTAAGTAGCTCCTTCTAAATCCTAAACGCGTGTTAGCAATATTTTTGCATAATGGTGTTTTAATGATGTGGCTTTAATAATTTGTTTTTACTATTTCTGAATAAAGAAAAACGTTTTTATTTCTTATGTTGTGCCAATTTAAAGTTACTGCCTTGATATTTAAAGGAAAAATAAATAAAAATTGATTTTTTTCCTCTACATTATATAAAAACTAAGTCTAGAACATATTATGAAAATAAAAAATGTCACTCGTACTTTTCTTTAGCGAAATTGTTTCTTTATTCCATAGAAGAAGAACGAAATAAAATTCTTTGAATTAAATTGTTCTTTTTGAAAATATAGATTTTAATTTGAATGAAATGTAAAGCATTCAAAGCTAACTGTTTCTTAATTTCGTTTTGCATCGTCAGCATTTTTTTCCACGTACATCGTAATTTATTTCATTATTTATTCATAAATGTCCGAAAGTTTAAAAACTTCTTCGCATATTTTTTAGAAAATATTTTACATTACATTTTTTATTACAATACTTGATTTTTTTTTTAGTCATTTTAAAAAATCAATAGGAGCTTTATTTTTGTTCAGCAAAGTATTTCGTGCAATATATTTTCTTAATGTTATGGTATTACTTTAGTGGAAGAGAATAATTATTATCATTTAACTTTAAAAACATATCTTAGTTATTTTTCAATTGTTCCAGCAGAACATTTAATTATATTTATTGATTTTTTAACTAACTTTAAGCCTTTAAAGACCATAGCTTGCTTGTGTAGATTATATACATGTTTCAACAATGAAACTATTAAATGGCGATGCAAATAACATGTGTGTCGAGTTTTGTCAGTTTTGTGAAAATCGGCACAGTAGATTTTGTGTAAATAGATGGGACACACGTGTCTATATGGTTCATTAGAAATGAAAAACTACAATAGTTATCAAGATTTTAGTTGATTCATTATTCAACTAAGAAATATTTGGATAATAATTGACATTGTCAATTAAAAATTGATCTTAAATAAAATTAGAAGCGTGTCAATATGAATGCGATGTTTTCCTCAGATACATTTCATTTGCAACGTTTTCAAAATGAAATTGCAGTTTTTTTTTCTTAAATTATAACTAATTTCAATTTCTAAAATTTAGATTATAATGGCTCAATTACATGAGAGAAATAATTTATAAATGTTTTATCTGATAATTTGTAAAATAAATTTTTAATTTAAGGGATAAATATATCCCATGGTCCTGAAACTATTACATGCTAATATTTTGCGTCTATGAATAAAACCGAAATTAAATGACAATAAAATGTCGCATAAAATGACAATTTTGTTTCAGGTATTTTTATAGGCTCGTTTAGCTCTGACTGAATTTCTTCTCTTTTTGTGGCGTACTTATCATGTTTAAAATGTTTCTCATGCAAGCTAAGTCATGTCGAAACGCCTGCATAATATCAATACTTTTGTTGTTTCTATCACTTTCTTATAAATGAAATAAAATACTAAACAATCGCCTCTAAAAAACACGCTTTTAAAGGCTCGTATAACTCTGGATGAACTTCTCGCTCTTCTGTTGTAACGAACTCATGTTTAAAAACTTCCTGCATGCACTAAAATTTTAATACTAATTCACGTAACAATACCTACATTAATACTTTTTTTGTTATCACTTTCTTATAAATAAAATAAAACATTAAAAAGTCGTCTCTGAAAAACACAAAATAGTTTTTTTCCCTTCCTGCGTATGAATAACTGACTGATTGAACATAATTGGCAACATTTCAATGAGCACTTCGGTGCGTGCAATTAGTAAATTGAATTTTATAACTAGATTATCCTGGGTTCTGCAAAAGCACGCTTCGTCGCTCTCGGAGAAAAAATATTGGGCCTGTATAGCGAAGAATAAGGCTAATTATCGTAAAATAAAAAGGAAAAAATGCTCATTTATTCAGATATGTATTTTTTTTCCTTCTTCAATATCGATTTTTTTTCTCTTCTAGAATGTTTTTTTTTTTGTTACATCTCTTTTCGTGTTTATTTACTTGTCTGGATTGACTAGTCATATTTGGGGTATTCCATTTCATAAGAAAGGAATAAATACCTTTGTGCTAAAAAGTAAAATATAAATAAACATCGTTAAGATAGCACAAGGAACTGTAGACGTGTTGTTGTTCACGTGTCCATAGTTAAGTAAACACTATGGAAAGATTGGATGTCATTGCGTTGAGAGGTTGAACTTCTTTATTTATTTACAAACTAGAAAATCGCCCGTCAAGGTATGACGGGTGAAAATTGCTTCTACATTTAAACGAAGCAATTGCCTGGTTGGTGATATTTTGATAGTTGAAATTTTAACCCCAACTCCAGTGGATTAAGCCTAAACTCCAGTAGATAGCATTCATTGTTGACCACTTTTTACTTCCTTTTACAAAAAAAAAAAAGTATTGTATTCGCGAAAAAAATTACACTAAAAATTTGGCCTTAATTTTCATTTTGCTCACGCCCGAATTAATGTTGAGTTTTTTTTTTTTTTTTCAACCCGACCACACAAGGATAAATGCCTAAGAACGTATAAACATCCATTTTGACATTCTCCATTTTGACAACGCTTTTTCTCGTAACGTCCGTATGTGCGGATGTGCGTATGTATGTCGCATAACTCAAGAACGGTATGTCCTAGAAAGTTGAAGTTTGGTACGTACACTCCTAGTGGGGCCTGTTGTGCACCTCCCCTTTTGGTTGCATTCGGGTGTTTCTAAAGGGTCTTTTGCCCCTTTTTTGAGGGGGGGGGAAATCATTGTTAATTTCGATGGATACTCAAATGGTGTTATAATTTGGTGGACACTTGGCGATATATCGCCAGTCTTTTGGTCGCCAAGTTTTGTCACCAACTTGGCAACAAATTTGGCGTTTTATTTTTAGAATCTGGTTTCAATTTGGCCATTGGTGGTGATATTTAGAGAGTAAACTATTGAATCACATTAAAATTGCCAATAATGGGAAAATGACATTAAATTGGAGTAAAAGGAGGTCATGTGATGCACACATCAGCTCGTTTTGTTCTTTATTCGCCTAAAATTAGTCTTATCAGTAAAACAGTTAAGTTATTGGATCCAGTTCAGCTTTATCAAAATGAAGCATTTCCCTGCATGTCAAACATTACCAAAAATATTATGAAATTATCATGCTGTGGCGAAAGTCTCATTGTTGGTGACGTCAGGAGCGTTACTCGATCAGTGAATGCACTATTATGTATATGAGGATAAGACAGCACAAGAAACACTTGCAGCCCAAAGAGGGGAAATAGAGCTCAAGGTGTTGGTGGGAATCGAAAACACGACCTCCAGCATATGAAACGAAGCTCCGAGAGCCATGGAGGGCACACTGCAGACACGTATTTCAGGTTGAATAAATAACATTCTGCTTGACAAGTAAAAAGAAAATAACAACTTATAATTGCACAACATTGCAGATTGCTGCAGACACGTATCCGACAAAAGCTTCATCATCCATAAGTTCACTTATTTTGCATTGAAAAAGGGGTTACTTGTAATCCCAAAACACGTGTCTGCAGCAATTTGCAATTTTGTGCAATTACACGTTGTTATTTCTTATTTCACGTAGTTCAGGCTTTTGTCAGACGTCTTTTCATCCGTAAGTGCGGAAAACGGGGTTCCTTATAACCCTGTAACACGTATCTTACTATTTTTTACTGCTGAGTGCAATCACAACGTTGTTTATGTATCTTTTATCTCTATCTCATGAAAAATTCATTTCAAGAAGAATCTGTTAAAATGTAGTCTTTTTCGTTTTTAATATTTATGTTTTATAGTTTTTTAAAAAGCAAGCGAGCAAAAATAGATCGGATACTTTCTTTTTCGATACATGATTGTAACAAAAGTACAGCAAATTTCTTACGTAAACGATATTATTGGGAGGATAAAAAATTCTTCATACCGTTTTTTTTCTATCTAGGTTATTTGGAATGTTTCAAAAACGGCATCTAAAAAGAAAGAGATTAATTTTATTTCTTAAGAGATCTTTTACTTTTCTCTATATTGATCGACAAGTAGAAATTCGTCTGATATTTTGACATTGTGATTACATAGATAGAAGGAGAAAAATATCATTTTTAATCGAATGATATGTGGACCAAATTCGAAACCCATTTTAGTTGAGTGCTCTGATTGCAATGTTTTAATCTTATATACTCTGATTGAAATTTTACAGCATTTTAGTTCCCAAGTAATACTTAATGACAACAATCAATGACTGTCAGATTTTTAATCGAGGCAACAATTTAACAACAAAATGAATAAGTTTTAAATCAAATGATATGATGCCGAAAATAGTGTTTTAAAAATTCTTTTCAGTTGAGTGCTGTGATTATAACGTTTTAAATGTATACTTTGATTGAAATATTTCAGCATTTTAATTCCAAGGAAATGTTTAATGGCAACAATTAAAAACTGTCAGATTTTTCAGCGAGACACTTTATTAAAAAATGTAGTTTTCAACCGAACTTAAGTTTTTAATCGAATGATATGCTGACCAAAATAAAAATCACATTTCAGTTTAAGCTATGACCGAATTTTTTAGACGAATGATATGCTGACAAAAAAAAAATTACATTTCAGTTTAAGCTATAATCGATTTTTTTAGACGAATGATATGCTGATTAAAATAATATTACCATTACAGTTTTAGTTATAATCGAAATTTTTAGACAAATGATATGCTGACCAACATAAAAATTCCATTTCAGTTAAAATTTTAATCGAAATTTTTGACGAATGATATGCTGACAAAAATAAAAATTCCGTTTCAATGTAAGTTTTAATCGATTTTTTTTTTTTTTTTTTTTTTTTTTTTGACGAACGATATGCTGACCAACATCAAAACCCTTTTTAGTTCGTGCTGTGATTGAAAAGTCTTAATTTTATACTCAAAAAATTAATTATAATTAATTAATTTAATAATTAAAATTTTATATCATTTTAGTTTGAAGACAACACTCAAAGACTGTCAGGTTTTTCAGTGAGACATTTTAAACCAAAATAAGGAAAAATATTAATCAAGGAAGGATTAATATTTCTTGAAATATATTTTTAAAGCTCAAGAGTTTTCTAAAAGACATTTATAAAAAATAATGAAAATGAAAGTGATCAAAATCAGACTACCTATAAATGAAAATACTTGGAGCATGTTCAAAACTTATTATTTTTAGCACACTTAATTTGACAAACTTTTTCCCTTTTTTTATAATGTATATTCTTGCACTCTTCAGAAGTTATGTCATTTTACATGTACTATATATTAAATGACGATTAATTTTTAAGAAGTTAACGAAATGTAAACAGTCTCAAGTACAAATGTTAATCTGGCATAATAAATTTCGTATAACATATTTCAGTTTAATGCTTCTTTAAAAATTTGTAATCATCAACCACTCTTAAGTTATTTTAAATTATCTGCAATTGCATTTAACTAGGTTAAGTCTAAAAATTGAATATGTTTAAATTATTAAAACCGAATTAATACAAAACGTTGTAGTAAATTAAAATAAGTAAGAATTTGTTTTATTTTAAATCATTTATTTACATTTTCTCCCAATGTTTTAGAATTAGCGAAATTTATCACAATCAGGATCCACAATTATTATTTAAAACTTTTTAAAGAAAATTACATCTGATACAAATGTAATCAAATTTTAAGACAATAATTATTAATGACCACTAAATTATTTTAAAAAATAAAGAAAGAACCCTAAAAAAACGCGCGTTATTAATTAAATTTTCAATTCTTTGGAGAAAAACTGAATGTTTAATTTAAATCTGGTGAAAAAGTTAAATTAGAAGAAAAAGGAATGCCTGTACTGGGATGAAGATTTTATTTTCCACGTCATTTGAAAATGAATTAATTCTCCCATCGTGCACTTAAAAATGTAAATAAAGGGGGAACTATTAAAATAATTTAATAGCCTCTATGATTTCACCTTCCCCCTCACACATCGTTTGCGGATTTCTTAATGCCATTAGCTAAACGAAAACAAATGCTTTTATTGGCTTTTCCAATGCTAACGTTTATTATTCTAAATGCTTCTCTTGTTCCCTTGTTTCTTTTCATATTTATGAAGTTAGTCATTTGTAACTTTGTTTTCAGAAAGTGCGGTTGTTTAGGATTTGGCTCAGTTTAATTTCGTGAAATTTTCATAACAGGTCTATCGTGCCTTAACAAATAGTCGCTTTGTCTGTGGTTGAAAAGGAATAAATCCTTTTTTTTTTTTTTGATAATTTAGATAAAGAATTTATATTGGTATAATAATTTCGTGAAAATGAAAACCGAATTGAATATAATAAAGAAATCTTACTGCTTTTTGTTTTCAATTTTTATTTTGAAATTAATTTTTTGCAGCCGTAACTTCAGTTCAACCATAGAATTAAAATTTCGTTCGGTGTTTTAAGTTGGAACTATTGTGGCAATTGTGTGAAGTGTTGTTTACGTTGCAAGCAGAAAACGATTTTAGCGGAAAACATTTTTCTTTTATTTATGCAAAATTAGGATTAACGTAAGCAGTGGTGGAAAAACAGAACACGTAAATAAAATTATAATCATCGTGCTATTGCTTTTACTGATAGGTTTTATGCAAATTAGTGTGTAGTAAATTTTTATTCATTAATTTCTCAAACGATAATTGCCAGCATCAATAATCTCTTTTAGAGTCTTCGTGCCATGCTTTTATTATTGTTTCAAATTTGCTTTATTTCTCCACATGCTGATGAAGTTTGATGCATGCGTAAGTGCTTTTTGTGAACAAGAACGTTAGGTAACACACACATGTGAGGTAACACATCCTTATACCTGTATGTGTTCCTGGGAATTTTGAAAATGAAAACAACTTAAAGCTTATAGTGTTGAAAAATAATCTGTTTTCTACTTTTTTAGTCAATGTCTTTAAAATAGCAGTCTTTGATGATACTAGTATAGTTTTGGGAAATAATAGTTATAAGATGGCTGTGTCACCATCTATAACAGTTATTAGATTAGTCGGCTTACTGTTTTGTTATATGGCTTTCTCTTAAAACATGATTCGTTACGTCGAGGATTCTCATCAGAATTAGTTTTTGGCATTTGTTAATTTTTTTAAAGTATTGAATTAAAAACTATTTGTTCTGAGCACTCGTACCTCATTTTTGTGTTTTTAATTATGTTTTATTATCTCATAACTTTTTTATTAAAACCTTCAACTTTTGTCTCGGAAGATTTTTTTTATATTATTTTTTTTTATTTTCCATTATTTTATTTATTTATTTTTATTTTTATTTTATTTATTTATTTATTTATTTTTTGGACGTTTATAAGGAACCAGTTTTGCATTTTTCTTCAATGAAACGTTCATTTTTTCTGCTCGTTACTCTTCTTATTTTATAATTTAAAATCTAATTTGTTTGGTCGGACGCGTTGGTTGGTCCATTTCTCTTTAATAAAATCTTATTTTATTCTATGTTTGTTAAACATAAAAAAAGTTCACACTCGGATTTTTTTTTTTTTTTTTTGCAAGTCAAGGTTTTACTCAATAGTCTAGCATGCTGTTTCTGTCTTTCTCTCCGATAAAAATTTCGTTGGTTTTGTCTAATGTCTCGTTTTTAAATGGTTCGCTAAATAAATAAATAAACAATTTATATTTTTCGTTTGAGAGAAAACTAATTTCCTTTACAATCCTTTCTATGTATTTTTCAAAAATAAAAAAACCTTCGTTTATTTCTTCTAACATATTTTTATATCTTTCGTTAAAAATTCTTTTCTAATTATATTGTATGGCATATACTTTTAAAACTTCGCTTTGAAAATGTTTACACTTATCTCTGGCACTTTATTTACACATCTTATTATTTCATACGCATTCAGGTATTATTTGTCTGTGAATATTTTTAAAACTTGAATTTAAAAACTGCAGTTCAAAAGATGGGAATTATATGAGCTGATGCGTGACCAAATCATGATAACAAATAAGAAGAAAAAATCTTTTTTCGATAATTATGTCACCAAAAAGTCTGTTGTGTTACTTTTCTAAATGTTTTCTTTTCCTTTGAGTTTAAAGTTCATCGTCCGTTTGATAAAAAAAGATAATATTTTAAATCGGAAATAAAAATTCACCTTTGATTTTCGATGAAATTTTCTGCATTGCGCGCTCGTATAGAGAGTTGTAGAATACCTATTGCTCATTTGGGAGAAGAGTGCCACAATACGAAGAAATGAAGTTTTACAGGAGATACGTTTGAAGTTTAACTTTTCAGGAAATTTGCAGTAAGAAAAGTAAATTTGCTGTGCTCTCCAGTGGTTAACATAGGAACAAAAAATCTGCCATTTTTTTCCGAAAAAGAAAACGTTATTTGAAGCTCTTTAAGCGAATTTAAGAAAAAAAAAAGAAATTTAAAATTTTTGTATTGTGGCATTTTTTTTTCAAACGAGCGTTGTGCTTACAAATTTTTCATTATTTATCAGGAGCTGCCATTTAAATACAAATAAATAAATGAATAAATAAAATAACAAATAAATAAATCCTGTTACTGATTTCCACCACTAAATTTTTGTTCTGTGCACTTATTAAGTACCGGTAGAATAGTATTTTCATCGTCAACATGATATAGAGCTGCAGATTTTTTTTTCAAGTAAAAAATATATGTTACATGCGTTTAAATTAACCCAGGGCCCGATTAAGATATTAGTGGGCCCCAAGCTAAATATTTCATCGGGCCTTTTGTAAAAAACCTTTTAAGCATAAACATACACGAAGAACCAGGAGTGGCATTCCAGGGGTGTTGAGGAGCTCAACCACTCGTTCAAAATATTTGTTTGGTTGCAAAGCATCCAATACCTTAAGTAGAGAAGAAAAGGTAAATATATATAAAAAGAAGACCTTAGTTTTTTCTTATTTCCTTAAAAAAGAGACTATAGCAAGTTTAGTCATTTTGGAGCCCTTAAAAATGCAGGCCCAATTCCACGGCCTAGTTGACCTGTTGGGTAACCAAACTGTGATTACACTCCATTGAGTCAAACGTCCCTAGGGTGTTACTTTTGATAAAGTTTGACAAAAGTTCTGACGGATATGTAATTTTAAGCAAAAGTAAACCAGTGGTAAAAAAAAGGGCATGATGTAACCTAATACCGAACTATGCATTTCATTCAGTCTCTAAAATGAACTTCCCTTCTTCTCGATCACTTTCTTCTTTCTGAAAGATGAGATATTTACAACTCTGAGGTATCTAATTATTTCTGGGCGGTTTGCGTTGTGCAGTTGATTCTCTTCCGATCAGAATGGATGTGAGACAACACATTTCCACGCAAGAATCTTCTTCATGGAGGCCTCTCGTGGACGGGCCGCATTGTCTTCCCAGCGTCCTCGCTTGAGCAAACAAGACGAGCCCAAAGAAAATATTTTACTTTCCGAAGAGGAGTACGTTTGCTTACGGAGGGAGTGTGACGACATTGGGAAGGGCACGCATACCTTCTGCTGCCACAAGGGGGGGGGGGGGGGCATGAGAACCGAATGAAAAACTCTGAAAATTGTAGATGATTTTTTTTCTCCAGAAAAGAATTCATTTTGGAACATCTTCCTGATTTGCCCAATTTTGAATATGAAGGCAAGCCGTTGATTTTTTTTCATACTGCAAAGGAACGTGAGGTTTAAGCATTGAATTAATTTACAGTGCAATTTGTGTCAACTTAATTTTAATTCTGCAAAAGCACTTGTTTTCCCAAGTTGTAATTCTCGTGAAATGAAAATATCGGTATTTTTGCGAGCAAAAATTTTTTTTCGAATTTTACATGAATTTAAAAAAATGATTTTTAGATAGTTCGAAAGACTTAAATTTTTGCGATGAAACTTGCGAAACTTAATGCTTTTAGAGTAACCAGTTTTTGCAAGGCCGTTGCCACTAGCGTTTGGGGGATTCAAACATGCTTCAAAAATGTTCACCAATATTTCTGTTACACTCATAATCAAAATAATCTTCGTTTTTTCCTTTTTTTTAAACATTGTTATCATATTACTTTATTTTAGTTTGAAATGGATATCATCTATGGGAACTGTCCAAAATACGATACCACGCTTAGGATAGGGGGGGGGTTGTGAAATTCTGGCAATTTGTGATAAGGGAGAGGGAGGGGGTCGCAAGAAGTGTGACAGCACGCATTGTTTTTGATAACGACATGCTTTTGAAAAACGGTGGGACATGTGACAAAGGGGGAGGGGGAGGCATGGGCAAGGCGAAGTGTGACGCTTTGTGACACTGGGAGACGGAGATCAAGTGTATTCAAAAAAAGGGCGACAGCATTTATGGACAATCCCTATGGTAGTTCTGCAATGAAGATGGAAATCATGATACACCAAGGAATCAGGACATAGTTTATTTCGTGGAAACGTTTACGGGAAAAGAACGAAAGAATCCTCCTCCAAAGTGATTTCGGGCAACAGCTTTGGTTTTTGAGTACTGGGAGTATTGTACTAAAATGGTACGTGAGGTTTCTGCTTCGTACAATTATTACTAATTTTTCCTAATTTATATCACAGAAATAATTTTTGCTTTAAGAATAATACTGAAAAGATAGACACGATTTCTATTTTGAATGAATATATAATGTAATTTAGACTGAATTGTATTTTGTCCATTAAAAAAAAACTTTTTGATTTTCAACAATATCCATATTGAAAAAAAATGTTCCTTTCATTTCTTAAAATAAAATTACACATAGAATGGGCAGACGAAGAAATATGATAAGTTTCGATTTACACCTTGCAATCAATGTTTTGGGAATTTCTTCTGCTCCTATTGAGAAATTTGCTCTCTTTATTGTATCTTTGTTGATTAGTATTTATAAGTCTTGTGCAAAAGTACCTGATATGATTGATAGGATTACTAAACTTAACTTTCTGAGGTAGAACAAAAAGTATATGTGCATTTTGAGTTGATGCAACTCAAACACTTTCTCTTTGATTGTCTCTTGGGTATATAATGTTACGCGAAACCATTTAAATGTTTCACATTACATTTATTTAATTTTTTGATTGACGCACGGTTTTTATATTTAAGGGAGTTATAATATCTATAATTGAGAAGAAAACTTTTGAAGCTTTTGATTCCGTTCTAATTAAATTTGTTTCTTCTAAGTTATGTAATATTTAAAGCAGCTTTAATGAATTTTAAAAAAGTCTGCTGAAAATTTAAAATAATTTATTAAAGTTAAAATATTAGTTTAGAATTTATTTTCCGTGTTTTCGTTTCTTCGATTATTATAAACTGTTGGCACAAACCTCAAAATTTTAAATATTAAGCACAATACAATCTCTTAAGACTCATCTTCTTGAAGTCAATATTACTAGCTTTAAATACCAATGTCGCATGCCTTGCAAGTTCTTTAACATTTATAGGGTAAGTTCCCCGCAGGATGTTTTGCCCTAATCCTCCCGTCTCTGGCGATCCTTTAAATTTTAAGCGGAGGAATTTTTTTTTAAGGCGAAGCCTAAAAACGTGACTTCCTGTAGAGTTTTTACTAGCCAAAACTTGCAGTGCTTAAGGGAGTTGGAGTAAGAATGTGTAAGTCAATTAATAATTCAAACTAGCACAGGGAAAAAAATCCAACTTCAGTAATTTTCTTTAACCTGCATGTCCGTATTAAAACCAGAACTCGCGGTTGCAGTGGTTTTTTACATCTCCTTTTATATGCCATAATCTCCGGTGGGAAGCCAAGATTTAAGTTGAGGTAACTAGATTGCCATTTGCTAAAAGCTGGAAACAATAAATTACTCCGAAAAAATAAAATATATTCAAAAAAATCCAAAGCTGGATTTTCATTAATTATTTAGCACTGTGTTAAGAGCATCTGAAATTTAGGGCTTTCGCTAAAAGAATACCCGTCCTTCGAGACAAGAAACAGATTTTCTGAGATGAAAATTTCTTTTTCGTTTTTTGGAACTTAAAGAGTTGCGATTTCTGTTCTTTTTTACTTCTATAGCCGTGCGAATTGTTGGAAATTTGTTCTGAAAGAGATTTCACTTTCTGTTTTGCAATGCTGCTCCTTTCTTTCATTCGGACTTTAAAAGAATTTAAACAATTTGAGTAAAGTACATTTTCTAACCATCGTTTCTAAGTAGAATAGAAGTAATAGAAGAAGAGGGAGAGAGAGAGAGAGAAAAAAAAAATGTTTGACTTTTTGCTTTTTAAGCAAGTACCCCCTTCCTTATCTTCGTTTCATACGCAGTAAATTATTTGTTACATTTGTTTTGCTGAAATTGCAAAATATTTACAGTTGAATTATTGTTAATTATTAGCCCCGTTAAAAAGAAAACTCAGTTTATTCGGGTTAAAGAAAGCACGAATTTTAACGAAATTGAATGAATTGACCTGAATTTACGTGATTATTATTATTATTTCAATTGTGTCGTATTGGTCAGGAAAATACCAACTTGGAGGGAAGAACTAAGATATGTTCGTCCATGTAATAAGAACCCCGCATTCATATCATCCATGGTAATGTTTCCAGAAATTTCTATAGTAGCTTTTTCTTTTAAACGGCAGTTAAAATTGAAAATTGTAAGTATTAGTCGTATGAATACAACTAAAAGTACTCCGAAAACTAATTCTGTTTTTAAATGCAACCTTTAACTCTATATGATAAACTGCAATATAAATTTGATGTAATACTATTTGAAAAGTTTGTATGCAAATGAAATGAATGTTTAATTTAAACCATAAATAATTTAGAAATTGAAGAAAAGAGAGAGGAAAAAAACATTTTGGTAGGTCTTTTGTTTTTTGTAATTTTATCTTTTAACCTGGTTCAGGTTTTAAACCTGATAAGTGCAAATTTTGCAATATTGTAACTTTGAAAATAAATACGGTCACAACACCTTAGGGAAATCTGGACTGGGGCCCGATTGATCTATGCATTAATCAGGGCCTAGGTACGCGTACCATGATTTGGGAAGCATTGCACCACAGAAATAGAAAAAGGGGGTGATTGAAGCGATTTTTTTTATTTTTTCAAATAATTGCACTAAATCCCATTAAATGCGCTCTCAAATCGAGATCGTTTAGCTGTTACACTCGACTAATGAAATGCGCGTATTTATACTTATCTTGTTTCAGCGATTCTTTCAAAATAGATATCGAACCGAAAAGATAATAGTGAAACAAATAATAACTAATTATTATTTACTTAGCGATTCAACTTTTTCTAACTTTATGCTGATTGAAATGCCGTTTGGATATTTTAAACAAGTTTATTTCTTACCATTTACAGATATCGATTTACCTGTTGGATTCATGTAACCTCAAAGAAATGCTCTATTAAACTCATTTATTCTTTTCGTGAAAGAAACGTAACGACAAAGCTGCTTTATCATGTTGCACTTTTCTTAATGCAACAATGTTTTCTTAATATAATACAACGTAGAGTAATGTACAAGACAATTTCTATTGAAGTTGTAAGATTTTTCTATGTGGTACAAATCGTACATTATGCTCTAACGATTTGAGTTTCTTAATATAAATGTATTCCTACATCTCTGCAAAACTGAATATTGGAAAGATAATAATGATAATAATAATCACAGTAAAAATAACAATAGTAGTAATAATAACGACAGCAACAATAATGATGATTCTTATGATTAATAATAATAATCACAATGATAATAATGATTATAATAATAATAGTAATAATAATAGTAAAAATAATTTATTATTTTTTTAATTGCAATAACAAGAATAGTAATGATGATGATGATAACAATTATAATAATTACAGCAACAACATAAATACACAGCAACAACAACAACAGTACTACTACTGCTAATAAAAATAATAATTATCAATTTTTTCTTTATTAACATTATAACAATAAGAGCTACAACAACAATAATAAATACTTTTACGACGGAACATGTCACCTGCAGAAAACTGTAGCATCAAATTTAAACTCAGATTATTTATTTTCTAACGCATTCAAGTTTATACATTAAACCAAGCCATTTTTTTTCCGTTTTCAGTTGCTGACCATTTAATTAAGAAAGTTAGCCATAAATACATCTGTGTCAAAACCAAAATAGAAACAAAACTGACCTTTTCCGTTAGACTTCCCAGAAGACGATGGATCAACTAACTGTAGATAATAGTAGATACATTATAATCATATGATGATAAATAAGTTTGGTACATGTGAAACATATCCGTCTGCAAGAAAAGTAACAAATAAACATTTTTCTTCATTCATTTTCGCTGTTTATTTATGTTACATAGCGTGTTTGTGCTGTCAAAGATAATGTGTAGTTTTAAATTGTAATCAAACGACATTTTGTGAAAAGGTCACATTTAACTTTGATTTTGCTTCGTTACTCTTCGATAATTTAGGTAGGTATATTAAGGAGAAATTTTTTGGTGACGGTTTTTGAATTTCCTCGGATATGGAGTATGAATTCTATGGAGTAAAGATGTCAATCAATTCGAATGGGTCTAACTTAATAATCATCCCATTGGAAAAATGTTGCTATGTCGGCAACTAGGATTTTCAAATTTAACGCTATTAGCCGCCCACAATCGCCCTGTAAATACTACGCAATTAATAACTTCAAAAGCCAATCATACAGAACTTGAAATGCAAAGGAATTTTTATCTGATTTCAACTTAATATCGATGAAGAAGTTAATCAGTTCTTACTTCCTTTTACAAAAAAGGAAGTATTGTATTCGCGAAAAAAATTTCATTCAAAAATCGACCTTAATTTCCATTTTACTCACCCCCGAATGAATGTTGAGTTTTTTTTTTTTTTTCAACTCGACCACACGTGGATAAGAGCCTAAGTACTTATAGACACGAGAAATATCCATTTTGACGATTCCCGAGTTAATTACAACGAGTTTTCTCGTGACATCCGTATGTACGTATGTGCGTATGTATGTCGCATAACTCAAGAACGGTATGTCCTAGAAAATTGAAATTTGGTACGCAGACTTAGTAGGGTCCAGTTGTGCACCTCCCTCTTTGGTTGCATTCGGGTGTTTCTAAAGGGGTCTTTTGCCCCTTTTTTGGGGGTGGGGAAGCATTGTTAATTTCGATGTAAACTGAAGTGGTGTAAAATTTGGCGGACACTTGGAGATATATCGCCAGTATTTTTTGGCGACAAATTTGGTGATTTTTTTTTTTAAATCTGGTTTTAATTTGGTCACTGTTGGTGATATTTAGAGAGTAAACTATTGAATTGCATTAAAGATGCCAATAATGGGGAAATGACATTAAATTGGAGTAAAAGGAAGTCATGTGATGCACACATCAGCTCGTTTTGTTTTCATTCTGAGTTCTATGCTGCTATTTTAGGTCGCGAATGTATCCAATCATTTAAGACTAGGCGATCTGAATTATACAATGCATTCGTTTTTCCTTCCTTTCACCTTTTTTGCCGTTAAAAGATCCTTAAACGCGTTACAAGGTTTGTTTCCTACCCAATTTAAGCTTTTGCTACATGCTGCTCCCCCTTTTAATGTTTTTGATATATTTATTTATTTATTTTAAAAATATTCTTGTAATAAATATCACTGGATGTGAGTTTCAGTTTCTAGATGCATAAGTCTGTGGACAGCGAGAAAAGAGGGAAATAGAGAGTTATAAATTAATTTATTAAAATAAGAAACATTTTTATAATAACTTAAAAATGATACAGCTCACATCAAATACCAATAGTAACGCGAAAAAATAAAGGAAAAACAGAGATAAATTAGTGCAAAAACAATTTAAAATTTTATTTAACAGGAATTTATATACTTTGTTATTGTAGCGTAAAATGGAAAGCAGTTTATTTTAAATTGCTGTTAAATGATGTTTCGGAAAAATAGCGATTATAACTATAAAATAAAACACCATTAGGAAATAAGTGAAGTAATGGAAAATCATGTTTTTTTAAATTGAATCGACAATATTTTTTTTATATACTTTTTTTTTTTTCGAAGAAAAACTATTATGCATCAAATTCATTTTTCCTTCGAAATTATTTTTCTTACGTTCGTATTATTAATGCTTTTTAAAGAGCTCCGAAGCTTTATATTCAGAACAGGTATACAACTACGTGATTGGTGCAGCCAAAAACGCACATCGTTTCTTAAGAATATTCATATCTTTTTCACATACCAATGAAAGAAAAATATTAGTAAAACAAAATATTTAATGAAGCGGTTTTTTACAATTTAAAAACCACACGTAAAAGTCCTTTTATGAAATCGAAGTCATAAAACGTTTTCACAATTGAAATAAATTGTGAGTGTTCTTTTGCATGTATCGGCTATTGGTCATTGTTAAAAATGTGCATCTTTACAGCATCATTGTAATCTGCGATATATTTAACCAAGTTGATCAAATCAAATTTAATTCATTTACATTGATGTTTTTTCTTTAATCCGTTTTCAATCAGTTTTCTTCCCCAAAAAAGGATTCAACCGCTACTAACCCATTCCACTTTCATCCGAAGTTTAAACTTAGCAAAGAAAAAAAATAGGGCTATATAAAAGCAATCTCACTGAATTACTTTACGGTAACAAATTTCCGATACTTTTTTTTTCTTTCCTTTTTTTTTAATTCTTTCGTTTTTAAATCGTAAACTTGCGTACCTTGCTGACAAAGCTTTTCTGCAAAACCAGTCCTTTTCTCCGAAGTGCAGTGATCGATAATGGAAAAGCTAAATTTTTATCCTCTCCACATTTGATGAATGAAATTGTCGTAGTGTGCTATTTGTGAAAAGGTTAAAATGGTTCAATTGATTAAGTCTTTTTCCGGTTTTATGTTTTTTATTTAATTTATTTACGTGTTGATTGTACGATGTATTTGACCCGGTTTAAATGTGGAATGCAATATATTTTCGGAAAAGCGCTGCGGTTGATAATTTTAATTATTTAATTTAATGTGTGCACATACTTTGAATCAACAGATTATAAATGACACCATTTTTATTCTTATCCAAAGTGGGTTCTCTTTGTTTCTTTTCTTTTCTTTTTTTTTAAACGCAATTATCTGTACATATTTCGAAGGTTTTTTTTTTTTTTTTTAAACTTTTTACATTTATTTATACTGTAGCTAATTAGTTATGGTTTATTGTCAGAGGACTTTGTATCCGTAAGTTCAAATTTTTCTATATTGAAAAGACAGTTTTTGGAAAGCCCGAAACACGTGTCTGCAGTTTTTTTGCATTTCTTTGAAGCAAAAAGCTTAATTATAGAAAAGTATCTTACTGGACTTTTTCTAAATATCGGTATTTTTAAGATTAGCAAGCCGAACAAATCAATAAATTATTGACAAAGTTGTTACTGATGTTGCAGTTATTATCGTTTTCTTTTGGGGAGCAACAAAATCACATGAATCTGTTGTATCACAATCATCATCATTCTATCAGTAGCTACGCCATCATTCATTTTGATTAGTATTGATAAAAACTACGATTAATTTTAAATATTTGAAATTGTATGTTTCCTGACACATTTTTGAAGCCCCCTATTCTTAAACCAAGTATTTGATATTCGGACTACTTTTGTTGCGAATTATCCGGTTTTCGGCTATTCGGTCAAACACAAATCGTTGCATCCCTATTTCGAACAAAAAGTCTTCACTCTAAATCGACAAAAGAAACGCTTTATTTTATTTGTCTCGTATTAGTCAATTCAACACATTACGAAATGGAGAATAAGATTTTTAATAATATTACAAAAAATCTTCTAATGCAACTGATTTTTTTCTAAAAACTTGAATTAAAAATTTTCACTTTTATCTTATCCTATCAGCATAAAACTCCTCAACTTATGTCAGTAGTCTTCTGCGATAGCGAAACAGGAATAGATATTGTCGCCATAATTGAATAACATTTCATTAATACGATTGCTCGTTCATTTCGTTTATTTTTAATGAAGAAAAAAAATGTATCTTGAATTAATTTTTTAAAAAAGTAAATAAATAACTGATTTTAACTTTTAGATTTCAACAAACACAAATTCAAGGGTGATTCATACAATTTAAAACGTTCTCACATAGTAATTATTTATTTTTATCGCATATATAGAAACATATTTTTCGCATCGTACACGAGGCAACATATTTTATGCAAACTCAAACTCAATATTAATTTTGAATGTATTTATTGTACACGCCGTGGCGTCACTGCAGAGGGGAGCTGCCCGCTCCAGGTGTCACCCTTCTGGGGTGACACCTTAATTGGGATTGCAAGTTTTTGAAAAATATGAATATAAAATGCATTTTTAAGACTACAAGTTTGAACATTTTCCGGGGGTGAATTTTCGGACCCACCACTTTTATTTGGCTTTTGTACATTAGCCCATTTAAAATTTCGTTATGACACAAATGTAGTTGTTTCTGAAAATTGTATGAATTTTATGTTTTCATGTTTACATTTTTTTTCGTTTGGGAGGGGGGAGGAGTGACACCATAAATTACCGCTTTTGGTGTCACCCATGCTAGGCACGCCACTGGTATACGTACAGGATAGATATTTTCATACTAGCGGAGTACTGATTTTTAATTAAAAAAACTTTTCTCCCCTCCCCCCATTCTCTCTAATTTGTAATTTTTAAATAACGTGAATGCAGTTCAATCCCCTTTAGAACCTTGAACTTCAAACGTGAGAGACAATTGTAAACGAAAAGAAAGGAAAAGTGAAAATTTGTTTACCAAAAAATATTTATGTTAAACTAATATTTTTTGTGTAAAACAGTAAATTGGACAAGTCCTGTTTTTTCCATTGAATTCATTTGTAGAAAAATGATTGCTTCATTATTTATTCTTCACCAAGTTAATTACAGGATTAAAATATTATCAAGAATAAATTTAATTTTCAGACTAAATAAATGATGTATCAATAATTCACGGAGTTAATGCAGTCTTTTTTTATAAACAGGAGGAAATGAAAACAACCCTCAGTTTTCAACTAATTGTCTTATGATGTTCATTTGATTAATTGCTTTATTTTTAAACTAAGGTTTTGCAAATCATATCTTTTTTTTGTAATATTTTTCATAAGGGTACTTAATGCGAATGTATATTAAATTATCTAATTAAATATAGTATGACATTTACGTTAAAAAATATCTCTTTTATGACTTTCTTTAATACAATTATGCGTTCTCACTTTCCGTGGTGACAAAGAAAAATGACAGTGAAAGAAAAAAAAGTGCAATAATATTTTTATTTATTTATTTATCTTTTTATTAATATGCGAACATATTTTTCTCAAAACACATGCATTAATAAAACGTACTTTTTTTTTCTATTGTGCTAGTTTTTTCAGCATATTCACATAATTGTGAATTGCATTATTTTAAAACTCTGCATTACATTAATATTAAAAATAGACTTTTTTGTTTATGTATATAATAGCAGAACTTAAAGCCTTCTTATGTTAAGTGATAGTGCTTAAAAATAACATCAGAGTATTTATAGGTTAAACTATGCAGTAGTATCATCTTATTATTCCACGTTTTGGCGGTTACATTATAGAAAAATATCGGAGAAAACTGACTTAGAATAATGTGAATCATAGCTGAGTTTTGTTTACTTTAATGTTTAATACAGTTTTTAGAAAGTAGAAAAATTTGTAGGTGCCTAATAAATGTTATATTCGGTAAGGTAAAGTTTTATGCAAATAGAATCTGAGTCGTAAAACTTTTGAGTGAACCAAGTTTGGTAGAGCTACGCTCTATGGTCAGGGCTGAAACTTTTCCGGGGTAACTCTGGAATTAACGAGGTTTTTTAATTAAAATTTATATAAATACTGGGCTTTCTCTCTCTCTCGAATGATGTAAAAAATTTTCATCTACCATATTTTTTTCACCATCATATTAGAGTTGTTATGTGAAAACTTTGCTTAACATTGCAATAAAAATTGAGCAAAATCGATTTTTTTTTTCGAAGTACACCAAATCTTCAGCAACCAAAAGATATTTGTGTCGCACTTTGCAGGGCTTGGTTCTACGGTCTGAACGAGAACAAATAAACCAATAAGCAAACTTTGAAATTTATTATTATTATAGATTTAAATAAAAATTTACTTAGCGAACTAATCATATACATTTTTTGAAGTATTTAAGCAAGTACTAAAAACGGATTTTTAAGTACTTTAATACAATCAAAACAATTTACGAAGAACTTTAGAGTGACATTCTTTCCAGCATAAATAAATTTCATTATTCTACTTAAACATTCTTTTGGACGAAAAATGCTCTGTTTCTTTATGATTTTGCAGCTAGATCAGAAAGCTTTTTTGCAAAAAATAATTCCGAATACTTAATGCTTACGAAATGCGTAGTATTTGTATATGTGGATTTCTTTCCTTTTTTCTCTTCATTTTATTATTATTATTTTTTTTTTGTTTTTGACGTACTAAAGTAATGACATTCGTTCAAAATCTAAAAATGCAATTGTAGCAATGATGATGATGATGTGTTGAGTAAATAAATGTAATAAAGTTTTAAAAATCGTCGATGGAAGCTTTAAAAAGTTTGTTGTCGCATGTTATATCCAGGAAATAAATGTGACTCAGTGTATTACAACATATCTGACAAAATATTTGCCGGACGGAATTCCCCTGATCATATCTCAATTTGCTTTAAAAATAAATAAATAAATAAATAAATAAAAATTTAAATGTTATACACAATCCTAAATTGGTTGTAGATATATAGTTTACTGTGTAAACAATCTCCATAATTTTTCAGCTAACAGTTGTTGCTTGTCACCAAAAATTCCTACGCCTGTCTTTCTGTTTACTTCTCAATGAACATGAAGAGCACTTCCCCATTTCAATTTGACATGCAAAACGTGGAACCGTATTTTCTTTTTCTTCTTTTGTCTATTTATTTTTCCCTTTTCCCCCGCATCCACCGGGCTGCATTGACCGATAGGGGATCTCACTTAACCGGTAGGGGTCGGTCGGGACCGGTTCTGTTCCGACTCCACTCCCTTGTCTGCTCGGCTGGGGGTCGTCGGTCGTGCCTCCTTAATGCACTCTGTCCACGCTTGGAATAATGGCGGTGAAAATGTTTTAAATCCACCAGCAATGCATAATGGTCTCGAATGCGGTATATAAAGATTCCGAGTTTTCCTTTTGGGAGTCATGTGCGAGAAAGGGAAGTGGTCGTGAAAAACTGGATGCTGAATCAGTGGATTTTCATGGAAGCATGTCAAGGAAGTGGGAAAAGAACAACACAGTGATACCAGGGCTAGGATGTTGATGACCTAAAAGTTGTTTTAAAATACCTTAAAAAATCAACCGAAAGAGCAAGATGAGCGGAGGAGCAAGTGCTGCTGCAAACACCGAGTTATCCAAACATTGCTTTATTCCTGTTTTATCACCTCCCCCCAACAGAAATTTTTTGGAACATTATAAAAAATTCTAGCTTTTGAAATTCAAAATCGTTCGAATTTAAATGTTTTATTTGATTAGTGTTTTTTTTTTTTTTTTTTTAAACTATATGCAATTGAACTCGAACACGGTTAATACGAAATCACGGCAAAAATGAACATTTTGCTAGTTTTTTTTTTTTTTTTTTTTTTTTTGCTATTTAATTACGTTAAAAATTTCACACCTAATACGTGAACTAAAATGCAAATCTCGGCTACCACGGAGAAAAATTTCTGAGCTCGTCACTAAAATTTTTCATGATTGAATTCCAAAGCATTTCTTCAGCATAATTAATGGGAGTAAAAAACCCAATAGATATCAAAAGTGTGAATAATGTTTTTTTTTGTAAAGAGATTCAAGTCCATGCACCTGCTTTCCTGTGGGCATTTCAATTTTCTTAAAGATGGAAATAGTATATCTTTCATTTTGAATTAAAGTATCACTTTAGTACAATTTTATGAGATGCAGCCTGAAAATGTCGATATAAAAATCGCACTATGCGTTTTACGCCAAGATATGGGAATGGTAAGATTTAATACTCCGATAAACAACTAAAAATAAAGGATTTCTTTTTTTTTTTTTTCAAAAATGTTAATATTTAAAACATTAATTTTTTTTCAATTTACTTAGATTACATGGTGTGTATTTGTAATAATAAAATAGTAGAAAATCTTTTTCAAATATGGATATGCATTTCTTCATTTTTTTATTCCCCCAATTTTACTTGTTCACGATTGTCACGAATGACGTCTAATACGAGCAAATTCGTGAACTTTTGCATTTTGTATTAACCGAGTTCTGTATTTAAATTCGAAATTAATTGTATTATTAATAATACTCTAAAATAAAGTTAACTTACATTGTTACCAAATGCGCTATGGAATAGGGCTCGACCGATGGCATTTTTTGGCCGATGGGCCGATGCCGATTGTTGGCCGATTGTTCAAAGATGGCCGATGGCCGATGGCCGATTGTTTTCCTCCAAATGGCCGATTGCCGATGGCCGATGGCCGATGCCGTTGGTCGATGGCAAAAAAAAAAAAAAACATCAAACAGAAATAAATTGATAAGATTGTCAGGGATTTAAAGGATCATTGATTCATTTCACTTTACTTCCTTTCTACAAATTAAGAATTGTAATCACAAAAAAAATCAGATTTCGACCTAAATTTCTATTTTACTATCACCAGATTTATACTTCACAAGTTTTTTTGGCACATCTGTACATACATATGTACCTACGAACATATAGATAACCAAATATCCATTTTGAACGCCTCCTCAGTTAATTATCGCAAATTCTCTTGTGATGTCTTCATGCGCGTAAACTTGCGTCACTCAAAAACGTTATGAAATAGTAAGTTGGAAACTCATACGTACGTAGTATGATCTAAAAGTTCGAGGTCAAGTTGTATAAAACCTTACCTTGAATAGTTCACATTACCGAAGCATATATCTATCTACAAAATAGTCACCTTGAACGATTATGCACTTCTGCCAACGTACGTATAGCTTTTAGAAGCACTCCTGGAAGACATTTTTCGCAAATTCCTGTAAGGCCTCTTGCGCTGCTGCTTTAACTTCATCGTGGGGAAGAAGGCGACTTTCATGTTGAGGATGCACGGTTCGATTGGTCAATACTCTGATATGACAAACAAATAACATAACGTTTCGTCGGACTTAGCTCCGTGTGACTTTTACCTGTTCCCAGCAAAAAAACATTTGCATAGACGCCGCTTTTTTCCGTCAGGAAAAGATGAAGCTGCATCAAAGAAGGTAGCAAAAAATGGCTTCCAGGAATGTTTCCAAAAGTTATATGAACACTGGCAGAAGTACATAGTCCCTTAAGGCGACCTTTTGAAGGTGGATGTGCTTCGGTAATGTGAACTATTCTGGGTAAGATTTTATACAGCTTGTCCCCGAACTTTTGCATCGTACTACGTACAATCTGTATAGGGTGTAGTTATGCTTCTCCTTTTTTGACTGCTGTATGATCAAAGAGAAAGGACAATAGCCAAAAAAAGAAGGAAGAAAAACAAAGAGACTGTTTAATAACCAATTGATTTGTTTTTTCGTTTTTTTTTTAAATTGAGCATATAACTAAGATTTCAGTAATGTTGTAATAATGTATGGATTTAGGTACACTAAACATAGTTAAAAAAATTAAATTACGTTGTTTAATCATTCAAAAAAAAAAAAAAATTAAGAATAGAACTATGAAACCGTAAACAAATTACGCAATTAAAGTGGAACGATTGCACGTAGATATTTTTAGTCATTAAATTAAGCAAAAAAGGTAACAGATAAATTACAATATTAAATCAAAATAGTAATATTTTTATACTTATTTAAATTTTAGGAATAGAAAAGTTTGCATTTTTCATAAAAGCTATAACAGTGACATACATTTTGCTGAAAAAAAATAGCCATGAAAAGAGCAAGGTTCTTAAAACGCAGGTACAATAAACAAACACAATATTTACACGAAGTTAATAACTGAATACATATACTACTTGATCTGATGTTTGGACGCGTAGTATTGAACAATTTGATTGTGTAATCTTTTATGAAGCTTTACAAACAAGTTCAAATTGAATTTTTCAATTTAACAATAATTTTCTGAAATTTGAAAAATTGCATAATAGAATAGAAAATCCTTGAAACTTTTCTATAAAAAACGAAAGTAACTTATTCATTGATTTTATATAAATACATAAAAATAGTTACTTACAACAGAAAAAAAATCAATCGGTATTAATGATGCAAAAAAGATGGCAATTTACGAAATATAGGTGAAACAAGTATGAGAAATACGCAAAATGACATTTCTTAACCAAAATAAATAATCGCTTAATATTTAAGAAATGCTTGAAACGACGAGGTAGGGTTAGGGGGTCACCCTCTGATTTTGGAGTAAATCACACTTCGGCCCCAACCTCTTCCTCATTTTTTTAGTACAGAACAGCTACCACCAACGCCTTGGAAGAGTTTCTGAATCTACTTCAGCACTTCCGGAAAAAAAAAAATCAAAAGTCCCTTTGATTTCCGAATTATGTCACCATTCAAAACGTCTTTAATCGATTTCTTACATTAATGCCCTAAATTCTTTCTAAACAATAGATAAAGTTAGAAAAAAAAATCTCCAATTTTATGAATGGTGTTAGTTTTAAACAATTCAGAAGTACAACTAGAGTTTAATTTCAGAAATTGAGGGAGTGGGAGGAGGGGCACGCAAGTGTTTTCGGAAATTCAAAAAATATTCGTAAAAATAGAGTTCAAAATAATCATAAACATTGAGCAGAAAACCCTTTCAAAACTTGCACCCGAGTTTGTTTTGACGTGCAATGGCGGATTTAAAATATAGCAAATGTTGCAATTGCGCGAGAGGCCCCATAACCATAGGGCCACCGAAGGAGTTACAAAAATGCGAATGATAAATATTTTACAACTTCTGTGATCCCCAAAATGTATTTCGATTGTAACTCCGCCGAAGCGATACAGAAAAGACTGCATTACTGTGATTCATATTACAAATATCGAAAAATTAAAAATTACCGTCGGTTCAACGGGAATCTAATAAAATGACACAAAAATCGGTTTCGCCATCTCATATTTGTTTTCATGGTCTCCAATTCGGCAATATATCAACAAATGATCGTCAGTCTGAGACGCTATATTAGTTTTACATTGAAATAATTAATTAATAGCCACAAAAAATTAGTAAACAGGCTTTTCAGAACTCCCGATCGAAAACAAAAAGGGAAGTGTACAACTGGAACGTCCGCAGACCCCACATACGAAACTTTAACCTTCTACAGATTATCATTTTTACTTTCTTCTATATCTAATATATAGAAGAAAGTATTGGATTCTTGCAAATTTTCGAATTTCGAATTTTGACGGATTCGAACGTTTTGAGGTGTGCTGAGTCCATTTCGACCATTTTTGGAAAATGTCTGTCTGTCTGTGTGTGTGTGTGTGTATGTATGTGTGTGTGTATGTATGTGTGTCACGTCTGTGTGTGACCAGTTTTTTGTGGCCGCTCTACAACAAAAACTACCGCATCAAATCGAACGAAATTTAGTACACATATGTGCCCCTATGTGAACTTGTGCCCATTAGTTTTTGGCGCGAATTCCTCCAAGGGGGGTGGAGCAATGGGACGTTTTTCGAGTTACGCGTGCTTGCTATTCCTCAGGAAGTTACTGGCGGAATCAAACAAAATTTGGTCCATATGTTGGTATTAACAGGAACAGGTGCTGATTCAATTTTGGTGTCAATAACTCAAACGGAGGTTGAGCTATAGAACGTTTTTTGTCGTCAATTGTGACTGCTGTATCTCAAGAAATAATGAACGGAATGAAAGAAAAATTTATCGACAAGTAGCCCTTAGTGGGTATAAGAACTGATTTTATTTTTGTGTCAACAGCTAAAAAGGGGGTAGCGCAATCACCCGTTCTTTTTTTCCATTTTGAGTGCCCTATCTCAAGAAGTAATGCTATGTTCTGGTTGAAATTTGGAATATATGTGAATCCATATGTAAACAGGCTTTGGTTCTATTTTGACGCCGATCGCTCCAAGAGGTGTTGATTTTTTTTTTTTTTTTTTTTTTTTGCGAATAAAAATATTTTTACTTTCTTCTATATCTAATATATAGAAGAAAGTATTGGATTCGTGCAAATTTTCGAATTTCGAATTTTGACGGATTCGAACGTTTTGAGGTGTGCTGAGTCCATTTCGACCATTTTTGGAAAATGTCTGTCTGTCTGTGTGTGTGTGTGTGTGTGTGTGTGTATGTGTGTGTGTGTGTATGTATGTATGTGTGTGTGTGTGTATGTATGTGTGTCACGTCTGTGTGTGACCAGTTTTTTGTGGCCGCTCTACAACAAAAACTACCGCATGAAATCGAACGAAATTTAGTACACATATGTGCCCCTATGTGAACTTGTGCCCATTAGTTTTTGGCGCGAATTCCTCCAAGGGGGGTGGAGCAATGGGACGTTTTTCGAGTTACGCGTGCTTGCTATTTCTCAGGAAGTAACTGGCGGAACCAAACAAAATTTGGTCCATATGTTGGTATTAACAGGAACAGGTGCTGATTTAATTTTGGTGTCAATAACTCAAACGGGGGTTGAGCTATAGAACGTTTTTTGTCGTCCATTGTGACTGCAGTATCTCAAGAAATAATGAACGGAATGAAAGAAAAATTTATCGGCAAGTAACCCTTAGTGGGTATAAGAACTGATTTTATTTTTGTGTCAACAGCTAAAAAGGGGGTAGCGCAATCACCCGTTCTTTTTTTCCATTTTGAGTACCCTATCTCAAGAAGTAATGCTACGTTCTGGTTGAAATTTGGAATATATGTGAATCCATATGTAAACAGGCTTTGGTTCGATTTTGACGCCGATCGCTCCAAGAGGTGTTGATTTTTTTTTTTTTTTTTTTGCGAATAAAAATATTTTTACTTTCTTCTATATCTAATATATAGAAGAAAGTATTGGATTCGTGCAAATTTTCGAATTTCGAATTTTGACGGATTCGAACGTTTTGAGGTTTGCTGAGTCCATTTCGACCATTTTTGGAAAATGTCTGTCTGTCTGTGTGTGTGTGTGTGTGTGTGTGTATGTGTGTGTGTGTATGTATGTATGTGTGTGTGTGTGTATGTATGTGTGTCACGTCTGTGTGTGACCAGTTTTTTGTGGCCGCTCTACAACAAAAACTACCGCATGAAATCGAACGAAATTTAGTACACATATGTGCCCCTATGTGAACTTGTGCCCATTAGTTTTTGGCGCGAATTCCTCCAAGGGGGGTGGAGCAATGGGACGTTTTTCGAGTTACGCGTGCTTGCTATTTCTCAGGAAGTAACTGGCGGAACCAAACAAAATTTGGTCCATATGTTGGTATTAACAGGAACAGGTGCTGATTTAATTTTGGTGTCAATAACTCAAACGGGGGTTGAGCTATAGAACGTTTTTTGTCGTCCATTGTGACTGCAGTATCTCAAGAAATAATGAACGGAATGAAAGAAAAATTTATCGGCAAGTAACCCTTAGTGGGTATAAGAACTGATTTTATTTTTGTGTCAACAGCTAAAAAGGGGGTAGCGCAATCACCCGTTCTTTTTTTCCATTTTGAGTACCCTATCTCAAGAAGTAATGCTACGTTCTGGTTGAAATTTGGAATATATGTGAATCCATATGTAAACAGGCTTTGGTTCGATTTTGACGCCGATCGCTCCAAGAGGTGTTGATTTTTTTTTTTTTTTTTTGCGAATAAAAATATTTTTATTAATGCAACAATAAGAAAGATAAATCGTAATAGATTGTCGTCTGCGTATTTCTCGTGATTTTAATTGTATGGAAATGATAGGAAATATTATCTCAATGATTTAAAATTTTTAACTGTTGCCATCTTATGTTTGTTAATAAATAAAATATTTGTAATTAATTCAAGTTAAGCTTTTAAAGTAACTTTCAATTTTCGCTCTTTGTTTTGTTTTTACAATAATTCAGACATTGGGATGGTCGTCAAGTTTTTGCATGTGTAATTTTGTTTTTGTTAGGAATATTGCTTCCTCGTCAAGCATGGGGAGGGATCAGAAAAAGGAAAAATATAGAAGAAAGTTTCGTGATGGCCACAACATACTAGTTATTAATGCAACAATAAGAAAGATAAATCGTAATAGATTGTCGTCTGCGTATTTCTCGTGATTTTAATTGTATGGAAATGATAGGAAATATTATCTCAATGATTTAAAATTTTTAACTGTTGCCATCTTATGTTTGTTAACAAATAAAATATTTGTAATTCATTCAAGCAAGGCTTTTAAAATAACTTTCAATTTTCGCTCTTTGCTTTGCTTTTGCAATAATTCAGACATTGGGTCAAGTTTTTGCATGTGTAATTTTGTTTTTGTTGGGAATATTGCTTCCTCGTCAAGCATGGGGAGGGATCAGAAAAAGGAAAAATATAGAAGAAAGTTTCGTGATGGCCACAACATACTAGTTACTTTCTTCTATATGTAATATATAGAAGAAAGTATTGGATTCGTGCAAATTTTCGAATTTCGAATTTTGACGGATTCGAACGTTTAGAGGTGTGCTGAGTCCATTTCGACTATTTTTGGAAAATGTCTGTCTGTCTGTGTGTGTGTGTATGTGTGTCACGTCTGTGTGTGACCAGTTTTTTGTGGCCGCTCTACAGCAAAAACTACCGCATGAAATCAAACGAAATTTGGTGCACATATGTGCGCCTATGTGAACTTGTGCCCATTGGTTTTTGGCGCGAATTCCTTCTAGGGGGGGGGGTGGAGCAATGGGACGTTTTTTGAGTTACACGTGCTTGCTATTCCTCAGGAAGTAACTGGCGGAATCAAACAAAATTTGGTCCATATGTTGCCATTAACAGGAACAGGTGCTGATTCAATTTTGGTGTCAATAACTCAAACGGGGGTTGAGCTATAGAACGTTTTTTGTCGTCCATTGTGACTGCTGTATCTCAAGAAATAATGAACGGAATGAAAGAAAAATTTATCGGCAAGTAGCCCTTAGTGGGTATAAGTGCTGATTTTATTTTGGTGTCAACAGCTAAAAAGGGGGTAGCGCAATCGCCCGTTCTTTTTTTCCATTGAGAGTGCCCTATCTCAAGAAGTAATGCTACGTTCTGGTTGAAATTTGGGATATACGTAAATCCATATTTAAACAAGCTTTTGTTCAATTTTGACGGCAATCGCTCCAAGAGGTGCTGATTTTTTGAGCAATCACGATTGCTTATTGCTTTCATTTGACCGTCCTTGACGTTGTGGTTCCTTTTTCAGCTTGGACCAGGGCTGCAGCACCACCGTCCACCGGCGGCGGCGCGGCTGGTCCTGCGCACCGTCCATCGGAATCCACTTTTGCTGGGCGGTGGCGTCCATGCCCTACACACGCATGCTCATACACATTCCCCTACGCGCGCACGCCTTTACACACATACACACGTAAGCCTACACACACACAACTATACACACGTAACCACCCAGGAGGAGGGACATGCTTGGGGGGGGAACCATTTCTAGAAACAATAACTCTAATCAGTAGGGTCTTGTCGCAACTCGTGATTGCGAAAAACATAATTTGAATTCAAAGTTTCGGAATTCAAATTAGAGTTAATTGGGGGAAGTGGGTCACAGATCTTTTTTTTTTTTTTTTTTTTTTTTTTTTTTTTTTTGCGAATTAAAATAGCTTTATTATTGCAACAATAAGAAAGATAAATCGTAATAGATTGTCGTCTGCGTATTTCTCGTGATTTTAATTGTATGGAAATGATCGGAAATATTATCTCAATGATTTAAAATTTTTAACTGTTGCCATCTTATGTTTGTTAACAAATAAAATATTTGTTATTAATTCAAGCAAGGCTTTTAAAATAACTTTCAATTTTCGCTCTTTGCTTTGCTTTCGCAATAATTCAGACGTTGGGATGGTCGTCAAGATTTTGCATGTGTAATTTTGTTTTTGTTGGGAATATTGCTTCCTCGTCAAGCATGGGGAGGGATCAGAAAGAAAAGAAAAATATAGAAGAAAGTTTCGTAATGGCCATAACATACTAGTTGAGTTATAACTTATGACAGATACATACGTACATTCTGCTGCAAGAAACAACGCAATAATTAACTTGTTTGGTACCTGAATGTAGTATTAAAAACTCTTCTAGGGATGACTAAAAATAGAAATTCATACTGAAATTTAAGTAAATAATTTTTTATGAAAACAACAACTCCATTTACTTTGTATTAAAAAGTAAAACAGCAAAGGTCCTTTTTTTTTTTTCAAATACCATCGGCCAATTCCATCGGCTTTTCGATGTTTTTTAAGGCCGATGGGCTGATGTTTCCCGCAAGTTAGCATCGGCCGCCGATGCCGATGCCGATGGCTAAATTGTTGAACCATCGGCGCCGATGCATCGGCCAGGCCGATGCATCGGTCGAGTCCTACTATGGAATAAAGCCCACGGAGGCTAGTGCATACTTGCAAATATCATGTCGATCTTTCTCTCTCCCTCCTTCGAAAAAATAAATAAAAAATAAACAAATAAATTCACCTCCAACACTTGCTCTTTTTCTGTTTTTAACATAAAGTATGCCTTAGCTCATCTTACTAAATTTACAATGTATTTTCTAATGTATGTAACATTTGTTGAAAATTTTTATATTTTACAATTTAAGTACAATATGTACTTAAAACACCACACTTAGTGATTGTTTTGTACATGTGAGCATGTTAAAATCCAGAGATAAAGTTTCTGTGTGACCTCTTAATGGCCTCTAAATCCCCTCTTTAATCCGAAATTTTCGATTAACCGAAGGCTCCGTTTCCGACCACTTTGGATAATCGATATTCTACTGTAATAGTTAAACATAGGAAACAGAACTTAAAAAAAAAAAAAAAACTTAAGGATTTTTATTTGGTTACGAGTTAAGGAGCTACTGCTATTATATTCATATTTAAAAGCGACTAAAATAAAATGATCATGATATTATATGCAAGCGAAAAATAAAGCCGTTTTTTCTCGCCTTTTCTTTGGGAAGAAACTTGCTCAATTTTTTATGTTATTATTGTTATTATTTCTTTTACAAAAGAAAGATTACTTTTTAGTTATTATAAATATTTGTTCCTTCTCTTTTGCACACAAGCGCTTACGAGATTAATCAACCGTAAAGTGAAAATATTTATTTTTAAGACGCAACTAAATATTTTGATTATGTGTTAACAGCGGAAGAAACAAAACAAATACCGAAATAAAAGAAAAAAGGAAAAAAATGAGACAAAAGGGGTTTAAAAATGAATTAATATAGGAAAATTAAGATAAATAATAGTATAATAGTGTATAAAATCTGTGAGAGAGTGGGAATAAATGTATCAAATTTTTTTCTTCTTTTTCCTTGAAAGTGATGTAAAATTAATTTGCATTGTGCCCAAACAGTGTGTTGAAAACGCTCAGTGATAATGATATCATTTTAAATGGTCGAAATTAAAAAAAAAAAGACTTTATTTTTATTTATTTAAACTGTATACGAATAATTTCATTGTAGCATTTGTCATTTTAATTCTTTTGTCTTTAAAAATACGAACTTAAACGTTCAAAATTGAATTTTATGAGCATAAAAAAAAGGCAAAAGAACGATTGTTATTTTCATTATTGTAAAAAAGACAGCTGGAATTTATTTGATGAAAAACGGTAGAATTGAAGCAGCTTGGTATTTTTTATGCATAAACAGAAATAAAACTTAATTAATAGAAAGAAAACAAGAAATGTAATTGGACTCTGTAATTGCTCACATTTAATTATGGTGTAAAGTTAGTAGTAGAAATATGGCAACACATTTCTTTTCAATTAGTGAAATTTTTTGAGACACTCTACTTTGAGACCCACTAATGGTGAATGAGTTTTTATATAAATATTTATATCAAATAAATGCATTCATATGAATTTACTTAAACTAAGAAAAACTCTTTTAACTATTGGAGAAATCCTAAACTTTAAATTAAAGAACTTAAGTTTACATTTTTTGAAACATTTTGAATGCATTTACCCTTGACTAAACTTTCCTAATAAGTTTTAATATTTAATCGATGAAATTTAATCGATAGCTAGCGTACATGTGTTACTTTATTTCGAGTGGAAATGGAGGAAGTCTTAACAACATATCTAGTCGCTTTGATAAATTGGAATTTTTATAATTTTCTTAAATTTCCTCAGTATTACAGGCTGTATCTTAAACAAGCCTTTTCGGTACACCAACTTGCCACAGGCGGATTGCACGAGTCGCCTTGGCGGCTAGTTAGTCATAAAGTTCATCAATATGCAATTTAATAGTTGAATGTATTCAAAATTTGAACTACAGTTGAGCGTTATTATTAACGGTTTTGTAATTAATAGGCCAATTTAAGTTCAAGTTATAGTTCAAAAGATTGGATCATTGAAAGGTTAATTTTATCTCTTCTTGCTTAAGTGGGTGATTGTTTGTTGCTAACATTGAAGATATTATTTACTAACTGCGTTCATACTGAATACGTTGCGGTCATCCTTTTGTTCCTGCATTTCTTCTTACGTACTAAGCAAAAGGTAAAATTATTTATAGCTCACTATTAACTTATTTATTGAAAAATTACTTGGCTTAAATTGGTATTTAAATGTTTGAATAATCGAACAGATAATTTAATCTCTGATTGCATAATGAATAGGTGATCGTTTGCTGCTATTAAGATTTTTTGGATACTTTTTTTAGTTATTGGGCTGTTAATTTTTATTGCCATCTCCTTGTTTTTCTAATTTCTATTGCTCAATCCCCACAAAATGCATTATTAGCTGTTATACTCATGCTGAATGTTTCGAATATTCATTCTGTAATTCAATACTTACATTAAGGTGATATCCGAATATCTTGTTATCGGTAATGAAGCTTCAGCTTTTTTTAAATTGCTTCAAAATGAGTCGTTATCTCGATCTTATAAATTATTATCTGTCGTGCTTATTTATGGATATTTTGATACTTAATATCAGTAAGCTGTTATTTATCCTCCTGTACTTAATGAGATTTTCTATGCCTATATAAATGCATTTAAAGCATTAAAAATCGGAAGTAACCCTTAAAATTCAGCCAAGCGTATTTTTCGACTTGGTATTTTAAGTAAAAATTTACACAGTGAAAACAAATGCAATCGGATTTCCAAAACTGTTTCACTTGAATCTTTTGTTGTTTAGTTACATGTAAAATGCCAAAAATCCTAAATGTAAAAAAAGACACATTTCCTCTTTCTTTAACATCTTTCATTTAATCCTTAAGGGGTTGGTTAAAAAAATAGAAATGGTCAGTTTTATGGTCTTCACTGATTTGTTGAACATCTTTAAAATAAATATCACCCCCCTAAAAAATATTAAGGATTTTTTTTCCCTTGACCGTTGTTGATGTTCCTTGAATATTTCAGATTACCATGACGGCGAAAATAAGTCTAGCTCGTTGTTTTTAATATTTATTTAGGCATTATCGAAACTGAACCTAAGCATATATGTATGTATATATATATATATATATATATATATTTTAAATTTATTTTCTATTTATTTATTTATCGTGCCAGTTGTATTTAAAATAACTGATTGTTATCTTCGTTTGCTTCAAAGTCAACAACCTCATCTATTCTTCAATAGATTCAGATAAAGTTTCACCTTGTATTCTACACGGCATTATAGCCATCGTCGCATTTATAGCCCTATTTAACCCTAAATTTCAATCTCAACTCTGCAGAAACCTTCAAATACGACCTGCATTACTATGTAGGGCATACGTAATTTGTTCCACCCACATATAACCCTTGCGATTAATGTCATCGGACTTCTCCCAACTTGGAAGAGACTTCGATAATTTTTATCTCTTGTGGAAGAAAACTGGGGCTTGTCGTGTAATGCTCGCTTCTGTCACCGCCCCCCCCCCCCTAAGCCGTTCTATTGGAGTCCGGGTCTGCCGGATATGTCCGGAAGCGAAATCACCTTATCGCCCGGCAGCACAGATATCGGAGTCGTAATGACAAGGGGCTGATAACGACTCGCTGCGCAGTGGCGCATAGCTCATGTCCAAAGGGGCTCTCTGTGATGGGGCGGGGGCGGAGGAACCGGAAAATTGGGGAAGCTTTCGGATAAGGGTCCACTCTCCCCGAGGTCACTTGTGCGATCGACCCGCTGGTCTGGGTTGCTAGGAACGCAACTTCATTGCCACTGGTTGGCGAGTTTGGTACCAGTTCTGCCAATTGTAGTCATCAACAACACTTGCGTTCACACATTTTATGGTGATAATACCAAGCAATAGGAAATATTCAATGCTATCAAAAAGTGCCCCTCTAAACACGCATACATACACAGTGATTGGAAAAACTACATTTTTTTTGTAGCGAACTACAACTACAACTACTTTGTTACAAATGTAGTTAACTACAACTACAACTACTTTTTTCAAAATGTAGCAACTACAAACTACTTTTGATACGTATTCGCTACTTCGCTACTTTCCAAAAAATAAGTAAATAAAAAGCATACACAGTAGGTTGTCCCTCAAAAAATGTAAGTCAATTTTTCAAGTCGCCTACACTCTTGTATTTTTCCTCTTGTGTCAAAACAATCGTGAGAAAAAGTTTCATATAATTTGCACAACGGCAACACGTGCCGACTTGCACCTGAATGTGTAAAACTACTTGTATGCTAAGTCAAATCGAAAAAAAAAAAACTTTTTTTAGAAGCTCGAAATTTTTGTTGATAAAACGTTTCTCCTGTACCCAACACCCCACATGCACCACAAGAACATGTATCAAATTAAAAAACATTTAGATATGCCACACTTGACCTAAAATTAATAATTTTATTTAAAAAATTGATTTTTTCCAGTTATCTTTTAAAAAATTATATATAAAATTAAATAGAATATCAAGTTCAAAAATTACTGGCGAACATTTGCAGATCAACAAGTACAAACGAATAATTAAAAAAATATATATTTTAAATGAAAAATTTAACTCAACCTGAAAAAAAAAAAAAAAAAAAAAAAAACAGATCTTTGAGTACTATGTGGGAGACTTAAAAATTGGAAAACAAAAATTTCTATTTAACGCTAATTAACTACTTTTCTACTTTACTGTTTATTTTTCAGCTTGTTCATTTCGTAAAATCTTACATTTCTGAAAATATGTATCAAAAACTTAATTTTTTGAAGAAAATTATAAATGTTAGGCACGTGTGGGATATCTAAATGGTTTTTAATTTGAATAAATGTTTTTGTGGTGCATATATGGGGTATAGGAGCAACGTTTTATCAACAGAAATTTTGAGTTTCTAAAAAAACATTTTATTTCAATTTGGCCTAGCATTACACAAGTGCTGATTCACACTTTCAGACATAATCGGCACTTGCTGCCGCTGTTCAAATTATATGATTTTTTTTTCCTTTTTGGATGTAAAAGGATAAAATATAAGAGAGTGTGCGACTTGAAATATCAACTTTCGATTTTTTTTTTGGGGGGGGGGGGATCCTGATACACACTCACACCGTAAGAGAATTGAACAAAAAATATTCATAAATTAGCTCATCAGAAGACATTAAGAAAAATGTCCATTATCATACTCTCACACACTGTAATGCTTGTATTTATTGTAAGTCCTCCAGAACAGTTCAATTTCATCCTTTTCTATAACATTTTAAGTAGCTTCTTTTTATTTGGTGAATACTGTCAAAAATTTAAGCCTCGCTGAAATATTTTTGTTTTTTAAACTTCGGTCAGTTCATATAAAATTCACCAAATTTTCAACTCCCGAAATCACCGATATCTTTATTTTCGCGAAAATAAGTACTTTTTGAAATATGAATATTGGTGAAATATGAAAATTACAACGGCAAAAAAACTAATGGCGTCAAACAGATAGAACGTGTGGCGTCAAAATGAAATGCCTGAGGTCAGCTCGTATTTTTATGAGTCTTATTTCTCATTGCATCCGCTGATGTACTTGTGTAAAATTTGAGCCAATCAATTTCGTTTGAACCTTTCTTTTTTGTTTTCAGTTTATTTAAAAGTAGTTACCAGAAATCGCTACAAACTACTATTTTTTTGTAGTTAACTACTCACTACACTACTTTTTTAAAAAAGTAGTGCGCTACGCTACAAACTACTCAAAAATGTAGCTACTACAGTAGCGTCGCTACTTGTAGCGCGCTACTTCCAACCACTGTACATACATAAATGCGTACACACACATATACACAATGAAAATTAAAAGTACAAAATTCCCAGCAAAAAAGTGTTTGAAAACAATTAAAATAATTATAATAAGTAAATAAATAATAAAAATATGGTAAGGAACCAACGTTGTTGTTGTTGCGTACCTGTTGGCCCTAATAAGTCAATTAGCAATTGCAATAATATCAATTATGAATAAATTTTAAAATAAGTTAGAAAGAAAGTTTTTGATCGAACCTCTCTCCCCCCTCCCAGATGGTATTTTTGATCGAAAAACCCTCTCCAGAAGGTATATTTGATTTTTAAAAAAAAACCCTCTAGGAGGTATTTCTGGCTGCGTTAGTGGTGTCGCTTATTAAAAAAAAGTAATATGTTACTGTAACTGTTTTTTATATGCATAACTTTAAGGATAAGTAAGTGAAATTGTAAAACTAGTATTCCAAAAATGGTAGTGCGATCGAACCCCTCCCCCCCCCCCCAGATGGTATTTTTGATCGAAAAACCCTCTCCAGAAGGTATATTTGATTTTAAAAAAAACCCTCTAGGAGGTATTTCTGGCTGCGTTAGTGGTGTCGCTTAGTAAAAAAAGTAATATGTTACTGTAACTGTTTTTTATATGCATAACTTTAAGGATAAGTAAGGGAAATTGTAAAACTAGTATTCGGAAAATGGTAGTGCATATGCTGAACCAAAGATTCTTGAATATAGATCTAAACCCTTATGACTTAAGACTGGTCACGATGGGTTTGAAGTGTAATGCGTTCCGAAAGGACCTTATTAAATACTCCCAATTTTAAGGAAGACGCATTCATGTTGATTAAAATACGAAATTATAATGCAGTCACTTCTGGAAAAAAGGATGAGAAAACTCCATTAATGAGTTGTTTTAAAAATTACGTTAAAAAGAAATGATCGCAAAAAGTAGATGTAATGTATCTGAGTATCTTGCTTTATAAATTGCGTTTAAAAGAAATGATTCCGAAAAGTATAGATCTAAGTATATCTAACGTATCTGTAGTGAAAATTGCAATGATAAATTTAAATTATGGTAGAACCTAATATAATGTGTGGTGAAACAATAGTTAGTCAGTAATACACGCCTAGATTAATTTGTGTTGCGCAAACATTACGTTGTTTATTACATTTATATGTCATTCTGTTCGTAAATTTTAAGATACGAGGAAACACCTGTTGCAATGTCTGATGACTTTATAAATCTGTTATTATATTTATATCATCATTGCTCATCACCATTATTCGCTGTTATTAAAATTATTTGGTATTATCAAGTCATTCTTCTTATTATTATTATTATTACTATTACTGAAATTGTCATCCAAAAATGTTCACTTTCTAGTATTCTTTTAAAATTCAATTGAGATAAACGAAGTGCGTTCTTTTAAATAGCGTCAAGATTTAAACTTAGCTTGAAGTTGTTTTCTTTACAAAACAAGAAGTAAATTGTCGTAAAAATACATTTACAGGCGACAATTTGTGGGGTTTTTTCCTATATGGATGATAAGAAGATTTTTGTTTTTCAACTATTGTTTTTCATTCATTTTTTTTTCTTATAATAGCCCAAAACTTTATTTTAGGGCAACATGAACTCTTGTGTTCAACTCGTGTTTCTTTTTAACAAAAATATCAACTTTTGTACGAGTGTTTTTTACTAATACGTTTTACTTCAAAATTTTAGAAAAAGTTGTTCATTTGTTTTTAAGTGCAGTGTTGTTGCATGACTTTGATTCTTTTTTTCCTCTCATTGTTATTACAATGTCCCAAGTTTGAAACTCAAAAAAATATTTTTTTTAAATACCAATATAAACGATGGCAAACGAGATACGACCTTTCAAAGTGCTTCAAAAGTTTCGCTTAGTTCCCTAGAAGTTTCTTTCTTAGCTTTGCAAACTGTTTTGTAAAAAAACTACTTTTACGCAGACATTAGGTTTTTTTTATGTTTTCGTCAAAATGTTTTTCTTTCTCATAAACTTTTTTTAAATATTTTCATCAGAATCTATTTTTGTTTATTATATTTATTTTGTTTTTTTTTAGATTGTCACTAAAAAAAAAACTTTTTACCTTAATGAAAAATGAATATTTTTGTAAATTAAATCTCTTCTGTTCCATGTTCCTCATTCCTCAAATCGACCAATAAATACTGCAGGATAAATAACCAGTTGCACAACTCCTGTTTTCCTTTTTTCCCATTTTAGTATATTTTGATAATTTAGATCACATTTAGGATAAATTTGTTAATTTGTTTTCAAACAAATATATTTTTTTATTATTATCGTTTTGCTTGTAAACATGAAATTAGAATGAAAACACTAAATCTACCGGAGCACCCTTAAAGGTTAATTAATTACCATATTTGACTTGATGCCAAAATCCTGAGATATTCAAATTTGTTCTTGAAACGCTTCTCCGCATATGGCGAATTAAGTATTCTCATTCCAATTTTTACCTACATTCATTTTTCTAAAAATTGTGTTATTTGTTTTTGACGCAGGGTTATGAAATGATTTAAAATTTTTAAAGTTCTTTTTTTTAAGAGACGCTGTACCTATGAAAAATAGTATTAAATGAAAGAAAATAATTAGAAAAATTGAAAATCTGTATAGTATAAATTTAAGACAAAGAAAAAAAAAGTGATTGCGAACCACACATACTTTAGTTTTATCGTACTTTTTCTTAAATTTCATTGTGCACGCTTGCTTATTTAATTTCTGCTGAAAATAAGACACGAAAAAACGTCGAATTCTAACGTCACATCAAATTGTCAGTGAGGAGTCCAAAATGTATTTCTTCAAATATCTCAAAAACACATTTTTTAGCTGCTACTATTTTCCTTTCCAATGCAGAGTAGTGCTTACTATTTTCGAATAAAATTACGAAAAAAATATATTATAATTATTAATACAATTATTATTACTGCTGACATAATCAACCATAGTTTCTGGACACAATTATTTAGCCACGTAGTTTCATAACCTTATTATTTAACTCCTTAGTTTTGTGTATCTTCCCTTTAAAGAGAACTGCAATATTTTGCAACTAAAATTTAGACTCCGTTGGTTGGGCTACATGGGATGGGCATAATGTCACCATATTTTGGTGCAACAAACTCAAGTAGAAAATTTTTTTGCTCATGTTGCACCAATATATATTAAAACTATGCACCATCTCTTGTAGACGGTACAGCATTAGCACCTTCTTTCGGTGAAACTGATTACAATTTCATTTTATTTTGCTTGGATCTAACTTTTAACGCTTTTAGCTCTATCTAGCTTCCTTAGATACGACAACAACAACAGCAACTGTGCCTAGTGATATTAGATAAAATTTGCAGGTATAGGCATCCATAACCTAAATATTTCACTAAGAGTTTCATGCAAACACAGATTCAGGACCTGGGTCATAGGGGTCATGTCGCGACGCCAATGAACACGACCAAAGATAGCCTAAAACTTTGAGGACTTGAACTTCAAGAAATTCTAGAGGAAGTCCTAAATACCAGGACTAGGAGGTTGGAGTCGGATTCTAAAGAGTCGGAATCAAACTGATTTTAGGGGAAAAGAGTTGGAGTCAGCCATTTCACCACCGAGTTATTTAGCTCCGATGAGGCAGCAGAGTCGGAGTCGGGCTGATTTTGGGGGAAAGGAGTCGGATGCGGTAGCTTTACAGTTCCAACAGTCGGAGTGGGGTCCGATTAATTTTGCTTCCGAATCCATGGTCCTGCTGTATATCTTATTTCTGATTCAGTATTTCACTCATGACCTCTTCCTTTCAATTTTAGGCACTCAGATTTTAATGATGAGCCTCTCCAAAACCAGGGCCTAATTACCGCACAGGCCGACTAGGCCTCGGCCTGGGACCCCATCTTCCTAAGGAATCCATTCCCAATTTTCCTTCCGTCGCCAATTTTTTTCAAAACTTATGCATAGCGTTAAGAAATTGTGTATTTTTGGTGAAAGTAATATAAAAAACAATGATTTTTTTAGTTGAAAACATACCTCTTTTAAATATTGTTAAACATTATTTCAATATTATTTTGCGTTGACTTAAAGTGCTAGAATACAAAAGGGGGCCTCTAAATCATTGTGGGACTTGGGCCTCACTTTCAGTTAGTCGGGCCCTGTTCAAAACCAGAAGCTGGATTCGCCCCTGGCTGCATGTGCGTATTTTAATGCGCCAGCCCCTTCTGATTTCATTTGCTGGCATGTCTCAATTTCTGCGACGGTTAGTTTCTGTCTCTGTCTTACCCCTATTCAGCTTTTCGAATTGAATCCAATCAAAGGGGAACAAAATTGCCCGAGTTCCCATCTCCTTGCAAACTTTCTCTCCCGCCGGAATCTTCTTTTGGTGAAGCGCTAATTGAATTCCGGGCAGCGTCAACATTCACTTCGTTCCAAAGTCTGCAATCCGCGAGTTGTGTTTTCTTGGAATGTCGCCAACCATTGTCATCCCAACTGTCTGATAAACTGCAAAAGCGGAACAACTTTTCCTTCGCCCGCCGAGTTTCCTGTATTGACATCAAATTAGGGGGCCGCCTAAATTTTTAAATATTTGAGTTGAAAATATGTGCCTCAGTTGGAAAGCGGTCTAGAAGAACTGTCTCTTATTATCATGAAAGACAATCGTCTTTTGATGACCTAGCTAGGCAGAGGCACCTTGAACTTAAATTTTTGGTAGGGCCGAAATTCTCAATTTGCCGGATGGAACTCCACATTTTGTCAAATGGAACTTTAAATTTTATTGAAAGGAACTCCAATTGTCGAATAGAACTCCAAATGTTGCCAAATGATGATATTTTGCCGAATAAAACTCCAAATTTCGCCGAATGCTGACATTTTGCCTAATCGTGAGACAAAATTCTCCAAATAAAGAAATTTTTGGGAAGTCACGGTGACCTCCTGTGACCTTCCATAGGGGTACTCCCGTAGCTAGGGTCGGTAAAGATATTTCTCTTGTGATTTATGCATCATGCAGGCAAGGTACGTTCAAGAATGCAATCCTCTCTGACACGGTCAGTACTGTTTATGCGGTAAACCCAGTGAGTTTAAAACGTTAACAAGATACAGGTGGGTGTGCATGCCTGAAAAAGGGTAAAAACATTTAAAGTAATCTGTGAAAACATAATTTTTACTTTTCTGCAAATGATGCAAGAACACTTCATTGCACTTAATATTTTCAAATATTTAGGACAAAAAACTTGCTGAAAAGAATCAGCATCAGCGTTGGCACTGAAGGAAAAATACCTCATCAGTTTATATGCTAAAATACGATTACATTTTATATTAGAATACTTTCAAATCTGCCTCAACTCAACAGTCAAAGCTACTACATAATTGATGAAAGTTAAAAAATATCGTCTAAAATCGAGGTTAATCCATAGCAGTTACAGAATATTTATTCTCTTTATACTCATTAAACGCCTTATCGCGTCCAATGAAACGGAAGAAAAGCTCCCATGGGCAAATTATTATAAGAAATCAGAATTATTTATACGAAATCAATACCATCAATTTGATGGGGTTGCTATTATTAATGCATTTCTCAAGATTATTTTCAGCACTATTACTTAAACAATTAAATTCTAGGACATTTCAAAGTCTGATTGAGGACTTACACCGTATGCATAATCAGTTACCTTAGCAAAGGTAAATAAACAATGCTGTTCTACAAGTTAAATTCTATTGCTTACAACCTCCCGTCCTCAACATTTTAAAAATCCTCCTTGTACTTAAAAGAACTACTTTTATTCTTACAATAACTAATTTAGTATTTTTCTCCATTATTAAATATAACTAAATAATATTATAAACCCTTTCTGTTATTTGAACTGTTTTACAGAGAACAAGTTTCAGGGTTATTAATATATTTTTAAATAAACCTGAATACTAAGCTGTTCAGCTCGTACGTTACGGTTCCTTCGTTTTATTTTCTTAGTAGATAACTGACTGTTGCATTGCTGTATTTCAAAATTGTTAAATAATTATCGGAAAAATCACCCCTCAACACATTAAGAATTTCCCTTTTTTAATTAATTCAAAAGGGAATTATATAAATTAAGAAACTCTCGCTTAAATAAATCAAATAACTCCTACTTTTATTTTTAATAATTAACTAAATTCACATTTCATGGTTGCTGAAATCAGTTAATAACTTTTAATGTTGTCTTTCATTGGCCACAAAGTAACTCTCTATTGTTACTGTTCCCTTTCTACGAACTGGCGTTACTTTTTTTTCGTTTGGTGAAGTAAATCCATGACTGCTTAATTGATTGGAAGTAAATGACAGTTGTTATTGCTTTATTTTAAAATTAATAGAGCAAATATATAATAACACCAAATAATAACTTTTAATGTTGTCCTTCATTGGCACAAAGTAACTCTCTATTGTTACTGCTTCCTTTCTACGAACTAGCGTTACTTCTTTTCTTTTGGTGAAGTGAATTGCATGACTCCTTAATTGATTGGAAGTAAGTGACAGTTGTTATTGCTTTATTTTAAAATTAATGGAACAAATATATAACAACACCAAATAATAATAACTTTTAATATTGTCCTTCATTGGCACAAAGTATTGTTACAGCTTCTTTTTTAAGAACTGAAGTAACTTCTTTTCTTTTGGAGAAATAAATAGCATGACTGCTTTATTTTTTTGAAATAAGTGGCTGTTGTTAGTGCGTTATTTTACATCAAATGAGCAATTGTAAAATAACACCAAATAAAAACTTTTAATGTTGTCTTACATTGGCACAAAGTAACTTTCTACTGTTACAGCTCCCTTTTTGGAACCAACGTTACTTTTTTTTTCTTGGAGAAGTAAATTGCGTGACTGCTTTATTTATTAGAAATTAGTAGCTGTTGTTACTACTTTATTTTACATTAACTGAGCAACTATATAATAACACAAAATAATAACTTTTAGTGTTATTCTTCATTGGTCCAAAGTAACTTTCTATCATTACAGCTCCCGAACTGATGTTATTTTTTTCTTTATGAAAAGTACATTATGTGTAATTGGCAATAAATGGATGTTGTTATTACATTATTCTACATTAACTGAGTAACTAACACTGTTTCCTTTTATCGAAACGAAATAACAGTCATTACTCTTACACTTTTAAGAAACGAAATAACAATTGTTACTTTTTCTTATAAAGAAAATATCTATTGTTACTGTTTGTGATTAACCAATGAATTTTCATTGAATCACTGTGTTTCCTGTTACTTTTTTTAAGAAAATAAAGCATTTGTAACAATTTTCTTTCCCTGGATTTTAGATCCAGTAAATACTATTACTACTCATTTCATTTCAACTTAATTAGTTACATTTATAGTTTTTATCTCATCTAAAATTTCTCAAATCTTCATAAATACTATAGAAAAGCCGACATCCTTTTTTGATCCTCCGCAACTTCTTTGAAGGAAATGCTCATGCATTTTAGTCACTTCCTTTAGATTTAAACTAAAAATTACAAGAAACAATTTTTATGAAACTTACTTAAATTAAATTCATTATTTTTATTTTCAATTTAATTAATTGTAAATTTTTAGGTTTAATAAATGTCTTTAGTCAATTACAGATTGTGGGAAAACAAATCCAGCTTTTGCGCATGATTTGATATTTTTCAGCTCCTAATAAATCTTGTAATGATCATTAGTATTCATAGAATTACACCGTGGTATCGAAACACCGTTACATTAAATCATCTTTATAATTTTTTGAATGATGAATTTTATGAATTTCTCAGTTATTCGAATTTTTACATTAACGAGCTGATTAGTTTCAATATATAAGCACTTACTAAATATTTCAGATTTTTGTTGATAGAAAACATGCATCAATTCTAGTTCAGCAAGTTTAATTTTTCTTAGTGCTAGTAATTTGGATTTTTTTCCCAGTTTTGTAAATAAAATTGAAGCATAAAAGCTTTTTATTTCTAATTAAAAAGCTAACTAATAGCAGTGAAGTTTATATTGCAATTCAGTTAAAGTTATCTGCTGTTAACCAGTTGCGTTTCAACAATATTGAAATGACTTAAAAATGCAGTCGTTAATAGCACTCTTAAGTATGTTGATAAAAATTAAAAATTTAAATAGTTTTCTTATTAAAATCCTTAGAGATAATAAAGTAGCGAATTGCGAAGCATATTTTCCATCAAAAATCTTGTTGATAACATATTAATTGAAACTAGTCCAGATCCTCAAATCATAAAAAATTCTGATTAATTGAGGCTCAGTGTTATTTTTTGCCTACATAAACATAACTCCGGATTAATATATAATAGGCCAAGAGATCCCATGGGAATGGAATAAGCGCTCTTTAGTTCTAAAGAAGTAAATAATTCAGAAAAAAAATCCCTCCCCCCCCCACACACAAAAAAAAAATTGATTCCAAATAAAATTTATAAATAAAACGGAAAAATAAAGTGGTTTGTGTTCTTTATCAATGTTTTTGTTGATAATTTTGGAATTTTTTTTTCTTTCTTTAAATTCAAAATCAAACATTTTTTTCAAAGATTTAAAGGATTAAAATGGAGGAGCTCTCATTCTTCAAACTAAACTTTAAAACTAATTAAAAAAAAAAATCTATTTATAACTTGATCGAAATTGGTCCTTCAATTGTAGTCAAAGAGGGGAAATGTTCCTTAATGAAATGAAGGCAGTGAATCAAACTTTCTCCAACCTAACTACATGTAGAGATGTTTAAAAAATGATTTTACTTAAAAATAAACAAAAAAATTTTTTTCGATCACTTCTTTCTGAAAAATGCTTTTTATTTCGAAATTCTGAGGATATATTTTGAAATTTATTTCTAGGAGTTGTACAATCTTCGCCAGATTCGAACTTGGGCCAATATATTCCCTCCTCCCCATTTCCGTTCCGCGGCAACCCTATGTAAACTGAACTGGACACGACGAAAGCCCTCACTGTACAGCACGACTAGCCCTAGCCTTAGTCCTGACAATCCTGCACATGCAGAATCGACCCAGCCCGCATCATTAAATTGAATCGGCTTTTAATGCTTTTTAAAACATCAAATACTATTTCTAATTATTGCACGCGGAAGAAACACTCGCGGCCAATCGGGAATATAAATAACGGAAATTAAGCCGTCATTTCCGGTAAAAAAAAGGGTTAATTCCATTGGATAAAGGCCGCTTTCCCGTGGTTCCGTTCTGCTCGTCCGCTGCCCGCTCATAGGAGGAGCTCTCCAGATGCCGGTTTCCATGGCAACCATTGGCCAGGCATCGCTCAGCAGCTGTGGAGCACGCCTTCGTTCCATCGATCCGCCTCCTCCAAGCGGTCGCCATGGTTACGAGGTCGGTAATCCCTCATCATCCTTTCGTACTAATAGGTGCGCCTAATTGAAATCCCAGCGAGTGCGTGCGTGTGTGCACGGCGTGCGCGTGTTTCGCATCCTTCGAAGCCCCCCTCTTTTCCCTGTTCCCTCATCAGTGTTCGAATGCCTCTATCCCCATGCCAAAAACAAGACAGGCGTGGGCGCCTCGGCTAAAGCGAGGCCTAAAGCCCTGGGGTTCGAGAACGCAAAAGTTTCCCCGCCAGAGAAAACGTGGGTAGCGCAGATAGGAGGTGAGACGGAAATTCCCTTCCCTTCTTCTGTATATGTTCTTTTGTTTACTTTTGCTGCGTGATCTCTTTGTGTAGTCTAGTGCATGCCTCCAGAACGAACACGCCGCTAGAAAACAGCATTTCCATCTTCTGCCGCTTCAGAATCGAACCAAAACTCGAGATGATGTCCGCAGAAGAAATTTTCTTTGATCCATGTTTTCCCTCTAAGCATTAACCAGCCAGTTTCCATTAAAATTCCTTGCGAAATTCTAACTGAAAATACTGCGGTTTTAATGTACAAATAACAAAAAAGGAAACTACATCAAAAGAGAACTTCTTCTAAAATAGGACGTTTTAAAACATTTTATTTCTCTCACTTAATAACCATAGTATGTGCTGAAACATTCAATTTCAATTATACTGAGATTTAGGTGAAAAAAACAGGGACTGGTGTCTTTAATATAATGGGGATTTTTAGGGACTGTTGGAAAAATGTTACCTTAAATTTCTCTTTTATTTATACCTGAGTGTTAAATATATGTCACTTTTCATAGCTGATATTTTTGAGGCAAACCAGGCAATGCAGCTAATATACAAATAAGGAAAAATCAAACTGTATTAAAGAGTTATTTGGCTCTAAAATATGAAATTTTACCTATTGTAATCATTTATTTTTGGCATACAGTCGCCATCGGACGTGTTAAAACTTGTAATTTTAGCTATATTGGTACCAAAATGTAACTTAGATTTTTTTTTCTTTTAAAAGCTGAGGAGATAAAACTCCTTAAGTAAGGTTTTCAAAGAAATAGAGTTTTTTTTTTTTTTTTTTTGCGTGTATTTCCCATTTGTTTATGTCTTCCTTAAAAATAAAATCCTTTTTCCTTTCGACAAACACAGACAAGACTGGTGCAAGTTTAAGCGAGATAGGGTTCCTTACATGGAAGCGAGGAAACAGCACACAAAATTCTAAACATACTATTTTTTCCAAATACGATGAAGTGGGGGTAAAATACCCTTTTTTTCACAGAAAATCAGACTATTAAATTAAGTTTAATCAAACTTTGATGCATCTTATATTTGTTGGATTTATATAGATTAAGCATAAAGCTCAACCACATTTAATTTTGTTAGATATCTCAAAATCAACTGTCCTCAAAAAAGAATTAACTAAATATCTTGATTAAAAAAGAGAAAAGAGGTTTTTTCAATGTACTCCCATTTTTCCCCCATGAGCCCACTTTGCCCTACTTGGCCCTACCTGCTCTTTAATACCAGAAAAAGAAAAATGCTAAATGTCACTTGAAATAATGACAAGAGAAACTTTAAAATTTCGAGGCCTCTTGGTTTTTTTATTTTTATTTATTTTTTTATTTTTATTTATTTATTTTTCCACACAACGCATTCCTCTACAAACCTATTCCATTTTAAAAACTTAAAATGAAAAAAAAAATAATAAGTTAGTAAAAAAAATTTTTTTTTTTTTTTGAATCCTCTATGAACAACATGTTGGCGTTATTTGGCGAATAAAATATTTGGAAGAGTATAATATTTTCGTTATGACTTCAATAAATATGTACTCAAAATGTGTTTTTCATGTGAGTGACATTTTAACAAATAATTTCAAAATTCAAAAGAAAATTAACTCAAAAAGCTACGTTTAAAAGTAAACAAAATAATTGGTTAACAGTTTACTGCAGTTTAATGCCAAATAACTTCTTTTTTCTTGTTTTCTTTCTTTTCTTTTTTTCCTTGTTTTCTTTCTTTTCTTTTTTTTCTTATTTTCTTTCTTTTCTTTTTTCTTATTTTCTTTCTTTCTTTTTTCCTTTTTCTTTCCTTTTTTCTTTTTTTCTTTCTATTTTTTTTTGCAACATTTTCCATGGAAACTGGGATAAATGCTGCATTGCAGAAAATAAACCTTTCATTAATTTTTACAGCCCTTAAAATTCAGATTCTTTGAATAAAAAACTTCAAGGCCCTAAAACATGAAAATATCTTTCATACGGAATTTATTGACTAATTTCTGCCAAGTAGAACAAACACATTTGAACAGTTCTTGGCAGTATTTTTCATCAAACGAACAACTGCACTCTTTATCACACATAAAGATTTTCTGGTCAGTTTTTAAATACCCGTATGTAAAGTAAGTAGAGATATCTTTCTTTTTGAAGGAAAGAAAGAATTCAAAGAACAAAGAATCTTCTCATAATAAATTAAAGAATTAACTTCTTTGCAAATCTTTAATTTATTTAGAAAGTGTCCATCAATCTGTATTCTTTTATTTTTCTAAACTGCTTTCTGTCTAGTTGTTAATACTTGACAATTTAATGAAATGCGTATAAAAGTTTGTCCAAAAATAAGCAATCTTGCTCTCAAGCGTACCCTCATAGATTTCGTAACTTCAACTATAATGGCGCTTTCGAATTATACTTCCTTTCACTAGTTGAAGTAATAAATTTTAAACGAACTTCTTTCATACAAACTGAAAATTCTAAGTTAAAAACAATGTAACATTCATTTGCGTAATTTTCGTTGGCACGAAGTTTTATGTGTATTTTTTTAAAACTATTAAGAGCTTTTTTTCAAGCACAATGATTTAATCTGTAAATGCTTCAAAAGCATAATATGAGTAAAAATAAAGAATAAAACTGAGTCGCTGCACAGATACCTCAAAACCGAATTAGAAAATAAAAGTATACAGATATTTACAAATAAAAATAAATAAAATAATTAATTTTAGGAATATATATAATTTTAGAAAGTGAAATATTTTCATCTTTTTCACATTTCTCAATAAGAAAACCGTTTACATCCTGTTTTCTCCCGCACTGTATTAACGATTCTTTCATTGGGAAAAACTTTGCTAGATGCACCTAAAATCTGGTGATTTGCCCATTTATATTAACTGTGGGATTCCCTCCCCTACCTCTTTATAACTCAGAATTCTTCTTTTTTTTTAAATATATTTTTTATTATGCCAGGAAATATAAAAAGCAATACATTCAGATTCTCTGAATTATTTATTTGTCTTTTTTTAGAAACTTTATGGCTTACTTAGGCATACTTATCCTATAAAAAGTTGCTTATGGCATGCGTGTACTGTAGAAGTTGAACTTCACTTCAAATTACGGTACGGTTAGAAAAGTGAAGCAGCGCATACCAAATTGCCAGCCTAGCTAGCACAAGACAACAACAACTACATAATTAATGCATAAATTTTGCAGTTTCCTCTATCATTTGGCATAAATTTTAGTACCATTAAATATCGTTGGATTTTCAAAATTTTATAAATGTACTTTTATTTTATTGTAAAGAATATTGTTTGAAGCAGAGTTATTTTTTTTAATTTACTTTTCCTTTCATGAACTAGAATAATTGGATCAGACATTTCTTTCCTTTCATGTCAAGACGTAAAACTTGAATAATGCCAATCGTGGTTCATCATCCCACGCAGGCTGGAATTAATTCCTGCCCCTTGATGTTACCGATACTCGTTGTGGTGGAGGAAAAGCTCTGGTATTAAATAATTCGATCTTAAAATCCACAGATTTTCTTAGCTGTGTAGGCTGAAGGTTTTTGGGCAGCCCCTGCAGTTTCCTCGAGATCCCAAATCCTGGAATCCTAGGAAATGAAGGCCTTGTTAGAATTCTCCTTCCTAGCCCCTCCGGTGCAGTTTAGGCCCTACTTTTCTTTGCCTTAAGCCGCCCTCTGGAATTCGATAAGGAAGGAGCCGCCTAATTTCTCTCTTCTTCTATTACTTACAGCTTCTCTTCTTTCGCTCGGTTCTCGTCTCTCTTTTATTTTTGTTCCTGGTTTTAGTTTGCTTCTTTTGGCAACGGCCGGTAAAATTCCAAAGGTCACTTATTTATTCCGCCACTTAAAACTGCGCAGGGAGAGAGCCTACTTTTCTAGTACGGCTCTTTTTAGGTCAGTATGCATAGAAACCAGGGCTATGGAGTCGGAGTCGGGTTGATTTCGGGTTGATCGAGTAGGAGTTCAAGACATAAAACCGTCGGAGTATGAGTCGACCATTTTCCCTCCGACTCCGAAACTGTGCCAGGAGTATGGAGTCAAAGTATGAATAGAAACCATGGATGCGGAATCGGAGTCGGATTGATTTTGAGTTGATCGAGTAGGAGTCCAAGACTTAAATCCATTGGAATATGAGTCAGCCATTTTCCCTCCGAGTCCGAAACTGTGCCAGGAGTGTAAAGTCAAGAGTAGGAGTCGGAGACGAATGTTGTAAAACTCCAGGAGTTAGAGCCGGAGTTGGCTATTTTACCTCCAACTCCGCAGCCCTGACAAAGACTAAAAAATAAATTAACGACTGAGAACTTCTTATATAGCCTCATTGATATTTATAAGTTAATTAACAATATTGTACGGAAAATGATCAAAGCCCGTTTGTGCAATTAATAAATAAATGAATGAATAATCACCATGAGCAAAGGACAAACTAAAAAATAAATTATAACTCATTTAAAATATTACAAATATCATTTTAAACTTTTCTGTAATTTTTTGACACTTCGTAATTTAATCAAAAAATTTCTTAAAGTCTGCAATGTTTAACTAATGACAAATTAATGTTGTTAAATTTACCATGAATTTATGATAGTGATTAAATATTCAGTGTCTGCGAGGATAATACTTATGAGTATGAATCGGAAAATGTTTTTTTTTTATTTGTTTTTTTATATGAATTAAAGTAAACTATACTTTTTTTTTTAAATATTATTGTCTTCGTTTTATGATCTTTTTTTTCTGCTGCCAAAAAGGGAGAAATTCTGATAAATTTCTTTGATAGGAAATTGAAGGAGTATTTTTTATTAAATGAACATTTTTGTAATGTGCAGAAAATGGGTATCAGATTTAACAATCAATAACTGTACATTTTCCAAAGTAAATAAAAGAATTTTTTGATGGGCTATATCTGGAAAAGTTCACTTTTTATCCAGCTTTTCTCATTTATTAAGCAACTTGATATTTTTACATTTCCTTTAAAAGAACGATACTAACAAGCTTATAACAGTAAAAAAACAAAACTTATTTTATACCACGATTGCGTAGTTTATTTTGTTCACTTAACTGTGATTCTTGAGGCAGGGGAAAGAAACCCATAATTATATCTCCTGCATACTCTTCAGCGAATTTTGAAACATTCGCAGAAACGAAGCTCACAAAAAGGCAATAAAATTATCAGTTGTTGGGAATATAGGGCAATGTGAAATAGTTAAGATAACTTACCTTTTTCAAAATGCACAGACTGAATATTTGCTTTGAAAATTACCGTACATAAAGAAAGAACAACATATTTTACAATGAAAACTGCATTGAAACGTTATTATTTTTATTTTTGGGAGTAAATTAGTACTTTCAAACAAAAGTGGAAAATTTTAACCTTTTTTTAATGCGGCAAACAAAATAATAAAACATTCTTTTAATGAAATGTTTATTATTAGCATTATATTTTTATTATGCTTACGATTGTTGAAAATATTTTTGATCAAATGAATGAGTAAATAAAGGAATGAATGAATAAATGAATAGATAATGAAACAATGAACGATAAATAAATGAGTAAATTAATGTGTTGAAACATTATTAGAACCTCTACATAATATTTGGGAACTCCTATTATTATTTTGAAACTTAAATAATGACTTAGAGCAAAATTAACTCTGTTATAATAAAATGAAGAACCTTTCCATCAATTTTAGATTATTTTAAACCACTATCTATTATTGCATAAAAGGAAAGAAGACGAAAGCTTAGATCTTTTAATTAAAAAAAAATGTTAGGCCTTTGCATGAAGAACATGAAAACAAATTGCATATTTTTACCTTTTTCTGAAACAAAGTGTGTGCTGAATAGAAAAGCAGCTCCTTCTTATCCATTATACTCCATCTGACCGTACCACTTATCACCGCCTATTAAAATTCTTTTTTAATATTAAAAGAAAATTGAACGCGTTTGTTTGAATGTGATATGGACTTTATAACTTGAGTAGTACTTGGTTTTAAGAGAAGTTTGTATGTTGTTGGTTGAGTTTCATTTTGTCGAGGCGTAATGTAAAAATTAAATTTCACTGACAGTCATTTTGAAAGTACAATAATAACAACAACAACAATAATAATAATAATAATAATAATAATATTAATAATAACAACAAAAATAATGATAGTAACAACTGAACACATGTAAAGTGTGTATCGTAATTTTGAATGGAAATTAGTTGAAAAATAAATTTTAAGATTACATTTTTCATTTTATACATATAATAGAGCTCATTAATAATTTCACACAGCCTTTAGGGTAACTATATTCTTGTTCAACTTTCCTCCTAGTATTAAAGATAAGAAGTCGAAATATTGTAATTTAAACATAGCTCTGATTTTAATGTAACGCGAAACTTTTTTTACTGTAACACAGAAAAATGTAATTTTATCTTGTTAATCTTCAATCTATGGTTTTCTGACAATTTCAAAATGCAATATAAAATACAATTTAGAAGTTTAGGTCTTTTTTTTTAATCTTTGAATTTCTTTCGAGGCTTTGTAAGGTGTAGATTTCAGGCATTTATTAGTTTTTGGCGAAAACAGTTGGTTTATTCATGTTAAATCTGAATGTTCAATATTTCTGTACCGAAAATAAAGCATAAGAGAGGTCATTTAGTCCTTTCTATACGGGAATAAAAAAAAATAAAAACTATGGGACTTAAATTTTGAAAAGAGGACTCTCCGAATAAGAAAATATTTTGAGAAATTTCAGAGCTATACTTTTTTTAGTGGAATTTAAGAGTTTTGCCCGAAGTAAAGCTATGTGAATGCCCTACTGATAACTTCCCATTAAAATGTTCCAGAGGACGATAATAGACAGGTTTTCTGCGTTACAAAGGTGGATTCAGCTTCTGGTTTGGAAGGAGTCATTACGAGAAGAGGGGAGGAGGGGAATCATGAATATAATATTTGATTATAAACATGTGATTTGGGGCTCCTTAAATATAGTTTCTCATCATTTATTATTAAACTTTGCGGACTTCAAATCCTCAAAATGTAGTTTTAGGCAATTTTGGATCTGGTTAAGTTGACGGGGGGTCATGACCCTCATGATTCATTGGATCCAACCTTGATTACAATAGTATGACGATGAAATATAAAATAGCCAATCCTGCACAGTTTTGGATTTCGAAGAAGTGCAATGATACGAAACGAAAAAAAATCCTAACCTTCATGTGCTTAAAAAAAAGCAAGTCTCCAAAGTCTAATGCAGCACACAAAATGAGTAAAATACTAGCAGTCAAAAAAAATAACAAAAAAGTAAAAGTGTCATTTAATGTGCAAACTAAATACAAAGATTGAAAGGTATAATTAATCAATTCAAAAAACAGATGCATGAAAAAATTAGTATAATACAGGAATTATGAATGAAAGCAAAAAAAAAAGAAAAAAAAATAATTAATTTGAATTTTGACATCTTGAATTCAAATTATGTTTTTCGCAATCACGTGTGCGTGTGTATGTAGGCGTGTGTGTTTGTGTCTGTGTGCAGGCATGAGTGTGCAGGTATGTGTGTGTTTGTGTGTGTGTGTAGGTGTGTGTATGTATAGGTGTGTATGTATATGTGTGTAGGTGTGTGTAGGATATGGACGCAACCTGGAGACGGTTTTCGCTATAGGGTAGCATCGTGAGGCCGGTCGACGGTGGTGCTGCAGAGAGAGGCGGGGGGAAAATAAAATCGGTGGGAAAACAGTCAAATGAGATTAATAAGCAACGTGATTGCTCAAAAAATTCTATTGCGATGTGTAAAGTTAGCAAAATGTGAGTATTCTCGATAAAAGAAAAAAGTAAAATGCTTAAGTCTGGTACTATATGCAAAATTATTAAATTAAAGAATTTAAAGTAAAAAAAAATATTGCAAAATTCTAATACAATATGCGAAGTTATCAAAATATGCGCATTTGCAATAAAAAATTAAACTGCTTGCAAAATTGCGAAATTCAAGTTATCAAAATACAAAAGTTAAAAGCAAAGTTCTAATACAAAATTAATTAAGATGAGACTTCAAAATAAGAGCTGTTACCCTATTTTCTTTTTGAACTAATATATCAGATTATAACATTTAGTATTTGTCCATTCATTTACTAGGCTCTTCAACGTTATTTCTTATACTTGGAACTTGTTTACATTATTAATTTTGTTCATATGTGGTATAGAATTTCTAATGTTTTGCTTAATTATTGATAGAATTTTTTTTTCTCCCAATTTTGATTTATTTAGGTCTTTTTTTTTTACATCAAATCATCCCTAAACACAAATGATCAGTTCTGGTATTTTTCGGTCTAAATTTTAATCTTACTCATCTAAGAGAAATTTTAAATGACTCTAGAAAACCGAAGTTGTCACAATGAAAAACTTTTATTATACTTGTACTTTTCTGGTATCAGTTTGGGTGGAACAAACTTTATAATCATTAGCTAAAATTGAAATGAATGATAGTAATTATTAAGCTAGTTGTTTGTAAGATTTTAAGCATCAATAATCTTTTATATAAAAAATTAACTCGTTTGCAGTTTTCTCGCGGTTTGAATGCACTTCACTTTGGTTCAACCGATCGCTTTTCTAAACGAGAAAATTACTTTACAAAAAAAGTTAAGTTGTACATTACAGGCAAAGTAAAATATTTCCCCCCAATTGCGTCTTTGTGTATGTCTTTTTTTATACATATATGTCAAATCATTCCTAAACACGAACAATCAATTCTGTTATTTTTTGGTTTGAATTTTCAATCTTTCTCACGAAAGAGAACTTTTAAATGACTCCGTAAAATCAACCAAAGTTGGCACATTTGAAAACTTTTCTTACGCTTGTACGGTCCTGATGTCAGTTCAGGTGGTATAAACTTTATAATCATTGGCCGAAATAAAAATGAATGATAGTAATTATGAAGTTAGTAGTTAATAAAATATTAAAAGCATCAATAATTTTTGATATCAAAAATAAAACCTTTCGCAGTATTCTCGTGGTTTGAATTCACTTCACTTTGATTCAATCAAGCCATCTCTAAAGGAGACAATTGCTTTAGAAATAATCCAGGTAATTTAAAAGCTTCTTTAAAAGCTTTTCTTATACTTGTTTACTTCCCATCGAAATGGAATGAAAGCCTGGGTCCATCACATTGAGGTGGCAAAAAATATTCGGTCAGTGCCCGCCCTGACTAAGGGGATACTTTGAACCTACCAGCACGATTTTCCCCATAGAAACTCATCAGATATCGAACACCATGGAACATCCCTCTAAGAAGTTTTTATTCCTAAATCACCTGGAGCAATCACGCAACCAGCTAGCATCACTGATTGATAATAATTAAAATATCTTCTGCAAGATAAATTTTTAATCTTCTCATTTATTTACTTCGCAAAATTGAAAATTTTATCCCGTAGGGCTTGCTTTTATTGGATGCTAAAAGTTTCTTTCAAGTTTTCCAAAGAAGAAACTTTCAGCGATTTTCTGATAGTCTTTCAAGGTATTAGACGAAACTGCCAAGCACAAGAGAGGGTTGATGTTTTCTAACCATTAATAGTCTACGGCAACTACTTTAGGTCATTTAATCATTTTTAAGATTGGATTTTCATTATACTGCCTGCCAAAATGGAGTTAAAAGTGTGTGGTGTCCTTCCGAGTGCTTCGGGGATGGTTCCCAGAAGATAGAATGTTCTCGCTTCTGAAGCCCCTAATGGGCAAAAACTCAATCCTCTTTGTTGAACATTAATTACGTTTTGCTACTACCAGCATCCTTTTAAGGAATAAAGTTCCAAGGTAATGAAGTTAAGTTTGCTCTCCTTAATAATTTATAAATAAGATGTTAAGAACTCTATAGAAAAAGTACAGTAGTTACTCGGGAAAATATTTTTCCAACGACCATATTAGGGATAGTAGAAGAAAAATCTTTGCAGACTCATATGAATATTTTTAACGATTCAGTAACTCTAAAACGTTTTACAAATAGTAGAAGAAAATTCTTTGCACGCTCATATAAAATTTTTTTAATAATTCAGTAGCTCTAAAACAGGGTGTTGCAAAATTACTGCTTTGCAAAGCGACCAAACATCCTTATTACAGTATAACCTCGATTTAACAAATGTCAAGGGACTAGAAAAAGTTATCGTTAAATCTTTAAATCGAGAAGAATATACATTTAATGTAGTTAAATCCGGACCAGTGAAATGTATCATTAAATTAAGGAAATCGTTAAATCGGGTATCGTTAAATCAAGATTATACTGTTTATTTTTATCGCAATTTTTATTTTTAAAAGTTGTTTCAAAAGTATTTTTAAAAGTTGTAAAAAAAGTTTAAATTTTGTTTAGTTTAACTACTTCAGGAATATTACATGAGGCAAATCATGTATCGGTGGCTATAATAGAAGGTTCTTGTATATCTACATGTATGCTGTCGTGAGCAGGTAAAGGGCAGTAACTGCAAAATTTTCTTTATTTATTTTTTATTTTTATTTATTTATTTATTTATTTATTTTTTTGTATTTTTATCATCTGTTGTACGTTAGATTTATTGTAGAAACTTACTTATTTGGTTTCTGCTGAAAAGAAAGTGCGAAAAAACGTCTAATTTCAAAATTTTCCTATTGTTAGCATTGAATCCAAAACACGTTTCTTCACATATCTCGAAAACTTATTTCTGCTGATACTGCCGTTTACCTGTCCATGGCAGTATATAAATATATATATATATATATATATATATATATATATATATATATATATATATATATATATATATATATATATATATATATATATATATATATATATATATATATATATGCATGCATGTATGTATTTATGCATGCATGTATGTATGTATGTGTAGGTATGTCTTTTTGTCTATGTATGTATATTAGGGTGGTTCAAATATAAAATGTAAAAAAAAAAGTTTATCCTAGATACCGGGACATCCCCAATATTTTTAGAGTTGTGGATAGCAATATACTGGAAGAATTTTAGCTTCTTATTTCAAATGAAAGAGGGTGCTCAACCCCCCTCCTCCAAACTTTAATTGTATGGGGAGGGGGGTTGAAAAAATACACCGAACTGAATAAAACATTGCACTAGAAATATGCATATACATTTCAACAAAACAATTATTTACGAAAAAAACAGCTGGGGAAATTAAATATTCCTCAATCTGTGGCATTTTCTATGATATGGCTAATTTTAAATGAAGGGGTCATTGAGCACCATCTTAAAATTTGAGTAAGAAACTAAAACTTTTAAAGCATAATACTATTAGTAAGTGTAAAAAAAATATGGGGTGTCCTGGACTCTAACTGAAAAAAAAAACATTTTAACCACCCTATTGTATATGTTTGTATGTACACATAAGACCATTTTTATTTTAACAGAAAAATGGAAAAGTATTGCTGTAAAAGTTATTAGTTTTATTCTTTGCATTAAAAATCTCAAGTATATTAAAAAACATTAGCTTAATTCATTTATTTGCTCATCCGTGTTTAGTAACAAAATGTTTTATCTGACTAAACAAGACACTAATGAAAATTTCGAAAGCAGCAAGTATACATATTTTCGTCAATTCTATTTCGCCAAAGCTGCCTTTGTTTTGCTTCTAACAAGCATTTTTGATAGCAATTCGGGAGTGAAAGATTATTTTTTCGGAAAAATTCCAAATTATCTGACAGCCAATATCTTCTAACCTTTTGAGATTATAATTTCGCACAGCTCAGATTTCCATATAAACCACTCTCTTCGAAAAGAATATGAAATGAAACAAGCGATTCTCGGTGTTTGTACGCTGCGTCGTGGAAAACAATCCATCTCTAATAACTTCTTTCTTCGGCTCAGGTTGAAAATACATTTTTATTATATTTCTACCCTCTTCCCGTTCTTCTTCAACAAGTTATGGAACATCGATCTGATGAATATCCGCGGCTGTAGTAAACGTAAAGAATATGGAGAAGTAAAAAGAAACAAATGGTAATCGCAATATAAAAAATGAAGAATATTTTCTAATGCGAATAATTTAGTTGAGAGCGAACTTTATTTGGAATTTATTAGAAACAGTTACATTCTTTTATTTGTATGGAAATCAATCCGCGCCCTTTCGCGAAATGTAGGAATTATGCCAATAAAATCAACGCGCACGTACGAAGCATAAACGAACGCCATTTGTGTTGGGGCAATTATTTATTTTGTCGCTTAACTCTTTCGTCGTGGAACGAGTGGAATGAAAAAAGAAAAATATAAAATGTTAGTAAATATAAATAAAATCTCTTTTCCCATTTTAATTCTCGAAATATGTACTACTTGTTTCTGCATTGAAAACACGATTAGAATAATAACCGAATTTATTCGGAAGCGTTCTGTCTGTTGCATGTATGCATAATAATAAAAACAAAGCAGCAGAAGCTTATTTTTGTTGCGTAGAGATTTATTTTTCATACTACTATATTGTGATTCTGTTAGAGGAGAATAAAATTGCAGTAGAGATTTTGTTGATGATGGTAACCTGATGAACAGCATTTTTTTTCCTCTTTATAATATTTTGAGATTTTTATAATCTTAAACAATGGTGTTCCTATGGGGTTTAGCACTCCTTGCTAACTTTAGGAATAGCCCCCCCCCCCCTTACGGCCCCGCACCATTTCATAGAAATTCAATAAACCTGTAACATTTGCAATTCATTATGAAATACAACTAAGATAATGAAATATAAGATTAAAAATATAAATAATGGACATTTTACAAAGTTTGAGAGAAAAATATTGTCAGTAATTTATCGTCTTAGAGCTAGTGCTAAAGCGTCTGAGCTGGCGGTGTATTTTATGTAAAATATTATGTAAAATGTATTATGTAAAAATTATGTGTTCATAGTTGGAAAAAAAGCAAAAACGATTTAAATTTTCAGGAGAAATTTTTAAAACTATGATTAATAAGTATTCTACATTTTTGTAAGAAAAAAGGGCTACTCATGATTAAAAAGAAACAATTAATAGTTTTCAAAAAAAATTTGAACAGTGTAGTTAATAAGTATTGTGCCGTGGGAGAAGTTACGTTGTTTCGAATGAGTCCAATAAGTGCCAAATAAGTCCAATTAACAATGCTTAAAATAACAATCCATCAATATGTTAAAATAAGTCAGTTAATTAACAATGTTTTTTACAAATGAAAAGGAAACCTAAAGTTGATCAAATGCAACGCGAAATTTAGAGCTATCCGTCCATAAACGAAATTAAAAAAAAATATTCTTAGTGTGTGTATCGGACGAAACATTAACTCGGTTAAACAAATGTCGATTAACCAGTCAGGTATTGTATTAAAAAATAACAATATTTCTCATTATGATAAGCTCTAAGATATGTAAAACGATGATCTCGATAAATTCTTTGTCAATTTGAACAAGTCAATACTGTGATAGTATCTCAATTTAAAATTTATAAACCTCGTTCGAAATACTAGATAGGGTCAGGTGGGGTAAAATGGGTAGTGGGGTAAAATGGGTAGTCAAAATATATGGTTTTAAAAACTAATTATTTTAAATTAAATTTGCCTTTTTTTGAGTGTGACGTTATACTTGACTGTTCTGAATTCTATTTCACAAAATATATTTTTTCAATAGATTACTTTTTAGTCAGAGGTAACAGTTTAAATTGAAGTGGCTAAATTCAAGCTACATGTTGTCTGCTTAAACTTCTATCTGTAGCTCCTGATTTTTGAGAAATTTTTATTACTGTGTCATAATATCTTTAGTTGGACATTTTTGTTGCTGCTTCAACTTACAGGGAAGAAAAAAAAATTTCTATTTTTAATCTCATCTTTTGAAAATGGGGTAAAATGGGTATACGGTTAGGCTTATCATTCCAGCAAGTTGTTTTAAAAGATACAGCATATTTTCCTTTAAATGAATATTAATTCATTTGTAGTTAATTTAAAATGATTGAAACATAAAAGTACGCCAATGCCATGACTTTATAAAATAAACTTCGCTCCATCATAACAAATAATAAGAAGCCAGTGGTATACTTATTCTAGATTTTTTGTGCACTTGCGCACAAAATAACAATTTCCTCAGAATATGCTAGGACCTGCCTGTTGCTGGTCGTCACACTTGTATTTGATTGCAATCAGATGCTACCAATTTCTCTAATGAACCTTTAAATTCACCGAACACATCCTTGCTTCAATCCGAAAATTATGCCTCACAAAGCACGATTTCGTCACCTTATAAAGATTTGAAAAGTGCAATATTGTCTGCAATTTCAACAAGAGCTTCAGATTTGACAACTACCTGCATGAGTTATTTAAAACAACTTAAATGTATGCTAGCAAATACAGGAAGTATTGACATAGATGTTTTAGAAAGGCTAAGAGTTGAAAGTGAAAAAAATAATGAATTAAAAAACAAGAAAATAAAACATAGTGGGAAAAAAAAGTTTCCATTCAGAGGAAGTACCTGGAATAGAAACTGCTGAAAATATGCTTATGAAGCAAAGTTTAACCACAGGTGCCTGGGTATAAATATTATACTTAGAGGAAACAAGCAAGAAATAATTTATTGGCAAATATATCGCTGTTGAGGGAAATATTATGAGATGAAATAATTTTAAAAAATCAGAGATGAGATTTTTTTTATTTTTCCTGATATAGACGACATCGATGTCACTGAAAAACATCAAATAATTAAAAAAATTAATGAGTCAAAATTTAACAATAGAGGATATTACCTTTTTTAAAGAATGAGAAGTATGGATATCATGCATTGAAAGAAATCTTATTAATATTTCTTCAAATTTACAGTTTGCACTATTTTTTTAAAAATTAAATAGTTAAATTTTGTTAACTGACTCTTATGTGTGAAGATCGTTTAATTCTACTCACAACATATGTAATGTATACATAAAACAAAAAAAAAAATAGAAACAAAATATTTTTACAAAAATATTTGAGTCAAAATCCAAAAGTAGGCTATTTTGTAGCCATTTTACCCCACCTGACCCTATATTGTTGTTACAATTCAATCCCGTTACAAAAAACCTCAAGAGGCCTCAAATTTTGTTCGTTGCAGCGGAAATTCCGCATTAATGGAATTCAAATTGTGTAGTGGCAATTAAAATGGGACCAAAATGAATTTCAACAAGCGGATATTTCATTGCATTGGTGTTCGCTGTTATAAGATCTCACTGTATTACTAGTTTATTTATTTATTTATTTATCTCTCTATTTAGTTATTTATTTGTTTTGGATGTTATACGTATACTCTTTTCCAGCTGTAATATAATATTGTTACGGTCAGAGACTGGATTAGATGTTTGTGCCAAAGAACTGCAAGAAGTAGCCGGTCCCCGGCATTTACTCCCAAGAAAGGGGAGGGTGGCGACGGATTCGATTTTTCCATCGTCCTCCACCCCAGAGAGGACTCGGGTGTCAGAGGGGGGAAGAAGGAGCCATGCAAATGAGGGCCCCGTCACCCGCAGCTGGTCGTGATTAATGGGGGCGGGCAGCCCTGGGCCCCAAATCGGTCCTACTTTCCTCCCTCTTCTTTTAATCTTGTCTTTCTTCTTCTTGGGCTGTCCAAGAGCAAGAAGAAATAGGGGCGTACCAAGTCCACTTTTATGCAGATGCGAAGTGGTTCTTTCTTTTGTTTTCTTCTGTCGCCTTTGCTTGTCTAAGAAATGTGGGGCCCCTATTTCCTCTTTCTTTCTTTTTTCTTTTTTTCTTTCTGAAAAGAGAACAAAACGGCATCAGATTCCTTCTCTATTTGCGACCAATAGATATCACTTTGTGAAGCTTCCTGTTCAAATTAAACTGTCTCTATCCGCTAAGCTTTTAACAAACTTTATATTCAGCGTACAGAGAAATAGTGAGATATTTTCATCTGAGATAAACAAAATGTATATACATTTGAGGGCTAGTTTTCATAAAATAATGTGCCAGCTGAAATTTTGTTTCAAAAGAAAATTCAAGTTTGTCACATTTTTTGAAATTCTTTCCTATCTCAACATTTGGAGGTGGCAGTAGTGCACGGGTTACACGTTACAAACAAGTTATGTAAACACAATTTTTTTCAATACTTTTTTTTCTATGCAGTCCACTCTCCATAACTCGAAGCCTCATAACTCGAATATTCCTTTATCTTGAAATTTTTCGTTGGGTTCCAAATTCTTGAGAAGGTTGGGAAAATTTCTCATAATTCAAACTACCAGTAACTCGATGGTTTTACCTGGTCTCTTGGGGCTTCAAGTTATCGAAAATTCACTGTAATTCTTTCTCTTTACTCGCATAATAGTTGAATTTCTAATACAAAAAATCGCTTTTGGAACTTTTTTTTTTCAATCTACATTAAAATGCTTACTCGACGTCAACTCATACATGGAATGATATGTAGTGTGTTTTACCCGCTGCGCGCAGGGGCATGCACAGAAATTTTGGGGCCCGTCACAAATTACTTTTCCGGGCCCTCTCCATATCGTTTACCCCTTTAAAAGAATTGGACCCCTTCAGACTCATGCTTGGGCCAACAGGTGTCCCTTCTCCCTCCTTGTGCACGCCCCTGGCTGCGTGCAACGTTATGTGAAGCCTCAATGCTCTGTTTTTTCTGCTGCAATTTCAGGCCATGAAGTCTCAACTGTTGGTCCATTGGGCCGCACCGACCCTGATAATGATTTGAAAAGCTATTATATATTTTTTAAAATCTGACTACGTATTTTTTATTTCTTTTCAAGGAATAATAATAAGATTTTGTGCGATAATTTTTAGGTTAATCCTGTGATCACTTTTTATAATTTAATGTGGTTTTGCTCGTAAAGTTTCACATTTATTCAAAACAAGAGCACGTTGTTGAGGCAGTCAAGGCATATAAAGCACTATTGCCGTCGAAGAGCAAAAACTACAATAGATACTAATATTTTTCCTTTAGACATTATAATCAGTAAGCTATTATAAAATTCTGCAGTTAAATTTTGTAAACGTTTTTTAACTCCAAGTAAAGTTTATTTTATTTATTTATTTATTTATTGGTTTTAAAAGAGCATCGATTTCCCTGGATCACGGTTTTTTTTTTTTTTTTTTTTTTTTCAAATTTCCACCCGGTCCCTTTGTCAAAAGGAATTGCGAAACGCTACTTCAGGCTTTTTTTTTTACCCTGACCTTGCTCCTTTCTACCTTTTCTCTCGAACATCTGTGAAGAGAACTGAAATGCCACTGTTGATTAATCGAAAAAAAAAAAGAAAAAAAAACACTTTCATTGCCAAGAATAGCTAGTAAAACTACATTAAAAGGTTAGCAGCTGTAGGATCTAAAACATGAGAAATCAGAAATAAGAGAATATTTAATTCCTGTGATTCTAGTAAGAAGGAGTACTTATAACTAAATTTCTCCATTTGTCATTAGATTTTTTCCTCTAAATCTTAAACAGCGCAAAAGTGTAAGGGAAAAAAATAAAGCTTTTAAAAACGAGAAATACTCTTATAAGGAAAATGGTCTCTTCTTTTTTCTTTTTCTTTTTTCAGAGCTACCTTAATTTTTTTCTACAGACTTACTCATTCATTTGTTTACAAATCGATAAAAAACGAAGACGGTTTATATTTCCTCTGTAATTAGCTGAAATTACTCCCTTTGAAATTTAAATTAAAAAAGGTGGTCATGGGAAAAAAATTGGGAGTGAAGGAAGGTATGCTGAATAAACAAAACAAAGCGTTGGAAAATAAAAATCTCAATGGACGGAACGCAATGGGGAAAAAACAAAAGCTGTACAAATAAGAAAAAGCTCTACTGAAAAAAAATCCCTTTTCTTCTCTTCCAAATTGATTAAAATGTTAAAAAGATAAAATGTTGAAAAGAGAAAAAAAAGAAAACTTTCTACGGAAAAAAAATCGAATGTGAGTAACCAACTGAAGAAAATGAATTTGACTATTTCGCCAAGTGAATTTCTTTCTTCCTGTTAATAATTTTGCAAGTTTTATTTCTGAAAACTTTCTTGTCCTTACTTGAACTAAGAAAGCACATTTAATTTCAATTTACACGGTAGATTTTGCAATGAACTTTTAATTCAACGTTTAAAATAAAATGCACAGCAAATTATTTACTTGAAAATTACGATTAAGTATTTGAAAAGAAATCAAATTTTGATGCTAATATTTTTCTGAAAAATAAACTATCCAAAAAAATTAAATGTTAAATTTTAAAAATATTATGGTTTTTAAACTCTTTTGTTTTACTGCTGCTGGTGAATTCTGCTTCTCATAGTTCTTTTAGAGATTGTTTGTTTATATACTGCTTTACTGTTTTGATTCGTAGCATTTTTGTATCGTTCTCAAAAGCAACTTCAAATAAAACCGATAAATTAAAAAATAAATGTATTTTGCGCGCGTAAGATTTAATTGTTGTATTAATCAACGTACTCTCACAATGTGAAGCATAAATTTGAAGTGGTTTTCAGCCGTTGAAATAGGCTAGAGCGTATTTTATATGACAATTTTGGTATAGTAATCTGAACAGTTTATTTTTTGCATTTTATTAAGCATTAGAATTTGCTCTTAAATTAGAATTTCAGGGGGAAAACTGATCAATTATTTCTAAGCGTCTAATTATTTTTATTTTATTTTATTATTATTTTTTTTAGCTTAAAATATCTGCAAACATCATAAAGAGGATTTTTTTTTACAAACATATTTGATACAATCTCTAGTTTTTTTTTATTTTATTTATATACGAATAAAATATTTTTCAAAAATGTTTTCTTAGTGAAAGAGAAATATATAACATATTCTTTCAGTTTCTCCCTTAACTTTTTTGATTTTTTCTGGGAGAAAATTATTTTTTATACATTAAGAGATCTTCCCCCTTTCGCTATCGAATACATTTAATTTTTCCATTCAGGAAAATTGCATTTCTTGGAAAATCTCTGGATGAAAAGAAAAAAAGAAATGAACGCAAAGCCCCTTTAAAACGCTAAAACCTTTTAATACAATGCGACTGAAAAAAAGACATGAAGTCGTGTTTTTTCATTGAACATCTATGGAAACAGGAATAGAGAATTCTATTTTAAAGTAGATATATTGTCTAGAAAATAACGTTTTTATACAGGGAAATGGGGGAGGAGGCAGCGTGAAATGTTGAAATATTTACTGCTTTTGGCGCCATCTATCTGGTAATATTTTACTATGTAGGAAACATGTAGTATATGTATTGCTGTTAAAAAAACGTTATTTCTGAAAATCAAAGCATGTGATTATACAAGAACTTTTCGAAAATTAATACTCATATTTAATAACGTATGTGAGCCATAGTTAAGTTTTGATGATTTTTCATAATTGTCTGGTTAGGTGTATTTGGCTGATTTTTTTTATGTTGAATTTTACCTGAACATGTGACACATATCAAGTGCATTTTTTTTTTACGATGTAATATAAATCTTTTCATAGTATAATTTCAAAATTGTAGCTTGTGAGCCATTTTTGAAGCATACTGTTCCAAAGGTGGTCCATGTGCTGAAATCAGTGAAATCAGTTTTAAAATGTAAAAAAAATTATCGTGAAACTATTTTTAGCTTTAGAACAGTAATGCAGATTAAATAATACAGTGGAGCACCGAAAATTACCTTACTGGATTGGTTTACGCTTTTTTCCCCTCAAGGTGGTCACCTTGGGAACTTGCATATGATCAACATTTGCAAGATGTAAAATTATTATCTGTTAAATTTGATAAAGTCAAACTGAATTAAAGTGAATGTGATTAAAGAGAGAGAATTATTTTTTCAAGAAACGGGTGTCTTAGCTCAAGGTTCTAGGAAATTTAAGCATATGCAAAGTAAAATGTATTCCCACCAGGAAGTTAAAGCTGCTCCTCCTCAAAAGGGAAATTAGTGCCTACAATGACCATCAATCAAGGAAAACTCTAAATATTAATTGATACCTCTCAATATTTGGTTAAATATTTGCTTATTTGATATTAAGATTTTTTTTAATTTTAAATATTTTGTACAACTGGTCAAGTGCATGCGGGGCTAGGTGGATAGGGCAAAGTGAAATAGTTCCTTTCGTTTATTTATTCAATAATTTATTAAACCATTCAATAATTTATTAATTCATTCATTTACATTCTTGCATTTAATAAATCACTTATGTATTCATTCATTCACTTATTTTCTACTTTATTCACTTGTTTCCTTATTAACTCATTTATTTTCTTATGCATTTACTTATTTTCTTACTCATTCATTATTTTCATCACTTGTTTATTTTTCTCATATATAATTATTAAATAACTTGTTCAATCCTTTATTGTGTCATTATCTATTAGTTTATTCGCTCATTCTTTTATTTACTCATTTATTTGATCAATGATACTTCTAGCATTGAGCTGATATATTATACATTAGAGAAATATTTTATTTTTCACTTTGCCCTGAGATAAAAAAAAAAAAAAAAACATTTTCCACTTCTATTTTGAAGGTACAAATTCACTACCAAGAAAAATATTCTGTTTCAATGAAAACTTTTTTTTAAATAAATTGTTCTTTCTTCATGTAATTTTCAAAACAAATTTTTTTTTTCTCATTTTCAAAAGGGTACGTTCGCTTAACTATTTTACTTTGCCCCACATTCCCCTTTTATGACGAAACCTGCTTAAAAAAGTGACAAAGAATGCTATGCTCGCTTGTTGCAGAGGTTAGGTTAAGTTATTAAAAGTATTCCATTTTCTCATGTATTATTGATGATGTCAAAATATTTTATAGTTCACGAATAACTTCGAATCATGGTAATTTAAAACTTTTTTTTGTTCATAATAATCAACTTAAATTAATATACTAAATTCCTATGTGTGAAAAAACAAAAAATGTGTTTCAATCAACCACAACAGTGTTTTTAGTACATGGTTGTACTTTTATTTGTGACAGTGATAAAATTGCTCTTAAATGTAATTGGAAACAAGTAACTAGTAAACAAATACTGTGCATTCAGGGCGTAATTTGCATAGGGGGTAGAAGCTATTGTCGAAGCACAGCTCCTTCACTGTTTTTCAATTTCATGCAAATTTTTAACATTTAAGCAAAATCATGCTATGAACGCATAAAAATAAGTTGCGGGAGTTATTGGGCTCCTGCGCTTCAATTGATAGAAACTAAGCCATGTCTACATTAAAAATCATTTTGGACTAGTCAGTGGCGTACCTAGCATAGGCGATACGAGAGGCGGTAATTTGACACCCCTACCCCCGGGAAAATTTTCAAATTTGTAGTCCTAAAATTGCATTTTTTAGCTTTATATTTTTCAAAAACTTGCAATTTCACTTTGGGTGTCACCCCCCAGACGGCTGACACCTGGGGCGGACCTCCCCTCCCGCCATCCCCTACCTCTGTAGCGACGCCACTGGACTAGGGAATAGTTCTTTGCACAAGTTATTTAGAAAGAAAAAAAGTGAAATTTCCCTTTTTTAGTGACTACTTTGAATTATTTGTTCTCCCAAGAAAAGGGATAAAAGCAAAATTGTCAACTAACTCGCATAATTAGGTTCTCTATGATTAGGATAACGCCAAAAAAAAAACCACATTTATAGAAATTACTAGTCATCAATTTAACGCCATGTCTCATTTATTACTACTTTCGCTGTTAGCTTTGTGGGAAGATTTAAAATCCCTGGATTAGAATAACAACTGTATTATAGAATAACTATTAGGAAAACTACTATTGAATCATAGGATGCAAACATGCATTAATTGATGCAATTAGTTTAAGAAATTAAAGTCTCATTTTTCTTCTCCTCTTGGTTTAATTTAATTTTCTTTCAGTATATTAATTTGCACGAAGATGAGCACTTTAAAAGTGTTTCTGCATATAATAATAATTATTATAATAATTATAATTAGAATAAATAAAACAATGAATAAAAAATAATATTTTGCATAAGTGTATAAAAACAACATGATTTTGAAATATGAATGAAAAAGTTACACGACATTTTGAAAGACATGAACAAAATAATAACATTTTTTTGTTACTGTACATGATATAAAATTGAAGAAAAACGATACGAAATTTTTGTTGCACCCTTTGCTAAATTATTTATCATATTTTTTTGCTTTGAAAGACATCATAGAAACAAATGTGCTTTTCAACTATTGTAGTTCTTTAATTTTATGTTTGAAAAATCAATAAATGTATTTCATCCACCAAATATGCAGTTGTGTATTAACCTCTCTCTTTAAAAACAAACGTATTACTTTTAGCATCCAAACAAAATTGCCTCTTGTATGTCAAATAATCTTTTTACGTCTGAATAAAAACAAATTCACGGCGAAAAAATATATTATGACAGTCGAAGAAGAATTTACTCTGACATTGATTTGCAAGTCAATGGCCGTACGTGCTTGGAATGTTTTTCTCCTCAGTACGCATGCGCCCGCGGAAACGATCGTCTGCCGCTTCTAAAACAATTTTATTCAATCCGTAGTCATTAACTGTAACCACTTTTGCTAATTTAAAGTTTATGGTTGTCGAGCTAAAAACCGACGTAATTAGTTTAATTCGCCTCTGACCCGCGCCCCACAATTGAATTTAAATGAATGGGTGACAGAATAAATTTATTAGCTAGCGTGAAACATTTGTTGTTGCTGTTTTGAAAAATATTCATTCAACACGGAAGAGAGTCAATGGGCAATCATTTTATTTTTATGATCGCTTCTTTTTACGATGATCTTACGTTTCCATAGTAGGTTATGCCGTGTTGTGATTTTTGTTATATTTAAAGCGCTTTCTATTTTTATTTCGAGATCGGTTTTCTGGCGGTAATTTATTCGAGATAAGGTGATGATAGTAAGAATTAATTTCACGCGATCGGGAAAGATAACATTATTACTAGTTTTGAACTTAAAAAGGAATTAATTTTTCTTTATTATGCTACGCATTTTTACTATGTTTAAAAGATATAAAATTGCAGGTTTTGCAATGAAAAATAGAAACTTATGTCGAAATATTTTAAATTTTAGACTTAACTTTTTTGACAAAAGCATGTTGTTTATTTATTTTTCTTAAATTTATTCATTTATTTTTTTTCATTACGTTATATGCAGTTCTTGAATTTTGAGCAGTAACATGACTTTACTGTTTTTAGACAGATACTTTAGTGATTTTATTCTCACAAAACACTGTAAAAACAATTCAGAAACGTTCCTGGAAATTAATAGGCAGCTGACGTGCCCAATTTCTGCCAGTAACATATCTCACACAAACCAGGAACATTTTCCGCTAAAATTCAGTAACCTTCCTGAAAAATCCAGAAAATTTTCCGTTTAAAGCCAATCGCGTCTCTGGAATTTCAGTGTGATCCTTGGTAGGGATAATACAACAGCAAGGCACCTTTCTAAGTTATCAAGACAGTTCCAAAAGCAGTATAGTGAACATGGCCAAAGCTAAGACAGTATTGCAAGTAAGTATCTCACTTGATTGCAATTCTGGCAAAGCTACGTAGTCCATACTGATTCGCTCCCTTTGTGAGTTTAATCGGCATGGACGTGCCGTAACCGAACTGAAGCCGATACGCCTTATAAATACTCTCAGTTAATCTTTAAACTGGCAGCTAAACATATTTTTTACAACAGAGAGAAGTCTGCATTCGGACAACTTGTAGAAATTCAGGAAACTTTTTGACAATGATACTTGATATTTCCAGGGAGTGGATAAAAACCACATTGAAATCGCGAAACGTGACATGGAAATACTCAGTAACGTTTCGGAATTTTTTTACAGTGAAGATCTGGGAACAATGGGAGCATTCTTCTTCAAAATTCGTTTGACATTTCGTTTGAATGACAAATATGCAAAAGCTGTTTTTCGATTCTGCACTGCCGTGGCCCAGGAGAAAAATGTTAGCAGAACAATGAGCAATGTTGAGAAAATAATATAATAAAACCGAAAATTTCCCTACTACATTAATTTGCACATTTATTTCTCGAAGTGGCCACCTTGAGTGTGCATATAGTTACCATTTCAAGACTTAGAATTGGTTTTCTGTTAAGTTTATTAAATTTGAAGTGAACGTTATGATAAAGGAAAAAAAATATCTTTCATGAAGGTTACCATTACTCAAAGAATTTAAACACATGAATATTAAAATATATTATTATCTAAGTTAGAACTACTCCTCCTTAAAAATCACTGCATATAATGATTGCTGACAAGGTGATATCTTAGAATGCAGCCCCATGCACTACTGATGCATGATTTACAATGTAGTCAATAAATGATAAACTTCTATATGCAGGAATCCCACACTTTTCCTACGGGAAAAAGGAAGATTTTGTTCAGTTGGAAAAGAAATAGTATCACAATTTATATCAGTTTTCTTACGAATTGTGCATGAAATTCGTAATTTACTTAAAAAGCGGATTCATACACTACCAATCCATATATATATAAAAATTTGCAGATATCTTAATAGTGTTCTTGAGAGCGTTGTTTTTAAATTTTAATTCGCTGTAAACGAAATCTTCGCGCCTGTACAGCGTACGATATTGATACGCCATATCCTATATGTGACAAAACGAGAAAAAAAAGTAATATGTAAAATGTTTCTTTAAATATTAGGGAGGAGAATTTTCGTTCAGCATATGCCCCGAAAGAAAAACAACTATTTCTTTACACATGTTTCTTTATGTTATGAGAGATTTTTAAAAATAAAATCCAGATTGTTTACTTTAAAAAATTTAGTTATTTGGCTAATATTTTCTTAAATTAAATTTCAATTTACTAATTGGAATTGCATTCTGTTTTTGTATGAAAAATACTTGCTGGAGTTGGGTGCGAAAATTCATTTGTGCTAACTCATTTTTAATAAATTGTATGTTTTCCTGAAATCTTTAGATATCCAACGTGTGAAATAAAATCAGCTGGTTGTTTGCTTTTTCATTATATATGATGCAAATTAAATTTCAAACATTTGTTGTTTGCTTAGAAGAAAAACTACTGCCATGGGAAGGAAATAATGAAAGAAAAAAAATCTATATTTAATACACCGATCTGTTTTATCGTATTACTTTGATTTGAACTTTTTAAAAACAATCAGCCCTCTTACTAAAAGCTTTATCAAAATCTGAAATATCATAATCAGTTGTTTCTGCCAAAACATGGTATTTATGATTTACATCCATTCAATTGAAGACACGATTTTGGCAAAGTAATTGTTCTTAATTGTTATTGCGCACATTTATTTAGCTTTTTACAACTCTCATACGATCTTTTGTACGTTTTTTACTATTATCTATTATTTGTTGTAAGTAAAAAAAAAGAAGAAAAACAAATACTAATTTGTGTGATTGTCACGAAAAAGAAGAAAAGGCCATGAACTTGCTTTTTACGACTTAAAGTTTTCGTAGTCGAGGATTGCAGTTTCGAAATATTATTCCTATGCATATTTTTGAAGCGTACTTATTTCATTTTTTGAATTTCTGTTCTCTATGGTTGACTGCTGTGTGTTGGTAAGAGTTATAAATATGCATGAATTTCTGACTATATTTTAAGATTTTTACTCACACTCACACCAAAATACGAAAAGAACACTAATAAACCGAAATATTTGTAAAGGTATAACATGACGCATAAAGCAATACTCAAAATATGAAGCACCTATGCAGTAAGAAATGTGCTCAATTGAATAGTAAACGAAAAATACATTTTAAAAAAGTAAATTATGCATTCAAAGAAAGAAAAACATAATTAATCAGTAGTACAAAATAACGATTTTTTTGATCGTCTGTATATTTCTACAAAATGCCCGTAAATAAAGCTCGAAAAAAGAAAATAAAAGGAATCAGTAAGATGCAGAACCATTAATCGTCCCAAAAACGAATTTAAAATAAATAAATAAAATAAGTAATAATTACAATAACAAAATTAAGGAATGTAATATTAAGCCTTTTGCAATCGATTGCAAACTTTAAAAAAGGCCCACATATAATATTTGAAAGAAAATCGATAAACCAAGAAAATATTTAGTTTCCAGGAGAGAAGAAGATGATGATTAAATAAATAAAAATTGCAGCAGTAGAATAATTGAGGTAGTGAGAAGCAAAGGGATGTAAGTGGCAAAATTAAAAGTTTGGAGATAACCAGTGCAAATGGTAGGTGAACCCCTCCTCTGTCTTGGGGCAAGAGATAGTACTAGTAGCCCTGGTAGGTGCTGTTGTATATAGCATGATTTAGAAAAAAAATCAGTGAAAGTCTACCTAGGACGTAATCTTTATGCTCGTTTTACTTAAAACTTGAAAATGTCCACTTACATCCCTTTGCTTCTCACTGCCTCAATTTTATTTACATTAAAATGTAAAAAACAAAACTTCAAATGCTCAGACGATATTTTTCACAATGAACGACGAGGCTGCTACAAAAATTGTGTCACTTTATTATGAAAAAGGAAGGACGTCAAAAATAAACACAAAGAGCAATTTTGATTGCTAAAAACGTTCCTGATAATATGTCTACAACAAATAATTCTCAATTCAAATTAAAGATATTATCACTATCATATATTCACAGCAAAATTTCAGTGACTTCACATTCTAATCACCAGGTAAGACACAGACCCTTTTCTGCAGAAACTCAACTCCAGTAAAGACATTTCAAAACATCACCCCCGCAAATGATAAAGGCGGTTTCTTTCCACAAACGTTCATCTTTAAACTGTAGAATTCAGAGCTTTGACAGAATCTTTGATTGATGACTGCGCGCGTAGCAGAGAGAGAGAGAGAGGGAGAGGGGATGGAGAGAGAATAACGTGTAAGGAGAAAAAGAGAAGCGATTTTATTTTTACAAACTGTCTCGCTACAAATTTCTGACCTTGAAGATGAAACAGAGATAAAAATTTAACTTCCTCGACTTTTGCTTTCCTTTTTTTTTTTCTTTTTTGTGGGTTATAAAAAGAAAAAACTGCTTATTTATAAGATAAAAGACACTCAGCTGCCTTTTTATTAGAAACATATTTTCAATTCGTCTTTTGCGTTTATGAAGAAAATGTATTTTGGAAAAGAATAGTGCATCACAATTCATTTATTTACGTATTTATTATGTTACATTATTATAACAATTCTTCAATTATTTTGTTAAAGAAACTTGCTAAATGTAATGCATTTAGTTGGGTTGTTTACAAAATTCTTGATCGAAATATTGTTTTGAAAAAAACTATATCTTTTCTTTTTCAATTATTTTACGCAATGATAATAAATACAATATTTGTCAGCAATCTATTGCTCATCAGCGTGCAAATAAGTTTGGATGTATAAATTATTTTAATGATTTTTCTTTTTTTTCTGACATTAAACCGTAAAATTCCACACAAATCTATCAATTTTATAGATTGTTTACTAAATTTTATGATTTTATTATTATTATTTAAAAATGTATTACTTTTTTCTTTTCCGTTCTTTTGCCTCTTCGATTATATTTCTTCTTATTAATTAATTAATTAATTTTTTTTGTTTGCATTTTTCTTTTTTTATTTATTTATTTTTATTATTATTATTATTTTTTTTTTTTTTTTTTGTTCCTTCTTCAAAAAAATATTAGCTGCTACAAAAAGATCTTTCAGTTGCTGTAGAAATTTAATGATTGCACACATACCTACGACAGAACAAGAATAATTCAAAGAATTTTGTATTTTTCTGCATGAAAAGGATTTGTGCCAATATTTTTTCCAAAACAATAAAAATTTACAAAAGGAACTTAAAAAAAAAAAAAAAAAGAAAAGAAAAACACTTTTAGAAAATATTCGAGTAGGAAAAGGTGAATCAAAGTGTACTCGATTTATAATTATTTTTACATTTACTCGCATTTTATGAATTACTCCTATTTTAAAATTGTTTTTATTTATCTATTGTAGATATACTACTTTTTTTTTGGTACAACCCTGTTTGACTAAAGAAAAAGTATCGTTTTTGTTTCATCTTGTGCTTATTCTTATTTTGTTGATCCTATTCCGGACTTAAAACCTTATATCGGTTACAGACAAAAAAAAAAAAAAAAAGCGTGTAAGATGCGTTGGGTATTAATTGCATATTCTCCGACTTGGATGGAAACCAATGGACCGCGTGACTTCGATACTCAGTTTCTTCGTTTCATCCCTGGTTTTAACCAAAACCAGGAAACCAGGAATTATTCTTTGTTCTGCCATTAATGTTTTTTCTACTTTATTAGAGGTTTGCGTGATATTACTAGAAGTTTGCGTGATATATATTTTACGAGTGCTTACTAAAAGTATTTGGTCTCCAATTAAATAAACTAAGATAGGAAACTATTATCTGTGTTTGAGTCATGAATGTTTTTCTTAAAGCATCTGTTATGTGTTTTCAAGCACTAATATTACTATTTTATTTTTCTTATTTAATTTTTATCTCCTCTTTTTATCTGAGCCGTTTTAACACATTCTAAAGAATTAACTATATTAATTAATGAATTATTTTAGTTAGCATTTTATTTTATCATATAATGGAGCTGTATAGCTATGAGCTATTGTCTGCAATCTTTTAATTTTGTTATTTCCTTTCCTGAAATAACTAAGTTCAAAAATATCGTCGCTGTTTATTTAATATTCAGTTCAGTTATTTGTGCAGAAAAGGTAAGTTAAAACTATCAGATGGGAGCAATTTGATGATCGCAAGAAACACTGAATGCATACAAATTTTGCTTTTCAAAGAAAATGAACAAATTAAAATTGCAGTCGTGAAAGTCTTCCTCAAGTTGAACGTAAAAGTTGAAATAAATTGTGAAAAACAATTTCTAGTGCATAACCTCGTCTATATATGTATCTTTAATAATTTTAATAATGACTTGGATTGCAATGCAACTGTCTTGACTGAATATATACATTTTTATTTTTAAAAAAGCTCTTTTTTTGTCCTTAAAACAATGTTTCTCTTCTGCAGTTTTTAGAAAATTGTTAAATATTGTTTTTAAACTGTTATCTTAAGAATAATTTATTAATCAAACTCACTGAATAGAAAAGTTATACACATTCAGTTTCTTATTTATGTTTCAAATGCCAAGGTGTTTAAAAAATCATAAACTTTTACAATATCCAAATAAAAAAGATTTTTATATGTATGTCTCTATTTGCTTTATCTTTATAAAAGAATTTAAATACATTTAGATTATTTTTGTTTGCTTACAATTCACGCGTAATTTGTTTGGTAACGCTCAAAAGATAAACAAACATGATATGAAAATATAACTTACCATTCGCCTGTATTTTTAAACTACACAATTGTTAACTATCAGGGATCGTTTAGGATAAGTAGTAGAATACATACCATACGCTATATCGCTATATATATATATATAATATATATATATATATATATATATATATATATATATATATATATATATATATATATATATATATATATATATATATACATATATATATAAAGTTTGCTTTGCGTTTCCTGTGATTATGTCGACTTAATTGCGACTTAAAAATGGAAAGTCGGTTTGAGAAGCAGGACAAACTCAGCAGGTCCATCAGACTGTTAAATAAGTAAATTATTCCCAAACTCCGCGCTTCCAGGAAAGGTAAAGAATCTTTATTCTGCATCGCAACTCTTCAAGTATTCGCTCCATCATTAACAAGGTGTGGGTAGATAACGAGATGTGGGGTACAGAGGAAGAATCAGAGAACTTTCTACTTTCAGTAGAATGGGAGGAAGTCGTAATTTCTTTAGGCGCTCGTTGCACTTGTTCTCTTCCACGGATCGTATTTTTGCTTTTCCTTTCGACTCGGCCGTTGCCACCGATTTTTAAATTCCTGGAAATGTTACATTGTTCGTCCGCGCGTTCCGAAGCGTTCGAATTACAACTCTCGGCAACTTTTAATTGCATTTGTGCGGATAAAAGCTGGGTTTCGCTGCAACGTCGAGGCACCCCCGGTGCGATACTTTTCCATTCACTCAAATTAACACTCGACAACATTACATTACGTTACATTACATTACCAGGCGTTCCTATGGTTACCGCTAGACGGCGCCACCATAGAAAATCCTCGCTCTTATGTGTGTGTGTGGATGGATGTGTGAATAAGGTGGATGGAAGGAAGCGACAGAGCCTCTCTCGCAAATCCCCCCCCCCCAGGCCCTTGTACGCCCACTCGAAGGTTTCGAACGAGAGAACGGAGGGGGGCAGAAAGTTCTAGCCCAGTGGGGGGGGAGGTTCAACTGCTATGCCGCGTGACAGCCTGGAGGGACAAAAGTGAAAGGCTTCAGTGGAGCTTATTTCCTGGCGGGGCTCTTTACTCAGCACACACATACATACACACATTCAGGCACACATGCACGCACACACACTGATCAATAGTTGGCCTGACGAGGGGGAGCGAAGAACAGGGCATAGCGCCAGGTTATTTTTGGTCAGCTGGGCTTTATAACGAACTACTCCTCCCGACTCCTCTCTCTCCGTTGCCAGACCTGCCTCCCTTTCACTTCAGTTCGGGAAAGAGGAGGGCGCCAGCGCCATCTAACCCGATACGGTGCTGACACATGCGCGATCCTTTCCTTCGCTTGTCGATCTTCGGACGGAACGTGTGTTCGACGTTTTTGGCGAAAATGAGTCCCGGACTCCACATTTGGCGACACAGCGATCAGGAATCAAAACTAATTAAGTGATCGGAAATATTTACTAACGTCTGTTTTAGTTAATTGAATCATTTATTACAACAGAAAAATTAATTATTGAGCCTGGTCGAATAATTCGATTCCCCAGAGCGCCACCATTGACATTGCGTAATACAATCAGTCTCCATGTGATTCCAACGCAGCATTTGCATAGCCATATTCGTATTGTGCATCCCCATGAAACGAAATCCAACTTTGGAAGCTGACTGCTGTGAAAATGCTGTATTTTGTAGTTACACAAAAAAAATTTGCCAAAAAAAAAAAAAAACATGTAGTTACTTAGTATTAATATTCAGTTGGTCAGATAAGCAGAAAGAATTTGGATTTAATATTAAGTAGCAGAAACGTATTGTGTTTGAAGCAGTCTTCAAATTTTTATTCCCCTTTCTTTCTGTTTTAAAAGAAAAACTCAAAATTTCTTGTTTTCGTCGAATTAAATGAAGTTGTATTGCTTCCGTTGTGCTGCCAAAAAATTCCCTCGTGAAGGGGAAGAGGGAGGAATTGGTCATGACAAAAAAAAAAAAATTCTCCTTATCTCCCGCAGTGTACATTGTACTATCATACTAGGATTAGAAAAATGTCTTCAAACCAATGGTTTTTTGAGGTTAACCCCCATCCCTCTTGTTGCGTCATTGATAGTGCTGATTAAATTGCAATAAAAGCGAAAAAAAATGCTTCTTTTATTCTACAAATTGTGTGTAACCTAAATTTGTTTATATTTCTAACTTATTCCGTTAAATAATAGAGAACAGTTTTGAAATGTACAAATTGTTTTTAAAAAGTAATAAAAATAAGTACACATGTTTGAGGGTGACAAGTAACCGATTTTTCTATGCCAAAAAAGTATGAGCTTCAGTCACAGTCAATGTTTCCTCTAAGACGAAATGTTCTCTCTCGAATACGCCGGAAAATTCGGACGTGCAGGGTACGAGCTCGAATTTATTACGAATAAAATATTACGAGTAATTTTAATAATGTGCGAATACAAGCACAAATTTCAAGTTTAATGTACTTTTTGTGATTACTTGATACAATTCAAAGAAAAACTTTTTTGAATGTTTATTGCTGTTTTAACTTTTTAAAACATTTAAAACAATTTTCCCTTTTCCTTTTAAATTTGTCTACGTTTTAAACCGTTTTTCTACGTCTATGTTATTGTTTAGCTGCAAATGTGGTTTTAATTCTAACAGAAAATTTAAATACTTTGTTTCTAAATTATTTCGTGCTTTTGATATTATAAGAAATAAGAAACAAAATATTCTTGTCAATATTAGTTGGGTATACAAGGAGGTAAATGTTGAATTAGAGATAAAGGGAACAATTTATATAATATGTATAACACTAACACATTGAAGAAGACACAAGCATATAAAAAATATTAAACAATGCAGAAGTATGTTGTAAGTTATTTTATTACTACTTGCATTTAAAATTATAACTTTTCTCGTCGTTTTTTTATTTAATTTACTCGATTTTTGTACTTTTCTGAGATTGTACTATTTCTTCAAATAAATAAAAAAAAATAGAAGTATGATTTTTCACCTGAATAAACAATTTAAATGATTTTTTTTCCAGTTATTACGTGTGTTTTGCATAATGACAAGTTAAAAAAAAAAAAGATTTTCTTGCCGACATCAAATACAGAGGGTAGCCAAATTATTATACTAATAACCAAATAAATTTTAAAATATGTTCAAATAATAAAACTATGTAACAATAATAAAAAAGCAATAAAAATACAGAAAAGTTTAAATATAATAATTTGGCTACCCTCTGTAGACAGTAGTAATAACAAATTAAAATAGAATTCTGACTTACATATCTAAACCATTGGTAAAGTAAGAATTTTAAAAAAAGATTATAAGCATTACGTTATTAGCATTGCGCAATTACGTAGCTTATTGTTACAATTCATTTGAATAAGAAACGCTTAAAATTAAAAAAAAAAATTTAACCCATCTGCTTATTTTCTATTTTGTTGCGTTCTTAGATCTAAGTTTAGTGAAGGTATTCCATTTAAACCTATATGTACATGTAGTTTTATTCTTTATCCTTAAAAATAATGTAACGACTTTTGAGACATCAGTTTATAACCAAATTCTAAAAATTTGTTCATTGCAAATTTGCTTTATCTTGCATGTTTAGTAGCGAAAAAACAGTAAAATATAATGTCATTATGTTGAAATGCTTTTCTTATCATTGCAGATATAAATATATCTTCCCCACATAAAGCACTAAACAAATAAAATTTCATCAGCACTTTAAGCCGTTTTGCTAACGGTAGAATGTTGCCAAAGAAAATGTTCATTAAAAATCAATTATCCTGTCACTTCGAAGAAGAAAGTAAAAGCTTTCAAAGTTAATTCCATAATTATTTGCTTAATTTAATACTCAAATTACTGTTGCCAAAACACAATTATAATTCTTTTGAATGTATTTAAAACCATAATTTTTCTCTCCCAATCAATTGTTTGAATAATTTTATAATTTCAACAGGTACACATTTATCGAGACTTTAAATTGGATGTTCATGTGTTTATTTTTGTTATGGTCCCTCGATTGTGCATTTGAGCAAATACACATGGTAACAAAAATTTATTTTAGTGTAAAAATGCAAGAAATTTTAAAAAATTGTGGTTGTGCCAGAGAGAGAGAGACCTTTTTATTTTTTGAATAAACGCAATTTTGTACAGTTTGAAATTTATTTATTTATGCTATTAAAACTTAAAATAAAGCTCACAATTTTCAAAAGTATAAATCATTTCTTTCTCTACTGTAATTTTAATTGTTTGTTTAATGTCAATAATATTGAAAAATTATATTAACCTCCGTAAATACAATTACAGATTATTACCCACTTAATTATACAGCAATTTAGTTAAAAAAAACATTTTGCAGTCAAAAAGTTCTAATTCTTAAAAATAATCACTTGCGCCAGCGCTTTTTAAAATGGTTTTTCAAAGTATTTTTCTATTGAAGAACATTAGCAATTAAAAGAAATCTTGGGTTTGTAATTAATCCATGGCATTTTTAATAAGAGTTTTTCTTAAATGAAACAAAACGTATGTTTTTTTCCCCTTATAAATAAAAGCCATTTATTCATACCACATAATTTTATTTAAAAACGCCATTCGAAAAAGAAATATTTCTACACGAAGTAAAATAAATGGAATAAACTTTCGGAGAATGTAAAGTAAAAAAAATAAAAAGTTCCGAAGAAATAATAAAACACCACGTAAAATGTTTTGTTGCTTGTTTGAAGACTTCATTTTATAACTCTCTTTTTATTGATCTCAACAGCTCTTCTAATCGGAGTTCGATTGATTTTTCTTTGCAACAGGATAGAATATGATTGAATTAAATTAAACTACACGGTATAAGGAAATATTAAAACACATTCAATTTGAAGTTATTCTTATGCTGAAATTAAAATACTTTAAGAGGCATTGAATGATCGAATTTTTATTCTATTCTGAAATGGTGTTCCGTGGTACGTCAAGTGAATAGAAAATAGTCTTTGATAAGGTAAAAAATAGACTTTGCTGAAGAAAATTGAATGTAAAAAGTGTTAGTATGGTTTTAATGCGTTTTGAGCAGAATTTTTGTATATCGAGATAAAATGTACTGGAATTTAATTAACCGGCATTAATTAAAAGATATTATTCCAATTTAAAAAAAAATTCACACTGAAATTGAAGTAATCTAAAATTAATTTGTGATCTAGTGCTTCTTTCTTTTTTGCTGTGTTGTCAAGTCACTAGGCTGTCACTAATTTAAAAATACATTGTTAAGATGGGGGAAAAAATGCATGTTCTAAGCTAGTAAAATTTTATTTTTAAATTTTTAGGATATTTCTGGGTGTTTGTGTGTGTTTTTTCTTTTTTTTTCATTTTAGAAATTTTTGAGAAATTTTCCAAATTTTAGAAAATTTATTTATTTACTCTGAATTTCAAAATAATTGAAAATATTTTTTTATTTCAAAACAGTTAATTATTTATCTTAATTTTAATAAGGTTTGATATGTTTATGTATAAATTTATTTGTTTTATAATGTAATTATTTTATTTATTTATTCATCTACTTATTTAGTTTTTGCATTTTAAAATAATTTTCAAATAAATACTGTCGTGATAGTATTACTTTAAAAAGTGTTTTCTAAAATGATTGAAATAAGTTCCATATCGTGCAAACTAACTCCAACACATTAACATTTATTGGGTAATTTGTATTCAGCTACTAATTGGTATCTTTTCAAATTTTACATTTAATAAACATTTCTCATTTTTTGCTCTTAAACTCTCCGCTTAGCCACTAATGTTAACGCAACTTGATTTAAATTTTGGAAACTGAATGCCTATAGAAGCAATAATTAACTGACGGAATTACTCTAATGTTTTGACAAAAATGTATTGTTTTTTACTTTGTTTTTTGTTTTGAAACAAATATTTTTAATTTGTGAAACATAGAGGAAAGACCGGTAAAATCATCTGCATGCAACTTTTTTCTTAATTTCTCTCGCTGCGAATCCTTACGAAGGTGAATCTTTGAGCTAAGCAAAGTCAAACGAGGTGATATATAATTAAATTTAAATAACAGTAACAATAATAACAACAACTTTTTTGCGGTTGTTGTATTACTACCACTAAGACAACTACTACTTTTAATAAGTTCTATATTACTTACTATTGTTGTTACTTTATGGGTTTTAATGTTGTTGTTTTAATCAATCAACTATAAGGAATATTATAATTATTGCAGTGACTCCTCGTTATATCGCGCTTGTTGGGTGACAACAAAAAAAAAACACGAAATATCCGCGCGAGATTTTCTTGATGAAAACAAAACAAATAAGCTTACCAAAACTGTTGTTTTAAAATTAAAAAAAGAAATATAAAACATATTTCTGATGTTTTATGGTGGGATACCAATGAAAAATCTGAGTTTGAATTGCACTGAATTTGAAGCATGGAAAACATACTTTTTTTTTCCATCGATTCAGAAAAGAAGGGGGAAAAGCACTTTTTATGTGAAATATTACATTTGATGCTCTGCGATGTCAAGAGTGAAGCAACATTTTTTTAAACATAATTTCTATGAAGAAAAAGAAGAAGAGCGATTTAGCAGAATGAGCGATGTAACGAGACGCGATATAACTAGGGGTTACTGTATTATAATTATTATTGTTATTATCATTTTTAATTGTTTATAATCATCAACTTTAATATTATCATATTTTTTTCAATAATGCGAAACTTAAAGAAGACGAAAAGGGAGGGATGAAATAAGGCCTCAGTTTTTCCGCCTCAAGTTTTGTGTGGTTTTCCTGAAATTTAACATTGTGCGGACCGTGACTACCTGCTTCTTGTGAGACACAATATTTACAGTGGCTCCCAAAAGTGTTCGTACATCTTGAAATTTTGTAGTAAAACCAAAATAACGTAAAACTGAATTCGAATATGAAGTCCAATTTTTTTCACACCATTCCTATGCCATTCTGAATAAATCTCAGTAGTTTTTTTCAAAATATTACCAGATTTTATTTTTGAAATTTGTCAAAAAACGAAGAGAAAGAGAAAAAATACGCCACAGAAGTCATCGTACACTGAAATATTTTCGAATAAATTCATGATTAAAGTTATCACATGTCGTTTTTTTTTTTATTATTTTGCATTGTGTTGACCCTTAAAGGTCATTTGGCTTTAACTTTTTGTGTATTTATTCCTTAAAATTGTGCTTATTACTTTAAAATGGCTGGTATTCGAAAAGAACCACAAACACCATTCGAAAGTTGAATTTTTTCCCCACAGTAGTGGTAAATTGGTTTGAAATGTCTCTAAATTAGTTAATTTATTCCATTCTATAATAAAGTGCTTGATAAAATGCTTTAAAGAAAGGAATCGGATCGAAAACAAGGTAAGAAAAGGTCAACTGGCAAAGTTAACAATGCGTGATCGGAGGTTTACAGTTAAAAAAATTATGAAAAATACACATTTGAGTGCTGAAAAAGTTTCTGCAAAATTGAATGAAACATTTTACGTTTAATTTTCACCTAAAATTGTTCGCCAAGTTCTCTGATTAGCTCGATTAAATGAGACCTCTTCCCGCAGAAATTTTCATGTTCGTGCGAAAAACAGTAAGCTTACGCTTTCCGTCGTAATATCAATGATAAATAAGCTCAAAACATTTTGGAACATCGTCTTACATATAGATGAAAATAAATTCAACACTTTGGGTTAAATTGTTGCATAATTGTAAATAGAAGAAAAAATGAGGAATTTAGTCTTACGAACTTAGTTGGATCAGTTAATCAGGACGGTGAAGGTGTTCTAGTGTGAGGGTGCATTACAGCATCAGAACTTGAAAATTGGGAATTTTTTGATGAAATAATGAATCATTCTGTTTAATTAAATATTTTAAAAAACAATTTTAAACTATTAGCCCAAAATTTGGTAATCGGAAACAACTTTGTTTTTTATCAGGATAACGACAAGAAGCACGCGTTTACGTTTGGTGCCTCAAAAATTTTCCTTAAGCTTAGAAATATCTTTTCGATCGCCAGATTTAAAGTTAATGGAACATATTTGGAAATATCTGGTAGCTGGATTGCGAAAATACACCATTGAAAAGAAAACCGAACTAGAAACAGTAAGACTCGAAGTGCGGCTGAACACTTACTCAGAAATTGCACAAAAAAAGAAAGAAAAACCAATGAAATCTGTTCCCATACATTTAAAAGCTGTTGTTGATACTGCATGATATTCTACTAAATAACAACTTTGTAAAAATTTAGATAATTTATTAATTTTTTGACATTTTTTCAAAGTGTACGAAGACTTTTGTGAGATAAAATTTTCGGCAATATTTGGTTTTTGATTTTTTAAAAAGTATGTTTTAATGTTTTATTAAAAATTTTCATGTAGTTTTGTTAAGAATAGATCATAGATCTTATAATAAAATACCTATTCCAAAATATTAGTTCTAACCAATGGATAATGGCCTATTTCATTGGAAGTCGAAGGTGTACGAACACTTTTGGGAGCCACTGTATCTTAAAATATTTATGTCAACTACATAGCTTCTATCGCGAGTTCACAGAAATTAAATACGTAAAATTTTTCGGGAGTTCAAAAAAAAAAAAAAAAGGAAAAAGAAGAAGAAGAAAATAGGGTAGAATGAAAAGAAAAAAGAAATGAAAAGAAAAAATCGCTATAAGTTCGGCACCCATTTTGATTTTTAGAGAAAAAAAAATCTTGAAACCGGCAACGTAAAGAACCGAAAAGCACGTGCCACTGGAAGTAAGAAGATTCCCAAAGCCTACTGTTTGTCATAAATCTACCTTTAATTGCCCTCGCCGCTTTTGAGTAATGGCTTTCGTTACATTTCCGATGCTGCTGCCGCTGTTGAAAGATGAGCAATTAATAACTCTCCTTGAATGCGTTCGGCGTGCGCGAGTCGTTTTTTAAAACACCGGACTCGATTACGATTTCGTACGAGGAAGTAGGAATCGTCATTTGGTAGTGAAGAATTATTCCTCAGGATTATTTTCACGCTCTTTTTCATGGTTTCGTGACTTTTTTTTATGTGTAATATTATTTCAATTTATTTAATATACAATGTGGAAAGAAAAGATTTTTTTCTTTTGAGTAAATTAAGGATCGATGAAATATTATTAAAGTATAAATTTAACTGATCGGTTTATAACAAATTAGAGCTCGTGATTTTTTTTCAAACATCATTTTTAATGATAATAAAATTATTATTATTAGAATTATTTCTCAAGATTATTTTCACGCTCTTTTTCATGATTTCGTGACTTTTTTTATGTGTAATATTTTTTCAACAAATTTGGTTTTGCGCGGAATGAAAGGGTTTTATTACTTGAGTAAATAATAATAGACTGATGACAAATTATTAAAACATAAATTTAACTGATCGGTTTATAACGAATAAAAGCTTGTGATTTTTTTAGAAACAGCATTTTTGATAATATTACTATTATTACTATTAGAATTATTATTATTATTAGAATTACAAGAAACGCCAAGCTTAAAATGGGTTGGCTTTAAAGTTAGACCGCAGTTTTTCCATCCCAAGTTTTGAGTGGTTTCCTTAATGTCTGTAAGCCACACCCAAATTCTAGTATGAATGAATTTTTCAAGCTTCACATGTTTTTAACTTTTTTAAATAGTTTTTTCTTCTATGAAAGTTGAATATATTCTTTTTTCAACAGTTACATCATAATGCAATCAGCAATCATAAAAAAATAGGCATTTTTAATAATATCTCAGCCTTCTAGTGAATTTGCCGTAATGGCTTGACTAACTTAAATTATTTATGTGCCATGCTTTCAAACGTGTAAAAAATCCCCTTTTTTTAAAAATAAAAATTTCTTTAAAAAAATGCTTTCGGAGACTTAGGATTTTCAGTTTTCAATCAACTTGCATTTATATGAATATAATAAACTTAAAATTCTTATTTTAAAAAAAATATAGAAAAGATTTTTCTGATATTTCAAGTATTACTTAACCAAAAACCTTCATAGTATGTGATTCAGTACCAATTTTCATGCAAATACATACGCTATAAACCAAACTTAATTTAGATTGCATAGTAATACACAAAAAGTACAGAAAAATAGAGGAAAATAAAAAATTGAATAGCGTTATACAAGATGAATATAAAACGCGAGCAAAACGAAAAAAATTGATTTTTTGAAATTTAAATTAGATGTTTTCGACTAAAATCAGATTAAAAAAATTAAATGAATCAAATTTCGCAAAAATAAGTGGAGCTCTTTATAAGTAGAGCTGGTATATTAAAATCAGTCTGTTTATGTTTGCATCCTTTCATCCAAATTTTTAAAGTACTGTTTGAAAGTCCTATTGCTTTTGTATAGAGCGGATTAATTTGCCCTTAAAACTTCAAATTTGCATTTGAGAGACATTTTTTTAGTTACTTTGTTTGTTTGTTTTTTATACATCTGTTCAAACGTTTTGGTTAAAAAACATTATTTTTAAGTTGAACGCAAATGAATGTTAAGAACTAACTCCAACCACAACGACAAAGTGAAATCAATAAGAAGTCTTGATTGTTTAGCAATAATAATTAAAATTTGGAAATTGTATGTCTTTTTGTTTTGCCAAAACAAAATTATGTTTGTAAAATATTGTTATAATAATAAATGTCTTTCTAATTTAAGAAAATTAATATTTAACTCCTCGTAATTCTTTATTACTTTTATTATTTTTTTTCCATTCTACATATATAAATATGCATACAGATGCAATGTAGCAACAGGTTTCATTTTGCTACAACTTTCTTCACATTAATCATTTATTTTAGTGCTTTAAGATTGCCTGATGGTTTTGAATATAGAAAAAAGAAGTCCTTTTTTTAATATAAAATAGTGGCGCAGGGTGGAGACAGATCAGGGAAATCAGGGAGATCAGGGAAAAGTCAGGGAACTTTATTAATCAGGGAAAAGTCAGGGAAATATCAGGGAATTTTGAAAAAATAACAAAAAATCAGGGAAAATTGATTTTATGAAGATTTTTTTTTTTTTTTTTTGCTTTACAAAATTAAGTACTCTAACTCCCTACGCATTTTCCGCCAATTATCTGTTCAAAAAAAAAGTAAAATTAATGAGGTGCGATTATACACTGCCGCATATTTGTGCATCTTTTTTCCTCAACGTCCAAGTATTCAATCTTACTTATTCCCCACAGGATGAACTTCCTAAGATTGCTTCTGTGTCTGTTAGGTTGTTTATTTTACCTAGCTTTTCTCGAAGTAATTAGCATACTGTAATCACAATTTCAAGAAGAAATCTTTGGTTTTTGAATTAATACTATGAAAGCTTAAAAGTTATTACTTCTTCGCATTTTTAATTTAATTGCTAAAATTGAACTTTCAATAAAAGAAACTTTGTTTTTTGCCGTTTTACTATTTGTTGTCACCACAAGTTATAAAGGTTTTCTTTTCTTCAGACTTAAGTGATTCTTTTATTTTATAACCAAATTGTATTCTTCTTTTATATATTTTAAAATTAACTAATTGCTCTTTTATTTCTTTTTTTTTCTTGCATTTCAAAGTTGTTTGTTACAAAGGCAATCTAAGATTTTTTTCGTTACATACTGAAATCATTTCAGATAGAGTTAACTTGTATACTTAAGTAAATATCCTTATTTTTTTATTGTTAAAATGCTGTATTCATTCATTAAAATCTATGTTCTTGACTGGAGAAAAGCTCCCTATGAATGGATGTCAAATGGTTTCATCTTTTTTGCATAAATATGACAATTAATTTTCTTTCACTATTACTTGTTATTCTTGCAACAATTATTATACTGTTTGAAAATTTAGTTCAAAAAAATTTCAAATACTTTTTAGTTCTATCGTAAATACACATATGTTTTTTCGAGTGATTTTAATAGTTTCTCAAAATTCTTATGCTAAGTGGTTTCTGGAAGTTTTTTTTTTTAATCTTTCCTTGTAGAGACATTTAATATACTATTTTGTAGGCTTCCCCCCCCCCCCCCAAAACTGACTTGATATGTTTTTTTTAAAACCATTTTATTAAAAAAGTAGCATCTTTTTAAAATATATCTTTAATTCAACAACTTTACACAGCTTAAAACGCTTAGAATACTGCATTTTGTACAAACATACAATGGATTTCAAGTACAGCAAAGAAAGAAAACCATTATCATTGCTAACGTAAATCAGGGAAATTTGGTGAACTTAATCAGGGAAATCAGAGAAAAGTCAGGGAACTTTTTTTCACAGTTCCTGTCGCCACCCTGTGGCGACTAACTTAAAAATGTGTGCTGGCTAATAACTAAAAATTTGAGTTTTCTGATCGTGTATGGAAAAATACTTGGACCAGATAAAATTGCTCAAATGACTATAAATCTTACGAACGAAATAAAAATGAATATACATAAATAAATAAACAAAAAAGAGAAAAAAAGAAAAAGGTTGGTTTAACTAAGAAAAATGAAAAACTAGAGAAATTTAGAATTTTCAAGAGATTCCTAGTGATAAAATTTTAAAATTATTTCAGTTCGTCTTCAGCAAAACTTTTTTCTGAATTATAAGGTTTAATTTTTTTTGCTTTCTTTCTTTTCCTTTTCCCTCTGCAATTTCCTGCGCTTTTTAGCTCTTATTTATTGTTGGATGAAATAATTCGTATTATTAATTAAAATCTTACAATGAGCAGTTTCATTAAATTAATATTATCCGTATCGTTCAATGAGAATTTTTACTTTTTGAAATCGTGCAATTATGGAATCCAATTTAAAATGGTGGAAGACGGTTAAGAATGTTTCAAATTACTTTTGTTTTTATTTCCATATGACTAGCTGGTGAAGGTTTTTTGTTTTCTCTGTTGATTAGTTGTTTTGAGGTCACAATAATTTGATAGATTAAATAGAATATATATTCATTAACATAGTCAAAAGTAGTAATTTATTTCATTACAATCACCATACTCATTACTGAAAACTATCTTTCTTTTCCGGCTAATGTAGTAGTTTTAATTATAATGTAATTAATTCATTTTGTCTACATTACTAATAATCTATTTATTCAACTTAATGAATTAGTATTTTATTCAACGGCTTTCATTCATGCAGATTTAGCATGAGGTTAAAAAATTGATTTTTTGATTAAAGAATGCGCAATTTAAACATTTTCGAAAATGATTTGCTGACGTAGGCAAGGATAAAAATTAAAAAAAAAAAAAACTTTTAAAATGCATTTCAAAACAACAAAATAGTGAACTTTTTTTTTCAGTATTTTTACTTAGGAAGCTGAAAATAAAAATCTACCTAACTTGCAATCAAATTAGTATCAATCTGACGTAGTTGCAATCAATCTGACGTAGCAAGAATGTTTTTGCATTAAGTTCATTTTAGGCCTTTTTTTTTTTTTTTTTTTTTGTGTGTGTGTGTGTGTGTAGTGTGTTCCGTAAACTACGAGCAAACTGAATTCATAACGAAAAGTAAACTATGCATACTTTCTTTTGAACCAATTTTTATCCCGACAGCCTCGATATGCCATCCACAGACTGCAATTTCGTTCTTGTTGTGTTTTTAAAACTAAAATACTGATTTGTATGTCATGATTTAAAAGCATTTTTATCATCTTTAAAAAATATTATTTTTTGCTTAAATCATCCCTGGTCTAGCCCTCGCGATAGAAAGCTGAGGTTTTCATTTTTTTTTTTTTTTTTTGAGACGCTGGGAACATGAAGAAACACTGTTGTAAACTAAATCGAGATTTTGAAAGAATCATCCTTAATCCAAGTTCGTAACAACAACAATATTAATAATAGTAATCATTATCATCATCAGTCAGGTAGCAAGTCTAGGTTTTAGATTTTTTTTATTCATACTAATAAAAAGAACACCTTTAAATCGTAATATTTTTAAACTAATACGTAATATTTATTCATGAAGCAATCATCAAAAAAAAAAAGTAAAAAATGTGCGCAATTTTAATAAAAGATACGTTGAAAAAATGGTATGTTTAGAAATAACTAACTTAATTTTAAAGCAAACAAAATTAAAATGAAAATAAAAATATATTATGATAGAATTCAATTGAATTTTTATGCAAGAAATTCATGAGTTAGGTATAATGTAGAGAAAAATAATTCATAATAATGTCTCTAAAATTTTAAACTTAAATAATATTATTTTTAAAATACAAAAGTATTAACCGAGTGCAAAGAGTATTCAATCTGAAATAAATATCAAAAAATAATTTGAAAAAGAAACCAAGGATAAAAAGAAAGAAAAAAAAACACTATTTTTATAAACGATGCAATTTTATCTCTCAATAATTTTGCTTTCATGAACTTCATTCGTCAAGCAATGGCAATGGATCGGCTAAATCGCTATTTAGCATCCACAAAACGAATGAAAAGAGCTAACGTCAACCAACTATAAAATAAAATCACTAAGAAATTTTGATTGCTTAAAAAAAAAAAAAAAAAAAAACAGAAATTAGCGCATTTTTTCGTTTTTTCGTAAAAAATAAAAGATTTCTTTTTTTTTTTTTGAATGAAAAAGAATGAAACAAAACGTTTTAACTCAAAAGTAAAACTTAACTCCATGTTATTATAGAACTTTTATTACTGCCTTTTAAATCAACTTTAGATTGTCAAGATCTTTTCGCGAATTATCAATAAACGTGCACAAAATGTTTACCTATTTCGAACTGAAGCATATTTTTATACTTTTTGTTAAGCTTAATAATAAGGAAGTTTTAAATAGCCTTTAAAAATTTCATTGTTATCATTCGTAAAAAAAAGATATTTTTGCAGAAAAAGGTCATAAACATTATCGTTAATTTTCATTTAACGCATTGTTCTCGCTATTGAATTATATCCTTTTTCTCCTTTAGAATTCTATATTCGCAAAGAAAACAGCTAATTTTGATATTATTATAACAAAGCAAGTAGCTAACAAAATTAGCTTTCTCTATTTGAAGAATAGAAAATAATATCTTCTGTCAGTTGCATATTTGCTTTCAAGTATTTTTGAATGTATTTGAACTAATTTAAAAGATTTGTTTCGTTGAAAAATATTTTGTTGGAATGTGTTTTGTTTCTGAAACAATTTACTATTGCATCATTATTCATAAATAGTAAATAGTCACATTTAATAAATAACATTTCAAACGGTAATTTACTTAATGAATAGTCGATAAAAATATTTGATTATTTAATGAGTTGAAAGCCGTGATTGCTTCTTAATGTACTTCATTTAATCTTAATTTAATAAAACGGAGTTAGGAATCTTTTAACGTTTTCTTTCCTTTTTCTTTCTTTCATTTTCTTTCTTTTTTCTCTTTCTTTTCTCTCTTTCTTTTTATTGCTTTTCTCTAATTTAAGTGTACATGAAAATTTTTGCAAATCGTTTTGGTTTTTAAAACAACAATATCTATCAGTTTAACGTAGAAAAATGTCAAGACATGTGTTATGTTATTGATGCAAATATTTTTTTATCTTTTTTAAAAATATTGCTATGTATTTATTCAGTAATAGTGTAAGTGTAGAAAATTAAATGAAAATAGGAAATAAAACTGATAGTGGCTATGTTACGTATATAGTTTTAAAAATATGAATGGTAGGTGAAAACAAGTTACAAATTTTAAGGTTGGTTAAAAACTAATCTTTCCACATTTTTAATGTTATGTAATTAAACTATGATAGTAAAGCAATTGTAATTCAGTACTAATGTAAGTTTAACGTATTAAAAGAAAATTTAAATTAAAGAAATGTTAGTAGTACGTTACGTCACATTTTAGAAAGATAAATATAGTAAATAAAAACGAAGTAGATTATTAGAGTTTGGTGTAAAATTAACCTTTTCAAGTTTCCAACAACATAGCAGTAAAAGAAGTTTGTTTTCAAATTTACGATTTTATCACAACAATTAAACAATTAATTCCCTAAATGTATTTAAAAAAAAAAAAAAAACTATGTTTAAAAGCATGAAATCATCTTGTACAAACCGGGCTTTAAAAAGATTTTTTTCAAACTTTTTCCCTCTGAAAATGAATAACATTTTTCAAAAATATGGGAATGTTCCTTCACAAACGTTTTTGTTTCATTCTCTCTCTTTTTTTTCATAAATACGTTTATTTAGAAATGTATCTCCAGCGAATTACTTTTCATTAATCAGGTTTTCATAGTAAAAGGTATAAGTTGAATTTGTAAATAAAAAAATAAATAAAAATAAACATCTTAATATTGAAATATATAAAACGTTAATCAAACAAGATGAGTAAAATTTTCAAAGAAAATGGCAGATAATTTTTGAAACCAAACTTTATTAAATTTTAAAAAGACGCATTATTGCAGAATACTTCATTGAAAAATAGTTTGTCAAAAACGTGGTGACATTTTATTCGAGAGTGATAAAGAAAATATTCTGGATGCATAAAAGATTAATTGTTAAAAACCATTGACATGAACTTTCCTTTCATTTGTTATTCATCGTTGCTCAGGACATTTCATTATATGCATTATTAATTTTTAAGAAGTCGAGCTGCCGCTCGTTTTTTGGTCCAAATATATTTTAATAAAATTTTGTTACTAAATATTCATAATTTCTTATAAATTTCATTTTTTTTTTCAAATTTATTTCAAGTATTAGTTTTCAAGTTTATTGAAATATTGATGACATTTTTTAAAAACAAAATATCAAAAGTTAAAATTAATTGAGACATTCAGTACACATGCACTTAATGGTTTGCCTTTAAATCTTTACTGTTTATCTTAAAATAACGATACATCTTTGTGTATCCCTGGCACGCTTAAACAACTTGTCCATCACCGAGGACTCCAACATTACTTATATTACTCAGTACTTTGTGATTAAAGTTATCTTTTAAGGTACTCCTTTTATGTATTTTATTTGTGTGCCTAACGTTAGTTTAACTTCTGAAGAACTTTATATATGATTTTGATAACTTTGAAGATAACATATTCGCAACTTAAAAAGATCTTCAGGAACTCTGGCAATATTACGTAAAGACATTTTTTTTTAAATTTAAATATAGCTCTTATATTTGCCTGTATGAGTCTGTAAGTGTTTTCTTAAGGGACAGTCAATAAGTGTTGTCAATATTTTCTCCGCATCTCTTCACTCCTTCCTTCTTCCTCTTTGTCACAAAGTATCACACTTCACCTTACCCCTCGTCACTCTTCACTAAATTTTTCATAAACATATTCTTATTTAAAAAATCGTGATGTCACACTTCTTATTACCCTCCCCTCCCCCTTTTTACAAACTGTCACAATTTCACGCCACCCTTCCCCCCTTAAAGCGTGCCGTCATTTGTGGACGCTCCCTTAGGCTTATAAAATAGCCCTATATAAATGCTTTCATTATTTTCTTTCATTTCTGTTCTGTCTTTGGATGACCACTATAGATTCTAATTGCAACTTTTCAAAGTGAACATTTCGGATTCGTAATGCAGGAACATATAAACTATGTTTTTGCTATTCCTAGAACTTCACTTCAATTTTATAAGCAAATTTTTGACTCCATTTGTTCATATTTTTTTGCGCCAGTAAAAGCTAGAACAGTATGTTTAGCGATGCAAATTGACCATTCATGTAAGTCACGTGCTCATAACGGATCCGAAGTAGGAACTACCTGTTCAAGAGTTAATAAGCTGAGAGCTGATATGCAGTGGTAAAGAAAGAAACAAAAAAGGAAAAAAAAGGGGAAAAAAAGAAAAAATGAAAAGAAATAAAAAAAATAACGAAAAAGAGGGGAAAGAGTTAACGAAATTTTACTTGTTCACAAAAAATTTATAACAAATGCTTATTTAACAAATCAAGATTCTGAAATTACATAATTCATTTAAACATTTATCGTACTTAAAGTTATAGATATTCAAATTGTTCTTGAGTATCAATGCGTATGTATTTCAGGAATGGCATCGCAAAACATTTTAATGATGAATTTTAAGTGCATATTTAATCTTCCGTATTTAATCTTCCGTTCCCTTATGTTGTAACAATCTGTGCAATATATTACGCTGCTAGCTCATAAATGCATATTTATGTTATGATTTTTCATATTTTCATGACTTTTTCTCTTCCAAAATTTCGTCGAATGGAACAACGAACTATAGGATATCAATTAGTTTGACGTGGAAAAGAAAATTAACTTTTTTGCCAATCAAAATATTACCGATAATAACATTCTTCAAAATTTTCAGAGCCGTAAATTCAATTTGATTTAAATAATATTTTCGTTAAATTACTCGTTAACGTGCTAATGATTTTCAGTCACGGAATAGTTGAATTACTCTAGTTCTTTGAATAAAAACAGATTCGATTTTTTTTTTTTTTTTTCAATAGAAAAAAAATTTTCCAACCAAGTTTTTATTATTTTGTTTTTTAAATTTAATTAATATTTTTGAGAGTGAAGTATTTTATTTCTATTTATTGAGTTCGCCACATGTTTCGATGTAAATATTTCTCTAACTAAAGAGAATTACTAAAAATCTGTTGCTTTTAAAGTCGTAAAATTTTCAAATGAATATTTAATTCATTCTTGAAAGTTTTTGGTTGGTATTCTTTCCTTGCTTGTGAAATGCTGATTACTTTTGTGTTTAGGTTGATTTGACTATTTTAATGAAAGTGATAAACGATAGTTTTTTATATTCTTTTTTATTTTCAATGCAAATAAAAAGTTAAAATGAATTTTACTTTGAGATTTATTTCTGATATAATCTTATCACCAGGCTGTTTATAAATGAAATTTTTAGTTTCCTTTTATGCAATATTTATTTTCTTTATATTCTGAAAAAGTTGTAGGTTTGCTTTGAATTTGATTTTTCAGACCGCATGTCATTAATTTATTCACTATTGAGCGCTCCCCCATGAAAATAGATAATTTCAAATGCCTGGCAAAGTAAACAAAGTTTAGAAATATAATTATCTCTTTCAGCTCTGCTTAATTAGTATACCTTGTCGCAAAGTAAGCGTTTACTTCATTTTCGACTGCTCTTACTGACAAGAATCATTTGATCTATCCCCCTTTTCAGAACGAAATTTAACCAAGCATGTCACATTTGATTCGACTAATGTTGTTGCTTGCCAAGAGAAACAAATTATTACAATCTCCCTGCGAAAATATTTAGTTAAGCCGTCTGGGCGAACGCGTCGTATCGATCGACGATCATTTGGCGAGGGGCGCTTGGCGACATTTTCTGCTGTGTTTTGTTACAACTGGCAACCCTAACGCTTTCCGTTTGTTTTCAATGTAGCCTCGAGCCCGGACCACGGCGGAAACCCGGACCTGTCCGCCAATCCCCCGCCTGCTTCTTCACCGCATTTCAGACCTACGATGCAAAGTCCTGGTCCACCCTACCAAAGTGAGTATTTTTCCAAATATTCTATGCTATTTCTTTGCATTATTTTTGACATTTTCCTGCCCCATGGGGGTCCCGAAAGAAAAATTACGCTAATAAAACATTTTTGTATCGACTGCGCCCGCATATGTACATCAGCGCCATCTATACAACAACTGGCGCGAAGTTGTTGGAGGAAAATGAATTAATGCGCATTTTTGAATTTTTGAATTGAGACTTTTCAGCGTGTTTTGGTCATTCATAACTTTGTTGGGACTAAGCATTCTGTTTTTCAGCGGCACACAATAGCTTTTAGTGGTGTTGAAATCGCTTTAGTCATTAAATGGAAATAAATGGTAGCATATATGCCCTTGCACACAAATCCAAAATCAATACCGAAACTTCGAAATATAGATCGTCTGCTACGGAAGTAGATCTCGCAAAATACACTGCAAAACTTGAAATTTAGTCGAAGTTCCTTAATTTAGAACACAGAGAAGTTTATTTTGATTTAAATTCTTTTTATTTGTTTTTATTACTATCATTTATTTAATTTTTTAGGGGACAGAATGTGGACATTTTTAGCAGGAATAAGAAATATTGATTTTTAAGAATTATTTTGCTGGAAAAACATTGTTTATTGTTTGCGATGAAAAACAATAACGAATTTTGTCTTCTTTGCCCATACACTATTGTGAAATTTAAGTTAAACTTATATTTTTAGATAAAATTTGTTAATAAAATATTTTTTTAATATAATTTAAATTTATACCATATTTTCTTAGGACTTTAAAAAATAAAGCAGCAGGTGTGCATAAATTGATTATTTCATACTGAGTTCGAAAAAGTATCTTTCGGTAACACAAAAATGAAGTCTGTACTTTTTTCCGTAGTTTAAAAAAAAAAAATCTTATCTTTTAGTGACAGATATTGTTTACGGTGTCAACGAAGCACGTCTTTTTTTCTTGTACCTAAAGATTTATAAACAATAAATAAATAAAATTGCATGTAAAATATTTTCCAGTTTTATTTACTAATCAATGCAGTGAAAATATTATTATTATTTACTTTGTAAAGTGGAGACAATATTAATAACTTTCCTTTTTGTTTATTATCATCATAAGCATTTTGACTCCTGTTTCTATATTAATATTAACGGATTAAGTTGTGTTTATATAAGAAAATTTTCTACGAAATTTTAATTTTTTTGAAATTATAAAGGACTGAATAGTTTGCAATTTTTTGCGAATGCAAAACTTCTTGATTTTTTATTTTGATTTTGATACAAAAACGAATGTACATTTTGATTTGATTTATTTCTTTGAATACATAAATGAGCTTTTTTTTAATCTTTTATAACAAATTTATATTCTTGTGTAGCGAAAACTTCTAGTACTAATGAAGTTGTATAATTTATAACGATGAAATAATATTCACAAACCAACTTGTAGCACCAACATGTTTTCCCCGTACATTCGAAGTTCTTCTGGCAACAGAATTTAACTTTCCCACAAGGTCAAAAATCTCAAAATACATATGTTTTCAGGTCTTGCAAAGACATTGAAGCCTTGAACTCTTAATCACAATAAAATTCAACATTTTGAAGTGAAAACAACAAAATAAAAATCAAATTGGCTGGCTGTGGATGCCATCCTTAACTTTACTTTGAAAGTTTGAATTTCCAATTCCCCCCCCCCCCCCCCCCCCCCCCCACACACACACAAAACTACCGGACGGGCTGCAATGTTAAAAAGGAAAATTATGACAAACTTTTTGAATCCAAACTGCTGAAGTGACAAATGAATGTCCTAATTTTTTCGAAAAAACTAATACGTACCTATCCAACAACTATCCCGGTCTTCTTCCCCTTTTTTCTCCCAAGTTATTTCTTATTGCTCTTGAACTTACCGGAAGTTTCAAGTGAATCGGATAGTTTAAATCCGACTTGCGTAAGGTCTCATTTATAAATGGCAGAAGTAAATCGCATTTATGAGCAATAAAACCGAAGTTGTAATCCAGTGTCTTTATTTCAGTGCGGAACGTGCTGATAACCTCACATTTTGATTCAACTTCGTTGCGTATCAGTTTGATTACTCTTACAGCTGCGGCAACTATGAGTTATTTGCATGATTTTTTTTTCTTCTGTTTCTGTTTATTTTCTGTTTATTAGTGGTTTGTTACGGAATTTGAAATGATTTCTTCCGAATTGTGTGTGAAACCCGGATGGATATGAATCAAGCACGCTTGCATGAGCTGATCTTCAACCTTTGTGCGCACGCGTGATTTTTTTCCCCCGGCTGTCACTTTTTTTTCTTTTTTTTTCTTTTTTTAAATTAGTGTGTTTTAAAGGAGCAACACTAAACTAATAGTTTTCCAAAACAGAAGAGGGAAAATTTTAGTGCGAAATTGGTACGAAGAATAGCAATAGTTAAGGAACTCAGCAGCATGTTTAATAATGTTCTACTTTCTAATCTTTTAAAAAATCGGACTCTTCCCGATGTGCATGCATGTTTTTTTTTTTTTTAGAAAATGCTATTTTTATTTGAACAAGCTGTGAATTAAAATTTGTCCACGAAATGCCTTTTTCCCCAGTACTGTCATCGCACACATTTTAACAAGAATATTAACTAATACTGTGTAGTATTGGCACGCCCTATTTAACTTGTCAACATTTTTTGTAAATAATGTTTTGTGTCTTCTACAGACGATGCCAGGACTGATCAGGTTAAGAGAAGTAAAAATGCTATCTCTCTATATGACCATCAAGTCCGGCTAAACAAAATTGTGATTCATCGGAGGAGATACGGTCGCGTCTATTAGGTGCAGCGTGCGAGTTTCATAAAGTTGCTCTACTGAAATGCAAAGGAAATCTGCGTAACAGTTAGCAGGCTCATAATCGATATTGTTCAATTGAAATGATAGTGTAGTTAGTTGTTACCATTCATGTTTTCCCCTCTCGTTGTTTATGGTTCTGAACAGCCATGTGGAAACATCCTGTCGAAATGATAAACCACTCTTGGCGTTGTCTTTTTTTTTTTAACGGTTAGAATTTTCTTTAGCGCCCACATGCTTTTTCGAATGAACCTTTTCACACCCTTCTTCCTCAAAGATAATCCGCCCCAGTTTCCTGCCAACTTGAACGGGGGACTATTAGTTGAGAACATTCACACCAATAAAGTGACTTCTGCCAAATGACTAGTGTGTGTGAGTGTGTGTGCTTCATTCCGTTGCTTTTTAGACGGAGAATTTAGACAGTGTGTTAGTTACTTTTTCAGCAATAATAAGTTATATCATGTTTTTCCTTATTTTTTTCAATCAATTAATCATCCGCAATGGGGATAAAATGTATTTTTTGAGAGAATTAAGCTACTTAGGATCAATCAGTTTACATAGTAAGTTTGAAATCATTTAAGTTTCACTTTAACGGTCTATCATTAGTTATTTCACCGAATAACTAGTTATGTAATGTAATATCTTGTAGTTCTATGAAATAACTGAATCATACACTTTAACAGTAACATATATACATGCATAAATATAAATTTAAAAAATCAATTCCTTTGTATGAAACTATAACTTCTTCGTAATTAATTACTTGCATTTATATTGTGTTTTCAGTGTCATTAAAAACCCATTCCTTAGAAATACTTCTTCCCAGGATGGGGTTTCTTTTCCCAAGCCTTTGATTAGAAAGAAGGAGTATTTAGATCGAATTATATGATTGATGCCTTGCAAATAATAATCCGATTAAACGATTATTTTCTGCTGAGTCACAGTGAAGGGTAAAAGAATAGCCGTTTTGTATTATTATTATTATTATTATTTTATCATCACTTATTTCAAGGGCGACTGCGACTATTGCTGCAAACGCTTTAGTTTTTATCTTGAAAATCTGACTATAAGAAAGTTGAGTCGGTTATTTTAGTTATGCAAGAATGTCACTTTTGATATTTAGGGAAGAATTTATAATTTGAATTTTTGAATACAAAAAAAAGGACGAAAATCTGAAAAAAAATTAATTAAAAATTAGCAGTTTATCACTGGAGAGAGAGACTAGAATACCCAGGAAATTTATTCGAATCAAGTAGTAAATTAAAAAAAATAAATTGATTTAAAACATGTGATATGGAAAAATATACGATACACTACTTTTTCTGTTCCAAATTAGTAGCCATATTTGAATACTTTTATACTGTTTCTTAATACTGATAGCTGAACAACATTTTTACAGATAGTTTTCTTTTAACAGTTTTTGCCCCAAACGCAGGGTAAAATGAAGACAAATGTTTTCCCATTGAAAAAAATTTTTTTTTTCACTGAGCGAGTGAAAAAAATTCATGATTAAACAAATAAGTGAATTAATTTGAGAATGAATAAATAAATGAATAACTGATAACTAAATATCAGAAAACTATTTGAAATAATAATAAATGACACTTTATTAATTTATTTTTGAAAAAGTTTTTTTTTCATACACCAAAAATCATTACAATATCGGTATCAAATTTTTAAAATGACTTGTATCATCATGTACCTAGATCTTCAAAGATAAATATTTTCTTAGTGGAATCAACAACATGTTTAATGACGTAGTTAAAGCATTGACAGATAGGTGGCCCTGCAATAAAAATTAAAACATATTACTATTTCACTTTACCCCACATTCCCCTGCATAAATTCAACGAAAAAACCATTTCTAAGAAATTAATATTCAGCCAGATTTTAATTGTCATTACATTAAAACGAAATTCCCGTAATAACCAGCAAAACTTGCTGTGCCTTGAAGTTGTTGGAACAGAATTATTATATATTTGTTGTGTTTGCGTACTAAGAGTACATACCTTTTACCTACCCCCCCTACACACACAAAAACGAGATCGGGTGTGTGATTTATCACTTGCTACCTCATTTCTTTCTCGGGTTAATGTTTCATACAAAATTTTTACTATTTTACGTAATCTCCTCAGCCCTATAGTCGCCTATTGGAGACAGTAAACAATACTTACAAAAAGGTAAAATAAATGCATCAAGGCTGCTCAGTATAAGTTACTTTTAGTGGAAGACAGTACTGGAAAAACAGTATTTCTTTGACAGATTTTTATTCATAGCTTGTTTACAGTCAAATCAAAATAACGTTTTCTGAAATTTAAAAAAAAAAAACAAAAAAAGATATGCATGCGCGATATGCATGCGCAAGTCTTCCTATTTTAATTATTTTTATAGTAGAAAATTATTAATCATGCAGATGCATTCCTTAAATATTGTGTTTTTCGCATGAGATTATCAGCTTCCACTCATATCTTTCTTCTGATTTAAAACACTATTATTTCAGTGTCGCTCCTCCAGGAGACACTAATTTTCTCAGAAATAAAAATTAAGATTTTTTTAAACATTTTTTTCTGTACTTTTAGATGCGGTTAAAACCAATTATTACAAACAAAAAAAAATGTATCATTCAAAGTTAGGTTTGTGTCTGAAGACGGTAAAACAAGGAATTGATGGGCAAGGGAGCCGTTCAGAACTTAAATTTTTGGGAAGACAGAAATTCTCAATTGCCGAATGTTACTCCAAATTTTGCCGAATGATGATAATTTTGCCGAATAGAACTCCAAATTTTGCTGAATCATAATAATTTTGCCGAATAGAACTCCAAATTTTGCCGAATGCTGATAATTTTTCCGAATGTACCTCCAAGTTTTGCCGAATGATGATAATTTTTCTAAATGGAACCCGAAATTTCGCCGAATGATGATAATTTTGCCGAATAGAACTCCAAATTTTGCCGACTGATAATAATTTTTCCCAATCATCAGACAAAATATTCCGAATATGGAAATTTTCGGAAGGTCATGGTGACCTCCCATCGGTGATGGACCCCATAAATCAGAACTTGTAATGCCAAGCAAACAAAATGTCAAATCGGCGTCTTTCCTATCAGAAAAGGGTTTGTCTGGGTTCGCTGGATCTAGTTAATATTCCGTTTGTCTCTCCGATCTGGATGGGTCGGTCTCCGTGATTTCCTCGCTCGACTCGCTGCCGTCTCCCATCAATCCGATTGCATTCGTCGTGGGCCCGGAGATTCGAGGGATTAGGGGCTGCAATCAAACCGGATTAAAGCCCTGGGCATCTTCCAGTAATTGGAAGCGGAAGAAGTCCGCCGGAATTTGCTTGCGAAATATCGGAATGGACCTGAACCGGCTCGATATGTTGTCTGTCGTGCCGGATTTTGCTGTCAGGTATGTGTGGCTGGTGTATGCTTGGCTTAACATGCCTGTCGGGTCTCGTGAGTACTTCTGGAAGTCGGAGCGAAAGTGAACTTTCTCGAGGGGAAAAATATCTAAACAACTTTCAGTTGAGAAGCACGAGATATGGTAGAAGAACTGTTTTGAAAACCGAGTTTGTTTTTGACATATGAATCAAGATGCTGCAAAAAGAACATTTTCCTTCCCGTCAACACATGTAAAACGGTTTCATTCTTGGAAATTTGATGGTTCTTTTTTTAAATGTTTCCAGTTCAGTAACAGCCCTATTAATGCATGTAGTCCCCGAGTCCCCCCTTAACACATGTAGAAGGGCTCCATTCTTAAAAAAATGGAAAGATTTTTTTTTTAATTCTATCGTGTTTAGTACCGGTAGCAGTATTGTAGCTAAACAGTTTCATAATATTTCACTTGAATCTCGCAAAAATTAAACCAGTTCACTAATAAAGTTACGTGTGTCAAAGGGTCTTTTCCTTGGCAAAGAGCCACTTTTAAAGCTGCAATTGTTTCCGTTTTAGAGGCGAAGTTTTTTTAGTGTCATAAAAACACATACACACACAACAACAACATAAATAAAAACGTTTCACAAAACTAGCAATCAGAAACTGACCAGCACATCAACCTCCGTTAACCGAAAAACATTGAATGAGTAACGATTGCAAAATGGGAATTAAAACATGTGGTGTGATCCCGTTACACTGCCCCACGACTCGAGTATTGCTGGAGTTCTTTCCCTTTTTATGGAGAGTTTAATATTTTTGGAATTTTTAAGCAAGCTTTTATTTATGTAATGTTTTAAAGCCAAACTGCCATCTTTTCTCCTTATTTTTTTTTTTTTTAAATTCTTTTGCTGTTGTGGAAAATATGTCACTTTATTCTTTTAAAAAATATTAGAATCCTTTTTAAATCAATGTTCCAATGGAAGAATCAATCCACTTGAAAAATTCTAAAAAAGATGTACCCTGTTTTTCATCCTGCGGCCTCAATGTCAACTAAGTTGTCGTAAAAGTTTCATAGCTAACGGTTTTTCGAAATTCCACTACAGTTCATATATTAAAATATTATTTTGTTGCTCCCCCTGGTGCAATTATCTACTATGTCACATACATCCTCATTTCATTTATCTTAAATTTATTATTGTTTTACCTTTATCTCTTGAGAATTGTTCTGGTACATCTAAATTACTAAAAAAACACTTTGATAAGCTGGAATGTATAATTTGAAAAAAAATATATTTCATTTGTTAATGAAGTACTATAAAATACATGTTTGATTCAAGAAAAGAAAATTAAAAAAAAAGAAAAAAAAGATCATCATCATCATCATAAAATCAAAATTCCCAAAAGGGAGTGTGTCTGTCTCCCTTCCGCAGCATAACGCGAGGGGGAGGGGAATTTGAATAAAAATAAATAATTGTCATTCATTGTTTGATATGCAATTAATCTTCTAATTGGTTGTTCCACCATGTTTGTTATTTCAAATTTAGACAGGGAGGTGATGGATTTGTTTACTGAAAATGATAAGTAATAAGTAAATAAACTAAAAAGCATTGACTTTATATGAAACGAGGTTTACAATATAAAAAAAATTGAAATTGCAATGGCTCTGAAAAAAAAAACTGACTGGTTTTTATATCTATTTTTGCTATTTCTAATTTAGACAAGGGGATGATGGATTGGTTTACTAAAAATAATAAGTAAATATGTTGAAAAGTAATTAAACTAAAAGGCAGTGACTTTACATAAAACTGGTTCAAAGTAAAAAACTTTTTTTAATTGTATTAGCCCTGAAAAAAAAATCTGATTGATTATTTCATTTTTGTTTGTCATTTCTAATATAGACAAGGATATGATCGATTTGTTGTCTAAAAAAGAATAATTTAGGTGAAACAAAGAAATGATTTAGTATACAAGCAAATTAAACTAGGCAGCGGTTTTCCGATGTAGAGCTTTTGACGCTGTATCGGTTCAGAAAGTAAAAATGTCCCAGGGGGAAGAAAGAATCAATCCAAGCAACCCTCCCCCTCTCCCCATAATATTGGAATGTTTTATAAGTTAAAAGAAAATATTCATTTCGACTCAAATTTACTTTATTCGCAACAAATCGTTATACAGCATAAATTATTATTAAGAAAATCAACTACATTTTTAATTTAAACTCTAATATGTTAAACATCATTAGCCGTATGAAAAATAGCCGCAGAAATATCTTAACAAATCGTGAGCTCTCAGGTAGTTTTCAAAAGGTAAAACTTCTTTGTATTTCTTATTCCCAAGAAAATATAAATCATTCAATCTGACTCTTGCGTATTGACAATTCTTCTGGTTGCTTAACTGTTTCAGCAGTTAAGTAAATGATGTCTTGAGGCCGAAACACGTGCTTCGAGTTGCTGTCATCCCAAATGATGAAAAATGGCTTCCATCATATTGATTATTTCTTAAACGCTCTTCGTTGACTAGTTACATAAAATCTCCCGGAATCGATAAGGTGGAATTTCTTGTCTCGTAAATTCTATCGAAGCGATTCATTTGTGCGTTTTATGTTGAGCATTTATTTGTATTTATCGCTTTGGGTTTTAGCGGAGTAATAACAGCCACGTAATTATCTCTTGTTGTGGAGTATGCTGCCTACTATCATCAAACGCGCCAGAATAGAATCAAATGTACAATTTGCATGATGCCATTGCAATTAGAGAAAGATTTATTTAGAATCGCACCATCGGATACTGGAATCAAATAAAAAAAAGTTTTGACTAGTTACATAAAATCTACCATAATCGATAAGGTGGAATTTCTTGTCTCATAAATTCTATCGAAACGATTCATTTGTGCGTTTTATGTTGAGCATTTATTTGTATTTATCGCTTTGGGTTTTAGCGGAGTAATAACAGCCACGTAATTAACTCTTGTTGTGGATTATGCTGCCTACTGTCATCAAACGCTCCAGAATGGAATCAAATGTACAATTTGCATGATGCCATTACAATTAGAGAAAGATTTATTTAGAATCGCACCATCTGATATTGAAATCAAATAAAATTTTTGACTAGTTACATAAAATCTACCATAATCGATAAGGTGGAATTTCTTGTCTCGTAAATTCTATCGAAACAATTCATTTGTGCGTTTTATGTTGAGCATTTATTTGTATTTATCGCTTAGGGTTTTAGTAAAGTAATAACAGCCGAGTAATTAACTCTTGTTGTGGAATGTGCTGCTTACTGTCATCAAACGCTGGAGAATAGAATCAAATGTACAATGTACATGATACCATATAATTAGAGAAAGATTTATTTGAAATCGCCCCATTGGATACAGAAATCAAATTAATAAAAATTTTGACTAGTTACGTAAAATCAACCATAATGGATAAGGTGGAATTTCTTGTCTCGTAAATTCTATCGAAACGATTCATTTGTGCGTTTTATGTTGAGCATTTATTTGTATTTATCGCTTTGGGTTTAAGTAAAGTATTAATCATCAGAATCGATTCATTTGTGCGTTTTATGTTGAGCATTTATTTCTATTTATCGCTTTGATTTTTAGTGAAAAATTAACCGCCGCGTAATTTACAACCGCTGCGTAATTCACTCTGTTGTTGCCTACTGTCGTCAAACGCAATGGGATTAAATGTACGTTGTACGAGTATATGATAGCGTAGATATTGGAAAAGGAATGGGGTGGTTTCCTTCAGTCAAAAGTACTACTTTTAGTCATTGAAATGGATAAAATGAGCAAAAAAATAATAATAATAACATGGACGCAGAAAATACTTTCCTTTTCCCAACAGTTTTTTTTTTAATTAATTTTTTAAAATGTACGATTTTTCAAACAAGGCGTGGTCTTGATGACGTCACAAATTATGCACATTGCCTCATCTTCCTACTACGTTTCCACGTTATGATAATCAAGCAGCGAATTAAAATTGCGCTCGACGCTTGCTATCCACCATATCGTTGCCAATACACATGAGTAAAGATGCGAATTAAATGTTTTGCACTGTGAATGGCAACATTGAATGGCATTTCATCATTTGTGACGTCATTGGCTAAAACCGTAGACAAAGAAAGCGCTCCGATTTAAGTAATTTTTTTAATATGTTAAACGTAAACAAATTTATCAAAAAATGGTCAGGTCCTACGTTTTTAATCATGCTCTTTCAGAAAAAAATACTTTTAAAATTTTGGAAACGACCCCATTATTTGCAGTTACATCATCGGGTGCAGGACTGCTGGCTGCGTAAATATATAATCTTATTTAACATATTAATTAAGTTTCAATAATATAATATCCATTTTTTAAAAGATTTTAACATTATAGATATCATATTTCATAATAACATATCTTCTTATGTAAATATATCTTCTTATGCTGCATCATTTTATTTACTTTTAAAATCAATGTCACATTTTTCTTGTCGACTGAATTTATTAATATATATATACACATTATTTACTTATGCTCTAAAAGATAAATGAACATGCCAATAGAAACATAAAAGGTGGGTAATACTTCAAAAATGATTTTGTCGAAGGTAATTATTTGGTCTGGCGACATAATTTTAAACTTGTAAATTTTAAATGAAGTTCAATTAGAGCTCAAGAGTAAACTTTAAAAGTGAAAAAAGAGGTTAATTAGTTAAAAATTAAATTAAAAAATAGTTTAAAATGTGAGTTTCTTAAATGTTAAATCTTCTTATTGTATGAAATATAAGTAACTAAACTTGACATTTTTTAAAAATTCATTGATTGATGTTTTAAACACTCAGTAAAATAATAATAATAATAACAAAATAATACATTTCCATGAGTTTTGTCTAAATACATTAAACCTACCACACACATTTATTTATAAATTTACTTTTTTGTCCACTATGATGGGGAACTTACAACAGGATTTGGGTTGAAGGAACAAAATTCACTCAAAATTAACAATACTAACAAAACTTTTTACTTAAAATGTAGTATAGAGTAAAATTCAACTATTTTTTTTTATTTACGAATTAAGCCTACTTTTATTTAGATACTTCTTTTTTAACTGAAATGCTGCTAGAACCATACATCAACATGAAAAAAAAAACATAAATTAATGAGTAAAAGTGTATGGTGAGTTAATGTGTTTGATGTTACTAACAAAATTTTCTGTTCACATTTTTTGTTATATTTTTTACTTTATTGAGTTTTTATTGCATTTTAAATTATTAAAATATTATACTAATAATGACAATTGCAGTATTATTTATCAAATATAATTTGCTTTTACTACCCGCTTTTAACTCGTCAAGACTCAACCTTTTATAACATAGAAAATACTTTGTTGTGCTTTTATTGCACATTCACTACGTACATTGGTATTGGTATTACGGTTTAATTATTTCTTACAGCCAATTAATGTTTTAGTTTATGCATATTAAGTCTTTCTTTGAAAAGTATATCGTATTGTTGAACTAATTGTTTCAACAAAAAATTGTTTCGTTGTCGAAAAGGAATAAAGTGTAAATACTTTTACTTCATTTCATTTTTAACTGTAAAATATTATGAGAGAGAGAAAGAAAGTACCTCTTTTGGTACAAACATCCCAAGTATAATTGAAAATGCTTATAAAGATAGTATTTTATTTTAAACCATCCCTCAGTATACATTTTTATCATCAAAAAGATCTCATTTATTACAGTCTTTTGTATTGGTTTCTTTATAATATTTTTACCTGTTTCATTTAAGAAGCTTTTGTTTCGACCAGCGTTTTGTAATTTCTTTAATAAGTGAACCCTTCTTACTGTCTACTTTTTTGCATAACTCCTGTTTTTTTTTTTTTTTTTTTTAAATGCCACAGCAAAAAGTGAAACTTTTGTAAAGGATATTTAATTTCAAAAATTATCAAATATCTTTAAATAATATAAATTTTTAAAAATAATATTTTAATGAAATGAGTGACATTTATAGAAACCCTGACCCAGATTATTAAACGAAAAAAAGACTTTTTTTTTTTTTTTTTTTTTTTTTTTTTGCCTTTGAAGACGCGTTATTTTTCATGAGTTTTTTTTGTGACAAGCTCGAACTGAAAGTTTCGTGGAACCTTTGGGTGATAACCATGGAATCCTAGGGTTCCGCGGAACACAAATAAAAAAAGCGCTGGTTTGTTTAGACAATTCTGATGTTTCTATCGAAATTTAAATTATACTTCTTTGCTGCTTATTAGTTTTGTCGTTTGAGGGAAAACTTAAGTTATATTGGGATGATCCCCCCCCCCCCTTGATCAAGCATTTCTTCATTATTTTTTCGTTAATTTTCTTTTTCGTAATTTGTTATCTAAAATTTCATTTCGATAGCAGTATTAGGTTGAAAAATAATTGAAGCATTTCCCCTTGAATCCCTTTTGTTGTTAAACCATTGCATTAAGTTTCCAAAAATAAATAAATAATAAAAGTAATAAAAGATCCAGATTTTGAAATTCAAACTGAAGAAATGTAAATTGAAGGTTTGAAGCTGAAAGTTTCATCTATAAAATATGAAAATCTCGATGTAATTTTTAATTAAAAAAAATTGATTTTCATTGATACGAAAGAGAGATTAAAACTTTTATGGTTCACACCCCGTAAAAAGAGCTTTTTTTTCGATTTTAAAGTTTTGTACATTTTGATTATAAATGAGTTAAATTTATTTCAGTACAGTGTTTTGTCATTGAATGATAGCTAATTAAAAGGTGAAATTGAATTTAGTCTTTCTGTAAAACAATTCGATAAAAAATATTATCTGAGTATTGCGTGTAAATTTATTTCAGTTGAACACTCAGAAATCGTAAATTCCTCACGCACTGTATTTGTATAATTTTTTTTACAAAGGGAGTAATTTGAGAAGCAATCCCAACTGAAACAACAGAAATAACATAATGACTAAAATGCAAGAAAATAGTAGCAAATACAAAAGGAAAGTTGACTTGATGATGCAAACGAAATTAAATAGCAGCAAGATTATTTATTACCAAACAATAAGAAAGAAAATTCTCAGAAAGAAAGAAATTTTTAAGATCTAAGCACTATATCCTTTAAAAAGTACGAGCACAGATTGGAGATGGGAGCACCAATCCATCAACATTTTCTTTCAAATTAACTAAAAAACAATAAAACTCAGAATATAAATTTAAGGTACATTATTTTTGACCCTTTTCAGATTTTATAGCAATCACTTTAAAACGTCGTGAATCTTGAAGAATGTTTGCCGATAAAAATAACCGTGGGAGAAATTAGTTAAATATGCACCGTCAACAAAGTTCCAACCACACTTCCTTCCTACCTCGCTCCTCGCGGTCAGATCCAAATTTAAATCTATTAAAAACGGAGAAAAGGAGGCGGGACTTTCTTGGCGATATTTAAAATCGCTCGATTGGCTGGAAAAAATTCTCGATTTGGCGATTTTATATCTTTTCCTGAAAGCAACCCTCGGCGGAATTGGCTCGTGCCGAGCAAACGGCATGCTTAATCTGTAGGGGGAGGGGGGGGGGGAAACGAGGTAACTTGATGAATTACTCGAACTATCTCATTAATAAAAATGAATCTGGCTGGGCCTCAGCGTATCCGCGCGCGCGCTTGACAATTTTAAGAGGAAACGATGAAAGATAAGAAATTGCAGGATGATTAAACGATTTTAAAACGACGCTACCGCTAATTGTAAGTGTCGGCTCCGACACAATATTTTATTTGCACTTTCTTGCGCGAGAAGTTGCCACACATGCATTTGTAATTACCAGCACTATATAGGTGATCGTTCATTTGTTAACAGTTTTAAGTATGCGTTAATGATAATTATTTGCTGTTCAAGGTATTTTGAAAAGTTCTTGCTGTTGCGTTTGCATCTTCCCTACATTTTCTTTCTTTCTTTACTTCACCTTTTTTTTTTCTTTTTTTAGCAGTTTCTAATGATATGAGAGATATGTTTTTCGACATCATTGAGATATATAGTGGTTTTTTTAAGAGATGGAAAGAGAGGAAAGGGCATTGTTGAAAAATGAAATTTTCTTTCCCTTTTGAAAGATTATGTCCCCTTAGTTTCGCCGACACGAAATTTCCTCCCCCCCCCCTGTTTTTCAGTTCCAATAATACCTTTTAATATATATTTGAGGGAAAGATGGGATTTAAATGTCAGCGAAACTGGGGGTAAACCTAAAAAAAATGTAATAAATGTTTTGCTCGTATTTGTTTTATTTTATTTTGATTATTATTTATTTATTCATTTATTGATACTTAAAACTTTATTAGTTTTATCGAAATTGGATTATTCAATATAACAAACTAGTGAAACTAAAAACCTAAATCAATTATACCTGTTGTAAATTTGCCACTGTCACGAGTAACTATTCAGCACAAAAACATCGTACACTCACAGCAAAAAAAGCTTATAATGCTGTGCAAAGCATTACTGTTAAAAAATCAATATTAATATGAATTTTATGGGCACTTTGTCGTTCTCTAAGATGCTTCCTCTGCATCTGAAATGAACTTTGTTTCACAAAATTTAAAGCCATTTTAATCTTGGGCTATCGATTTGAAACCACGCTAAAATCGTACTCAACCACAGAAGTTTTATTTTAGGAATTTATCCCATTTTTGAATTTGTCTCCTTAATTTTTTAATTTTTGATTAAAGTATTCAGCCTACTGCCACATTTGAATAATATGCATAGCATTGTATTAGTGTTGCCCAATGCCAGGCTCGCGTTCCATATTGGGCCTATTTGATCCATTGGAATGTTGAACAATATTAAGTATCGAAGACTAATATGTTCTGGAAACTTATAAAGCAACTACTCATCTTCATTCAATATAAAGATTGTTGCAAATGTGGAGCCAAATAATCAGAAATTTGTTCTTAAAAAAACATAAAGATAGTTGCAAATGTGGAGCCAAATAATCAGAAATTTGTTCCTAAAAAAACTGATTGTAATTTTGTACCCACAAAATAAGCATGTAATAATGATAATAATAATTGTTTGTAATTTTCTTTCCTTTTATATGTTTTCCCCAGAAAACATTTTAAATACTATTTAAATCTTAGAAGTGTTCTGGCCGGTGAGATTCATCTGACTATGAAATGAGATCTTCGGGGGGGGGGGGGAGCATCACTGCACTGAGGGTCGCCCCGAACTTAAAGTTTTGTGAGGACAGAAATTCTCAATTTGCCGAATGGAACTCCTAAGCAGTTTCCGGATGATGATAATTTTACCGTATAGAACTCAAAGTTTTGCCGGATGATGATGCCGAATCGTCAGCAAAAGTTGCCGAATAAGGATATTTTTCGAAGGTCACAGTGACCTCCCGTGACCTCCCATCGGGACGCCCCTGGCACTATATAACGTGCGTGCTACACGATTTGCTACTGAAAGCAATTTATTTGAAATTAAGCTTAACTAAACGACGGATGCAATTTTTAACCTTTCCCGTTCGTAGTTGGAATCAGCATCATCGTCGTGGATAAAAAGTTCGGTGATAACAGATCCATCGTGTTGAGACCACCTGCTACCCCAGCGATCTCTAGTTTCCGAGGAATTCGAAAAATGCATCCGGTAGGGGAGATCCAGACAACATCATTTTCCCTCTTCCTTGTGGAAGTCTTTAGAAACAAAAAAGGTGTTTGCATAAAAATGGGATAAATGTCAGTTTCTTTTGTAACGTTCTTAAAATAAACAAATTTGCGGAAAAAAAATTGAATTTTGTTAAAGCTTTAAAGTATGAAATGTATTGCTCATTATTTGCTTTTCCGGGAAGTTTCAAATTCATTTTTTACACTTAAAATTGTAATTATTGGGGTCTTTTTACTCGCTTTGTGGTTGGTAGACAGTAAGTCACATGGGTGTGTCATTGCGTGTCGAATGGAGTTCATGAAAGCTGAATTTCTTAAGAGGAAAAAAAATCGCGTCTCTAGCGATAAATATTATTATTTGCTTCTTTCACATGTAAAAGTTCTGTTTCTATTTCTCTTATTTATTTATTTTCTCAATTTTCTTTGCATTGGATATTTTTTTGTACTTGTTACTATATCTGTATAGTTTTTGACTTCTAGTTTAGTTAAAATGCTTAGATACGGTAATTGTGAGAGTGTTTATTTTTAAATCATCCATCTGAAGAATTTCTTGTACCAAAGTTATTTAAAATATATTTATTTAGGATATCACTAATTTTTTTTTTCATATAGCTTTTATTGGTATCTTTTATTTAGTATTACAATTTCACAATTTTTTTCTAACATAAGTCGTTTATTTTTCGATGATTACATTTCTGAAGTGTTTCGATACTATTAGTATACTTTTCGTATAATATTTAGTATGAATAAAATTTGTTTACACCTCGTGGAACCTCGTGGTTTTTTGTTAGGCCTACGCTTTTATTCTCTAGTTTTACACAGTCGACAAATAGCATTTTCGAAATACATAATAAGTCTTGCAATTTACCACTCAGCAGCAACGTAAAAAAAAAACCCTCTCGTGTGACGTAACATAAAAAACTCACTTTTTTTTTTTTTTTTGCATTGAAAAAGAGTTTCTTGAAAAGCCGAAACTTGTGTCTGCAACTTCTTGCAATGTTCATGCTCTGATTACGTTGTTGTTCTGTCTTTATTCTATTGCACAAAGGTATTTATTCATTTTTTTAAGTATTCCAAAGTTTTTTAGTTCAGGGATAGGTGCATTATAAATGCCAGGGGTGCCACCCCACCCCAAAATTCAATGGCGCAACTCCACCCCCCTTCCCTCCTCTCTTTTTTCCTCATCCTTTTTTCCCTTTTTTACATTTTTTAGCCCTCATTTTATATTTCATACATTTTTTGAAAATATTTTTTATTTATTTATTTATTCATTTTTAATTAAAGTTCTGTGCTGCGCCAGTGACTCACACACTTACACACACACACGCGCGCAAACTAAATAAATAAATAAAATAAAATATAAACAAAATAAAATAAAATAATTTGAACTAAAAATAAATCAATATAAATTTAAATAAATAAATTTTAAAAATTGAAAAAATCCCCCCTTGTGTGGGCACTCCTGATGAATGCAATGCATACTTCACAGCAACAGCCACGAAATACGTCGTATCTGTGACTTTAAATAGTATGATGATATAATAAAATCTTTTTTTTTTTTTTTTTTAAACCTAAACAGAAATGAGAAGTACAACTACGGTATAAAGTATCAAATAGATTGTAGAGGGCTCTGTTCCTGCTCGCTTCTCTCACCAGCCCCCGTTCACCGCCTGTAGCGGGTGACGTGCATAATAAAAATATTTTACTCCTTCGGTTCATTTTTTAAATCACTGCAAGATGGCGTATTCAAGCTCTAGAACTGCCAACTTATTTCACACGAGATTTTAGTGACAAATTCGAACTGAAAATTTCGCGGAACCCTTGAGTGATCTCCGTGGAGCACTAATGTTCAGCGAAACACAATTTAAGAAGCGCTGCACGAAACAACACTTCCAAAAAAATGTAAATTAAACTAGTCAATTCAGCACAGTAGCAGTTAATTTTCTTGTAGGTAGACGTCAGTACTGAAAAAAAAAAGTTGCTTCATTGACATATTTTTATTCATAGCTTGTTTACAGAGAAATAAAATGAGGCAGTGAGCAGCAAAGGGATGTATGTGGATATTTTTAAGTTTTGAATAAAACACGTTTAAAGATGCAGTCCTAGGTTCGTGAATACTTTTTCCATTCATTAAATATTTTTTCCTAAATCATGCATGTTGGCACAGTATAGCCCTCAAGGGCTCTTGCGCCATAAAAATCAAATCAACCATTCCTAAATCATGCTATATAGCAGCACCTACCAGAGCTACAAGTATTATCTATTACTCGAAAATAGAGCAGTGGTTCACCTACCATTTGTACCAATTATCTCCAAATTAAAATTTTGTCAATCAGATCCCTTTGCTTCTCACTGCCTCAAACATAATTTTCCGAAAAAAAAAAAAAAAAAAACAAGCATGCGCATAGGGAAGTGTCCCTGTTTTTAATTACAATTTTTGAAGAAAGTTATTAAACATCCTGCAGAATTCCTTAAACATTGTCTTTTTTTCTTGTGAGATTATCAGTTCCCACTCAAATCTTCCAATAATAATTTAGATTACTATTATTTTAGCGTCGCTCCTCTATAGAAGACAATAATTTTCTCAAGAATTAAAATATATGTATATATATATTTTTTAAAACATTTTCTGCTCTTCTAGAACCAATTAAGACATAACATTTTAAAAAGTATCGTTCAAAGTTGGTCCTTGGTCTCAGGAGGCTAAGTACCAGAACAAAAGCTTTTCCTCTGAAGTCTGTCTGCCGCGTGTTTTCTTGAAACCTGTCATTTCGTCTGCCAAGGCTGGTTTCCAGACCACCATTCGATTGTCGTGCGTTTCGAAATGTGCCGTAAGCGTAAAAATTGCCCCCAAGTTATTTCCAACTCGGCATTGCAGAACTGCAACTGCTTCGTGCAGAACACCGACATCATCGCATGTCAAGTAGAGGAGGCAAAGCACATCCTAAAGGGGATACAGCGGAGCCAGCAAAAAATTTAATGAGTTCCCAGCAGGTGGACTTCTGCTCATTTACATAGCTGAGAAGACGCTTTATTCCGCGTCTCTCGAATGGCAACGGTGGATGTTGGCTGGTTTCCCAGGCAACGACTTGGATTCTCTGACGTCACGCGCACTTGGGATTTTCCGCAATATTTAACCAAGAGCATGTTAAAATCGCCGGAAAAGTAGAATAGTCTTTTGAAATAAATGTTGGCATTACAGAATGTAGTGTGCGAGAGAATTATATTTTTTGTCGAGGACAGTTTTGCGAAAATTCGTTTCAGGAAAAATCTTGAAAATTTTGATAAAGCTTCTAATTTCTGTACTTTCTGAAATACACGCACGTAAAATCCCTTGCTCTTTAAAAAAAAAAAAGAAAAAAGGATGACTTTGCAATTTCTGCCTTTGTTAGAAGTTTTAAAAAAATCGAAGAATCATGAAACTCATTGCCTTTTATTTTATTTATTTATTTATTTATTTATTAATCAGTTGTGTAGTGGTTCGATGAAAAAAAAATTTCATTTAATGGGGTCGTTTCCGAAATTTTAAAAGTTTTTCTTCTTTTTTTCTGAAAGAGCATGCTTAAAAACATAGGACCTGACCATTTTTTAAATAATTTGACCAAGTTTAACGCTTTAAAAAAAATATTTTAATCAGTGCGCTTTCATTCTTTACGCTTCTGCCGATGACGTCACAAATGATGAAATGCCATATACAGAGCACAATATTTAATTCGCTTCTTAATTATCATAATAACGTGGAATCGCAGAAGACAGATGCGCCAAAGTACATCGTTTGTGACCGTCATAAAGACCATACCTTATTTTTTTAATCGGACATTTTAAAAAATTAATTTAAAATTGAGCGGTGGGAAATGAAAGTTTTTTCTCGCTCCATGTTATTATTATTATTATTTTAATTATTTTTTTATTTATTTTATTTATTTATTTATTTTACTTATTTATTTTTTTATTTTATTTAATTTTATATTGTTATTTTATTTTTATTTTCTTGAGCAATCACGATTGCTTATTGCTTTCATTTGACTGTTTTTGGCGTGCTATCATTTTATTTTTCCTAAGGCCGCCACCCTCCGCACCATCACCGTCTACCGGCTCCTCACGATGCTGCTCCTATAGCGAAAGCCATCTCCAGGTTGCATCCGTGTCCTACACACAAGGGCATACATACACAACTACACACACACACAAACACACACCTACACAAACATACACAAACACATACACGCATACATAGACACCTACACATACATACACACCACAACACACACACACATACACACAACTACCCACACATTCATGCCTGCATACAGACACAAACACATATGCCTACAAACACACATACACATACCCCCCCCCACACACATTCATACACACAACTACCCACATACTAATGCCAGCACACAGACACAAACACACATGTCTACACACATATACACATACCCCCTACACACATACCCCCCACACACAAACACACATACCCCCACACACAAACACACATACCCCACACACACAAACACACACGCCTACATGCACACACTCGTGATTGCGAAAAACATAATTTGAATTCAAGATGTCAAAATTCAAATTATTTTTTTTTATTTATTTATTTTTATTTTATTTATTTATTTTATTTATTTATTTTATTTTTATTTTTTTTGAGCAATCACGATTGCTTATTGCTTTCATTTGACTGTTTTGATGTGCTATCATTTTATTTTCCCACCAGCACCCTCCGCAGCATCACCGTCGACCGGCTCCTCACGATGCTGCTCCTATAGCGAAAGTCGTCTTCAGGTTGCATCCATATCCTACACACATGCACATACATACACAACTACACACACACAAACACATACATACACATACGCATACATACAGACACCTACACATACACACACACACTACTACCCACACATTCATGCCTGCACATAGACACAAACACATATGCCTACTAACACATACTCCCCACACATTCATATTCATACACACAACTACCCACGCACTTATACCTGCACACAGACACAAACATACATGCTTACATACACATACCCCTTACACTCAAACACACATACCCTCCCACACACAAACACACACGCGTACATACACACACTCGTGATTGCGAAAAACATAATTTGAATTCAAGATGTCAAAATTCAAATTATTTTTTTTAACTTTATTTTATTTTATTTTATTTTATTTTTTATTTATTATTATTATTATTATTTTTTGTTTTTTTTGCTTATTCTATCAATTTCAGTGACTAAAAGTTGACTGAAGGAAACAATCCCGTTATGTCTCTAGCAAAATACTACTGGGCAATTCCATGGTAACAGACATATCAACTGTTGCACGAAACACCTTACAAAGATTCTAAATATGTTTGATTCATGTTTCATTGCATGTACCTTATAAAGAACATGGACTCCGTGTATGTAATGTAGTTAATTTTTGAAGATTCCCGTTAACAATGCTTAAATTTTTGGTTTTGCTCAGTATCGGACGTATCTCATAAGATGCGTGAAAAAGGAGGGCCCTAGGGCCAAAGTAGCCCGCGTTTACGGTACTAAAACGAAATAAATCTATTGTGGTTTGTCATGATGGTGTTAAAGACTAGAAACTAGAGCCACTTTTTGTTTCCTGTTGTTTGCCGGTTAAGTTCAAAGTTTGGCTCTTAACCATAAAAAAATTTCACCAATTACTAATAACGTTTGTTATTTCCAGACCTGTTGCACAGAATGAGTCAAAATGAGAGCGAGAACACAGATTAGAGAGCAAGATGATGAGTAGAGCCAGATTTTATTTATTTTTTATTTTATTTATTAATTTAAAAAATCATCCACAAGATCATCTCTTCTGCATTTAAAAAGAGATTCCCCATAACTTCGAAACATTTGTATGCAATAACTTACAACTTCTATGCTTTGTATACGTTGTTTTCATCTCTCTATGTGTGTATGTTTCAACGAGTTTATGTTACCAAGATGGCTTTAAAATCTATAAATACAGCTTTTCCAGACAGTTATGTATATGTGTGTCTGTGGTTACGTGGTCGTATGCTACAGGTGGGAAATATGTATCAAAGCGCTAAGCGTGGTGGCGGTAGTTTAGCACAGTTTACTACTTAGTTTAGCAAAAAGTTTTAAAAACCATTCGATTCCAAACATCCAAAAGTTAAACTTAATTAATTTTTGAATTTTTCATCATATTGGAAAAAATTAAATATGTGTTTAAAAAAGTTCACATACGTTCCGTAAAAAGAAAAAAGAAGATTTGGTCGATGAAGTATTGCATTTAAGTTTGTCTTTTATTGAAATGAGAAGATAATTATGGATAATAATTAATAGTTTGCGTTTCCAAACGTTTAAAAACCAAAAAGTGTTTCAAACTGAATTCTGCAAAACTCTCCGTGGTCAATGCAGCCAAAATTAAATCGATCTTGTATTCTCTTATATCTACCAGTATCGACATCAAATTCCTTTTAAATGTTGTAACTTGTGGATTCACCAGCAAAAAGACAACCTTTTTTTTTTCCCTCCAGGAAAATATATTTCGTTTTTTCAGCAGCGAGAAATAACACATTTCAACCCGCTCACTGTTTTATAAATGATTTTATGCGCCTGCAAAATCCATTTTTCAAACAAATGGGGATAGAGAACGGTAGATAGCTGCTGTGGTCACGCATTGACATGTTTGAATTCGTACAAAGTATAAAACACTCTCTCTTACAAATGGAGTCATCTACTGTCTTCGTTCTTCCGCTGCCACATTTTTGGGAAGAAGAATGTAATGTGTGTTTCTTAAAATATTTTTAAATATACTTTGATAGGAATTCATTCTTGAAAATGAAAAGTGGGGAAGACGGAGAGGGAACTTAGATGGTGTTTCCAGTTGAATATAAATGGAATAAAAACGAATTCACTTAAACCCACAATCGTGTTCGAAATTTTATCGAAAAAGGAATACTTCCTTGACAAATGTCTTTATTTAAAGCTATTTTTTAAAACCATTATATGAATTGCATTTTTTTTATTTAGAAATACATTAAATCTGTTCATTATCTGTAATCATTAATCTGCATATATATATATATATATATATATATATATATATATATATATATATATATATATATATATATATATATATATATATATTAAGCACCAACTGTATCCATTCTGGTTACTAACATAAAAGTTAAACGACACTTTTCATATAGACTAACTCCAGTGTCGTGTAACTTAATTCTTCGCTCAATTCTGCCGTTCGGTAAGAGTAAAACAGGTAAAATCAAAACAACACAACACTAATTGAAGCAAAAAATAACATGAACTTAATTAAAAAATTCATTGAAGAAACATAAGTGAGATTACACTTCAAAACACAATCAATTGAAGAAACATAAGTGAGATTACACTTCAAAACACAATCAATTGAAGAAACATAAATAAGATTAAACTTCAAAACACAATCAATTGAAGAAATATAAGTAAGATTACACATCAAAACACTGCCTGTTTTACCAGAAAATCTCTAGGAAACTGGAATTCCACTAAAGTTTCTAGCAACGATACAGCTTCTTCTTTAGCGTTACTTAAGAAGCTGTATCTTTACAGTGTTACTGATAAAGAAGCTGTTTTGTTACAGCGTTGCTGAAGAAGAAGCTGTATCGTCACAATGTTACTCAAGATGAAGCTGTATCAATACAACGTTACTGAAGAAGCTGTAACGTTACAGCGTTATTTAAAAAGAAGCTGTATCGTTAAAGCGTTACTGAATAAGAAGCTGTATCGGTAGAGCATTACTGAAGAAGAAGCTGTATCGTTACACTAGTACTTAAGAAGAAGCTGTATCGTTATTAGAAACCTTTGTGGAAGTAAAGTTTTCTAGAGATTGTCATGTAAAAGGGCAGTGTTTCCTCCCCGCCCCCCCCCCCCCCCTTTTTCGTGTAAACAACAGCGAATATCGAGGTAAAGATAAGGAATTTATTGGCCAACTTGCTATTCAAAAGCTTTTATTTGTGTCGTTTATTTTAAAAGTTATATATCTCCTTGTAGATGATGTTACTATGCCTTATTTTATCAAGTCCTTTACAATTTTTTCTTTAGAAAAAAAATTACAAATATTCAACTACTATTAGTCATTCGATATTAATCTTTTGAAAAAAAAAAAAAAGAAATATAACTAAATGTGGTATCACTAATTTAAAAAATGGATTTTTACAATATGGAAATAGACCACATCTACAATGAATGCCACATATATTTTCGGTGCTGTTATTTTTTTAATCCGCAATATGCAGTTAAGAACTATCCCCTGCTATAAACCAGTACTTAACGAATGTACTATAGCAAGGATAACTCTCTGAAATTAAATATTTTGTCTTACTTCACAAAACAAGCCGATTTTTCAAATAAATATTGACTGATGTTAAAATTACAAAAATCGCCTTGCACTGTAGCATTTTTTGGAGTTTTTAAGAACATTTTGTGTTGTCTATCATTCAGTACTCTGCAAAAATAGCTTGTTTTTTCATGGTTTAAACTTTTCGCCTGTATTCATGGTTAGATCCATTTTAGCTTTTGTGAGCATCACCGCATGCCTTGTCTCCTTACGTGTTTTTTTTTTTCTTTATTTCATTTTTTTAGTCAACTTTTTTCCCTTTGGTGGCAACACGCGCTTTATCGTACTTCCTCCAAAGTGATCTGGTAATGGCGCAGGGTTTGTTTACCCGCAGCTCGGGCTCTGGCGTTCCGTGTTTGAGAAGCGGATTTGGCTCTCTTGTTTTGAAGAGAAGCCACCTGCAATTTCTCTGGAACGCCATTCTCTCTCTCTCGCTCCTCGCCGGCTTTTCTCAGCTGGGGACCGCTTACAAAGTGTGCAACACACGTCACAACTCGACTAAATAGCTCGTTAATGTAGTCACAAACTGACGAAAAACAGAGTCGGAAAAAGAACTTTTCTGCTTTTATTTCTCTGGATTGAGCAGCAATGTTCCAAGCACGGGAGTTACCCGGGTCGGTAATTTGTGGTGTCACCCCGCACCACCTCCACCAACACCGCAAAAAAAAAAGAGAAACAGCTTATTTTTACTATTTTTGTGGTGTAACGAAAATTTGAATCAAAAGACAAGTGTAAATTACGGATGAATTTCGTGTAAAATTTGCAACATACGAATATGTAACGGCCTTTCTCAGCAACATTGTGCCCTATTTTCATTGAAATTATATTTGTTTATAATTAAAAAATTTATATTTTTATAAACTCTTAAATCCACTTCGGGTACCACCCAGGGCGGACACCCCCCCCCCCCTCCCCCGACCACGTAGTGACTCTACTGGGGCTAAATACTGTAGCTAGATAACTACAAATATGGCCAAATATGTTTAATTTTTGTAGAAAATTTTTGTTGGAAAGAAGAGATAGATCCATTTAATTAAATAAAATTTAGAAATGCTAAACTAATAACATCCAAATCATGTGCTTAAACTGTCCAAAAGTAATGAAAAACGATTTGTTGAGTTTTTTCCTCGAAGCAATATGAAAAAAAAACTTTTTGTATTTACCTAGTTGTAGCAACGAGCTTTGCTATAGTCGCTTAGTCAAAGGATGATCAGTTTCTGAGTTCAAGTCACTTCGTTCGAGGGGAAAATGAAAAAAAAAAGTCTTCTGGTTTTTAACGATTAAATGTTTCGAATTCAAGGATTACGTGTTCGAAAAATACTACATTTTGTTTGTTTTTCACATGAATATCGTTTAGCTTTACAAATGAATATTTTTGAAAAATGTGAAAGTATATGTATGATAAATGTGCAAGTAGCTTTGTTCGAGGAAAAAGGAATTCGTTGAATGGAAAAAGCGATAATTTTAGAAACATTAATTGCATAACCATTACTGAAAAGAAAAATTTAAATGTCAGCGTCTAATGCATTCTGTCATGTCACGTGTTATTTAAGCGAAGGGAGAAAAATTATAAATTTTATTTTCTTAATATACTTTTTTTTTAATTCTGGGAAAACTGTTGCTTGCATATACTTTTGTTTTTTACTAGGACGTGTTTCAGGAGTTATAGTTAGTAGGGGAGTTCTAGACCAATACAGTAAATGGGTCTCATTAAAACATTTCATGATGAATTTATTTGCGACAGAACCAATTAGAAAGTGTCAAACAAAGAAACAGAAAAACGATTTCGACCATCTTGTATCACTTTTTTCCTATATGTTTCTCTTTCATGTATACAATATAGACGTTCTTCGATATTCGATAGTCCTTTTTTTTTTTCAAATTTACAGCCATGCATTTATGCAACGTGTGGTACAAAATGTCTATGATAACAAATAATACTTAATGTTCTCAATAATATTCGTACAAATTAATCAATTCATATCGTCTCACCTATCGATATCTAAATTGGATTTTGATATCGATCAAATCTTCATGTTGAAGGAATACCAAAAACGTCTCATAGCTGCATTTCTAAGAAGCTATACAAATGAGATATTTTTTAATTTTTTCGAAACTTTAATTTCTATATTTTTAAAAGCATTCCCAACTGCGATCATTCTTTTCCTTCCTCAGAATGCAACAACCGCTCGCAAAATGGTGCCTTCTAATCGAAGCCGACTCTAAATGAAAATAAATAAACAGAAAATTCTTTCCCTCTGTGCCAGAGAAAGAGAGAGATATACCTTCTTTTTAATTAATTCGACGCTCGTCGTCTTCGGCAGAGACAAATCGTGGGACGTCCAAAATTCCTTTCGGGTATCGATTAGAATCATCGTCATCGGAAAACGTCTACGTACGCATACCACGAGCAGACGACTTTTAATCTTTTAGTTTTCCGTTTTAGTAGAAAGAAAGAGAAAAATGCTCTGAAGGGGGGTCAGGACTTGGCATGGCTGCGAGCTGGAGACGGGCGGCAGTAATTAATTTCGGAATTATGTGAACCCTTGTCTCAAGTTTAATCTTAATTATATATTTCTCTTTTTAGGTTTTCTTGAATAGCTCACGGCTGGGGAGATGTACTCGTTTATAAATCGGTTTCCCTTCCATTTCTTCTTTTTGGAAGGAAAACTGCGAATCGTGGGTGGAAAAAAAAAAGTTGGAGGGAAAATTAAGATTTCCGATTTTGCTTCCCGAATTCTACCGATTTCTTCTTACAACGCTGTCTTTCAGGACATTCGCAATGCGTCAATATTCCGTGCGAAGCATTTCGCCGTGATTGCTTTTTATTGCTCTTATTTATTGTTGAATTAATTCAGATCGTGAATCAATACAAATTGATTATCGATGGTAAGAGTTCTATCGACCAATCTGTGTGTTATCATCAATGGACTCGTCAATTTCTTTGATATATTTCACTCTAAAGTTCTATAACCTGCCGTATGTCTAGAACTAACTAATCACACGTTTCATTCCCCCCCCCCCTCCTTTCATTTTCCCTTTTGTGTTGCCTTGTGTTGCCTGTTGAGATTTTACAAAGAAAATATGACGCCAAGTTTATGACTTCTCCTCTTAGTGATACACATTGCCGTTTCATTTCCAAGAGTATAAGGGGCCATTCAATTATTACGTAAGGGTCCCGAGGGGGAGGGGGTTGGAAAAATTTCTACATATCCTTACTTTGAGGAGGGGTTCAAACCCATTCTTACGTAATATTTTCCAAGTCGATATTTTTCATTAAAATTCGCGTGGTCTAGTGGCTTGGCAGGGATCACATTTCATTTACGTCTGGCAGGTAAAAAAAACGTATTAGAATGAGCTATTTTTTATTTGTTTTACAAAGAATGAATAATTTAATAACGATCCAGTGATGTAAGATTCGTTGTTTTATTGTTTCGAAAATTCGAAAATGGAATCCTATGTAAGAATAGAAGGGAAGGGTTTGAAAAATCTTACATACCCTTACATGGGGGTAGGGGGGTCAAAAATTACCAAAACCATTCTTACGTAATTCATGAATGGCCCCTAACAACGTCAACCGGTGCGTGCATTTGGTGATTCTTATTTATTTCAGATACTGATTGTTTTTTCTAAGTTGAGACATCAAATTGACTTCTTGAACTTAGAGTAACTGAAAATATCAATGCCAACTGAACGTGATAAAGATAACTAACTTACAAGCAATCCAAAAGACGGAGTTGTTGAGTGAGAGTCGGACTTATTTTGGAGCAAAGGAGTTGGAGCCGATGGCTCCAAAACTGTCAAATTACAGTGCTGGCCAAATTCTTAGACTTAGACTGTTTTAAAAGCAAATTCTTTATTGATTACATAACTATAGACACATTAACGAACAGTGAAATAATTATCTAATATATCTAATACTTAGTATGCATTCCCTTGTTCTTGATGAGCATTTTAAGTCTTTTTGGCATACTTTTCACAAGGTTTACACCATTTCTTAATACTTTTTTTAAAAAGGAGGTAAAAAATTGTTTATACTCATTATTATATGTACTCACATACACCTAATACTAATATAATTACCTAAAACTAATTTTAAATTTAACAGAACACACTAATAAAAAGAACTAGTGAACTGTTTAAGCTGATTGAGGTTATGTTCCTGGTAGGTAGATAAACAAAGAACATAAGCAAAGCAGACAGTGCTGCCACCTGCAAACATTAAGTTATGCTAAAATAACGTAATAATCAGTGTACAGTATGTACTGTACTTTGACAGTAAAATAAATAGTATTTTAGTACAAATAGTGTACAAAAAAAAAAAAAACTCTTTAGTCTAATAATTTGGCCAGCACTGTAGGAGCCGGAGTCATCATTTTCCTACCAACTCTGCAGCACTGAAAAAAAAAACAAAGAAAACTCCTGATTTTGGAAATAATTCGCTAAGAAGCATTTATAATTCTCACGAGAAATAATTTGTAGATCAGTCGACATCAACCTGCATTGTAGCGAAAATCTCACTAACTTAATCGAAATTCACACGACGAAATAACAAAACCATTATTTAGTGTAATTTCACCAGCCAAGAGTCAACTGACAGATTAATATTTTCCTGTCGACTGATTCATTAAAAGTCGTAAAGACCAGTCGTATTAAATAAAATTCATTCCAAAATATTTTTAATATTTGTAAGAACATCTCGTTACATCCGTCCTTTAATTTGCGAACACTTGTAATTTTTGTCTTTAAACGTAATCTTGTAATACCTGGCTAAGAAATGACGAGAAAATTATTAAACATTCAAAACTCTTTTTATTCAATAATGAGACCAGATATTCGAAATTAATTGGATGGAAAACAAGCTTGTTAAATTGGAACGGTGTGGAACACGCGGAAACGTTTCTTTTTCCAGTCGTAACTGCCGTTTGTTGTCTCAGCGGCCATTCAAAAATAACGCTCGTTTTATCTTTGCTTTTATTCACCTAAAATCAGGGTTGCTTCATTTTGTCCACTTTTTTGAAAAAAGTCCGGGACCGGAAGAAATTGGACAAAATAGATTAAATGGGCGAAATGAAAAATCAACTGATTATTCATACATAAATTTATGGTTATGGTGTAATAAAATTAGTATATAATTCTAATATCTATTATGATTTAATCATGTAATTAAAATAGAATGATTGTTAATTTTAGAATTTAATATATTCAAAGTTTTTTTTTTAATTACACATTGGTGCAACTAGTTTTCGATAATAATTTACTTAAAGGTAATAAAATTTCACAATGGGAATAAACTTCTGGGAGTAGTTGCACTATTATAAATTACAATAGTAGAAATTAAACTCAAAGGAAAAATCGAATGAAATGCTTAGAGACATACATACAAAACGAAGATTTATAGACTAAAAACATTTTACTGTTATATTTTCGATTTTCTTATTGGTGTCACTTCACAGTAAAATGTTTATGTACTCTGCATCTTTTTATAGATATGTTAATGTCATACAAATTAAGAAAAATTACTACAGTAGTAGGGTTGTGGGCACTAAGAACAGTGTACCGCAGAGGCTATAGTAAGTAAGGGGTTGGATAGCTTAAAAAGGGCCATTAATCTTCATTGGCGACTAATAAATTGACTAAGAACAGCCTAGCTAGGTTTAGAACCTGTTGTTGATCATCACATTTGTATTATCAGAACCGATTTCACTTCATGTCAATATTTCCTAACCTTTAAAAACGTTTAATTTCTACTTTTTAATTTTAAAAATGTAATTTTATGGGCCTCCATATCACAGATAAACATCATAAACTGATGCGTTTGTTTTTTATAAATGCTATTATGTGCATTTTACTTACTAACAATCATTTGATTTATATACACACTTACATAAACTTCAACTGATCTTACTTTTTTCATTTTCACTTTAAAATATTTTACAATCAATAGTTTACATACATATTTATGTATGCTATTTTTATATTAAAATATTACTTGGATAGGAAGAATCAATATAATTATTTTTTATTTTCAAACTTCATCTTCTAAACTAAAAACTTTCATCTTACTGAAAAATGGACGAAATGGAAAAAATGACATTTTGTCCGGGCCGGTTGTTTCCAGGTTTTTTCCGGGGTGGAGAAAATAAGACAACCCTGCCTAAAATACTAAAATAAGCGACCAAAATAAAGGGGAAAAAAAGAATGATTCGATCTCGTGGTCATTGAAATACTTGTTCCAAATATTAACATTCATTTTAATTATCCCCCCTCCCCTTCCGCTCAAGGTTAAACTGTAATATAAGGTCTTACCCACTTATAACGACCTTCGTATTCAATGGTGAACTTTTAAAAACTGAACTTAAAAATGGTTTTGCCAGTCGTATGTCCGTTTTTAAGACTGTAAAATATTTCTGTGAATACAAATCGTAACAATAAATAATATGTAAAGATATTTTTAAAAATAAATCTAAAGTTCAATAATAAATTTTGCAATATTTTACTAAGTATCTTGTATTTTGTAAAATATCTTAAAGCATTTATTTTTTAAACGCTATTTTTGCATGTGCTCCGGTTTAACGATAGAAATAATAAGCTATACTCGAATTCAGAACAGCAGTCGTTATTTCAAATAATTTTTGAAGTTGCAAAAATGATGTATTATATCATAGGTAGTGTAACGAATCAATTATGAAAGTAAATTAAAAAGGTCTTGAGTTTGCAACAATTCCGACTGCTTTTAAATAATACTTGCATGCCTTGCATTGCTGACGGAAATTATATTATACAAGCTGCGTCGCAGGGTCACCTCTGAAATAAAATTAGGAAATAACAATCAATCTTAAATGATAGAAAAGAAAAAGTACAATTTCCCGCCAACGTGCAGAAAGGAGCAGTTTTATGACTCAAAATTTAAATTTAGGCTCCTTTTATTTTTCTTTTGGTCCCCCCTCCTCCTCTCCTGTGAGAATTTCCGAGCATCAAAGGACTTCTGTGTCAAAGTTGCAAAAACCTTCGTAAAACGTGGGTTTGTATCCACACTTACCTTCTTACATCCATTTTTATATACAGCCTGTCCCCGTTTTACCAATTAGATCTCAATTTGCAACCCTTAGTTCAAGATGGAAACTTCCAATTGCAAAAATAGTGAAAATAAGTTGCAGAGTTGAGCTATGAAAAGTTTGAAGCGAAAAATTACGAAATTTCACTTTTTATATGATCTCCAAATCCCCTGCATTGCATTTAGAGAAATCACATGCATGAAAAAACAATTTGAAAATAAAAAATATGACATTAGTACCATGACATGTAATGTGAATCACACTGTTACATATTTTAAGTAACTGCCCAAATTTTAATCAAATACGTTTTAATATTTTAATGATTTTAACCCTACTTTGAGGGAGTTGCTTAGGGGCCAACCCCATCACAATTTGTACTCCTTCCTCCGGGAGATTGGTTCCTCCCTTTTAATTTAATGTTTGTATCGTCATTATGTGATTTTGTCCTTTTCATATTTTTCAAAGTTTATTTTATATGGTTTCATCTTTTTCGCTTTTAAAGACTTAACATTTTAAGCTACTTAGTTTTATGTCTTCTACTTCAAGATACTTTTATTTTTAAAGTTTTCTTGTTTTGTACTTGGATAAGAAATTGATAGTATAAAATAGAGAATTGTTTGGCGCAGTATAGCCCCGAAGGGCTCTTGCGCCATTAAATTCAAATAAACCAAACCGTGACATTAGTACAACCAATAATCACCGAGATATGAAACGCAGCGTTTTGCCTTTTATACCACTTGACACTCGCAGTCGAACGACTTTTGGGAGAAAATGTAGCGACTACCAGGGGTTTAAAGTGAGTGTGATTTTTCAAACTGTACGAGATTTTTTGGTGCTTCTGCGTATCATAGCATAACATATGTATCAAATTTCAATAGCAATAAAAAATATAAATTTAACATTTTTTTTTAAACTCTTGGACAACATGTCATCCTTCTGAAAGGGAGATATGTTCCAATATAACCTTTTGCAGGATCCCTACTAATTTTGAACTGGTATACATCGTTGAAGTTGGTCGCAAATGTTTCAAGCTTTTTGCGTTGGTATTATTTTCCAAAAAAAATTCTTTTCCTAAATACAATGTAGGGAACTTGTGGACCATACTACAAGTTAAATTTCGTATTTTCACTAATTTTCTTTTTCGCTTCAAACTTTCAATATCTGAATTCGGCACCTTATTTTGACCATTTTTGCAATTGATAGTATGCGTCAAGGACTAACGGTTGCGAAAATAGAGGCCTTTCAAGTTAAACGGGGACAAGCTGTATATAGGTTATGTAGTTAGCGGGTTTTAAAACTAGAAATTTCTCTATTTGTTGGCAACATTTGCCGTTACCCCCCCCCTTTTTTTTCTGCTGATGCAGCTTGAAATAAATAACCAAATCAACAAGAAAAAAAAAACATTTTTTTAGCAATATGTGAAGTTGAGGTGATTTACAATCTCTTAAGAATGTTGCTAGATTTGTTTCTTCTCCATTTTAGTTCAAGTCGGTTTTATCGTACTTTTTTTTTCTTTATTGTTATTTAAAGTTTGTATGCATGTAAACATCAAATTTTAAAAGTCTTCAGTTATTCTATATTTTAGAACAGGAAAGGGAAGAAAATCGTTATCTTGCATGCGCTCTTTTGAGCCTTTCTTCTCTGAGACCTTGGAATTTCAATCGTAGCGCCGAACACATCATCATCAGCACCTATCATTTTCAGAGATCTTTAGAGCATATTCGAAGGCCGTTATCTTTTTACAGATCTGGATTTTCTTCTAACGGCTCAACCTCGTAGCCATCATCATCATTTTAGAAGGGTTGTGAACTACGGCCTAATGCTGCCCGGAATAGAATTTTCGGACCCGTAAAATGATGCGTTGAATGTAAGAGTCAGTCAGTCTGGAAATTATAGGACGGTGATTGATTTTAATTGCATTCATTGAAATAGTGTTTAAAGTATATTGATATTAACTACTTAAGGCTTTCACGGCCGGCGTCAATATGAAGAAATAACATTTCCGGGCTTATTGGCCGTGGTCGAAATGGATAAGAAAATCCAGACGTTTCGTCTGGATTTTTTTCTGGACTAAAATTTCTGTAACGCTGGTTCAAACCAGCAGTTTGAGAACGCCATCCAATCTGGAACCGGCACCCACCAGCAGTTTGCCTAAATACTAGAGCGACCGGAGCAGCTCATCAGTGGCGGCGCGAGAGCAAAAGTAAACGTCGGCGATGCAGTTTTGCGAGGCCCTATTAATCATAAAATATTGTGAGACAAATAATTGAATTCATAGAATTAGTTTTTGTACTAACTATTGGCACTTAGGGTTCCCAATTCACTTAATTGCTGGGACAAAAACATTTCGTGATTAGCAGCACAGTCAAAAAGAAGTTTTTTTCGTGGTGGGGGGAGGAGCCGGCACTTTGACTGTGGAAAAAATTACCTGATAGAAAGGGGGGTCTGGGGGTTCTCCCCTGGAAAGATTTCGAAATTTGTAGTTTAATAAAAAAATTTTGAAAAAAAAAAAATAGAACCGACTTCAAAATTGCTCTAAAAAGTGAAAAATAATTTTATTCTTTAAACACCATCGATAATGCTTTTAAACATAATTTTTGAAGTTGGCGCAAAAACAAAACGTAAAATCCAGTGTAACCATGCTTCGTTCATATTTTTTTTCAGAAAAGCATCCAAAATTACGAACGAAACATTTATATCGGTATTCAAATATGCTGTCATCAATGCATAATGTATGTGATAGTGAAAAAACTGGTCCTGGTTAAATTTACAGTTGTATTTGAGTTATGGCTGTGAATGATTTTATCTATCGTTTTTGCGCCAACTTCAAAAATTATGTTTAAAAGCATTATCGATGTTGTTTAAAAAATAAAATTATTTTTCACTTTTTAGAGCAATTTTGAAGTCGGTTCTATTTTTTTTTTTTTTTTCAAAATTTTTTTATTTCATTCTTTTTAGTGTAAATGTAGGTATTTCAGAAATAGTAAGAAGTTACCATCACGAAACTTCACCTTATTTTTTTCATAAAAATGCTCCGTACTAAAAAAAAAAAAAACTATAAACACGCGTTACACTTTAAGCGATTGGCACTAAAAACTTATCTTTGTTCCTCTCTGGAATTCATGTGTAGTTAATTTCTATTTAAGTATTACGTTTTCTCTAACTAATTTCCATTTCACAGCATCTAAGTTGCTCATGATGCAATCCTGTATTTTCTTACTTAGCCCTGATCATCTGTTATCGGCATAGATGATAACGATAAAAATACTACAGAGTAGTTGAGTCAAACCTAATGGTAGCATTGTGAAGGCTAAGCAGATCCTAATCACTGCATCACCTCGCTTCCAGGTTAGGTTTACCCCTACTATGGAGCAATAGCACTGAAGAAAGGAAGATTTTGATAATTCACATAGGGTTACTATAAATCAGCAGGGTTACTAAAATAAAATTATTTACGCCAAAAATGAGACGACAGCGCCAGATTCCCCATTATCGAAATATCCCTTGAAGAAATTTAATGCTTGCTTCAGAGAAGCCTTCATTCAAAATTATCATTACAATTACTATTAATGTTACTGTTATATGGCACCAAACTTTTATAACAGTGAGTTTCCTATTGTCGCGTAGATGAAGATATTGAAGACAATGTGAAAGCCAAATGAAGCGAATAATCTTTAGTCTCAACTCGAGATCTTTATTCAGAACCACGAATGAACGTTACATCTCCTTATATACAACTTGAGAAAGTGCTGGAACTTTCCAGACTTAGAAAGGTACAAAAGTTAATAGAAGATTCGAGAAAATACGGGAAACAGTAGAAACGAAATTTTAGTAAAATTCACTTTGTCCTAGTCGGGATTTGAACCCGGGTCGCTCTTGTGGGAGGCGAGAATTCTACCACTCTAATGAACAAATATGGTCAAACAAAGTAATGGGACCTAAGTTGAGCCATCCCCTATCCATTAAAAAAAGAATCATCAAAATCGCTTCACTAGGTGAGACGCTATGAGTGGACAAACAAAAAAAAACATACATACGGTATGAATTGATAACCGCCTCCTTTTTGAAGTCGGTTAAAAACGCCATTTTGGGCTTTCTTTGCTGATGTTAAGGTAAAAAAGGTACAGGGGGTCTCGGTGGAAATTTCTAGAAATTGAAGCCTTAAAAATACAATTATAGGCCATATTTATTGACTTTAGGGTCAGAGACTGTCCCAGACCGATTCTTTAAAAAAAAAAAAAGTCAAAATCAATTTCCTGCAAATTCTCGAAATTGAAGTTTCAAAAACGGAATTTTAGACAAACTTTGAAGATTTTACCGGAAGGAAGGGAGATCCCTCGAAAATTTTTGAAAATTATGGTCCTAAAAACTTAGGAATATTTTATATTCCGGAGCCATTCCACTTGAACTTTCTGTTAATGAAGTTTAAAAAGCCTAATTGCTTGTGATATAAAAGAAAGGCGATATGGGGATCCTTGCCCGAATATTTTCTGAAATTCAATCCTTAAAAATGCGATTGTATTGCCATATTTTGTAATATTACGCTCGGTAATTTTTGAAATTCAAGCTAAAAAAACGCAATTTTAAGTGATTTTCGACGTTGTTGAGCATTTGGGAGCTTTAAGCTTTAAATATCGCGAAGTTTAAGATCTGGAAACAAAATTTCAGTTGCTCCATATTGCTTTCGGTGTGTGTGGAGGGGGAAGAGTTCCGAGGAGTAGCATTTTGGATATTTTCGTACTTTTAGATGAACTTAGGAAACAAAAGAAAAAAGAAAAGAACTGAAAATAAGAAAAAAGAAAGGGGGGGGGATAGAGTTAGCTGATCAATTAGCTGTTGCCAATGAATATTTTTAATTCAGGCCCCGACAGAATTGGGCCAAACATTTGCTAAGGCTGACTGTGCAGTCTCTCCTGCACGCACTATTTTGATTACTTTTGCGTCTGCTATATTTAATGAGAGCTTCAATCGAAAACATGGAAATATCTTAAAACTTCTGAGAATTTACTTCTGAGAATTTTGCGAGGCCCTATCTGCGCGAGGCCGTCGGTAGTTGCCGGCGTCGCCGACGCCTAGCGCCGCCACTGCAGCTCATTAGTTGCATCGAACTCATTCACTAATGATGTCAGCCGCAGAGTTAGCGAAACGTCTGGATTTTCTTTTCCATTTCGACCACGGCCAATAAGCCCGGAAATGTTGTTTCTTCATGTATTGATATTCATCATTAGAAACGGTATCAAATCAAAATGAAACGCAAATGTACCTGTTCGATATTCAAAGTTGCTTTTTGTTATAGCACTTCAAGTGATGATGCTACACAAACATTTTTAAAAATTTGAATTTCTACTACTATTGTAAAATCAGTCGTACATTGCTGATAATAATCATTTTTTAGTATAATGGGGAAATAAAAATTGCAAAAATCATCTGACATCGCAATTGAAAAGTAACTAAAACTTCTATAATGCTGATGATTTTTTTAGGCTGTATTGCGGCTAGTTAATCCTGTTCGAACTGGGAAACTGATGTTTAGTATTTTCTTTTGCAAAAAACCATGTGATTTTTGTTTTCTCAGAAAATAAATCAAGGTATAGTTTATTAGCGACGAAAGTTATATTTAACATATTCATGATAGCCTGTAAATGTTGATGTTGTGGGAGAAAGAAAAAAAATAATAAGAGTTTCTACTCTCTCTCTCTCTCTTTTTTTTTTTTTTTTTTTTTTTGCTCCATATTTTTTTAGTTTTTCTCTGTTATGAAATGTAAATAACTATGGGTGTAAGAAATTGTGCAGTTACTTTCATTTCATTTCACTTTTTGTATCCATTTGAAGATTAACAGATATTTTTCATTGCTATTCTAAAAGCTATTAATTTTAAGTTGCAAAGAAATGATTAGAAAAAGAAAAATATATTGTCACAGAAAAGAACATCAAAAAGTGAATAGAAATCTAAAAAAATAATAAAATGTTTTTCTCCATTTAAGAAAAGAAAGAAAAAATATGCACACAAATTACAGCTGATACAAAATAGTAAGTCTAATAAAACTAAAACTTTTTTATTACCTCAATTTTAAACCGCTCTTGAATAAGCTTTATCTGCCTCTTTAAAAGTCAGTCATGTGTGTGGATTATATACATATTTTTTTGGAAGCACAATAATTTGTGATTAAAGAAAATGGAATATAATAGTTGATCTTTAAACTTTTTTTATGCCTCCATCCTATCGAGTTATCGTTGAACTGGTTGTTTCATTAATTAAAAATTAATCAAGATTTCCGAAAAACGAGATCTATTCTAAAATGGCCGGTAACGATCGGAGAAGTCAATATTTATTATCAGGCAATAGCCTGATAAATAAATCTAAGTGAGGCATTTTATGAGAGGTAGAAAAATCTTCCCGCGCGGAAACGATCGGTGAATGACTGTTGCCACGCGCGACATGAATAATTCTATCGGAGAGGTAGAAAAGAAGTAAAATAACTCCGTTTCGTCCCACTTGTTGGATGATCAATAAAAACACGTTTTTATGTCAGTTGAATCGCTTGTTTAAACTTTCTTTTATCTTTAGTAAATCGCGGCTATCTTTATTGTTTGATCCTGTGCAACTTTTAACTGTTTTATCGTGCTGTGATCACTTCGATGTTGTACGTAACTGATTTTTGTGAGATTTAATGTGTGTATTTTTAACGAAACGAATTTAAACGAATGATTCGAAAATTTAGTATGTCAATTTTTAAATGCATTACAAATACTGCAGGGAGACGGAAAACCGCAGTACCTACAAAAATGAGTTTTGGGGAGACGCTTTTAATTCTTATATAAACACCAATAAAATGTCGAAATTTGACGTTCTTTTCATGCTTTACTTTCAGAGGAAACCAACCAACTAAGTGAGTTTGTACAGAAAAGTTAAAGTAAAATAGCTAATTAAAAAAAAAGACGATAAATTTTCAGATACCGTATATATATAAAAGTCTTTCTCATTTATTTTCAAAGTGTATTTACGTATTTTCATTTATTTAGTTTAAATATATTACTTGAATGCACGCGTTTCACTATACATATTTCAAGAGTTTTATACTGAAACAGATTTAGCTATCGAAGTTACAAAACAAATTTAAAGTGATGGAAAAAATATTCAGAAATTTACCGTAATCAAATAATTTTTGGTTTTTGAAAACTCATTAAATAGAAAAGTGGAATTAAATAATGCATCTCATTAAGATTATGACATTTGTGGTTGTAAGTTAAGACTTTTGATAATGTATTTTTTAACTAATTATTTCATACTTTTCTTAGCAAAAACTGAAACCCCCTGATTTCCCTTGTAAATTGTAACAATGCTCCCATTAACTTTAAATATAGCTGCTAAAATTAAAGCTTGTTATTGAAGGAAGATACTGATTTTCTTAAAAATAAAATTTCTGATATTAATGATATCATCTACTTTGGCAGATTAAACTTAGGATATATTTATGCTAATTTATTATATTTGAACTTTGAACAACTGTTTTGTTTTCTGTTGGTTTCGTCCAGGGATCCTTCCATTTCTTCCGATTTTTTCCAGTTTCTTCCATTGTCCTGGAAAAAATTGTTTTCTTTCAAAAAAAACCCAACCCTGTCACGAACCATTGCAACCTTGCTATTAACTAATTAATTGGCTAAGAAAAGTAACGTGAAAAGTGTTAAAAAAACACGTTACGACTAATTAAATCACTATAAATAAATTTATAGAAACGACATAAATAAATGCAAGTTTAGAAAAATAAAACCAGAACGTTAAAAAACAATAGATTGTTATTAAGTATTTGTCATAAAATTAAATTCTAATATAGGTTCATAAAAAAAAATTTTTAAATAAAAAAACTATGAAATAAAGAAAAGTTTTCTCTTAACTTTTTTATTTTTATTTTCAATGACTTCAATATTTTCTTCGAACTGAAACAATGATTTGTTTTGCACTCATTATTTTCTTTTCAATTATTTTAACTAATTTCAATGTTTGCATATTTTCTCCGAAATCGTCTTTTAAATTCAGAATGTGATTATTAAAATCACTTAGCACATGAAAGATTGAAAAAAAACAAGCATTTAAAGCTAAAAATTTTGCTTCGATTGAATTTCTGTAAAATTGTTCATCCAACTAAGCCTATTTCACAGCTAATTTCTAAGAAACCAACTTTTGAAACAGATTGAATGCCGTTTCTCATTAAAATTATTTTGTCTTCAATGGTTTTCTATGAATGCAACTGCGATAATGTTATTTGTTTACATTAACCCTTGAGTTACTTTTATGTCTATTCTAAAATTAAATCCTTATTCAATATCTTCCAGGAATTCAGTCTTTGATATTAATCTGAACATAATTTCGATATTTAGATTACGCACGAAGCAAAGACTAAATATCACTTCTTCTTGGGTTTATGCTTCACAGCATTCCAGAAGAGAATTTTTAAATGATATTGTTTCTGTTTTGTTTCAAATATTTTTCCTCGAAAAATCATTGAAAAATAAGTTGAGAATTTTTATTCCAAAAAATCATTTTTGATGCGTTATATGTTTAATTTCGCTTAAACTTCCATTTGGATTATTTTATTTTAAATCCTTGTTGTTGTTCATGCTCTTCTCTTTTTAAAATTGTTTCACACAAATACCAAAGCTTATATAAATCACGAATGTTTTTTTTATGTATATAATTTCTTGGACTTGGTTTTATTTTGCACTTTTAATATTTTTAAGTGCTAAATTAAAATGTTTCCTGTATTTGTAAAAGAAGCGTTATTTCTTTTTTCAGGGGTGCCCACCTGGAGGAGGGGTCATGGCACCACTGAAACTTTTAGGGGATGTTTTGAGAGGTGTGTTTCTCATTTGGGAAGGGGCTCTTGTTATTTGGGGTGGGGAGACACTTCTGCCCTTGATACGTTTAAAGGAATTTTGATGTTTAAGAAAAGATAACGGTTTCATTTTTTCAATCTTTTCAAGTTCGTAAAATAATCCTATTTTTAGCACAATACCTATATTTCTTATGTCCTTTGAATGATATTAGTTCAAATGAAACTTAAAATGAAGTTTTAAAAAATAATTTTTCCGAGACGCAGTAATGATTTCTTACATTTTTAATAATACTTAATATATAAGTGTTGTGTGCAATTTTTATTGTATGTAGTTGTACGTATGCACGTCACTATTTTAGAAAACTGCTTAAAAGTTCAATACTCCTTTATTCATTCGTAATTTATATTCGCATATCATCATGTGCAGACCTGCCCACATAAAGTAGTCTTAAATTTTATGTGCGACGTAAGCATAATTTATATTTTTGAATATCTACTCAGATAGCGTTTTCTTTTTATTTATATTATGTATTTACTTACATTTTTCCTCACGCACTTATTTTGATTTATCAATGCTTTTTATTTTATACCCCTTCTCAGCCCAAAACGTTCCGGGCTTCACTGCGCTACCAGCCATCTGAATGAAGTTCTCTTCGAAGGTATAAAACGATTTTCGCGTTGAAAAAAAGTTTCCTAGTATCCTCAAAACACGTATGTGAAATACCTTACATGCATTTTCCTGTGTTCCTTCCAGGCCCGTCATTTGAAATTTAAGGGTATACATCCTATGCAATGTTTTCCGAAAAACAACAAAAACCACGCCAATTTCTGTGTCAAAACATTTATTTTTCAAAGTCAGCTAGGCAATTGATCGCATCACTCCCTTAAATGATGGGACTAGTCCAAACATTGTTTTGTCTTCTTTAGTGGCGCAGAGAGAAGACTTGTTATCTCACCAGTAGAGTTGGTTACAGCTATATTGCCTATCCTAGTATTTTAAATGTTAGACTAATGATTCTCCCCTCCCCCCTTCACGCTTTCCTCAAGGAATATTGTGCTTTCTTTAATTTTCTGCATTCAGGTAAGTGTTTACAGAAGAAAATTCTAAAGTAGATAAACAAGGAACTTCGTTTTGAAATTCGTATTTCATTACGTTAAACCACTAGTTTAGTATTATTCGAACCGAAAAATTTACAAGGCATAAATTGTACACATGTTTAACAAAAGAAGAAGAAAAAAGTGTTGAGAACGTATTTAATGAATTTATAATGCGTTCAGAACAAATACAACTTCCCCAGGAAAAAAACGAAAAAAAAACATCCCCTTTTCAATCCGTTATCCCCCTGGGAAGGCCTTAATTCTTCGTCTTTCGCAAACTTCTCGCGCCCAATTTCCGCTCTGTAACCTTTTGTGTGCTAGGCAATTACATTAATTGGCCATTTATTCGTTCGCAGAGCGCAGTAGAGATTTGGAAAACGGGCTAATTGCGTTTCCAGACGAAGTCTATGCACCGTTAGATATTCAGCAAAATAAAAAAGGGGGGAGGGCAGTAGGTGTATGGCAATGCGGGACTGTACGTGCATGGCATGAACCCCTGTGCGCAACACTGGAGCTCTTGTTTGTGCGAGCCGTGACCAAGTGCACCTGATCGAAAACTCTCAAGAGCTGTTTTTGTTCCAATCCCGATTCTTTCTTTCCTGTGAAAAAAATTTTGAACATTGCAGTTTTACCCATTAGTTTGCTTTTTTTTTTTTTTTTTTTTTTTTTACATTATGGGTTACAAAGAAAGTACTAAAAAATGGAATTACGCAGCTTTTTTTTTTTTTTTTTTACATTGAATGTTGCTCATTCGAGAAAGTCACTCGCTTGAAGTAAAACAAGGTATAGAATGTATCTTAGGTTTGAATCAAAAAAATATTTGCTTTCGTGATATTATTTGAAAATAATAACAGTTTGGATAATAATAAAATTAGTGAAAGTAACAATAACTTTTATCAATGATAAAAACAATTGTAACAAAATTAAAATCATTAATAGTAATAGAATTAACCCTAGTAATAACTGTAATTAATAAAAGTAATAATTTTAATAATAACAATAAATAGTAATAATAACAATGGGATAATAGTAATTTTTTAAGAGTTGATAAATAGCTGAAATTATTACACTAATTATAAGAATAAATAAATTAAAATTATAATGCTAATTTTAATAAAAAAAATCACGAAAATTGAAAATAACAGCATAATTGTAATGAAGAATGCTTAAAACAATAGCTACGGTCAACACTATAAATTTTTAACTATGAATGATGAACAATAAATGATAATAATAATGCTGATACTGCCGTGGAAAGGTAAAGCAGGAAGGAATTTTCAAAATATTTATTTATTTATTTTTTTTTTCATCTATGTACTCCATCTACAATCTTTATCAGATCGTATCTTTATCGTACAAGCTTGCTCATTCGGTTTCCGCTGAAAACAAAGCACGAAAAATACGCGTAATTCCAACATTTGCCTATTGTTAGTTACACGTTATCCAAAATGTGTTTCTTCAAATAACTCAAAAAATATTATTATTATTATTTTTTTAAATTCTAAAGACTATTTCTATAAACTTGGTTCGCGCTAAAAAGTATAAAATAAAATAAGTATATGGTTTCTTGATTAAAACACTAAAAGATTGCAGTTGATCTCAACATCTTAATATTTAGGGTAATTCAAAAGCAGTCAATGAAATTTAAATTAAAAATTGAAAGAAGAAAAAATAGAGGCGGTATACAGCTTTTTACGAATAGCTTTTAATATACCGCATAGGTGCCACCTTCCTGGCAATATTTTACTAAGTTTATTAAACTTGCAACTGATTTCAGTCAGAAAATAGTTACCTTTAAAGATTAATGTATACATGATAATACTAGGCATTTTTAAAATTTGATAATAATTTCGTAATATTTAGTGGTACGTAAAAAGTGAGTCTTATTTCAAAATAATAGAGTTCTTGTTGTTAACATTTCAACTGTTAATTGATACCTACTGAGCTGATGGCCAATGCAATATTTGTTTATTTAATATTAGATATGCTTTAATTTTAAATGCGAAATACAATTTAATAAGTACGTGTAAGGCAAAGTGAATCGAGCCAAGTGAATTAGTTTATATTTCGTTTATTTGTTCACTTATTTATTAATTTATTTGTATGTTCATTGTTTTAGTTATTCATCAAGTCGTTATTACTCGTTCATTCATTTATTCCTTCACTTATTTCATCATCTTCCACTAATGTGCTCACTTTGATTTTTCATTAATTCGTTTATTTTTATTAATTTATTAGTCAATTCACCATTAACTAATTTAATAAATAAATTCTTTATCTATTCTTTTATTCATTCATTTAGTTTACGCTCATTCAAAGAAAATATTTTTTACAGGCAAACGGAAACATTTCATTAGAAAAATACTTTTTAATTATCACTTTGCCTCACATATAGAGCAAAAATATGACTTCCCACTTTTATTTGAAATAGAAATTTACCTCTAAAAATTAAAAATAATATTTCATTAAATTTCTAGCATAAAATTAAATAAATTGTTCTTGCTTTATCTTATATCTGCATTTTTCAAAACTAATTTCTAATTTATTCATTTTGAAAAACGTAATTTATCTTAACTATTCCACTTTGCACCACATTTCCCTAACTCCACACTGTTGCTAATCGTTACACTCGTAGACTACAAATTAAAAGCAAGTAATTTCTACATTTCATTTATTTATTTACAATACAATATGTAAATAATATATTGTAATATATATTATATATATATATATATATATATAATATATATTACAATATATTATTTACAATACATAATTATATATATATATATTTATTTACAATATTACAATATATATAATATATAATACATTGTGCGGAACACAATGGAAGTTGTATATTTCATTTTAAAAACAGAGGAGTAGTAAACATTACTGTCGTGGGCAGGTAAACGGCAGTAACTGCTTTTTTTTTTTTTTTCCATTTTTGTCATCTGCTGTACGTTAGCTTTATTGCACAAGTTTAATTATTCTGTTTCCACTGGAAAAAAAGGTGCGAAAAAAACATCTAATTTCAACCTTCATCAATTGTTAGTATTAAATCTAACACACATTTCTTCAAATATCTCGAAAACTGATTTTTGCAGATACTGTTGTTTACCTGCCCAAGGCAGAAATTACCCATACAATATTGACAGATATTTGCGAGTTCTTGCCATTATTTGTTTGACAAATGTGTAACTATCCAAACCCAAACTGTCTTGTTTTGAATTTGTTTTCTTGGAGTACATTATTTATCCCTCTCTGCCGTTTTTTTATATTTTTTTCAGACCGAGATTTTATTCGCTGTCATATTATAATCGATTTTTGTAAGAAGGGGAAAAGGTGAAATAGCGAGACAAAGTAAAATGGTATACTATTATCACAGTTTGCTGCGTCAAAAATATAGCATAATATTTTAATTATATTCTTAAACATACAGTTTATTACAGTCGAAAAATCAATAGCTCTAAAGGTCACGGTATGCAATAATACAAATAATTTTCAAAATTTGATACACATATTGTAATATTTTGTAGTTTATCAAAAATAGTTTTTGTTTTTATAAAATGATAATGTTTTTATAAATAACATTTTAAATATTAATTATTAAGATCTGCTGATGTCCAGTGCAGTGCTTAATTAATTAATTTTAGGTAAGTTTTGAATTTAAATGTTTAATACAGTTTGTCAAGTGTAGCGCATGCGGTGCGAAGTGAAATAGCTCATTTCGTTTACTTATTCATTGATTTATTAAGTTGCTTATGTATTTATTCATTCATTTGTTCATTTACATTCCTTCAATTATTAATTCACTTATTCTCTTATTTATTCATTTTTTATTCACTGCTTTTCTTTTTCATATATGTTAATTAACTATTCTATTGGTTTATTCATTCATTTGATGAAAAATATTTTTAATTATCAAATCAAAAATATTTTAAGAAAATATTTTACTTTCCACTTTGTTCCATCCTAACCCCCTCCCCCTCCCCTGATCGTCAGCTAGTGGTAACACGAGTTCCTGCCCAAAATGCATGATTTAGTTACTTGAAAATTCGATTACACTCTCTTGTCATTTCTACTCTATACCTTTATCATATTGACAGTCATGAATGTGATCTGAAGTATTTGGAACGTGTTTCGAATAACTGCGTCGTCTTATCATATCACATTCGCTGCTGCTTGCAGGGCTTACATGACTGTGCAGAAGCCCCGTGGGACTTAATTTTCAAACGTTACTCGTCTGGTTTCTGTGTAATATGAGGGAAGTCGAACAAAATTGAAACGAAATACAGGAGCTGAGCTCCCGTACTAAACTCAAAAACTATACCTTGCTTGTATGAGTGATACATTGAGAAATGTAACGTTGCCATACTCAAGGACATGAATGGATTGGATAAGAAATCGTATGAAGAAAGTGAATAAACATTGAAACGAAGTACAGGACTTGAGCTCCCGTGAGCTCCCATGCTAATTATTCTCCGGTTGCTTGACTGATACATTGACAAATGTAACATTGCCATATTCAAGGACATGAAAGGATTTGATGAAGAATGGTATGAATGTGAAAAAAAATTGAAAACAAGTACAGGAGCTGAGCTCCCGTGAGCTCCCAAACAAATTATGCCTTGATTTTCTGATTGATATATTGAGAAATGTAGCGTCACCACATTCAAGGGCATGGAAGGACTTTTTCGAAGAACTTGATCTGGCATTCATAAATCGTCAAGGGTTAAGACTCTTTACCGTAAATTCCCTACTTTATTAACGAAGGGGGTTCGTGGTTCTGCTTTCCATTTAATAAGGTGTTGGCTGAGGGGTAGGACCCGAAGTGTACGAAAATTACGAACTTTCCATCTGGTGGTTGTCCGGAACACGCAGGCGCACTTAGGTGACCAGAATGCCTGATGAGGCCTGTGGTGGGTGGGCTTCCTTTTAATACGAGTACGACGCGGGGAGAGGTACGCCCTTTGCTTTATCGAGGGTGTGGCCCTCCTACGCGGAATTTCACCGACCCTAGATTAACTAGACTACTCGCAATTCCCTTACGGTTGCATGCCACATTGTTGTTGCATACTCGTGATACAAAAAAGCTTTACATGGTATCTGCCTCTTGCCGAGGAACGCAAAATGGCCATTGTTGAGTGGGCTTTGTCCAGGAGGCCGCCCGGTTCTATGTTTCCGTCTGTTTGTTTTGGGGTTCTCGAAAGGATATGTGTGTGAGCACAGCAGTGGTAGCAATGCACTCTATTTTCATAACCACGTCTAGCAGGCTAGGCTAATATCAGCCATTTTGGCTATTTGTAATTGCACTTTGACAAGAAAAATAAAGCGTAACAGGTCTATCATTTAAGGTTGTCGATTGCCCCCCTCCCTCCTAACTGCCTTTGAAAAATTAATGTGTTTACAAAAAATTAGAGTGGTTTTTGTTGTTTACCAAATGCCTTTGCAATGAGAAAACATTCTCTGCCCCCCCCCCCCACCCCACCCCGGAAAAGTTTGAAATGATGACCCAATAATTTTTCGAGTTAATTCTGCACTTCATTTAGCCGCCTTAGAGCAACAGTAGGATATCTTACTATTATTTCTGGAACTTAATGCCTTACTGTTGCTCTGAGGCGACGATATATACATTTACAAAATTTTAAATAAATTACACAACATTGTTTTGTACCAATTTTAATGAATCTCATTCCCTGTCGTATGTTGCGCAACTGTTCTCGTAATAAATTTATGTTGTAAGGATTTATGAATTCGAAATTAAGGTATTTTCAAAATTTATTTTGACTTCTTTCAATGTGCACTGAAGAATAATCCAAACTGTTGTCTGAAATAACTGAAGCATATTCTATTCGAATTCAAACGAAGTCAAACTAAATTGTTAAACGATAATATTAAATGAATACATAAATCAAATAAGTTAGTTTTCGTCATAAATCTGTTTTCTCCTTTCTCTCTTTTTCTTTCGTTTTTCTTTTTATTTTAAAAGTAAGTTCTGAAAACAAAAACTACAGCGAGTTCGGATTTGTTTTAAATATCACAAAATAGGTTGACTGTTCATTGACCCTTTGATTCTAAAAGTAACATTTTAATTGAATAAGCAATAATATACATTCAACCTGTTAATAATCTTCATCGTAAAATTAGCATTTTCGCAACATGATACCTTTTTAAGAGATAGCACATTCTTCTTCTCTCTTTCGATATACCTTGTAGCTGAAAAACTTTAAAATCGGAAAGAAATTTCTCCTGCTCGTAAATGTGATCACGGAATACGAATTTCCCCTAGAAACCTCTCAGCTACACTGTGTCAGGTGTACGCAATATCTCCGTCGGTATTTCTTCCGACATTATTTGACGAATCGTGTTCCTTCTTTGTCGTCAGACGGGATAAAAATGTAGGGGAAAAAAACTCGTCGCCCGGGTGATGTAAATTTTTGCCTGGTTCGGGCTCCAACATCGCATTACCTTCTAATAACGTCATCATCATTTTGGGAAAAGATGCACACCCATACACACTCGCATACATGCACTAACCATTCACCTATGTATCGATCGCTGGGACATCGTATGTGTAGCAAGCAAGGCCATCCATCCACCCATGCATTCATCCATCCGCATCATCCATCCATGCATCCATGCGTGTGCATGCACCAGGCTCACAATACCTGCCTCCGTCGCAAAGTAGGGGCGGACGGACGGACTGTGGCGGAAAAGGCTTTTCCCACTCTAAGATTCCAGCATCTCTCTCTCTCTTTCTCTTTCCAGTTAGCGGGCGATTTTGCCCCGGCACTCTTTCCACCGCCCTCCTTTCCATCAGTTCTCCACTTCCTTCTCGTGGGTGGCAAATGCAGGGGCTGCTTGCAAATTGCCCGCAGAATTCCTTTCCGAGGCACAGTTGCCGAAATTAGCTTTGGAGTTACTGCAGAAATCGTACAATTTAGCCTCAGCTATCGCATTTTGTCTTTAAAAAGAGAGAAATGTTCTTCTTCGGCGGCACGACAGCCCTCTGTGGGCCCTGGCCTTCTTAAGAATGTTCTATCAGACCTTTCTCTTTTCTTGGCCATGGTGTTCCAGTTGGTCACTCACACGGTGGTAAAACAATTTTCTAGGCAATCAACCTATCTGAGGTAAGGAGGATCCCCAGTTCTAGCTCCAGTAGGTTTGGCAAAAACAATTCTGTGTTGAACGTTCACAAAAAATAGAGAAATACATTTATAATATTGTTATCTTTAATACAGATCATAAAGATTGAATCAGATACATAAAAAATGAAAAATCGTGCTAGAAAAATTGACGCAAACCTAAGTAGGATTTGCATTGAAATGTGTATGTTATATCATTGCTAAAATGCGTGGTTTATTTTTCTCCCAAAATATAATAATTATGTATGTTAATCTTGTGTTAAATATGTGTCTTCTGCAATGCATTTGGGATTCAAATATGAAACTTGCAGCAAATTTTCTGGATACTTGCCATTGTTTCTTTCGAGGACGAGGTTTTGGTAAACACGAATTCGGTCTCATGTGGGAATATGTTACTCGATTTTTTGCGGTTGAATTTGAGATTTCTTGGATAATCTTTAAATTTAGAAGTTTTTGTAAATTTTGAATGAACTACTTTGGCTAATTCCTACTTCTGCTCTCATGAATGTGAGATGATGGTATCGCAGTATATGAAGCATTGTGTCCTATAAATATCTGTTTTCGGTGGTGTCCTATACCTTCTTCCTTTTCCGAGAAATTTGTAGTCTTTCCCTTCTGAGCCAAACCCTGAAGTGTTCCGCCGTCCTACTTCCTTCATATCATCGACGACGACCTGCAATGGAACAAGAAGAAGAAGCCAACGGATAAGGAGAGAGAGAGGAATGGTCGGGGGGTACAAACACAAGCGGTCTCCATGGCAACCATCCGAGTTGTTGCTACCTCGGAGGGGATCTCCAGAGCACGTGCGCCTCTGGGCAAGCAAAGACTCTTTCGCTGCCTCTGACCCACTTGGATCCCAAAAGGGAAGGAGAGAGGAGGGGGAGGACTAGGAAAAGGCTTTCCATTACACCAGGGGACGCATGGTGTCGTCTTCTGCTGCCTCTGAGGCTAATACCTTCGTTCTTTTTCTTTCTTGTGTCCTTCGAGAGTAGAGTTGTCGTCTGACTGCTTCCTTCGAACCAAGATGGCCGAAGGAAAAGGTCCAACAAAGATGTCGAGAGCTTCTTCCTCCTGGCTTTTGCTGGCTACCACTTGAAAGTTCCTTTTTCTCGAGACTCTGAAGCTGAAATGACATGCACGATTTTCGGCTCTTATCCTCTTCAAACGCAGGTTTGAACCGCTAATTAAAAAGAATTTTTGACTGAGCCAAGAATGCTCTTGTACTGATGCAAAACAAAAACTAAAGTATCAAAATTTTAGCGAGAGGATAATGATGAACAGTAAAGGGATTGTAGATGTATGATTCGAACTTCTTGCATGGACGCACAATTTGCTCAAAAATGTTTTCTGTACAACTGGATACGCAAGGGTTGTTGAGATGCCATCTACCACTTACGAGAAAAAGAAGAAAGAAAGAGCATTGTGGACTCGTATTTACATTTATATTGAATACTATTTCACAAGTTGTGTTCCAAAATTTTCCACACACAGCCAAAAATTTTATGAACCATATCAATTTGCTTTTGTCATACGCAGGGTGCTCATGGGAAGGGTTGGGGGAGGAGAGGTAGTCCTTGGCTTATACTACACCATTGAAATTTTTCGGGGAGGGGAAAGGTCATTTGACAGAGTTTTTGATCTCATTTGGGGGTGCTCCGTAGCGTTTGAGGGAGTTGCGCCATCGCCTTTGGGAGGTTGGGCATCCTGTCACATGGATTTTCTACCAGAAACATTTTCCAAAATGAACTACATGCACATTGACTATTATTTGTAGTTCGTGCTCCTGTACTTGTAATGAGTTCACTCGTTTTGGCAGTCTAGGAAGATTGGGCGCCGAGAACATTGGGTGCCGAGCAATTTGGGCGCGGGGAACATTGGGCGCCAGGCATTTTGGGCGCCGAGCACATTGGACCCAATATACTCGGAGCCCAGTGTTCCCGGCACCCAATTGACGGCGCCCAATCTTCCCATTTCGCGCTTTGGAGAGTAAGGCGTTTTGTGCTATTGAGGTTCAATTATAACGCGCAAGACAAATAAAACAATGCTCTAAAATGAACAAAACTGCAAAATTAAGAATTAGTGTCAGCTAAAATTATGCCAATCAGCTCTAAATGTAGTATGTACACTTAATGATAATGACTTTACCATTTAGGCTAATTTAAATTATTGTTTGTAGAAAAACACAAATATTTCCATTTTCACGAACTACCGCTACCCCCCCCCCCCCAGCTTAAAGCGAAAAAGTAAATTAATAAAATAAAATTAAACAAAAAAATTTTTTTTTTTTGGTAAGTAGAATAAATTTTGAATTTAAAGAATTCCATATTCAGTATGTCAAATGTGTAATTGAGTAACTTCAACTTGCAATGCATTTCTTTTTTACTATGGGTAATATTTAATTTGAAAAGCCGAACCGGTTCTTTTTTCTCCTTAATACATGTTTTAAAATATTTTTATTTCTATAAAATGGTATAAAAATAGTATCTCTCCGAAAGGAAAAAATTACATGTTATTTTAACTTGATTGATTTTTTATTTTTAAAATGCTTTGATTTTTTTTCTTTAATAATAATTATTTATTTATTTTCAAGCTTTGAAGTCCATAGAATTAAGTAGAAGATAAACAGAAATATAGAAATTAAGAATTTTAAGTTGGCACTAATAAGATTTCAAATATAAATTTAAAATATATAAATAATAATAATAATAATAATTCTCAAATTTTCTCTATCTTATGAACTATTTTTAACTCAATAATGATGCTTAGTTGAAGAAACATTTTATTTCTTTTTTTTTTTTCACTTAAAGTGATCAATAAATTTTATTCGCTTCCCTCTTTTAGATTCCTACTAACCCCTTTACTGCTTTGCTCAAAAACCGTTCGGGCTTCTCGCGAAGGGACCTTTCTCTGACGTTCCCGAATACCGGGTGGGCTGGGCATCACATTTTTTACACAACTCCGCTGATTTATCTGGGGTTTCGTTTTTATTAGTTTTATTATTGTTATTTTTTTTCAGGCTTTAAAGTTCATGAAATTAAGTAATAAATTTAAATAGACAAATAGAAATTAAGAGTTTTAGGAATTAGAGAAACTCTTCATTTCTATATACAGAAATAATTCTATTAGCATTTAGAAGATTTGAAATATAAATTTAAAATGCACAAGGTAAACACACCAGTAGTGGCCAGTGCTTCAGTGTAGCAGCCACTTCAAAGTTTATATTCAAAAAAGTAGAATTCCAGGTTTCCCAACGGGAGGACGTTTGATGCACTTTTGAATCCATTGGGAAACCTGGAATCCTACTTTTTCGAATACAAACCTTGAAGTGGCCACTACTAATGTGTTTACCTCAATAAGTTTTTAAAAAAACTCCCAAATTTTCTTCCTCTTACTAAATTATTTTAAACTCAATAAGAGGATGCTTAGTTGAAGAATTTTTTTTTTTACCTTTTCTTTTTCTCGCTTAAACAGTAAATTTTTCGCTTCCCTCTTTCAGATTTCTATTAACCCTTTAAATGCTTCGCTCAAAAACCGTTCGGGCTTCGCGCCAAGGGACTTTTCTCTGACTGTCCCGAATACCGAGTGGGTTGGGCAACATAGTTTTTCTACGCCCTTTTGTTGGCGTTCCGTTACTACCTGCAGTTATCTTCTTTTTTTCTCCGTTTTTTTTCAGTTTACAGTAATTTTAGTCAATGGAATTTAGAAAATGGCTATAGTTTTCCAGTAAAATATTGATCAAAAAACTACTATTCGAGGTAAATAAAACGAGGATGATTGAGTAGAAACGTTCGTAATTAAAAATTAACATAAATTTAAGAAAAGAGCAGTACTTGAACTATTTTTCACTTTCAATTTGAGTTTATGAATTGATTTGAACACAAAATTATTTATCAAAAATGTGCTCATTTTCGGCAACAATGCGGCCAAACCGCAACTCGAAGCAGTTAAGTCGTTAAAAAAATGAAAGGGAAATTTCTTGCGCGTAAACCGAAAGATAACATTTCAGTGCTGCCATCTATTTTCTAAGTTTTAAACTTATGTCTTTGTTTCTGTGTCATATGTGATATCTCTTTCATATTTTTATCTATTTTAAGTGATATGCTTTTCATTTGCAGGCACCATGGGCTCTGCAATGAACTACTCAGAACGTCCTTATGAAAATCAAATGGTAATTAAATTAAACTCTTAATTTAATAAAACTCTAAAACGGTAATTAAAAAAAAACTCTTAAACTTTTAATTTTAGCCTCATATCTTATACCTATGAGCTACTACCGCACTGCACAAATAAACTTTTTATTAAAGATTTTCAATTATTTTTTAATTAAATAAAATAATAATTTTTTGAGCAAATTTTTTTCTTGTTTTGTTTTGGCATTTGCATGCATCATTTATTCATCACAGAATTCATAATTATTTTTCCATAATTTAAACAACAGCTAAAACTTAAATTCTTTACTAAACAATGAGTGTTGCAATATTCCTTTTTATTACTTTGAAGGATTTTTATTACTTTATGTCACTCTTTATTACGGTGTAAATCAAAACCAACCCGATTTTGAAACGTGGAAAATTAATTAAGTTAAAACCTTATAATCTGAGGACTGGTTACACCATTCAAGTTTTATCACTTTCTTCTTTTGTTAATTAAATTATGTTTAATTTATTTATCGAAGTAATTTGTTTTCTTTTCAGGCTTCACATTGCCAAACTAACAGTTACCCTTCCTATCAGCCGCCATCTCCTTACAGGCCTCATCCTGTTTCGCCGCCAGCTCACGCCCATCAGTATGGTGCCCATGGGGGACATCAGATGCACGGAAGCCTGGCTGCGTACGGTTCTAGTCATCAGCTGGGCCCCTATGGCTCCGCCCCAGCTTCTCATTATCCTTCGCTCAGTCCGGACTTATACGGGGGCAGGCCCTCCATGTACAGCAGCTCCAGTGCGAGGGCCATGCAGATGAAGAGCGCGTGGGGAGGCGACAACAGCAGCAACAGCAGCTCGGAGATCATGCAATACAGTCAGCCGTCGCCCAGGCCGATGATGCCCCCTCCTAGCATGCATTCTCCGCCACATGCGGGCATGGGCGGAGCAACTCCTCATTATCGCCAAGTTCCCATTGTCTCGGCGGCCACCGGACATTCTCCACACTCGTGGTCCCAGTCTCAAATACCTAGCCCCGGTGTCCTTCACTCTCCAAGAACCACACCGTCTCCTCTTCCTGCTCACACGAGATCTCCCGTGGGAGGAGGACAACCCTTCAGTCCGCCTCCTGCCGCTCCTTCTCCACAACAACAGCAACATCATCCACCTCCGTCGATGACTCCGCATCCTCCACCTCCCCACAAAACAACCCCATCTCCTCCTTCTGGTGCTACTACCCCTGCGCCAACCACAGGAGGAGCACGCCAACCTATGTGTGGCAGTCCTTCCGGTAATCAGGGTCCAGCCAACTCGGATCCCCTACAGTCATTGCAAAAGATGGTTATGTTGGACTCTGAAACTGTTGAATCGCCAATAACCAGGGCAAACTATGAGATGGCTGCTAATCAGGGAGCTGGTGGAGCTCCTGGCCCGTCAGTTGCTGGCCGACCTTCATCATATTTCTCTGTTGAGCAGCTAGCGGGTAGTGACCCTGGATCTCCCTATCCAACATACTACAATCTTGACCAAAATCGTTTATGTACTCCACCAAGGACTGCCATGTCTACTCCAACTAATTCCACATTTTCATCAGCACCAGATTCAACGTCTAGTAACTCACCTCGTAGTGATTCAAGGACGACCACAGCAAGTGCAGATTCGTCCAATCATGTAGCTCATGTGAATGGTGATGTGAATCCACATGTTGTCAATTCCATTGCCACGGCTGGCCCCGCAGAAGCGCAGCCTCCCCCACCGCAAGGTCCACCTCCTAGGAGACCTGAATTTGAAAACTTTTCAGTAAATGATGTCAGAATGACCAACGGAAACCACCCTCCTGACAACCCTGGCATTAGGGATGATCTCGGAGGTCCAGTGTCAAGTGATTCTGAGAACAAAGACACTCAAGATTTCTTACAACACCTTGGCGGAGTTCCTCCTTTGCCAGAACCCGATGGCACTGTTGATTTGAGGCGGAAATCGCCAAAGTCGCCTCGCGGAAGGCGGAGGGTATTTGGACATGATCTTCAATGTGATCCTTTAATGGATAACTCAATGGATATCCCACGCAACAAACCCATGATGATTCCAGAAGAAAGGAGAAATTCCACTTTGCCGGAGTTCGAAATAACAAATGGAAAGCCCGAAGCTTGTGATGATGTTTACCCCTCGGATGGTGGCTATACTCCGCGACCGCCACGGTACTATAGTCCTACTAACCGATGGAATAAAATGGGCCCGCTGGAAGATGGTTTTATGGGAATGCAGCAAAGTAAACCATACCCAGATGATTGTCTTTCCATGCCTAAACCAAAAAGAGGCAGAAAAAGGAAGACATTTGATCAGGATGGAATAGTTCCTGAGTGGGATATGTACAATTCAGAAATAGTGCATCGCCCTCCAAGAGTTTCTCGAGGAGGTACACGTGGTCGAAGGGGGGTAGCAGGCGCAGAGGAGGTATTCAATCTTATCCTGCAAATAACGGCGAAATACCGATGGATATGTACGCAGCTGATGCCATGCTTTCCATGCGAAATCACCCGAGCAACGGAATGGGAGAAATGGTAGGTCCTTCTCCAGACAAAGATATGCCTTGGGGCTCACATAATTACCACATGGGACCCCCACCGCCCTCCGGAATGGGTGCTGATTATGGGTCCAAAGATAGCATGTCTGTAATTAAGCCTCCAATGATGGATGCTCATGCTATGGACAGTGCTTCTTTAAATAATAGCATGCCCCCAAATCAACCTCCAAACTATCAAAGTGATGTTCCTCCGGATGATAGGGGTCGTGGTCCTCTATTATTTACTGTTAATAAAGACGGTAGCACTGTTAAGTTACAAGACAATAGTCAAATGAGCAACAGTTCGATGCAGAGTCAAAGTCAGAGTCAATATTATGATCCCGTTCTCGGGCAAATGATGCCGCAACCAATGAAGAAAAAAAGGGGTAGACCATTTGGAAGCAAAAATAAACCAAAACCACCCGGCGAAGAACGAACACCTAGGCGACGGCGGAAGAAAGAAGTATTTTTTGGACCTGAAGGACCTCCACCACCCGTGATTAAAAAACGTTTGATCAACGGCCCTTATGTACATATTATGGGGATTAGAAACAAACCTTTGATAGTATCTGTGGTGAATCCTTCTCCAAAAGATGAGAATTCTGAAATGAAATACTGGCAGCACAAGCAGCAACCTTTGCAGTTTAGTGGTGTGATTCGACAAAACATGGCCATGAACTCGAATAACGGTCTACCGCACATATACGACACGATTACAAAAGACAGAAGCTGGTTATGTTCCCTTTGTTGCAAGAACAGTCACTATAGAGGGCTTGGAGATTTATTCGGTCCCTATTACCTGAATGGCGATCAAAAGCCGTCCAATTTTTCAGCCCCGCCCTCCCCTGCTCCTATGTCTGGCTTTGGCAATGAATCCAGTGAACCTGGAGATGATCTGGAACCGGAAGATAGTCGAGAAGATTTGGCAGATCCTTCTTCATCTTGTTCTGAAATTCCAGGAGGTCGAAGATTTCCCGGGAAGAGAAAATCTGATGTCATGGAACAAATGTTCCGGGCAGCTCTTCTCAGAAAAGCTAAACAAGCTAACGTAAGTATTATCGCCTGTAGCAGTTTTTAAAAAAATTTCTAGCCTCACTCAACATTTTATTCTTACTTGGTTTCGTCTCCATTTATAAACGAAAAAACTTTTTTTTTCGAAATTGAAAAAATTGAATTATTTTCTAATAATCTTCCGTTTTTCAGGAAATGGCACATCGGTCTTCTTATTCAATTTCAATTGATTGTACTTCAATAATATTTTCGAAATTCGAAGAAGTTGATCAGCAATTTTAAAATGATTCTCTTTTTAATAAATAATGACTCTTTGAATCGTCTTCTATTCTTTGATTCCTTTTGAATGCGGTTTTAAATTGGTGGAATTTAATCAGCTCTTCCCAACGAGTGCCTATAGATTTCATATGATACCTTATTCACCTTCTTTTCTGTTAATCCGTGTATAAAATTTTTGAAAGTTAATAAACAACTTCTTCATACTATCTTAATGTATTAAATTACATAATTTAGACAAAAGAAACTTTTCCTAGAATTTAAAAGAAATAGTTCAGCGGATTTTCTTCATTTCCAGTTAATTTGGCCTACATATGGCCAAAAAGCCTAAATTTAGCCTATCCAGTTATATTTGGTCTTCAGTTGAGGTGATAATAATGTCCGATAATTGTTTTTACAACAACTTTTATAGAGAGAAATTGCGTTGTATGCTATTGAAATGCGTATTTTATTTGAAATTAGTTTCATTTTAGAAGATCTAAATATTTGAAATGCAGTAGAACTAATTGAATGAATACCTGGTTCTAAAAATCAGGATTTACATATCGTCGCATCAGAGCAACAGTAGGATATCTTAGTGTTACTCCTGGAATCAGATGTCTTGCTGTTGCTCTGAGGCGACAATATATCCTATTTTTACGTGGATATCATATTGGTAATGCTATTTAATAAAAGATGGTCCAGCTCACTAGAGCAGCTACATTACCTTGGGGGAGGGGTCACAACAGCCCATACATGTACGGTGTACGCAAAATACCATACTAAGATTGCCGATATGGCTTAAAACCAAAGAATCTGGGGCCAGATGGCGGAAACAGAATCTTAAGGACAATGTGTTTATATAATGAAAAGTTGATTAATTATGATTAAAAGATTAATTATGATTTAAGTATTGAGATTGATACCAAGCATCTTATTTCCCCAATAAGATGCTTGGGTTTACTCAATAGATCTATTTCAAATAAATCTAAAGAAGTTCTTCTGCCCTTATATAGAAGTTTGGTAAGACCCCATTTGGAGTATGCTGTTCAGTTTTGGTCTCCTTATCTTAAGAAAGACATTAATGTATTGGAAAGGGTTCAAAGGCGAGCTACAAGGCTAATAAGTGGACTTTCCCACTTAGATTATGATTCCAGGCTTAGAAGGCTAAAAATGTACAGTCTTGAGCAAAGAAGAGACCGAGGGGACATGATTCAGCTGTTTAAATTTATTAAAACGAAAGATGTTACGGGGCTAAAGTTTAGCACTGAAAACAGGACAAGGGGTCATTGTTTTAAGCTATTTAAATCTCAGGCTAACATGGATATTAGGAAAAATTATTATTTTAGCAGGGTAGTGGAACCTTGGAACAGCTTACCGGAAGAGGTGGTAATGAGCAAAGGAGTAGACAGTTTTAAGAGGGCCATTGATCTTCACTGGGGATTGTAAATTGACTAGGACCAGTCTAGCTGGAGAGCCTGTTGCTGGTCGTCACTTTTGTGTTTTATATAAAACAATAATTTTTCAAGTAATGTTTATTTTTTTTTTATTTCCAATACAACAGGCTCAGATACAACTATCCTTGGCCAAAACACAGAACAAAATACACAACATAGAATTAAAAGCCAGACATAAAATCTTTAGCTTCTCAATAGCGGGAAAAAAAAATCAGAACCATGAATTTTTGGACACTGAAGTTGATGTTCTGCAAATATAACTTCAGCGTCACTTCACAGGGGCACAAGGGACTACTCAGGACGTTGATTCGATGGAAATTAATGTAGTAATGTATTTTGTGGCGTTCATTCCAATTTCTCATGGACCTTTTGTTCTTCCATTCAGGGTCAGAAGCCGTTGGAGGAGATGTCAAATCACATGTCGGGTTGCGACCCATCCCTTTCAGTTCCAAGTCAGTTCTCTATGGACGCACCTACGGACAACAAAGAGTTCTGGGTGCATGAAGAATGTGCCGTGTGGTCCAAAAATGTTTATCTATTTGGTCACCGGTTACGAGGCCTGGAGGAGACCGTTTTAAAGTCTGTCGATAAGGTAAGTGCCATGTACCTACTAGCTTGGGATAAACTTTTATATAAACTCTCTGAGTGTTTCGGTTCTTTTCGACTTTTTGAACTAACATTAATTTTTTTTGTAGCTTCCTTTCAGACATGTTTTGGAGTCATTTAGCAAAATCTTGAACCTGCGCTTTTTTTTTTTTTTTTTTTTCAAATTAAAAAAGCACCAAAAGTTTATCAAAAGGCTTTTTCATTTATTCCCTTCCTAAATAAGCACTTAGCTGTCTTGAAAAGACAGCAAACACGAAATTTTTGACCTTTTTGCGAAAAGCACCCTTTTAAAAGGTCCATCGTAGTCTGTAATACATACGATAATTGGATTAACCATCGAAAGATGGCGTCACCAGTTCTCTCTACTTCCACAGTTTGGTTACATGACTGAAGGAAAAAGAAATTAGGCTTTTCCAATTTGAAGCAACTATTCCAGTTTGAAGTGTATTTTGGTTTACTAGCACTCTGTTCACAGAAAACAAAATCAAAAGTAAACAAAGAGGTTTGGTTTCCAGAAGGTGTGCAGCCATGCCCCTTTTGACGATTTTCTCTTGAATAAAAAAAATGTTAACCTATAAGATTCTTATTCATCGTCAGCTTTGCACCACTTCGTTCTTGTCCAAACCAAGCACGTGATTGAGGTCGCCAAATGTACAATACGTACTTTGTTTACATCTAGTCTATCTTCCCGTGAATAGAGTATTGTTTGGGCCGTGGTAGCCTGATCGGTAGGGCATTGGACTCGGGACCGGAGGGTCTCGGGTTCGACCCTCACAGGTCGAAGACCCACCGTCGTCATTAATGGTGACTGGGCGACGTTAAATATGCTCGTGGTCACAATGTCCTCCAAGTGAAACGATACCTCTGGGGGTGCCAGACTAGGAAGTTATTCGGCTTCTGGCCTGGTTCTAAACTGTCTCTCGAACTGTCCATAGATGGCACCACCATCTATTGTGTTGTCTTCATACTGTCCTGAAAAAACCAAAATTCTGAAAACATTATGGATTAATAGAGGTATAAGCTTCCCTAGTGGAATAGCAGAAACCTCAATCTGTGTGTGTGAAAGAAAGAAAGAAAAAGAAAGAAAGAGTATTGTTCCGTTCCAAAACAGTGCTGTCTCTAAGCAAATACGTTTCATCATGTGCCACCTCTAAGAGTGAACTTCTTTTACAGATCCCTTATTTGATTTGATAAATTTCTGATACTATTTCCCAAGCTAAACGGTTTGCAGTAGAGGAAAAATTTTAATTTCTACTTTTCTACATATTTCAAATGACAATGGTGTCGTTTCCTAAATTTTGAAAATATGTTTTTCTGAAAGAGTATGCTTAAAAACATAGCTTAAAAACATAGGATTTGACTGTTTTTTTAAATAATTTGACAAAGTTTACTATTTTTAAAAAAATATTTAAGTCAGTGCGCAGACTCAATTTTATTTTCTACGCATCTGCGCATGACATCACAAATGATGAACTGCCATTCGCTGTTGCCATCCGCGCAGAGAGTAATATTTAATTCACTTCTTTACTCACATGTATGGCAACGATATGGTTGATGACAAGCGTAGAGCGCAATATTAAATTTGCTTCTTGATTATCATAACGTGGAATCGCGGTAGAGAGCAAGAGTAAACGTTCAGTGCGCCAATGGAATACGCGCCTAAGTTCATCATTTGTGACGTAATAAAGACCACGCCTTGTTTGAAAAATCGAACACCTTTAAAAAATTAATTAAAAAATAACTGTTGGGAAAATGAAAGTATTTTCTGGGTCCATGTTATTTTTTTTTCGCTCATTCTATCAACTTCAGTGACTAAAAGTAGTACTTTTGACTGAAGAAAACCACCCCATTTCAACGACTTTTTCAAATTTAAGGCGAGTTTTCTAGGATTAAAAGCAGGATTCCTGCAAAGGAGGTAGGAGTCATTGTGCATTCTGCACTATCGACATTTTTACGGGGGGGGGGGGATTTTTCTCTTTTCAGAATCTTGATTTTAGGGGTATGAAAACCTACTTAAAGTTCTTTTTAGAACCTAGAATGATATTTAAAATTTCAAAAAGCATTTTTTGAAAGTCAGAAGACGTTTTTAAAGTCTAGGCTATGTTATTAGACTTTAGAAAATGTTTTTGAACTTCTAATATTTTTTGGCCTTTCAAATTTTTCCGCTCTTTAGATGATAGTTTCATACATCGATACGAGTATATACTATTCAATATTGAATCTGATGACGTGTCTGAATTTAAGGATGTAATTGAGAGACATTGCAATAGGTTTCTGAAATTCAAATGATATTCATAAATATCCTGGACAAAGGATAATGTGGTTAAAAGAAAATTCAAACAAATTATGATTTGAAATTACTCAAATCGTTCAACGCAATTTCATTTTATGGTTAAACATGGCATTGCTTTATTCTACAGAGTTACCCGTCCATTAAAAGCTGTCAAGCGTACGTTGATCGCTCAAATGATAAACAGAACAGATTTCGAAATTTTAGTCTTGGATCACTGTTTTTGATATTTTTAAAATGGCATGAAGAAGCAAAATCAAGATGCTGTTTCTGAAATTTAGCTCGTTCCCTGAGGAATACGAACCTAAGTGAGAAATCCCACACTGGCAACAGAATTAACAAATTTGAAAAGTATCGATTAAAAACCTACATTTAGTGATCTTTCTTGCCACAAAACTCGCACAAAGTTAGTTTACAGTGGACCGCGCTACAACATGGTTCTAATTACTCGAAATAGTTATAACACGAGTTTTTCACGAGTAACGAATTTTAGAGCTAACGCGAGTTCCTCGCCCGCAACACGAAAATGTTTGAAAGGGAATCGCGATGCGAAATATCGGCTTCGTGATTAGCTACTAAATACAGTAGACTTGCTCCACAAAGCTTTTTGGCTCACGCGAAATGGTTATAACGCGAGTAACGTATCTCAGAGATAATGCGAACTCCTCGGCCACAACACGAGATTTTTATTGGATGAAAAGCGCGAGGCTTAAGTATGTATATCATGACCGGACTTACATCCCTTTAGTACCACTGAAAGTCAAAGTTTCCTCACTGTAAAAGTCTAAACTTTGCTTTTTTAGCATGCACAAATAACTCTGTTTTTTTTTTCTTCCCCATTTGAAAATTTTACAAACATCCAAAGCTAATGAAGATCGAAAGAGACAGAGAATATTTCTTACAATTAAAGAAAGATTTTGTCAATCGTAACAGTATTTTATATTGAATAAGAAAGCTTTTGAAGTGCAAAACACGATATAAATTTAGATATGTGTAGAAATCGGTAATGAATAATTAGGAATGGTTTAAGACAGTTTGATGAATGTTTACAAGTATCGAAAATAAAGGTATATGTTTATCAAAAAGTCGTATCAATACTCTTTTTCATAACGCGGAATTTCGACTTACGCGAGGGTTCTTGGAATAATGCAACCCTCCCGTAAATCGAGTCTTCACTGTACAAGCAATATAATCAATAGTGACCCATTGTTGAAATGTTTATCACTTGTAGTAATATTTGAGAACAAATCAGTTAAAAAAAGTATCATGACGTAAAACTTTTTTTTTTAGTTAGTTTTTCTTTGATGTCACTTCTGTTGCAGAAATGTGAAAAGTGACGTTTTGAGATTCAGCCTTACTATGGTAACCTTAACAGTTACAATGGTAACCTTTCTAATAACATCAAGCCAATTTACATTTTTACATTAATTTTTTGTATTAAATGCGAGTATATTTCGCACGTCTTGGAGTTATTGTAATGGTGTTTTGTCTTGTGCTAAGTTTTGTTGAAAACATTGTTTTACATGTATTTATTCTTCTTAATCTCTTTTTAGCTTTGTTCAAGATGTAAATTTCCAGGAGCTTCTTTAAGTTGTGGTTATGACAATTGTCCAGAGCTCTACCACTATTTATGTGCTCGGGATAATTGTAAGTATTCAAGTTCTACGGTTAATAAAGTCAGCTAGAAATGCATATTAACCATATCTTTTCTGATTTTACCTTGTATATTACATCATTTGAAAAGCAGTAAATTTACGCTTTGGAGTAGCAAGATGACGTTAAAACGTGAAGGCTCTTAATTACATTTTAAAATTGATTTTTTTTTTCTTTTTTTTTTTTCAACGCGTTCTCACTTTTTTACTGTGAATCTGAAATTTGGAATTGACATCATAATCAATAAGTATCTTAATAAATCAGACGTCTTTGAAGGATTTATTAAGGGATGTACTTTTTCCCTAAATTGTCTCCCTTCTTTCAAGAGATTGCATTTCTTTCTTTCATAAAACCTTTCTTCTTTTTGTCTTCGTGTGTGTTTTATTTACTCTTTGTGCGTGTTTTATTTATTATTTATCTACTATTCTTTCTTAGCATTAACCAAATCATTTCTCAGTACATTCTTTGTTTAAAATTTTAATTTTTGTTCAAAACCGTTAAAACTTTATGTAAAGTCGTTTAGGGTAACTGACGCACTGATAAGCAAATTGGCCGATTATCAATCAATTGGCTGCCGATTTAATATAATAATAATGATTTTAAATACTAAAATTTCGACTTTTCAGAATCAGTTAATAGTGTATTCCTGTGAGAAATGAGTTAATTTTCTCTAGTTTCATACTTTTTCTTAGAGTTAATGTCTCAATGTTTTATTCGAATTCTGCAAACCAGTTTTCTTATTCATGAAAATTATATCCTGTTATAAAAGAGATATATTAAAATTCAAGTACTTTGTTAAACCATTGCCTATAACAAGGGTTCTCAACCTACTCCTTTTTGTGTATCATTTGCTATGTGTAACAAAAACACTTTAGTTTTATTAAAATGCAATTTAAAATTTAGTTACAAACAAGTAATTTAGGTTCAAAGCATTTTATTTTATATTCACTGACGTTTAATGACAAAGTTCTTATCAGCCAGACATAAAGCTAAAAAGGTCTGAGGAAAAAAGTAGTAGTAGTAAGTACGCGAGGCTTTTTTTTTTTTTTTTCATTTTATCAAACTTGACTGCAGCTTGATGAAGCAATTCCAGCAAGCTCGTTTCTTCGTTTAAGATACACCCGAAAAACTTTATCCTAACCAAATTATATCAATATCAATATATTTTTATCTACCTTTTGGTAGTTAACAATGTACCCCCTACAGATTTTTGCATACCCCCTAAGGGAATGCGTACCACTAGTTGAAAACCACAGATACAACCTAAATATAAAAACCTAATAAGACCCTTTCACCGAAAAATTCAATAAAACCAAATCATTACTACAATTCATTTACGATACTATAAACTGAAAATATTTAAAATTGAATTTCGAACATTTCAACGTTCAACGAATTTTTATGTTTTAAGTTTCCAGGTCTAATTGAAAAATCGTTTTAAGCTCTAAACAAAGTGTTCAGATTAGTTTCAGAAATTGTGACGTACATGCGCATTTTATTCAAAAGGAATTTTTGTCAGAAGCAAATTTTTCGTGTTCCTGTTTTTGTTTGTTGTTTGTAAAATTTACAATCATTTTATTTTGCAGGGTGTCAAATGGACGAAGACTCATATACAATATATTGTCCACAGCACAAGGTAAGCTTTTCATCCACTGAATTAAATAATTTTTACCTCTTTCAACTTACTGTTTCAACGGTTTTATAATAAAATATGAATAAATAAAAGTTTCAAAGGAAGTTTAATTTCTCTTTAAAATGTTGCATTCAAAATAACGAATATGAAATTGGGAAATGTATACCTAACTAAATCTGTCTGTCTGTCCCCCTAATAACTTTGCAATAATAATACGATTTGAACAAAACTTTTTTAATCGATAGCTTTTTGCCTTTATAATTTTATTATTTTTTTTCTGAAGATATATTTTATCAAAGTAAAATTGTTACAATCATTCTTCTCTTTTTTTTGAGGGGGGGGGGGGGAGTGGATATGCACATTTAGATTTTTTTTACTATATTTTGCCTGCATTTAATATGAAAAGTTAGCATGCAAAATGCGTTTATTATATAAATAGTTAAAAATATTATATAATCTGTAGTAGTTTTCTATTTAAGTAGGAGTTCTGAATAATAGCTACGGGCTACCTAAGTCACAAAAAATGATAGCCACTTTTGCCCATTTCGCAGCCATTTTTTTTTACAAAAGTATGCGCATAACGCAAAAAGTAAAATGCCCTATATGCTATGAGTAATATTAACAACAAATTAAAAGATTATGATACTCTACAAAAACAACCAAAATTTCACTCAATGTTTTTTTTTTTTAAGATATAGTTATACAACAAAAGGAACTTTTACAAAATTTTAGGTGTACTGTAGGCAATTATAACTAAATGAAGTACATTACAACCTCTATTTAACGATTGTCAAGGGACTGGAAAAAGTTATCATTAAAGCAAGAATATCGTTAAATCGAGGAGCATAGACATTAAATGCAGTCAAATCCGGACCAGAGAAATGTATCGTTAAATTGAAGTTATACTGTATGTGAGAACTCACACAGACTTTAGTTTATTATGTTTGTCACCTGACACGCTTCATTTTTCAAGGAATGTTGAATTGTAAACGGCCGTTAACGTAAAACCAAACCCTTTACCAAAAAAAAAAAAATCGCGATCGTAAAAACAGACATATAAATGCTAATAGGTGTAAGAACATCAGGAATCACTAAGTTTACTACATTAGTTGAAAATACTCAGTCTGAAATGAACGATGAAAAAAAAATTTCTTCTACAACCTCAAATTAACGTTTACCAGACTCAAGAGAAGGGTTCAAAAAAGATTGGAAGCGTGTTTGTCTAAGCGCGATATTATTTTTACCAAAATAAAAAACACATATTATCGCCTCTTTTGGCGACTTTGACTTGATTCTTTGTTATTTTTAGACTGATTTTGAACAGATTAAAATTTTCTAACATTAAAGCCTATAAGGGCAGTTCTAAGTCTTTTATCTAACGATCCGGTCCCACTATAAAAAGTAAAAGTAAAATCAACAACGTTTTAAACCTACACAAAGTTTTAAAAAACTTGCAAAGGCAATTTTTTGCAAATTTGGGCTTGTTTAACGTTTATGATTTTACTTTTGCTTGATATTATGCTTTTGCACAAAAAATCGAAAACATTTAACAGATACCGAATATAGTTGTAGTCCAAAAAAGGAATATACGATATCCATCATTAAAAAATTATTTTTCAAACAAATTTTAAATCAGCTTTTGTACAATATTTATTAAATTTTTTTATTGCAAGTATTAGAAAAAATTTTGTCTCGAAATAAATTTCTCAAAAGTTAATAGATGTTTTCACAAAATTTAACCAGCTTTTCACAACAAGGGACTTTTGGAAAAAAAACCTGGAATAATCCTTGAATACTTACACCATGGGGATACATTAAAATCTTTGTAGCCAAAGCCACGCTGATGGGATTTTTTTTTTCGTCTGGCGATTCGGCAGAATTTGAAGTTCCATTCCGCAAAATTATCATCATTTGGCAAATTGAGAATTTTCGTCTTCCCAAAAATTTGAGTTCGGGTCGCACTTGATAATAGCTGGTATCCTATTCTTTGTTGTATTTTTGATATTATGGTAAAAATAAGTAAAATAAAGTTGCAGCATTTAAAGTCTTTAATATGGAGGTTCTCGTTGATTTCTTCTGCTTATTCATTTGTCTACGCGTGCATGAAACAGTATTGGTCTCAAGATTCTAAATAAGCGACTTGATTCTTTCAGGTTTTATCAAGCCATTGCGACGAGCATCAAAGCATCCAGAACTCATAGGAAATATCTAATACTACAACAAAAAAGAGCTTCCAGCTAAACTCGAGGTCCGTGGTTTGGTGCTAAACAATTAAGCAAAAGAAGAAACCATCGACCCATGAACTCCAAACTATAACTGCCAACAGAATTGGAAAGGCATGGCTCTTGCGGTGGAGAAGTGAAGGTCATTTTAAATGGAACCCTTTCTAGAAATTACGAACTGTTTTAAAATGTGCAGAAAAGAAGAATTTACACAAGTAACTGACCTTCTGCAGACACGTTTATCTTTTCGGTTTTATATATATATATAAATATATATATATATTCACATAATATATATATGATTATGAAATCCATGCCATTGCTGTTTTTAAGCATCCTTGAAATTTTTTGCCCCGTATCTTCAGATGTGGTATTTTTATCCCTGGAAATCCCCCAAGTTTCTAATTAGATTATAGAGAAGTTTGTTCAAAAGATTGCAACCTTCAGTAAGCAGAGGACTCATTTTCCTGTACATGACTCAAATCAAAAGTGTGAAATATGGATCTGTTACTGTACATTTCATTCTTGGATCTGTATTCACACCAGTGTTGTCACTTTTTCTTCTTCTTGTCACATTCATTGGTGGGTGGACGATGTGCACATTCTTTGTTCCACGGAACGTGTTTCTTCTTTGATTCTTATGATTTGATCTGCTCTGCCGAGGGCACGTAAAGGGCAGTAACTGCAAATTTTTCATTTTTGTCATCTATTGAATGTTAGCTTCAATGTACAACCTTGCTTAATTGGATTCCGCTGGAAAAAAAAAAAAAAAAAAAGCTCAAAAGACACGTCTAATTCCATCATTTCTCTATTGAAAGTATTGAATCTGAAGCGCGCTTCTTCAAAACTCGTTTCTGCAGATACTGCTGTTTACCTGTCCACAGTAGCGTTTGTGTCTGAATCAGCAATTGTAAATGCAGTCTGTTTCTGTTACAGGGTGTCTATAGGTTATGACTTTTGTAAAGGCTTTTGAAATTAAAAATCAATCATGCATGTGATGAAAAAGTCATGGCATTACATGGTTGATAATGAATAATTATTTTCTGAAACTTTGTGAAAACATAGCTAGCAATTAATCTATGTCACAGCTTAGTCAGTAATCGTTTTTTATTTGCTCAAATTCATTTTGTTTAATTGGGAATTCTTTTCTGCAACTGAAAAGAAGAAAAAAAATTCAGAATGTGCTAAACCGGGTCGGTTTAACAGGTTTGAGAGCCTGTCGCAATTCATTTTTGGGGGCCCCTTCATTTATCACCCCATTAACTATACAAAACATTTATTTTCTGCATTTTGTCTCCCCTTTAGGACCTTATAATCGTGGGGCGTCCCTCGCCGCGCCGTTACGACTCGTAAATCTAAACCTTTTCAATTTCTCCAAAACTCACTAAAAAGTTGAGCATTTACGAAACTATAAATAAGGTTTCATTTTAAATTGTTTGTATTGAATTCTCATTCTTTCCATTTTGATTAAAATTCTTACCTCAATTTTTCTTTGTAGGGAAATATAATAAACACTTTCATTAAGAAACAAAACTACTCTCTTGTCCCATTCCTCTTTGCGAGCGTATTTTTGAAATCGTTTGTTATTTTGTCAAAATGAAATCAAACTCATCTTGTACAATTATGTCCTTGGTTACTATATCGGTACTCTTTCACAAGAATAATATACTTTTTACGCTATTCCTTTCAGATTTGAGCCGATTTTCGATTCTGTCATGAATATTTTCATTTCATCACGAGTGGGTTATTTATTTACCAAAAATTACATAATTTTTTGAAATGCTAATGAATTACCTTGTTAATCATGAGAATGTCATGAATTTATTAAATGAACTATTGACTTTTTTTAGCGATCACAATGTATGTACAATTTATTTGATAATGGGACTCCTAAATTTATTCAGTCTCTCTCGGTTGAATATTTTCTTGATTACGAATACGTTTATTTGGTCATGAGAATGTGTTCAGAAATTTCTGTAGATGCCCTGTAACACATCATATTTATTACCCGCTTAATTCATGTAGTCTAAAGTACAGAGGTTTCTTTCCAAATCATGAGTGTAAATGCATGAGAATTTATCGCCAAATCTTGTTTTAGATTGAGTAAATAATGTAAAGTAGAAAAAAACACGATCATAATTCCATTGATTTTAATGTTCCTGGTTTGTCTAACGCACTTGCGTTAGACTACAAAACGAATTTCCTTTATGACATAAAATGCAAAATTAGTTACCGTTGTTGTATTGCCACTCATTATTTGTGGTACTTACGTATTACTGCTACCAGGTTTTCCTAATTTGGCTTGTTTTTCTAAAATGTTTCATATCCGTTGGGAGAAAATGCAACAACTCTGGCAAACCTGATTACGTTAGTACAAACAATGTGCAAGATTTATATTGCTTTGAGCAGGTATGCGACAGTATCTATAAATCTTTCATTTTTCATGTTTTTGCATTTGTGTCATCCATCTAAATCAGCTTAAGTGCGCAAGCGTACTTATTTGGTTTTGGCTGAAAATAAAACATGATAAAAACTTCAAATTTCGATGTTCTACTCGTGTTTGTGAGAAGTAAGGAAGGCATATTTTCAAGTAACTCCAAAACTCATTTTTGTAGATACAGTGAAACTTGTGTAAGTTGACCACTTGCGATGCACTATTTTAATGGTCAACTTAAACAGGTGGTCAAATTACAAAGGTTGATTATATGACAAGGGCTAATTTTGTGCCTGAAAAAAGCAGTCAACTTAGGTTGTCAACTTACAAGGGTGGTCAACTTCACAGGTTTTACTGCATTTTATCTGCCCGTGACAGTGTAAGACTTTGAACTTCATAACTTGGCGAGCATTTTCCTGGTTGCACTAATACGTAAGTATCTAAATTGTTGGGAAACTGACATAATTTTATTCTTTATGAATGAATCAAAAACACTTTCCTTATATGTGTGTAATGTAACTCTTTGGTGTAAGCAATTTACGCCTCATGTGTAAATAGTCACCGCTTGAAGCTAGTCTTAATCTGCTTGCTGGGGGTTGCATATATCATAAATGTATCAAGAATAAATGCACTATGATTGGAATAAAAGTTTTGGAATAAAAGAAAGATATATAGACATATTCAGCTCTGTTTTTAAATGTCACACTCTTCAATGTTGAATGAAAGATCATTTCTGTTTGCTTCTTCTAAGAAACTGTTTTTGCAATTTTCATAAACTATATTTCTTTCACTTGTTAAGAGAAGCTTGTGCATGTATTTGTGTGAGTATGTATGTATATATATTTTATGTACACATTCTCGAGATCTTCGAAAGCATATGTGTAATAGAAAGAAATGAAATTTTTAGAACGTATGTAATATAAAGATGTTTAGAAGTAATAAAATAAGATGTAGCATAATTTATTGAAAATTTCCGTTTTTTGTTGTGTTTGTTGTACTGAAGATGTTTACCACAGAAAATTTAAATTAAACTGAACTGCATTGAATTGCTAATTTCATGTAACTTTTTTTCTGTCACCGAAGTATTATTTTGCAAATTTTATCGAATATGAATTATTACGACTATTATTTTCTCTAACTTTTAGATATGAATATTCAGATTTGTTCTCTATATTTATGTCTACATATAATACTAAAAATTAGTATGAAAAATGCATTGGGTGTATGAATAGCTCAAAAATATTAGTTTTGCAGTTTTATCTTTGAGGCATTTTAACAAAAATTTTCAAGTTGTTTTCTCTTGTATTACAAACAAGTTTATCTATCCATATTCTATGCTGGTTCATAGGACTAGATGATGCATTTTTCAAAGATTACAAGAATAAAAGTTTATTCCACGTTGTGTTTTTTCAAACGCTTATCACAGCTCGTTTGTTTTGGTAATGTGTAATGAGCAAGAAAAAACTATTTTTCATTTTATTTATTCATTAAGATTGGTAAAAAAAAATTTTTTTAAATAAATAGGGGTGTTAGTATTCAATTTTTTTTAAAGTTTCTCGAAGGACAAACTTTCAGAAACACTGAAAAAGCTTATTTTTTTTATCTTTCTATTTTTAGTACATATGTGTACAAAAACAAGAAAATAATAATAATTTAAAAACTTTTTTTTAATGCCAGAATGTGTAAAACCTCGCCAAAGTTTAAATGCTTAATTTTGCAAGCTATTTTCTTTATAGCAGTACATGAATAGACATAGCTTCTGGAAGTATTTTTAGGTTAGTTTTTTTTTGGTGATATATTAATTTATTAATGGATTTCGTGTTTTTAGAAAAACTTTACAATTTCCAATAAGATCTTGATACCACCCCTTGAAACATCCAATTACATTTTCGTTGTACTTTTTCAGTGCATTTATCATCTTCAAAAAACATTTCTCAAAACGAAATTTATGAAATCTTGTTTATATGAAACGTTATAATACTATTTATGTGTTACAGTATTAAATGTTTAAGCGAGGGCAAATATATTTTCTGAGAAACATGGAATAGTATACATATTTATATACATGCATACATAAACACGCATATCGAGAAATTTGTAATTATTCAAAGAGTGGCTTTCAATATTTAGCTAATAATGCTGTGTACTTTCTCTCATTTGGAACCATGGTTGTTGTTGAAGTTTCGTATTGACGTGGAAGTGTCAGATGTGCAGACGAAATCTTGTACAGGTCATAGGAAGTTGGATCCCCGAGCTTTTTCTGATTCTTCAAATTAATGTGAATGTCGGCTGTAGTCCTCTTTATTTTGCCATTTATGTTGAGCATTTCTCACCATCATCATCTCGTAAATTTTAATAGAAATGTTACGTGATACATAACGCAAGTTCGCGATCTAATTTAAAATTTGCTTTTGTTAAAAAATGTGATGTTTGTTGTACAGCAATACCCGACCCGAGGGAAATTATTTTATTTATTCAGTCATCAAGGATTCAGTTCAGTTAAATTTATTCATAAATTTACAGTAAATTTATTTATTTTTTCATTCTCTGTGACAAGTGCATGACAAAAATTTAATTATTGTCTCTCCCTAACCTTACCAAAGGAAAAAAATGCGCGTAAAAGAAAATCAGCTCATTATTCAAAAATGTGAATGTGAAAAATACATTTTATGATATTGTGTTATACATTTATTTCATACAACTGCATGTATACATTTTCTTTCTTCTTTCTTTCTTTTCTTTTTTTTTTTTTTTTTTTTTTGATAGATTTAAGTGACGATACGAAAGGAATAAAAAAATGAATAACTAATGTTTGTAAAATAGCTTGGTAATAATTATCGCAAGGGTGTCTCCTTTTATTGACTGCAATAGTATTTTAATAGTTAATCTATTACACATGTAATAGAATCGCATAATTAAAATATATATAACAAACAAATATTGCTTTTTCAATCAGTTATTGAAAATTATTGATCTTAAACACGGAGTGTGTCCCCCCCCCCCTCCAAAAAAAACGAAAGCAACACCTAAAAAAGAGAAAAATACCCCAAGAACACCACCCTAAAAATTTCAGTTGCTTAGCCTCCGGGAAGGCACAGCTTAAAAACCCATGCCTTTAAGTGAGGGTACCCCACCTGTGAGGGGGAGGGAGTTGTATTATGTTTTTGAATTAAACCTCTTATTAGCATCTTAATAAAATTTTGAATAACCGTTTTTAAGATGTGAAAATTATTTCTTAAGAATTTTTTATTAATTCAATCGCCTGTTTTCGCTAAAACACTTGAGTTAATTGGATTGTACAATATTTAAGTTCTAGCTATTTTTACACGTGACTATACTAATTTCAACCCTTAAAAGTTAAGCAAAACATCATTCACAGCTACTGACGTTTAAAAGCTTAAGAGTTGATGATTCATTATCAAGAAATTTTCTATCTTATACTTTTAACTCGTCTGTTTTATAACTTCTAGTGTGACCTCATTTCTCTAACTGTAACTAGCAGTTAAATATATTATCTGAAAACTGAAACTAATATGAAGTTTGTGACATAATTTACCTCCTTACTAGAAGAAAACTTTTTTTTTTCCTAATCTGATGTTCAACATTTAATTTGTTTCCCTTTAAACTAGTACAGGCATCTAATTTTGGAAAATAAAGCTACTAATTTGTATTATTAAATTGAAGCACATCTTTCACTTCATATTTAACATACTGTTATTGTAGATTACCTTCCTGTGTTCGTTAAAAATCGAGAAAAAAGCAGCCCGTGGAATAATTATATATATTGTATAATATTGTTCATAAACCAATCATTTTTGTGCACTTGTTTGCAATTTTTCCTATGATTGTAGAGCTCGTATAAGAACGTTTAACCATTTTCATTACAAAAATTAAATGAGTTTACAAATTGTACTGTAAAAAAAAGATATTTATAGATGCTTTTTCTCATAATTGTCAGCAATTGTTAATATGTAATGTACGTAAAAGCTGCGTCACACATTTAAGAAAAAAATGGCGCTCATTTCTCAAAACAGAATTTTAAAATAAGCCATTTACCGCTTCATTCCATAATGATTACACATTGAAATATTCGCAGCGTCACGTAATTACATGTGATCAGGATATGGTTAATTTACTGCCAAGATTCATCAACACATTCAAAAAAAATTGAAGATTAGGAGCATTTTCATCAAAATCATTTCCTAGCTGAATGAGGCGTTCAGTCATTTTCTTTGCAGTACCGAAGTCCAAATAAGACGCACAAAAGTGTTCAAATGTGTTACGTTGGGCTGCCGTGGCTAATTCTATTCTGAATGTTATACAAAAAAATCAACCAAGTTTTGTACTTCATTTCGTTTTATTTTATTCATTCTCATATGAAAGCCATAATATTTTGTTTTCAAACGATAATTCGAAGCAATGACAGCAGACGATGTACATTATGTGAAACATGTTCCATATCCTGTCTGCTGGGTGCGAATTTTATTCCCAACTGGTGAGTGTGCTAGTCTTATCAGCTTTGTGAATTTTTTAGTATATATATGTAGGGGAGATGCGAAAACAATGTCAGAAAATGGCACGAACTGAAAGCGAGCAGCATTATCCCTACATTAAAGAAACCACACCTGCTTCATCATCTCGGCCGTTGTTGTTGTAAGAGAAACACTGTAGTTGTCTATTGTACATAGTTATGTATGCTCACGTGGATACATAGCAATGAATAAACAGTTACAATTAATTCTTGTATTTTATTTCCTTCATCATCCTGTGATTCATGTTAGAACTTAGCTCAGAAAGTGTGATGTCCTTCCAAGACCGCAGCACTGAGGATGAGGAGGAAGACAGAAAACTTCTAACCACGTCCAGTGGCGGATCCACAGGGGGGCGATCGCCCCTCCCCCCCCCCCACACACACATCTCAAAAATAACCTCCAGTTGACTTTTTAGGACTTGACTTTTAAAAAAATTTCCAAGGAAGAATCTCATCTCCCTCTTATTATCGTTAGATCATCTAAAATTTTCCGTTCTAGGAGCTACAATTTCAAAGAAATGCCTGAAAAGATTCTTTGAATCCTTCATTTTCCCTAACATTAGCAAAGTCGGATCATACATTCGGAGTTCTAAGACTCCAGTTCCGGAAAATTTCCTAGGGAAGGCCGCATACTCTCTCTAACATCACAAAAAAGCTTCGAAAATTTGCGTTTCTGGGACTTCAAAATCAACGCATTATCGGGGGAGAGTTCTGAACTCCATGCGTTCGCTTAATGTCATTAAAGTTGCGTTTTAAGAACTTCAATTCTGGAAATTTCCCGCGGGAGATCTCCTATCCCATACCATCATTCAGGGTTGTCTAAAATTGTATCTTTGGAAACTTTAGTTTTGAAAAGTTGAGGGAGAGTTCCTCAACTACATTGCTTCTCTTAACGCTGCCAAAGATGGCCAACAATAGTGTTTTTACGACTCGATTCTTAAATAATTTCCGGAAGAAAGCCCCCAAACCTCCGATTACCAAAGCTCGTCCAATAATTACGTCTTCGCACTTCAATTTCATATCGCATGATTTTTAAAGCCAGGATTAACAATTGGGGAGAGGGGGAGCATAGCAGTACATACATGCAAATAAAATTATAAAATATCATATTAGTATTGGTAATGTGACTTAGAATAAAAAGTTCTGGGAGAAATTTGACCCCCCTCCTCCTGTTACGCTTCTCATTGTGGCCATTTAAAATATGTATATAATTGACGCACTCAGGGTCGTCCGAGGGGGGAGGCGAGCGGGGCAATCGCCCCGGGTGCCAAGAAATGAGGGGGCGCCGCAAGGCTCCCCTCATTTCATGTAACATAGTGTTTCCCTGCGTATAATCCGTGGATTATCTGTTAAAAAAGTGCGAAGTTAATGAGGTGCGGATTATCTGTGATTTTTTTTTCTCTCAACACCAAAGCATTGAACTTACAATAGAATTCACCAATTGAGACTGTATGTAGCCTGAATGTTGTTCACATAACATAGCTTTTTTCGCTACCTGTATGTTGCTTATTTTGCATTACTTGAATTCTCCTCTTACGCGATTCAAGTCATGTAAAATAAACAACAACACAATAAAGAAGGAAACCTTCATTTGCGCAAGAGTAAACCGTTTGCTCTTTTGTCTTGACTCGTTTTTTCTAGTAATTAGCGTACTATAATCATGATTTTAAGAAGAAAACATTATTTTTTCATATTTCAGATTAATTTTGATTATACCTACAAAGTAATTATTTTTTCACCTTTTTAGTTTAGTTGCTCAAATAGTATGTTAAATGCAAACTTTATTTTTTTACATCCTATTATCCACGGATTATACGAAGTTTTTTTTTTTTTTTTTTCAGCCCGATTTTAGTACCTACTGATTATAGGCCGCCTGAGGATAATACGCAGGAAAATACGCAGATGCTCAAACATAGACACACAAAATAGAGAATCATTGCAACAATTCTCAACTTTTTCCTAAGGCACGAAAATATTCCCATATCCCAAACTCCAAAACATTTGTTTCCTTTGTATCATTGAAGCAGATACGAATTCTGATTTTATAACTATTTAGAATAATACAAAAGGCATTTCTCTATTGTCTAGTTCCCACCAAGTTTCTAAAAAATTTTCCCCTGCATGCAGTGACGTAACCAGAAAAAAATTTTAGGGGGCACATTGAAAAAAAAAATTGATCTTATAGAAAAGGGAAGGTTCGGTCAAAATTTTAAAACTTTTAGTTTTAAAAACACAGTTTTTAGACTTTCTTTGCAGTTGCTACTGCAAAAAAGAAAGTGAAAAAAGAAACTATTGCAAAAAAAGTATAGGGGTCTCAGTAGGAATTGATGCCTTAAAAATGCGATTATAGGCCATGTTTATTGACGTTAGGGTAAAGGATGGAGCTCAGAGACTGTCCTGCATCGATTTTTTTAACAGATTGAAATTAATTCCTCCTCCTCCCTGCAAGTTTTCGAAATTGAAGTATCAAAAACGCAAGTTCAGACAAACTTTAAAGATTTTATGGGAGGACGGATCTGGGGCCTTTCCCTGGAAAATTTTACAAAATTATGGTCCAAAAAGCTTAAGCAATGTTTTATATTCAGGGGCTATTCCACTTAAATGTTTTGAAAGTGTCTTTTAAAAATGTGATATTAAAGAAAAGCAGTATGGGGACCCTTACCCGAATATTTTCTGAAACTCAAGTCTTAAAAATGCAATTGTAAGGCCATATTTTGTAATATTAGGGCCAGTAATTTCTCGAAATTAAAGCTCCAAAAACGCAATTCTGAACGATTTTCGATGTTGTTATTTGGGGGTTTCCCCGTGAAACTTACACAAATTTGATGCAAAAAAAATGATATCTTTATTTTTAACATATATGAAAGCTGCTATTAAGATGATACAAGTAAAACCAAAAAACTCTTTAAAAGAATTTTTGGATCCGCACAGATTGAAATTTAATTTTGATGTAATTTACTTGATAAAAACATTTTCTATTTCAACAAATTATTTATTCGTGTTCTTAGTTTGGTCAATATGAGTAACTAATTAAGTTTTAATTGTTTTTTTTTATGTTGCGGGGGAACATTTTACAAGATAAATATTTGGATTTTTAACGTTTTTATTTTTCGAAAAGTTTTTGGAGTATTAATGTATTATTAATATTAGAAATATATTCATTGGCTGTGTTTTAATTTTTTTATCGCCCTCTGATTGTTTTGTTCATTTATATTTAAAAAATATAAGTATCACATGCGTGTGATGCACTGATGTTATAACTAACTTAACTTTTCTCTGTGTGCGGAGGGGGGGGGGGGGAGGGCGTCAGGAAACTTTCGCCCCGGGTGCCGTCAGCTCTTCGGACGGCCCTGGATTCACTAGTGCGGTTTTTCTGACAACATAAAACCCATCTGTAACTTATTATAACTCATCCCTTTATGAAATCCTAGTCACGAGCTTGCCAGTAGAAATATAGGGTAAGTGCTCTAGTAGTCGGCCACAAGGACATAAAACTGCTTATAATAGTCGGTGGAGTTTGTGCAAAAACATTTCACTTCCGGATACCAGTATGAAATTTTGTACAGCACTTATGTTCATATAAGAGAGCAAAAAAACGCCGGGAGGCAATCGATTGGAGGTCAAGACCCCCTGTGGTGACGTCATCAAAATGGCCGCCATGTATCGGTTAGTACGTTGGTTTAACTGCTTAAAACTACATATTAGGTCATATTTTTGTAAAATTCAAATACATTATCTGAAAGCCGTTTAAAAAAGCTCTTCAACAGAGCTTAGTTTTATTTTCTACTCACGGTACCCGCACGGCTTTGCTCGTAGTAGAAAAATTAAAAGATCATTTGATTCGCCTGTATATTTACAAACAATGGATGATGAATTTTTCCCCAATTTGCTATGTTGATTTCCTCGGCCATTTTACGGTTCCTTCCTTCCTCAGTTGCACGACAGCCCTGGGTGGGCCCTGGCCTTCTCAGCATTTTTTTATGTTACCGTTCCACGTTATGATAATTTTGTAATTTACTCGTCCACGATATGATAATTAGCTCTGTAAATTGTTCTTAAAATTGAAAAAGAAAAAGAACAAAATCGAATTTTCAAAAAATCGCTTCGAGGGGCACACCCCCATGCTACAAACAAATTCTGTGCCAAATTTCATGAAAACCGGCCGAGCGGTTTAGGTGCTATGCTCGTCACAGAGAGACATCCGGACAGATATCCAGGCAAACTTTGAGCTTTATTATTAGTAAAGAAGACAAATAGTTTAATAATTATTACAGTATCAACGTGAAAATTGATAGGAAAACAATGACTTTCCTGTGGTCTGCAATATTGGAGTAAAACTTTTACTGTTATACCTGCATTATAAAAGAACCTTTCCAGTTTCATTCAATTTAAATTTGCACTTCATGTTTTAACACTTTTTGTCAGTATTTTACTTCTATATTGAATGAAAGAAAGGTTAAAATGCAGAAATAATCAAAGTCACCGCCCAAAATGGATCGAGAACTTAATTATTAATGCTATCGTATAATAAAACATCTTTGTTAAAATGCTTACATTTTAAACATATAAGAGAAATAGACGAAAATTACATGTTTTAATAACAAAGAAAAAGTGGCTGTTATAACAAAAAACTGTAATAAGTTTTTTCAAGGAACGTTTTACGTACTGCACTGACCCTCACAACTACAAAGAAGTGTACAATTCAGACCTGATCTGACGCATCGACAGCGTGTAGACATCTCTTTGCACTTGCATGATATAAGTTCCTGTAATTTCTGCATTGTTATTTTGGGGTATGCATACCAAAGAGGTTCAAACTCTTCACCGATTTTTTTCCATCCCCACTGATATGGATCCAAGAGCTGAAAATTTTGCTGAAGACATTTTGTCCATAGTAAACACTGCAATATTGCTCTCTTAAGGTGATGCAGAAAAATGTTGCTAGATGCTGGAATACAATCAACTGGTCTGTTTTGCTGGGTGAAGAAAATTCTCCTAGCCTCATTTACGGTTTCCACTGAGCTTGTTGAATGATGCGTCAAGACTACGAAGCGCTGAATAAGTAAGAAATGCTCATCTTCTTCATTAATGTTCTCGGGTACTTTAGTATAGTACAAAAAAACTTTGTCAACATCTCTAATTGCCATCCACATTTTCCATGCAGTACCTAGTTTTACCAATGCTGGCAAAACTAGATACCGTGTGCTCATGTAAAGGCATGGGGAAAAGGTAGAAGATCTGTAACACCTTGTGGAACTTTATGGTGCAAAACGTGAATAGGAAGATACCGTAGATATTTTCCACTTCCATACTCCACCCACAGCTCTTGCAATTTCGGAACTCCGAACATAGCATTCACTACATCATCACTATCAACAGTTTTCACAGTGATCTTTTCATGATCCAAGTATTCTATTGCATGCTGCACATAGAGAAATAGCCTCGCACCGGCTTCTTCGTGGGATACGGGAAACATGGTTTCAAAATTGTTCTTGACTGAAGCAATTGCAGTGTCTTTGTACGGGCATACAACCTGCTTCCCATCTGGTAGATCCATCTTCACGAGATTTTCTGCCAAAAATTCGAAAAGCTCCACTTTATTTTTATCTTTCGCAAGAAATTTAGTCAATGACTTCGGTATCAAAACATTGGATTTAATACTTATTCTTGGTCCAGATCCTCTCCATTGTCTCGTGTCGCTTTTCAAACTTCCTTTTGAATACCGGTCAAAAACTAAATCTACCCTATGAACACTTTTTCGTCTCATTAATATGTACGACTTCATAATCTGATCGCAGTATTATTGGACAGTTCGAGCAGACTGAGGAACAAGCATGTGAATCAGCGCAGCACCATCAATGAACAATTTAGTTCCGGAATAGCCGTCAAAACCAGTCCAGTTGATTGAACGATACAAGAAACGACGCCGGACTTTTTTTCTTGGTTTCCTAAATTTGCCAAGGTTGGATATAGAAGGTAGACACGAGCTGTTTTCATGAGAAAAAAAATTCTTTTACATCCATTTGAATTGCTTGGCAGGCAACATATAGCTTAGCAAAAAGAGTGCTGCCCCTCCTCAAATCAACAATGTTTTGCTTGTCTTTGGACTGAACAGAAATATTTTTCTGCTCATCAAGAGGAGATTGTTTCTTTTGATAACATCATGTATGGATATTTTTCTTAACACTAAGCGATCTTCTACAAATGTATTGAATTGACTTGCGTTGACATCACAGCAATGGCACTTTCTTCCGAGAAAATAATTTTGTTGCTGTTTACTGTAGTTAAATCGTCATCTTCGAAAGGATTCACGGATTCTCGTGTTCTTCAAATGTTTCAACTAGGCTGAAAACATGAGTTTCATACCGAATACAAAAGCTTCTAGTATCTTCATATATCTAGTATCTAACTTTTCAGTAGTGACGTCAGACTTTAGGCTCTGATTTTCTTCAAACTCTCCAATCAGGCGCACAACTTCCAGTCCAACAGCCATCCATTGTATTAATGACGCCTCATGACATAAACGTGATAGATTAGTTGATGATTTTTAAATTAATTTGTTGTTTTGCTCATGCAAATGGTCGTTTGCCATCCTGGAAAATTTCCTCTCAGTTTGGAGCCAAATATATTTTTCCTATGAAAACTCTTGAAAAATAGCTGGATGCATCTCTACTGCTTCAAATTGCACAGAAATACTGAAGGCCATCGGGCATAATTTGTATGATCAAATCAAACATCCATGGACATATGTTCTCAAGAGTGACAGTAAAATATGAGAAATTTCCTTGACGAATAGTACGCATTAGGTTTAAAAGTATGCTTTCTAGCTCCAAGGTGGTCTTCCAGTAAACTGAGGCGATTCTTCTGATCTTCGCTTAACCCAGTCTGTAAATGTTTTGTCTATATCTCTTTTCGATTTTGAAACGTTTTCTCTAATAGAACTTGGAAAGTGGTTACTGCAAAATCGTGAGCGTATCGACTTCACTTCACATGCGAAACCTTTTGTGTTCTTTCTGCTCTTCCTGATGTTGTAACATGAGCTTCTACTAATAGTTCAGTTCATCCACTTCCTGCAATTCATGTATCTATTGCAGATAAAACAGCCATTTCTATATGTGGAGACCACCTAACATGACCAACATTTTATCTTCGCCATACTCATTCAGCATAGCCCACTGAATAGATTTTAGCAGGGGTAGATGGGATCTAGATTACAAACATTCTATTCATTAAATATTTGACTTTTTCAAAAGCACATGAAAGAAATGATTGCAAGCTATGTTAGTATTTTGAGGTGACATGGACAAAATGAAGGAGAAAAATTTATTCTAAAAAATATTGCGAGTTTTAAATACGTTTTGTTTATTGTAAAGGACGTAAAAGAATGAATAGAAGCTATATATATATATATATATATATATATATATATATATATATATATATATATATATATATATATATATATATATATATATATATATATATATATATATATATATATATATATATATATATATATATATATATATATATATATATATATAATAATTTTAACGCTAGATGGAACCAACAATTGAAGTTATCGATTTCAAACCGCCGTAATAGAATTATATGACTCACCTTAATTTGATATTATTTGCTACAGCATTAACCAGTCAAATATTCAGTTATTGAAAATTATATCTGAATAATAAACATGTCACTATGGAATTAATTATTGCTGAGAACAGCAGAACTGGAAAGAAACGAGCTAGGCGGACTACAATCCAAAGTTACAGCTTGTTCGCGGGGAAAAAATCGAGTAGTCGTTCTGAGTTTTGCCGTTTGACGGCAAACGTTCGCACTTGCAGGAGAAGTGAATTATTATGTGACAATACATATATGTATTTAATCTGATAAGGAATTTTTTAATTAAAAGTTTCAGAGCGGGTTAGATGCGGTGAAACAGTTGGAACAGTTCAATGAGAATGCCCCCCTCCCGCCCCATGTAGTTACGTTTTGGCAGTGAAATTTTTAAAACAATTTACTAGAGGGGGGAGAACAAATGCATATTTTTATAGTTTAGTTTAGAGCTTTTATTTTTGTGTACCTATTTTTTACGGAAGAATGAGTTCTAATGGCGTTTTGAGCAGTTAAACGAAACTTTACAACTTTTCACGACGGCCATTTTGATGACGGAAATTTTAATAACTCTAAAACTACTAGTCTTAAGAGGAAAAATCAATCTACTTTAAATAGATCTTTTAAAGCTCTTTCAGATGATACACATTCATATCACAATATACAGATCTGTAATGTAGTTCTAAGCAGTCAAACGTACGTACTCACCGTTCCAGACGGCCATTTTGATGACGTTAATTGTAATAACTCTTAAACAATTAGTGATAGGAAAAAAAAGTCAATCACTATTAAATAGCTCTTTTAAAGCGCTTTTAAATGATATACTTTAATATCGCAATATTAAGATCCATAACAGAGTTCTAAGCAGTTAAATTAACGTACTTCTCTTAATAAGGCGGCCATTTTGATGACGTCATCAAAGGGGGTTTATGACCTCTGATCAAATGCCTCCCGGCGGATTTTTGTTCTTAGATATGTACCTAAGCATTGTGCAAAATTTCAGACTGGTATCCGGAAGTGAAATGTTTTGGGTATTTTTGTCACAAACTCCACGGACTATAAATGAAATATGTATAACTCAAAATCGGACATGATGCATTCTCACATTCCTTTACTAGTCCCCAATTATTATTCAACAACAGTGAAGTTGTAAGTACGTTTTATTAAGTAGTAATGAGTCGTTTTATTTTAAACGGTGTGCCCATCATCCTAGTTTGCGATTCTGCTTATTTTTTTTCTTAAGAAGACAATTCATTTTTAAAAGTTAAGTACCCTTATTTTTTTTTCGTTCAGATGTAAATTTGCTTTTACTTATGTTTTAATGGATGGTATAACATTGTTTCAATTAAAAATTAAACTCCTTCTTCGACTCAATTATTTTTAGTGGGTGGCCGACCACTGGGTACTGAATTCTTATGCATTTCCAATAGTCGGCTATGACAGATTGTCCACTGGATCTTTACTGTTTTGCTGATCTACCCAGTAGTCAACTGCGTACCTAATATGGATTTTCTAATCCATATTAGGTACGCAGGCAAAATGGATTTCGGTTCATCAAATACTAATTAAAATAAAGTATTGATACAGCAGCTGTTTTGAGAAAAAATTCCCTTTCTAACGTTATTTCTTCTAAAAAAAATGTTTAAACTTTCTGCCTAAACTTTTTTTGACAAAAGGGGTTATTTCGTAATTTTATTGCCCCTAATGTTGATTTTAACTTGGAATTCTTGAAAACTGGTGTTGTAAATTTAGTCCATCGTTGCGTTTAGAGTAAATGTTCTATTACTTAACATATCATTACCAAATGGTGATTTATCGTCTTTCTTATCAAACCATCTTACGTTTATGGTTTGATTTTACTAAGACTAATTATTTTAAAAATGTTGGTAACATTTTTTATTACTGCTTCCATAACCAAATATTTATTTCCTTGGGTTTTCTTATCTAAGAAATCAATATTTATTTCTTGTTTAAAATAATGCTGACTTAGCTTCAAAATTGCATTACGTAGCTACTAATTCCATTTTAGTTTATTCATCGTTTACTAATATTTTTGTTGAAGGATGTATGATTATTTTCATGGCACCCCAAATGTCTGAATTTTCAATTTATCTACATAAGGCTCGTCACTTAGGCAATCAATGGGGGGGGGGGGCGGCAATTGACCCCTCTGGATTTTCACAACATAATGCAATTATGCATTTTTGCTTGTATTTTATTGTTTTGCTTCAATTAATTCTTTTTTCCTTTCAAATGAACTGAATTCATACTCTTTGCCCCCCCCCTCCCTGCGCCGAAAAACTTTGAAAGCACGGACGAGCCTACATAATTTATCTTACTGCAGTTCGTTCACAACGAAGTACCATTGTTTTTTAAGATAAATTTTGCTTTAGACGTGACCTTGATTGCTAATCTTTTAAGTAAAAGGATTTTTACTCTTATTGTTTTGATGTGAAATTATTTCCAAAACTACAATTTTAATTTTGTGTTCTGTATGTTGAAGTTTCGTTGTAATGAACATAGACTAGTCAAATGTCAATCATATCGATAAATTATTCGCTCTCTATCGGTTATGAATTCTATCAACTCTTTCGTTCAGTCTTAATGATAACATAAACAGTTAACACTGAAACCTTTTCATGCCAGAGTGGGGGGAGGGGGAGTCCAAATTCTCATGTTTTAGAAGTTTTCAAAATGCTTATCCCAAAAAAAAAAAAAATCCGGCTTAACCCGGGTCTTTTCCATTTATCAAATTTCTTCTTTCGCAGCATATATCATTTTAGTCAATGAATTAGAACAGGGGTTCTCAAACTTTCAGACTCTCTAGTCCCTTTGAAGACTGACATGAGGTCACCCCCCCCCCCTCTCCCTCCGTACGTGCTTAATACAAGCAACTAATTGGAAACTGGAGCTGATATGGATAGCTGAAAACTAGTAAATAAGGAAAAATCTAGAGTTTCACACACAAAATTTGACTCAACTGTTCAAAGCTTTATTTTGAACAGCTTGTTACTAGAATATATGAAATCCAAGATGAAAAGAAGTAAATGCAATTTTTGAGGTAATTTAGGATCCAAGTGAGGTTGGCGTACACATTAGTCACTTTCACAACGTTAATGAGAGGGTTGATTTTATTTTATCTGATATACCCTAACGCACCTCCCCCCCCCCTCGCCGCCTTGAGATTCTTTTGAACCCCCCCCCCCCCTCCGTAGGTTGAGAACCGCTGATGTAGAAGATAAATAATAAACAAAATTTTGTATGAGATGCATATTTAAACTGACTGCAGTTTAGAAGATAATATAAAGACAAACGTTGTGAAGACATCCAGAATGCAAAATTCTTTCGTAATTACTAGAATAATTAATTTTTTAAGTACACTGCTGTGCTGTAAATTTTGCATTCAATTTTGTTCAAATTTATTCACTTAGACCTCATAAGAGTAACGAAAATTAAACGGCCGGCTACTGGCTCATGCATGGCCGAGCACTAGGTTTCTATGGCCGACTACTGGAGCATCTTCTTGTATTAATAATAGCTCGATTTTTAAAAGAAAAATATTTTAATTCCAGAAACAAGTTAGTGAATCATTATCAGAAAGGTACAGAATAAAGGTTTATATTGTTTTTATAGTTGTACTGATAGCTGAAATTTATAGGTTAACAAAACTCAACAACTGATCTCTTAAATGGCCTGGAGCATTTACTGGAGTTAACTGGAGCATTTACTCTATGTAACAATCAGAAACTGACTCTTTTATTTTGAATGGTGGTTCAACGTTAGCGCAAAGTGACCTAAGAAGATTTAAAGCATCCTGTGTATCAAAAAGTTTGTAACATCGCTTGATCTTGTTTCTTGAGCATTGAGATTGCACTTTTATACGAAATGAATTTAATTTAAAGCTAATCCTACAAACAAACTAAAGTACCTAACCTAACCTAAAGTATACATGTAACATAACCTAAACAGAACATGAACTGAACAAACCTAAAGTATACATGTAAGTCAAATAAACATCTGTGCAGCAGATTTTTATCTTTTATTCTTAGCGCATTTTTTGCTGAACCCATGAATATTACTAGGTAAAACCCAGCAATGGCAGCTCATGAGCAAGAAGCAATTGGCAATTCCTTGATACGTCTAGTCAAGAAATAGTTTCACTAGCTGATGCAAAATTCAATGTTAAACATTGGGGAGAGTAGTACAGGGTGGCGACAGATCAGGGAAAAGTCAGGGAACTTTATCACTCAGGGAAATATTAGGGAATTTTGAAAACATAACAAAAATTCAGGGAAAATTGATCAAATGAAGAAAAAAAAATTTTTTTCCCCTTGCAAAATGAAGTACTTTGATTGATTCCCTACAAATTTTCCGCCAAATATTTGTTTTAAAAAATATAATTAATGAGGTCCAATTATACAGTGCTGCACATTTGAGCATCTTTTTTCCTCAAGGTCAAAGTATTCAATCTTTGGATGAGCTTCCTAAGATTGCATGTGTGTCTGGAAAGTTGTTTATTTTACCTTGCTTGAATTTTCCTTCCAAGCATTCCAAGCTACGTAAAATAAACAACCCTACAGACAAAGAGGAAGTTGTCGTTAATGACTTGGCTCCCTTGTCTTTACTCATTGTCTTGAAGTAATTAGCATACTGTTATCACGATTTCAAGAAAAAATCTTTGTTTTTTAAATTAATGCTGAAAAAATCTTAAAAGTTATCACTTGGCGTGATTAATTTAATTGCTAAAATTGAATTTTGACTGAAAATCTTTTTTTTTTTTTTTTTGCCATGGTATTATTCGCTGTTACTTCAGATTACGCAAAGGTTTTTTTTTTTTTTTTCAGACTTTAAAACTCTTATTTTAAAACCATATACATTTTGAAATTAATAATCGTTTTTGAATTTCAATGTTGTTTGTTACTAAAAAGTAATGTAAGGTTTTTTTTTTTTTCGACAACTAATGAAATCATTTGAAATTGAGTTGGGTACATAAGTAAATATTTTTATTATTTTTTAATAGTTAAAATACTGTATTCATTCATTAAAACCTAAGTTCTTGATTAGAGAATAGCTCAATATGACTGGTTGTTGAAAGATTTCAATTTGTTTTGCATAAATATGTCCATTCTGCCGTGTGCAAGTAAAGGGCAGTAACTGCACATTTTTCGTTCTTTCTTTTTCATTTTTGTCATCTATTGTACGTTATCTTTACTGTACATGCTCGCTTATTTGGTTTCCGCTGAAAAAGGGGCGCGAAAAAAAAGGCCAATTCCAACATTTTCTTATTGTTAGTATTGAATCTACCACACATTTCTTCAAATATCTTGAAAACTAATTTCTGCAGATACTGCCGTTTACCTGCACACGGCCGTATTATTTACGTTAGTAAAACTACATAACTTCTATACTTTAACTATCATTTGTTATTCTTGCAGCAACAATTATACTGCTTGAAAATTCAGTTCAAGATTATTTCCATTTAAATGTTTTAGTCGTATCATGATTAGATGTGTCTTTTAGAGTGGTTTAATAATTTCTTAGAATTCTTATGTTAACTGGTTCATGGAAGTAAAGTATTTGTTTTAGATTTCCTACAATATTTCTCTGTCGATAATTTAATGCACTATTTTTACCAAAAAAAAAGGAGCATCTTTTCGAAATATATTTTTATTTAACAGCTTAAACCGTTCTAAACACTGCATTTTATTTAATATGCAATGCTTTTCAGGTAGGGCAAAAAAAGGAAACCATTATCATTGATAACGTAAATCAGGGAAATTGGTGAACTTAATCAGGGAAATCAGGGAAAAGTCAGGGAACTTTTTTTTCCAGTTCCTGTCGCCACCCTGTAGTACAGAGCATAATGAAAGAGAGAAGCTTTGATAACGTAGTTGAGTGTTCGTGCCGCTAAATGCAAGACTGTTCTCAGCAATTTCCTCCCACATTTCATATACGTCTTCAGTTTAATTGAATCTATTATTTCGCTTTCAGTATCACGTAAGTGCTGTACCGTTTCATCATGTCATACCACATTTTTAACTAAAGGAAAATGCCGGAGATTTTTAATTATTTTTTTTTCCTATTCTATTCAGAGTCACAACTGACTACAACTGTATTTATGTCGAGGACTGCATACTAAGTGCCTTGCCTCCATTATTTTATATACCGATAGATGGCTGCACCATCACCGGATCGAACAGTTTATGAGAATTTAGAACTAGTTCAGGAGCTAATAGCTACCTGGTGCTAGCACCCCCAGAGGTATCGTTTCACTTGGAGGACATTGAGACCACGAGCCACGAGCATATTTAACGTCGCCCAGTCCCCTTTAATGACGACGGTGGGTCTTCGACCATCGAGGTTCGAACCCAGGACCCTCCGGTCCCCGAATCCGACACTCTACCGATCGGGCTACCACGGCCCTTATATTTTTTTTTTTCAAAAGACATTGACATGGGTTGCGTTCGACGCAACTCACCGGTCGACCGGTTAGTAACTGGTTACTAACCGAAGCGTTCTATGATCAACCGATTACCACAGCGGTTACCATTCTAAGCAGTTGATTGGTTGATTGGAGCACGTGATCATTAGCTGTCACGTGATTAACTAATCGGTCGCTCCCGGTCGAGCTCGTCGAACGCAACCATGGTGTGTAGCAATGGCGTGGTGAAAGTGGGTTATACACGTCCGTTTTAAGAGATCGCAGTACCTTGCACCTTGTGCAAGTCTGTTATCAGTTAGGAATGCAAGCGCGACCTCAAATTGTGATTACTAAATTAACATTAAATAATTAATTTTATTATTAAATTGTGATTAATTCACGATTAATTTGTGATTTGTTGAGATAAAAATTGTGATCTGTTAGTATTAATACCTACAACGTTGTTATTTAAATTAGCTTGGGTAGTTTCATTGTTCATACTTAATTGGATCGAAGGGTTTCTTTTTTTTTTTAATGTTCAATGAAAAGAACAAAATAAGCAGATTGAAAAAAAAAGAATAAAAAATGTTGAATATTTTATTTTAATTTAATAAAGTTTATTTCAGAAGAAATTGCTTGTTTTTTTGCAAAAGGGGTGATATTCACTGTTTTACACCAAAAGCGAATATATCCAAAATAAAATTGGCAATTTAGGTCTGATAAAATAGAGGAAAAATTTCTAGACTTATGGCAATAATCACTTGTTGGTCGACCAAAACATTGTGAGAAATTCGAAATTCTAATAGTGTTTGTGCGTAAAACTTTTTTTTTCGTTTTGCCAAAAAAAAAAATGAAACTGGATATAATCCGTTTTGAACGTAAACTCTTCATTTATAGATGCGATAAAAAGTGTAAACAGTCAAATTATATTTATTCTCTGCAAGGATAATTTTACGTAGCATTAATAATTCATTTTGCCAAACTTTAAATGTTATAATCTTCCCATTATGCCCTATCCCTGAAAAAGAAGATTAAAAAACATTTCTTAAGAAGGCTGGTAAAAAAAACTTCCGATTACTCGAACTACCGATTACTCTAAGGTTTTACAGGCCCCTTGGGACTTCCGAGTTATCAAGAGTTGACTGTAAAATGTTTTAAGATTTAATTTTAAATTTTCTTTTAAAGTTATTTTTCCTTTTTCAACTTCCTTTTACCCCATGAAGGAAGTATTGTATTCGTGAAAATACTCACTCAAATTTGTTCACTCAAATATTTTAATGAATGTGTAAATTGTGTTTATTGTGCACATTCTTTTAGTGTTCTTGAACAAAAATTTCCAAACAAATGGAGTGTCGTTACAGCGTGCATGTATCATATGCATTACATTGTTATGTTAGCCAACAAATTATAACCTTCAATTAAAACAAAAGGGCTTAGCCTTGGCAAGCTTTGAAAAAGGAACACCAAAACCTTAACTTGTGAGTAAAAATATTGAATCTTTCCGGTAAGCGGCCCCAGTTGCTGTTTGTGCCCGTGCTCCCACGTGTCTAAATCTGTAACTGCATCAGTACTTGAGTTACCAACACATTAATTGAAACATCCTCTGGTACTTAAGGTACACTGTTAAAACTACAGGATGCATTCGGCACTTTTCAAGGGAGAAACGCTTGTTCACCAGCGGCACCCAATACGGAGCCGAAATCGCACCTCTAAATAGGGTAAAAAACAGGCATCTTTTAAAAAATAGACAGCCGGAGTGAAAAAAAGGAACCTTTGGAGAGAGAAATGGCACCCTTACTATAGATCCTCCTCCCCCTCCCCGTATTGTGTGCGTTTTTGAATACAGTTTTTTTTTTTTTTTTTTTGATTTATGATATTCTACGTTTTGGACATTTTTCACATTGAACTCGATACTGGAAATGATTAAAACATGTAATTACAGCATTTGATCATATTTCAGAGTTTTCAACATAGTTAAGAAGTGCTCATTGCTCTAACTCAGTGTCTCTCTACCTCTTTTGACCCACGGGCGCGGTAAAAGCAAATGAAAAACTTTGCGAACCAGTGAAATCTTTATCGTTTTCTTAAAAACTCATAAAATAAATAATATTAATAACTCTGGGGCCGTTAAAAACTTGTGAAAAATTCAGAGTTCTGATGAGTTTTTTTTTTACAAAAAGTAATGTTAAGAATCAATAAAACAATAAATATCTACCCCTTTACTTGGTATCAAAGATCTGTCACAAATCGTTATAATTTAAAGACGAGTAATTATTTAAATAATGTGAGAAATTATACATTTTCTAAAACATAACGCCTTCCGAAAATGAAGCATAGCTGTACTTATGGATAATTTACATGAAGAGCCAAAAATATTCAGGGATATCACAGTTACGCAAAAACAAAATCGTTTCATAAACGTTAATCAAGAGTGACAAAATAAAATGCACATGATGTTTTCCGACAGTTAAAAAACCAAAAGAAATTTCTAACGCTATCGAGACATTAACCGCTAATAGGAAATAATTCTAACATTTGAATGAAAAAGCAAAGAAAAAAAAAAGAGCTAGACAGAGGGGGGGGGGGTTTGCTAGCTTTCTGTTATAATCTACGAAGCACAAGAATCATTTTTATTAAGATTCTCACTTGTTGATTATTGATAATCTTATAGCAGGTGTGTTTTTTTTTTTTTTTTGGTGATTAATAAAAGCTGCTTATCGAGTACTCAAGAAAATAATGACAGATATATTTAGTAGCGTTTTGAATGATGAAAATTTCACGATAGTAACGGTTAACTAACCAAAAGACAGTAACGGTAACTGAAAACCAATAAATGCACTTTTAAACACTTAACTATGTTTGAAAGCCCTAAAAGCTACAAAGTGATCAAAAGCTGTACTTATTTGTAATTTCGGATAATTAATCCTAGAAAAGTTGTGTTTTAATCCAATAGTGTACTTCATTCAATGTGAAAGACACACAAACGCAATCATCATTTGTCCGCCATATTGAGGTGGTTGAATGTATGTCTAAGGCAAAAGCGCATGCGCAATGAGTCTTTTTGCGATTGCATGCTGTTTCGGCTCCTCTGCTCTATTTTCTAGCCTGCATTGCACCTTCAGGCACTATACTTTCACCTTAGAGGGAATATTTTCACTCGTCTGGAACCCCTGGTTATAACAGTGTGTGTTTATTCACGGAAATTAAAACATCAAACAAATGCACTGTATTTCCTTTTCACAAAATCTCATGCTAGTAGCTAAACAATATTGATGAATATATAAATCAAGGGCGGATACAAGAGGAGGGTCATGGGGGTCATGATCCCCCCTCCCAAAGTGTAGACTATATTATCCTTCGACATGAGTCACCAGCACATTAATTGAAACATCCTCTGGTACTTAAGGTAGGTTTATTCACGGAAATTAAAACATCAAATAAATGCACTGTATTTCTTTTTCACAAAATCTCATGCTAGGAGCTAAACAATATTGATGAATACATAAATCAGGGGCGGATACAAGAGAAGGGTCCCCCCCCCCTCTCCTCCAAAATGTAGACAATATTATCCATCGACAATGTGTAAAAATAATTTATGAATAAAATGATTACAGTAATCTTTTCAATTAAATGTTTTTAAAAAGGAATGCTTGAAATATTTCATCTTTTTATTGCTTTTGAAATGAATTAGTAACGCTTATGTTCTATTAAGTGCCTTACTCCTGACCGATTTGAACTTTTTTATTGACACCCAAACAGACTCAGAAATTTTTCGTACCCAAGACAGTAGGTTTATTTATGGGGGGGGGGGGCATTCTTCAGCATGACCCCCTCTCTAAAATAGCGGTTTGAATCCGTCCCCGATATAAATCGTTAATCATAATTCTCAATGATATTCATAGCAGATTCATATTTTCTCTTGAGTTCCTCTACTTTTGTTTTCGCCGCTTCACTGTCTTTTTGAATGCTGTTGTAATCTTCAATAAGCTCGGGATATTGTAGCAATATCGATTTGTGCAGAAGTTCCTTGTTTTTTTCTTTCAATCGCGAATACCTGGTTTTCTCAACGAAAACCTTATTTTTCATCTGAAAAAAAAAAAGATAAAGGAAAATGCGTTTTCATTTTGTTTAATTTGCAGAAAAACATCACTTAATTTCAAAAGCACTTTCGCTGAAGATTCTTCATACATCATTATTAATGAAGTAGAAGCCGCAATTTTGTATAATTGTTTTTTCTGTAATTATTTTTAATTGTTTTGCTAATTATGCTTAAATGTGCGTAAAATTATGTTACCTGAATGTTTTTAATGCCACTTTTCAAAAGGCAAACACAATATTTCAAATGCAGTATAAAAAAGGAAATATGATTAATTTTTGAAGCTTAGTGTTGAGATTAAATAAGTACGTCTTTTTAATTGCAATAGAAAGAACATATTATTTAGAGAGAAAATAAAAGAATTTTTTTTTTTGTAAGAACTTCCTTAGATTCGTTGTAGGATGTAACTTTCTGTAAAGAGTATTTTCGAAAATTCAGAACATTTATGAAAGTTTTTTCCTCAAAGATTAAAATAAATGAAGTAATTCTTTTATTGTTATTGTTTTTAAAATTTTCGTTTGAAGGTCCCATTCCATGTGACGGAACGGAACATTTTGAGTAGTTTTGTCACAAGATTTTGTTTCATAAATGGGTCTTTCTTCAAAAAGTGTAATTTTTCTGTCACACGCTTTTTACAGTAAAAACTTTAAGGAACAAGTCATTTAACAATGATTTTTAATTTCATCAAAAAGATATCTATTTAAAACTGCCAACAGTTTTTTAATAAACAATTTTATTTTACAATATTTTTGGTTCACAACATGTGAATTCCTTCCTCCGTGGCATGTCACACACCTTGTGTGACTGTTTATGTTGCTTAATAACTTGTTTAATTAAAAGTTATACTTATTTATTCATTATTCCTTTCACAAGTGGCTCAAATACTAATTGTTTAAGTGTATTTAATTTTTTAATATTGTGTTTTAGTTCGTTTCAGTAGGATAGGAGTCATGTCACACAATAAATTTTCATCTCCGTTTCCTAAACACAAAATGCCATTCCTCATTTACACGTGGCAGTAATGAAATCAAATTTTATTTTCCATGATACAAGGGACCCATCCCCCCCCCCCTTTGTAAATTTTCAGCCATAAAGAAGTTGTGAGACTTTTGTCGAAAAACAAGAAGATATATTTTGTTTTAAAAACTAGGTGTGGTTATTGTTACTTATTACTTCCGTGGAACTTGATTTTCAGGGATGTAAATGAATGTAAAAAAGAAATGAACATGTTTTCATTTGCTTAACATGTGTAGATTGTAGCAACAAAGAAAAAAAAATATTTCCCTGAAAAATGTATCCATTAGGCCTATATTAATGGAAAATTCCTCATCTCCGTGAATCTCACCTCCGTGACAGACCTTATCAATGTCAATATTTCTGAGGTGAAAATAAATGATGGAGGTGAAATACATCAATCTTAGGCACTTTACAAAAATTTTAAATTGACAGTATATTCTCAAATTTGCTAAATATTATTTTTAACACACATTTGAACTAAAATGATAACTACTAGTTAAGCCGTACTTTAATTAAGAGAGCTCAATATTAGATTCCCACTAATCATTAAGAGCCATTGTCTGTAAGGATCAGGCAGGTTGTGATTGTTGACATTTTAATTTTCTTTATTTTTGCAAATGTTGTTCCTTATCATGAATGTAATGTTTGTGCAAAATATGAGCTTTGTCTGCCTTACCGTTTTTGGGAAATTAAATTTTTAAATTTAGGGGGCGTGGCATATTTTTGCGTGTTTTTCAAATTTGCAGATTTTAAAGTTCTTGTTGCTTTAAGCGCCCCTATAATGACATGGATTTTTAAATTCTATACTATTATATGGTCTTCTTAGATACTATTACAGCTGTCAAATCGGTGTCACTACGAGGGCGACGGCCACGAACTCTGTTTAAAAATGACCGACAATGAATTTTTTTCTATATTCAAGGCCAATTTTCTCAAAGCGCCTTCATGATGACACCAACATTTTTAGATCATTTTCTAGCCACACTTACATACATCAAAAATATGTATCAAAATCGGTGTCACTATAAGGGCGAAAGAAGATATTGGAACTTTTATTTGATAAATTTCACAAAAACACAAATATTTAAAATCTAACTACAACTGTCGCCCTCATAGCAGAGATCTGATACTACATTAGGTTGATAACCAACATGTTTTTCTAACATTTGCACAAAAAAAATCGGTGTCACTCCTATTATTTTTGGAAATATAATCGTTCGAAGTTAGTACGTTATGGCGTTTTTTTATATTTATTTATTTAATCTTTTCACCCCCAGAGAGTTTTTTTGAACATATTTATTTTTAATTTAATACAAAAATGTATATCTTTTAACATAATTAGCTTTGTGCAGTAAGAGCGTCTTTTTCTTGAATAGAAAATGCCCGTTTTGATATAGGTACAGGCAGATGTATTGTGCATAATATGTCTAGATTATCATACCAATGCTAATCTTGTTTTTTCGGCCAAACGAATCTATTTATTCCAATTGTTCTTGACATACATTTGACCTCAAATTGCAAATGGATTTAATACGAAAGATGTATAGAGAGAACAGGCCCGTGTCCAGATTTTCATAAAGGGAGGGGTTTTAATCTTACCTGGGGAGGGGAAATTCAATCCCTCACAACCTTTATTAGTTTTACTACAAATTATCGATCCCAGTTTGGCGTTTATGCACCTGTAAGTACTGCTGTACCCCCCCCCCCTTCCCTTAGAAGAATAATTCTGGCTGCTCGTGACCAAAGTATTCCTTCATTTTACAGGTTCACTTTCATCAAACCTTGTTTGTTTCTTTTTAATTAAATCTCTTAACTATACGGTTTATTGCAACAAGCATTTAAAACTCTCCGCGAATTCTTTTCATGTAAGAGAATACATATCAGATTTTATGCTCTGAAATTATGCTTAGAACGAGCTTATTGTAGAGATGCAAATTACATTACTAAACACAATCACTAATACATCTTCATAGCTGCAACACATGCCAAATTCAACATCACCTCCTTACAATTAGCAATACTAATGCTTTGTATTAGTAGATAATTCAACGGTTCTACCATCACAGTTTTTCCAAAATGTTATTTCAGTCGGCAAAGCTTTAACAGTTGTAAATTACATAACATTTGAATGTTATGCAAAAATTTTTAAATTATAAAAGAAGAAAGAAATGCAAGCGTTTAGGTCCAACTGAGTTGAATTAGAGGGAAAAATACAGAATTACTGAGTTAAAATTACAGAAAAACTTCAAAGAGAAAGGGGGGGGGGGACGTTCAACGCAGGCTTTCACATTAAAGTTAATTTAAGTCGATCGTTTTCTTCATTTGACATACTTTTTTTTTTTCAATGGGAGGGGTTTAACCCCTGAAACCCTCCCCTTGGACACGGCTCTGAGAGAGAAGCTCTTACAAACATCTTATATAAATGCTTCGAATTTTCAACTAATAAATACCCCTGCATTGCCAAAAGTTCAATTTATTGAAATTGGATGGTCCCTATCTTTACGAGCTCAGTTCAAGTTCACTTCAAAGCGGAAGGAGTATTTATTTACGATTGGTGAAAATATTGGGAAAAAACAACATCCCTGTCAAGTTGCACACTAGATGAGAAATGCAGTTCGTAACGGGGAAAAAACTGTTCGTTGCTTCAGAGTATTGTACTATGAAACAAATCCTATCCTTTTTTTTCGATGGAAGAAACAAAAAAACGAATGCATTCTCAATACATCAAATGAGAATATTGAAGAAAGCGAACATTCAGAATCTGAAACTGAATTTGAGGATAACGTAGACCAAAAGGAAGAAAACATTAAGAATCAAGTCAAACCAATTTCAGAAAGACGGTCATCTCTTATTGAAAACTGCTAATTTTGTAGCACTAAAGCATGGGAAAACATGGTATCCCAGAAAAAGAGTAGAAGTTGACCATTTGCAAGTTTATGTCAAATGCATGTCAAGAACAATTGGAATAAATAAATTTGTTTGGCCGGAAAAAACAAGACGAGTATTGGTATAATAGTCTAGATATGTTATGCACAATAGATCCACCTGGTACCTATATCAAAACGGGCATTTTCTATTCAAGAAAAAGACTCTCTTGCTGCCCAAAGCTGTTTATGTTTTAAGGTACACTTCTTTGTATTAAATTAAAAATAAATATGTACAAAAAAAAATCTGGGTGTGAAAATATTAAATAAATAAATATAAAAAAAACGCCATAACGTACTAACTTGGAACGATTATATTTCCAAAAATAATAGGAGTGACACCGATTTTTTTGTGCAAATGTTAGACAAACATGTTGGTTATCATCCTAATGTAGTATCAGATATCTGCTATGAGGGCGACAGTTGTAATTAGATTCTAAATATTTGTGTTTTTGTGAAATTTATTGAATAAAAGTTCCAATATCTGCTGGCGCCCTTATAGTGACACCGATTTTGATACATATTTTTGATGTATGTAAGTGTGGCTAGAAAATGATCTAAAAATGTTGGTGTCATCATGAAGGCGCTTTGAGAAAATTGGCCTTGAATATAGAAAAAAATTCATTTTCGGTCATTTTTAAACGGAGTTTGTGGGCGTCGTCCTCGTAGTGTCACCAATTTGACAGCTGTAACAGTATCTAACAAGACCATATAGTAATATGGAATTAAAAAATCCATGTCATTATAAGGGTGCTTCAAGCAACAAGCACATTAAAATCTGCAAATTTGAAAAACCGGCAAAAATGTGCCACGCCCCCTAAACAAAAAAAACTGTTTTCTCAAAAAATGTGAGTCAGACGAAGCTCAAATTTCGGATTTACATTATTTATGATAAGGAACAACCTATGTGAAAATAAAAAAAATTAAAAATGTCAACAATCACAAATGCTTTAAACTGCCTGATTCTTACAGACAATGGCTCTTAAAATGCCTGATTGTTTGCACAATAAAAAATTATTACTTTGATATTAAATTGGCTTTGATTTTTAAACATTAGAAGTTTTTTTCTTTTTTTTTATTTCCGAGAACAAGGCATTTTTTTAATTTTTTTATTTATGAGCAAAATAATTGCAACTTAGCTGGGCAGTTGCTTATGGTTATTTCTAGTAGGTAACACTTTCATGAAAGAATGAAAAAAAAAAAAGTTTCAAAATTGAAAAATATTTGCGTTCAAAAGTTACATTTTCTGGAGAATGACCCAAATACGAATAATACAAGCAAGAAATTTTAATTTCGATAGCAAAAGTAAAGATTTGTCATAAGAACTATGTAGAACATCAAAAGTTAGTCAGTTTAAAGAAAATAATTGAACGACATGCAATAAAAAATGTCTGTGATTCCAGGTGTCAAAATTTAATTAATTTTTTTTAATCTGTTTTTTTTTACAAAGTCCAAGTTGTGATCTATCATTTTATTAACATACTTTCTAGTATAAAAATCCAGTAGCAGTTTGTAAAATTTCCATTCGGTGCTTTTCTTCTGGCTCTAAACGTGCAAGGTTGTGCATGGGCTTAGCATGCGCAAAAAACATACTTTTTAGTTTTCTTGCGTAGGGTAATTTTTTTTGCAAATTTTTAAAAGAACTATGTTTCTTCTAAAAGATTAGATATTGGCCCAATAAAATTGATTGTTCTTTTTAAATGAATCATAAGATAAGTATTTTAATTAGTTCGGTTATTTCACTGAAAATAATTGCGTTACGTTAATTACGAAAATATACTATTTTCAGTTTAAAAACTAAACCAGATAATTGTACCAGTCAACACTTTTAATTTTCTTACATCTGTATCATATATACTTAAAAAGTGCAAAATATTTGTTTTAGATACAGATAATATAAAATAATTAGTGTGACTAACGTAATATCTGAGTTGTAACTAACGTAAGAGTTAAGCATTGGTTTCCTAGAAGCGAACACGCTTAGCGTCGGCGTCGCTCCCCGCCGAGGCGAAAACTTGATTCTTCTGCTCATGCGCGCCCGAGCCAATTCGGCGTTTTGAGTGGTCACGCCGAAATCCACTTAAGCCCTGGTTTCCTAGAAGCAAGGGCGCCAGTCTTCGGCGTCGCTCTCCGCCGAGGAGAAAACTTGATTCTTCTGCGCATGCGCGTCCGAGCTAAATCGACGTGGTGCATCGCCACGTCGGAATCAACTTGACTTTGATTTCAGCGTCAAGCGTGAGATCTACGCCGGTGTAATCCAATCAAAATGTCGCTAGATTTTTTTCCCAGAAGAAACATTTATTGAGGTGGTTCAGCTGTGGTTGGATACAAGGACCAACTAGCAAAAGAAAATTGATGGAAAGCAATTTCAGAATCGATAAATGTTCCAGGTAATTTTAAAAGTTAATAATTATAAAAAAAAAATACTGTTTTCATGTCTAAGAGAATGAACTAAATTCATTATTCTGTAAACGATGCATATAATTTGATTTTCCCTGCCTCTAAATAAGAATATGTGATCAAAACGTTACTTACAATTCACCTTCAACGTAGTCTAGAAATACACGAATTAAAGTTCACAATTGTTTGTATTTAATGTTATTAGTTCTTCATTTTTTTCCTCTTCCAGCAGCAATGCTGTAATAAGACGTTTTTTAGTTGTAAGATCCATTTCTCGTTTTGTGTCTCGATTTGTTTCAGTTTTGCAACGCAACTGCTCTCTCGCGAAAAAAACTCGTTCGGATTTCCCGCGCGCGATTGGGGTTGCCTAGGAATCCACTTTGGCGTAGCTCCTCGCTGCTCTTCAACTCGTCGCACGCTGACGTCGGCGATGGGCGCGGTTAACGCGACCTAGGAAACCAGTGCTTTACTTTGATTTCAGCGTTACGTCGATGAGCGACGTCGAAGATCGGCGATTCGCTCCTAGGAAACCAAGGCTTTAGATGTGACTAACGTAACATTTAAAAAATGGCCGCTATTATTTTAAACATTTTCATTAACAATTTTGAATAAGTAGACATTCTACATTGATTCAAAATATTTAGGGTGAAAAATACCTCTAGAAATGTTGTAATGTAGACCTTCTCTCTACTTAAAAAAAACTCTTTTTTTAAAGGTCTTCTTTAAAAAGAAATACTTCCAATTCAAAGATGAATTGCTGTTTTTTAAAAAGAAGGGTGGGTGAAGCAAAATGTCTCTGTCGAATATGCATTCAACACAAGAATACAAGCTAAAGAATTACGAAAATAGAGAGACAATCTTAACAAAGGAGAGTTCAGGCCCGGACTGGCCAGGTCGGCTAGTCGGCGATCGCCGAGGGCCCCAAAGCTAGGAAGGGCCCCCAAATGAAGCGAAAAAATGATTTTACAATTCTTTGATTTCCTTATAACTATTTTAATCTGTTTCCTTATACGTTTTGCCAGGATCAGGGAATAACTGAATAGACCAGCTAGACTGTGGTCTAGGGCCCTTGCTTTTTAGGGGGCCCCAATGGCTAAAGTTGTTTTAGCTAATGACTAAAAGTAAGATTTGACTGCATAGTGGCTCCAAAAAATCTTTGCTTAGAACCTTCCGTTATCTTAATCAGACCCTGTCCGGGATGCTTTTGATCACTCTTTCTGGTTTTATACAAATAGCACACTGGACCTAATTAAAGCCAGGTAGGGCCCCGGGGCAAACATTAACTTTTGGTTAGGGCCCCCTAGGGTTTTAATTTCTCTGAATTTGTCCCGTAAACAGGGCCGGATTACCAAATAAGCAACTTGGGAATCGCCTACGGGCCCCAACAGAAATGTTCGGCCTCCCTGCAAAAAATCATCAGCGCCCCTAACCACCCACTAAATTGAATTGCCCCCCCCCCCCCCCGCGCTCAAAAAAAAATTTAACGATGGTTGTTTGTTTTTGTATGCTTCAATATTTCTACCTAAATTTTGAATTCATTTGTTTAAATATTTTTACAAGTTTATTATTTTAAGGTTTTTTGTGGTTATGTGGGACTTTAAATCCTAATTTTTTGGATGCCCATTTTATTTTTAAGTTATATAAGCAAGTAAACAAGAGTTTCTCAGGACTTAACAGTATTCTAATAACAACTGTTCTCCTCTGTAAATCTTGGTTCTGAAAAAAATATTCACATTGTATGGAATTCATATTGATTTGGTAAATGATTTAGCTTTCGTTCTGTATTTCTTATAAGTTTGAGGCACGTTTTTTCGATTTGAGGGTTTTCTTTCAAATATTTTATTTTCTGTTCTCTGCTTGAAATTTTCTTTGAATTCGTTTTTGTCTCATTAATTTATTTTATTTCATTTATGTTGATGTTGATGCTATTTAAGGTTCTGTTCTGCGATGAACCGAAATTCACAGAATTTTTGTTTACCTGAACTGGTCAAAACATTTTTTTTTTTTTTTTTTTGTGAGAATACTTCGACCAGTTTTCACGGCATTTTCGGTTAATTTTTGAATGCTTTGAATCCGTTTTTTGAATTTCATTTTATTCCTCTATTAACTTGGATGTTTAGAGGTTTGTGTGCCTTTTATATAAGTTGATATACAAAACATTGACATCAATCCTTTGATCAAGTTAAATTTTTGTTTTCACCCTTTTAGAACTGTTGAGACTATCATAAAGAGATTCAGGGGTGCCCAACTCCCCTAAGAGCGAAGGCGCACCTCCTTAAATATCACGAAGACCCCCCCCCCCAGAAAAGTGAAAAAATACCCCTCAAAACACCCCCTTAAAACTTTCAATGGCGCAGTCTGCACCGTAACCCCCCCCCCCCTAGGTGGCCACCCCAGAAGAGAGATTTTAAAACTTTGTGGATTTTTCATGCTTTACGTACATATATTTTTTTTGTCTATTTAAAAATGTGTTTAAACGTCACAATTGCACAGTTTAGCTGCTCCTGGGTTAATATGTGTTGAGTTTCGTTTTTTCTTCAAACATTTCCTAAAAAATATTTTCAACGTTTAAAATTTCAGCAAAGGTATTCGAGGCTCGATTAAGATATCGAGGGGTCGTAGACCAATATTTTTTTTTGAGGGGGGGGGGGGCCGTTTCCAACCTTTTTCCATTGGCTAAAACAATTTTAGTCGCAAACTAAAGTAGTTTCAGTCATTTGAGGCCCCCTAAATATCGTGGGTCCTAGGCCACGACCTAGTTGGCCTATTCAGTAATAAAATCCTGGAGGTGTTTAGGTGTTCGAGTTATTTTTAAAGAGATTCTTTGGTTTCTCGGGCTGTGGGACCCATAGTGGTGTGCCCCCCCCCCCCCCTCCTCGCGTTGCGGAGTCTGCGTGTACGCAGATCTCCAGAGCAATCCTAAAGTTGAAAAAAGTTATATTTTGCAAATTCCAACGAATAAAACTTTAACCAACAGCTTTTCTTTCCTTCCCTCTTTCTCCAGGTGTACTACCGGGGCTGCGGAGTCGGAAAGGAAAATGGCCGACTCCGACCCCGACTCCTGGGTTTTGAAACGCCCGACTCCGACTCCGGATTTTTTTTATATTTTTTAATTGTATTTTTTCAACTCCCTCTCTCTATTCAGGGGAAGGGGGAAAACCTCTAAACAGAGATTAAAATATTAATTCCTTTTTATGAAAGTTTCGCATTTTGTTTTTTATTGTAAACCCAAGACGTATACAACGTTAGAAATTCAATTTAAAAATCAAATTTTCCAATAGTTACGAGTTAAAAAGTGAGATGACTTAAAAATCCATTTTAAAAAATTTGAAAAGTAATTCCCCCCCCCCCCCTTTAATGTTTAACAAATAGATATTGATCAAATTGTGTGCTTTCAATTTTTGAAAGCTGTAACGTGAGAGAAAAAAAGCTTTTTTTCTAAACCCAAGTTCTTGAGAGGGGGTGGTTCGCCCCGGGTGACACCCATCTGGTAGATGACATCCAAAGTTAACTTTAGAGTTTATAAAAAATATAAATACTTTAATTCTGAAAATTTTCGCGAATATATTTTTAATTATATTTCATCAATAAAATTTCAACGAAATATGGCACATATACGTCAGGAGCTAATTTTACACAAAATGCGACGGTATACAAATTTGTACGAATAGCTTTTACTGTACCTATATTTCTTCTTCGTTAAATTTTTAATTTAAATTTTATTGACCGCTTTAGAATGAACCTTAATATGAAAATGTTGAGATTAACTGCAATTATTGAGTGTTGTAATCTGGAAATCAATTACACTTATTTTGTTCCATACTTTTTAGTGAGAACCAAGCTTATAGAAATAGTCTTAATAAAGAAAAAATCATTAGATTATTTCATCGAATCTTTTGGATTCGTGCTTTCTCGCCAGAACTTCTTTGAATTTGCCGATCACTCTTAAACGTTTCAACCTTAGCTACGGGCCTCGACTTACTAATTTGTTACGTTTCTTTTACTATTTTATAACTGAGATCGAACAAAACACTATATTTCTATTTTCACTTGAAAGTGATTACTTGAAAATGTTAGGCAACAAAACCGTTTGCTGACAGTTGCTATTAGTTAAGTTAAAAAGCTAGCAAACTAGGGGACGGCTACAGAAAGTTCGGTAAGCATTCAAGCTAGCTGATTGCCATAATGGCAGTTATTTTCTCATTAGTATCTTTTTATACATGCAATCGAATTAATTGGTAGTCAGTTTTTAAAAAATGCAAGGAGAGTCAGTGAAAAGGAAAGGAAAAAAGAAGCCCGGAGTCGCAGTCGGCATGTTTTGTAACGACTCCGATCCAACTCCATTACCCCAAAATCAGTCCGACTCCGACTCTTCGACTCCGACTCCGACTCCACAGCCCTGGTACTACCGA